>NW_025814057.1:9637427-10263034 GCF_018902025.1 Drosophila willistoni
TTTGTGCCATTTCAATGGACCATCTCTCTCCCTCTCCCTCTCTCCCTCCGTCTCTTTAACTATCATGACACTATTATTTGTGCTCTCCCATGACGTTAGTACGCGGCGGCAATTTTAGATACCATTATATGTGGGGCCGATTGAAAAGTAGAAAAACAAATCTAAAACGGTCAGTGACGGTTTTTTTTTGTGCTGATGAAAAACCAATGTACGTCAGTTGAAAGAGGTTTTTACCTATTGCTTGTTAATTGGCTTAATAAACACACAAATAGCATAAATTTCAATTAAATGATGAACGAAGGCAATGAAATAAACTTTATTAATAGTTGTTTGCCAAATAAAATATATACAAATATATATTATTAATAATTTCTTTTTAGTTAAATAAATAATTATAATAGAAGTGAACTCGTACAGTAAATATCAATATGGTAAGTGTTAATTCTCTGCATTGATGAAAACATCTGACGCATAAACTGAAACTGGCCAGTTGAAAATTTATTCCAGTTTTTGCCACTGAGAAAAACCACACTAAAGTTAGGTTGTGCTTATGGTTTTTTCCAACCGATCTGTGATCTAAAGTTCATGTTGTTGTTGTTGTGTACTTTCACTGATTATTATCCCAATATGTATGCATCTAGTGTCTCTCTTCATAATGTCGTGTCTATGTCTATGGCAATATATATACATACATATGTATATTGGCGCCAAAGTCGTTTGCAGTGACGTAGAGTGACCTTTTTGAACACGCCGCGGCAAACACTCACCGCACGTGAGCTTGTGGCCGTCTTCCTGGTTTAACGTCACACTCATGACGGCGCTCACCTGGATAGCCCTCCTTCTTCCCCTCCCCCGTCCGCAGATCAAAAGATCTACCAAGTGAGCATCGTGCCCGTGTCATTTGGACAACGTGCTGCACTGCACAACGTGGCTAAGCAAAACGGACTTCGACGCGGCGGCGGCGACATCTACGTGACTTTAGTCACCCACAGCAATTGCCACCTAGAAAGGTTTTTTGTCGTCATAGCAACTGAAAACGAAAAAACAACAACAAAATATATTTTAAATGCTAATGGTTTTTTGTTCTTGTGAAATGATTTTTTGCTGTAATTTCGCCAGGTTTATTTTTTAATTCAAAACTTGGCCAAGATATCCTGTAATTGTATTGTTGGCTTAGACATGGGTAATCCCTTGGCTATTCGATTTGCATGGAATTTTTGGCCAAACGTTGTAAATTGAATTGAATCTCAATAATCAGGTTAATTGACACCTTTTCAGTCCTAACTAATGGGACAAGTCCTTAACCTAGTCGACTCGCATATGTTTTTAGGCAAAGTGAACTGATTGGTATCAAGTTATGGTTGTTTTTATCCCTGCGATACCAAGGATTAGGAGTGGATCGCTTCAGCTTTCCACTTTAGCCACATTGACTGAGCGCTAGATGAGGCCCGAACAGGTTAGTAAACACTGATGAACCATAAACCTTTATAACTATACAGTAATGGCAAAAAACTTGAGACATAAATTCTTGGACCCTAAATTCTGATATCATTCGATTCTTATATAATATGATAATGGAAAGTTTTGATGTGTTAATTAAATAATACAGGCAATATCCTAGCCTATACGATGTTGAGCTCTTGGATTAAATTGTGCTAAATTCCCTTTGCCTTATGCCCTTTGCCGATATCACATATAGGAAATGAAGATATTCAACTTAAGATAGAACTAAAAACCCAACATTAGAGCAATTTTTTTGACAAGAGTTGCTAATTGAAATAGTTTTCGATATTAATTTGGGTTAGACAGGTGATGAGAGTGAAAGAAAGGATAATTAATACAATGAACTAAAAATTTTGCATAGAATGAACATTTTCTTTTTATTTTTGTTCGTTCTTTTGTTTAGACAAATTGAGGCACATTGTCGGCACGGCACGGCACTTAGCTTTCTATTTCCGTTTCCTAACTTGTTTTTTTTTCCGTATTTCTTTTTTTTTTTTTTTGGTGTGGTATGGCAAGAACTTTCAATGGAGCCTAATTACATTCGCTTTTTGGCATCATTTGCATGCTTCGATGACATTTTCAACGCACTGAAGAGCGGGGACAATCAATGGCAGAAAAACAGAGAGAGAGAGAGAGAGAGAAAGGAAGAGAATCTATTGTTTTTTTTTTTTGGTAGAGGATAGGAGGAAATGTCAGGTCAAGTGACGCTAATGAACTTGTGTGTATGTGTGTGTGTGTGTGTGCCCATTGTTTCTGGTGTTTTTTGTTGTTGTTGGGCGTTATTAATATTAAATAAGAATAAATTTTTTTTTGTTTTTTGCAGCTTTAACCACAATAACAGCAAATGGCATAGAACATGTCATGTAGACAAGCTGGAAGGGGGGCGTGTGGGGCGTGGGTGGCAGGGGAAAGGTCTGACAATACGTGTATGTAACATGACACAAAAGTCAAGTGTAAAAGGCTGCAGCAAACACAACACACACAAAATGAGATAGAGAAAATAATAAGGAGAAAGAGAAGCCCCACAAAATGTCAGTCGCCGTCGTCGTTGTCGGCACAGTGGGACATCATGAGGCATCAGAAACGACGCGTGGAGTCAAAGAGAGGGAGAGAGAGAAAGAGAGAGGGAAGAATGGTAGGTTGGGGCTAGGGGGGGAAGAGCCATAACACCGCACGATACAAGCAATTAAACAATTGTAAACCAATTGATACACACGCTCATTAATTAAATTAAATGATGGAGAAACAAAACTAGAGAGGAGAAAAGTTCAGCAGCATTTCCCTCCCTCCCTCCCTCTCCTCCTCTTTCATATAGATAGACTTTTCTGTGTGAGTGTGTGTATGTGTGTGTAGCAAAAACCAAAAGCAATCAATCATGCCAATTAGTTTTAATGGGACCCCCTCCCGTAGACAATTCCATTGCATTGCATACAGTAGTCGTCAAGTTGTTCGCTCGCTGCATGGCAGTTAGACAATAATAAAGATACAACAACAACAACGACGACGACAGACAGACAGACATACGGCCAGAGCAATCTGGATTCCTCCTCAGCGACTATCAACCAAGGACTAACAAACCATAGGGAAAAGGAAAGAGGACACGTAACTAAAACAGTTAGCTTTAGCGAAATGTTTCATAGAACAAAACACACACACACACACACACACTAAACTTACCTTTCTGTATTGCCGACAACGAAGAACAAAAGTGTCATACAAAGATATAGTGAATATATTTCCGTATATTATTCTATTGAATATATTAA
The DNA here is from genome assembly GCF_018902025.1 of Drosophila willistoni. NCBI lineage: Eukaryota > Metazoa > Arthropoda > Insecta > Diptera > Drosophilidae > Drosophila > Drosophila willistoni. The sequence goes on from NW_025814057.1 coordinate 9,640,697, forward strand.
TTTGAGTCAGCGACGGCATTTTGCGGTGGATGACTCAAACCAAAACTTTAAACGTATAATGAACCGTGAACAAAAGAAACGTAATTCCTCTTATCTGGTTATACATATATAATTCTCATATATAGTGAGCTGATCTGGGTGTTCTTTTTGAGTCAAGAAATCGGTCTTTGAAATCAAAACTTTATAATTTTAAGAGGTAAAATATAGATTTTGGCCGTGCAAATTTCCCTTCTTCTTTCTTCCACCAAGGATCCGTAATATGATACGATCCATGTTATATAAAGAAAAATAATGTGGAAAATTGAATTTTTCCAAAATTTTGTCTGTTTTCATATTTTTCAATAAAAATTGAAGTTTTCTTATACTTACATATTTGTAATTTTCATCTCTCATGTGAATTAATAAATTTACCTTTATTTTTGTACTTTTTTTTGACTATCTCAAGAGCAAAATGAGAAAACCCCAAAAAACAACAATCTAGAAAACAATTAAAGAGAACCTGCTCTTTAATATATATTTGTTAGATTCCTAACAACTATAATCATTTTTAGCTGCTAATCAAGGGTTTATAGTACTTTCTTCAAAGTATTTTTTTTTTGTTTTTGCTTCTTTTTTAGAAACAAGGAAAAAAATAATTGTTTATTGGCCCATGAGGGGATCGAACCCGCGACCTTCGCGTTATTAGCACGACGCTCTAACCAACTGAGCTAATGGGCCATGTTGAGTGGAAGCTCCCGAGAAATCAGTTTCAGAACAAAGAGAATATATATTCTTTTTGAGATTCGGATTCCAATCGAGTTCAATTAGAAGATACATAGACATTCAATTAGATAGTATGAAAAAAGAAAAGAAAAAAAAAAAAGTTTAATACATTTCTATTTTCTTTTTAGCTGTTATCATACAAAGAACAACTTTCATTTAAATGACCGATAAGAAGAGTAAGTGAGAAAGAGAGAGGAGGGGAGAGAGAGAGTTCATACAAGTTTAAACTTTATCTAGGCCAAATGAAAACAATATTCATAGACTCTTCACGAAGAAACAATAGAATCACATTACGATAACAACAAATTCAGTACGTCCGTCCGTCCGTCTGTCTGTCTGTCCCGCTTATCATAGAAATCTTTTGGCTCGTGCATTTCGGTCGTCGATTGAGGAGGGGAGAAGAAAAACTGCGTTAATTGTTCGGCAAATTCGGCCATTGAACCACCTTCCACCCACTTGGCCTTGTTTGACCTTGTATCGATGAGCGGCACTCTCTCTCTCTCTCTCTCTCTCCCTCTCTCTCTCTCTCCCTCTCTCTCTGTTTGTGGGGGGTCGCAGTATGTGAATGTGAGAATGAGTGATGAGTGGGCCTGCTGCTACTGCACGCAAAGTATATCAGAAATAAGAGAGAGAGAGAGAACCTTTAGATTTTGTTCCTTACAATTCATTTTTTTTTTTTTTACAAGTTTTTATTAGGAAAATTCCATTTCCATTTGTTGTTGCTGTTGTGTGTGTGGTGTGTGATGTGTTTAAGTCAATATTTTGGCAGCTGTCCGCATGAAATAATTGCAATTTAATGGCTTGTCAACACGTGTAAGGGGCGTAGAACAGGTGCGATCGCCGGTAGCAGCGCCAAATGGAGGTGAACGAACATTTAAGCATCAGCCCTCCCTCCTCTTCTCCGCCCAACAGCTCCATCTTGATTGCACTCCTTCAAACATCAGCCACACACGCCCAAGTTGATTGGCAAAGTTTTAAATATTTAAAACAATTTTTGACCTTGATTTACATTAAAAACAAAAAAAACCAACAAAATTTCAGAATATTTTTTTTTTTTTTTTTTTTTGTAGCATTATGAAAATCATAAATTATGCCTAAAAACACAAAAAATGAGACAAAAAATATTACTGCTAAAATTAATAATGAGCAACAATTAAAATAATAATAATCATAATTATAATAAAAAGAGAAATAAAAAAAATAAATAAAAATAATTAAAATGTTTAATAAAAAGTAAGAAGAAATATAATTATTAAGCTACAAATAATAAAATAAAAAAATTAATTATGACAAAAAATAAAACATAATAATAAGCAAACTAATAATAAAAACAAATTAAAATAATAAGAACATAAATTTTCATAAAAATAATAATAATAACAACATAACAACTATTTTACTTCCTCACAAAAGGAAAACAAAGCATATTAATAATAAAAAAAACTACATAATAATACAAACATAAATTTAAAAAAAAATTAAAGTAATAAGCACATTCTTTTTTATAAAAAATAAAACAATAATATAAACTTAAAATTATAATAAAAACATTTACATAAAATTATAATAAAAAAAATAATAATAGAACAAAAAAAAATCCAAAAATATAAATAATGAATGAATGAATAAAATAATAAATAGGTGAATAGAAATTAAATACTTTTTTTTAAGAATTTTAAAGAATTGTTATCAAATTTTTGGAGTAGTTTAAAAATGTTAAGAAATCAAATAGTTTAAGTAATTAAAATAAGTTTATTTAGGCACTAATGGGGGGGGAAAAATGCTAAAACAAATGCCTAAGTCAAAAATACAAAACAAAAAACATTATGACACTTTCTGAGGCAGAATTCGAACCCATGCTGAATTGTTTTATAAGCGAATGTTATATGAATTACACCAATTAAAAAGATCGTGGGATGGCGATTTATATCCGACCCATGTCTCTTCTTCCCTTCCTCATTCATTGGCGCACGTTTTATAAGTTGCTTTGTCGGCCAGCAAATGTTTATGCATATATGTATATTAATCCATTTTGATGTAATTAAATAACGAAATAAAACAAAAAAAAATCATACAATGTAGTCAAAGCATTTTGCATTAATTAAATCTATAGATGTTTGATATAACTTTTTTGTTTATTAATTTGATATAGGTAAGTGACGAGTTGTTTTACATTCTAGATACACATAAGTACATATGTATATTAATTGCCCTAGTTTTAATTGATTTATGTTATTTTTATTTTGCGAATCATTTTCAAGTGGCGACCTACAAAATACTATAGAAACCGCATTAAGTGCCTTCAATATCTAAAGATTTCTATATAGATTCAGTCTACTTTCGTGATATAATCTCTTTCCAATTTGACTTCATGACTCATGCGATCAAGTTAAAGATAAAAAGAATAAAAAGGAAAGAATTTTGGAACAGTGACAAATATATAAATATTTTTATTTTGTTTTTTTTTTTTTTGTTTGTTATTTTTGGGAAAACCCTATCCAATATTGAATGCTAAAATGAACTCGACAGTTGTACAAATATATGTACTATATAGTTCCATGCAGTGTATGACAAAACCAATGACAGAAGAGAGGGGCAGGGTGGGTGCTTATAGCTAAAGGGGAGAGCCAAAAGCTGTTCGTTTCTACGTTCGCGTGACAAGCCCAAAGCTCTTTCCCTTCTGTACGCTCTTTGCCTGCTGCTGTTGCTGCCTGCCCCTCGAAGACCCCCACCTATTCACAGTGTTTACCCAGTGACTAAAGTTTAACAACAACAACAACAATGCATAGTTTAAGGTCATCTATATAACTGTTGCCAGGCCCCGAGAACCTAGAACTAGATCCCCCACTAAGAAACGGGAAAGAGAAGCGGGGCAAGAGGGAGGTCTTCTCTATAGTATGGTTTGGGGCAAACTGCTGCCAACGTGTCTGTGAATTCGCACAGTGGAAATTGTGCAGAAAATTGGTTAGAAAATTATTAGATAATTTCTATAAAATAAATTGTTAAACAAAAAATACTTCAAATGAGATTCCCATTGTGGGAATATTTGAAAATACTTTGGAAAATGTCTTTAATCTTATCTAGCTTATTTGGAGAAGGAAATCGAGCATTTTAAGAGAAAATCGTTGGTTATTGGATAAATTTGAGAAATTCTAGAGGTAAAATCCCAATTTAGGGGGAAAATTTCCCTCATTACATATTTCCCTGAATCAAAGAACAAAACTTTAAGTCATTGACCTAGTAAAGTCTACCACAGAAAAGAGGATTCAATCATTCAAATTCAATCATTCAATTGTATTTACAGAAAAGAGTCCATATGTTTTCATAACATTGACCGTTTATCGTAACCAGGTTTGACTGTAATATTAAGAAATCGAAATATTGATTTGAAATACGATTATGAAAAGATATATTTTTCCATATTCTTCGAACTACTGTGAGAGGGTCTATTATATGTAGTTATATACACAATTTTTTCTTTTTCGCTTTTCCACTTACAAAACTTGGCTGACTAACTAACTAGCTAAGTCTAACTAGTCTGTCGGTCAGTTATAATCGGTTGACGACGGTGAGTAACAGTACTTGGATGGTATTGTTGTTGTTGTTACTGATTGTGAAGTTTTCTTGGAGGTAATTATCTGTTGTGGGGGACCTTCAATATATGTATGTACGTTTCCATTGGCTTTGGAGCTATTACGGTGGTGGTGATGGTGGTGGTGGTGCTGCTGCTGCTTCTCTCTGTGGTGGGGCTCGCGTGCTGTGATGTTGTTGCTAACCGGTCGATGACTAATCATCAATCAGGCGATTGTGGTATATCATTAAAAGTGCTTACAATGGGCAAAGAGCGCACATAGAAAACACACAGCAATACACACACACATACACAAAATAGAAAAAAAAAAAAGAAAACAACACAAAAATAATATAATAAAAACGATCAAGATCGAGATCGAACAGCGGCAAGCACCGTACACGATCTAAACCCATTTTGGTTTTGCTCTGCTTCAAAAGAGAAAGAGAGATAGAAAGAGAGAGAGAGAGAGTGCGATAGTGACAGAGACTATTAAATACTCTTATTTCATATACTGGAAATAAAGCCTTATTAACTGTTGATCAATTGATTACCAATTTTTGCTATTTTTATGCTAGAAAAAGATACAATTGGGTTTAAAGATGTTAAGTTTACCTTAAGTTCCGTTACGCATTACTTTAAGAAGAGTTAAGTGAAGTTACGTTAAACATGACTTGAAAAAGAGGTCGATTCTGAGGTGAAAAGTCATGTGAATTCGTGTGAAGGCAAAAAAATATGTTTTCAAACGTTTTTTAAACCGTGCAACATGTGCTACTTTGTTTAACGTAACGTAAGACATCACGTTAAGAGTTAAGTTGAGAAGAAGCTAAATTTAAGTTGATATTTTTTAAGAAACGCTGTGAATGCCATAAAACTTCCATGTTGTAAGGAGTTTAAAGGGTTTATATAACCTCATGTAATGCATTACGGTAGGAGTTACGTTAAAAAGAAGCTGGAATAACCTATTAAGTTTAACAATTGTCACTAGAATGTACGTAACGTTAGCGAAGGGAAATGGGCTTTTAAAGGGGGAATGGGGGTTCGAGAAAAATTTATAATAACTGCTTTTGATAATATTTGAGTAGTAAAATTTCCAAATGGCGTAAGGTGTAAATAAGTAAGTCGGATGATAAGATAGTTAGTTAGCCGATTGCTGCATTTTAATAAATTAAATTTTTGCCACTAACAAAAGCTTTGATTTTGTTCCCTTTCACATTAAATTCAGTGGACCCTTTTTGCCATAGAGAGACAGAGAAAGAGAGCGAGAGGGTATTATAAAATATAATAGATCGACATTAACCCACTCGTACCATGTACTCAAGTATGATACCTCACCTCTCTCTCCCTCCTCGAACCGCCATACCGCCTATAACCACAGCAGAAGGCAACAGCGGGCATAAAAATCACACGGTGCCGTCAGCTTGTCTGGCGCGATTTGCTGTAGTCGTTGGTTGTTGTTGCTATTGCTGTTGCTGTTGCTGGTCGTGTAATTGCAGGCAAAAAAAAAAAACAAAAAAGGTGGCACAAATGTCGTTTCCCCCCCGCACCCGACACTGTCCCCACCAACAGCTACCTCACACCTTTATCCAACCAACCAACCGACCAACCAACCGACCGACCAAGCAAACCACCCAACAGAGACCCTAAGCTAAGTGCAATGAATTCGTTGTTGTTCGATGTTGTTCTTCTTGCTGGTGTTATTGTTGTTGTTGCGCTTACGTAAGCGCAAAAGCGGCAAAATGAAATGAAATGAAATTGTTGTAATGGGCGATTTTCATTGCGGCATTACACGCCACCAAAAACTCTTGCTAACACACCATGTGAATTTCATTTCAGTGAAATTATGCCCTTGTTCAGATCATTTTCAACTATAACCAACTGATGATATAAGAAATAGAGTCTAAACTTTTGATTTAACTGTCTTCCATAATAGAAAATGATTTTGAGTCTAGATTTAGATTTAGAATTTCCATGATTTTTAGAAATAAGAAACGTCTAACTACAATCTGCATATGCGAAAAAGAAGATCGAAATATTTATTTTGTCAAGTAAATATCATTCAATAAACGGAAAAGCAACAAGTTTTTAAATAATAAATGGAGGAATTTTAGTTTAGCTCAAATTATACTACTCGTAACTTACATTTAGGTGAAGATTATCCAAAGGAGACTCATAAGTTAATCCAAGCAAATTGGAACTATTTAAAGTCATTCGGATCTGTTCTTGGCAGCAATTCATCCTAGTTTTTGAAAGTTTTAATTCGAACTATTCCTATTCGAAACTAAGTTTGGAGCATTTTAAAAATATTTGAGAAAAAGCATATTTTCTATATAAAATTGTATTTATTTGTTGCTTTTTGGCTTTATGTTCGCTAATATTACATACTAACTTCGATTTAGTAACGATTTGCAAAACAAAACAGGCCAATTTCCAATTTCGATTGTTTGTCCTATTCAATTCTAGACTTATTAGAAGAATATTGGCAAAAAGATTAGATTCGAAAACAGCTTCAAAATGCGTTTCCCATCAAAATTCAAGAAAAGTGATCTGAATACTTAAACATTTTTTGTCTTTTTTTTTTGGGTTTAAAGATATAACTAAAGAATTTTAAGGTTTACCACAATCGTTTCCATTATCCCTGACGGAACTACATTTCGGTATTGCAACATCGGTGGGGAAAAGCGACCCACTTAAGGTTATCCAATATATTCGGTAAAACTGACAATAAATTCATAATCTTCTAATATTGTTTCAGTTGAAAAAGTAATCTAATAAATAAATAGTAATCCTGATACAGTAGTACTAAATATACATACTAAAAAATATATTGAATGTTTTCTACATTGCTTTTCTTGTAATTTTTCTTCATTCTATCTACAGCAAATTTCAATTGAATATGCAAATACCCTACATACATAGGGTATTAATATAACGAAATATTGTTTGTTTCTCTTTTCTTTCTTTGATTATTTCTCTCAGTGTACTTAGTACTTGTATACATATACATATACATATATGTGTGAATGTGTATTGTTTCTATAATTACAGCCTATTTGCGCTCTATTCTCAGTACACATGAAATTTTAATGGCGGCCCCAAAGCTGCTGCCTGCGCCCCCCTTGCTGCCCCCTCCTCCCACCATACTATAATACGATGGACTTCTAGAGAAATGCCAAGTTTTCTTTAGCTCTGTGTGAGGTCTCCGGGATTTAGCCATTTGGATCGCTCTTGTCTTTGTCTTTGTCATTAGACAAGACCTGTCTGTCCGTCTGATTGTCTTGGTTAGAAATTTATATCTATGTATGTATGTATGTATGTTATGTGTGCTAGTAATTCAAATGTTGTGTTCATTAAGGGTCTTGAGTCAGAGAGTTAGTTTTCTTTTGTGTTGCCACTCATTTTTGCTTATTTCTTTCCTAATATTTTATATATGACTTTATCTATGAGGAACTACATGAATCGCTAAAGTTACAGTTTTCAAGTTTTCAAATAAAAATTTTTCATTCATTTCATGAAAGGGAAACTGGTCATATCTGCCCATCAGAGGTAGTCTCTCTTATCGATAAGAAGTCATAGTTGTGGGTGGTATGATGCACCAGTTAGTAACTAAGCAAGTCTCCAACCATGTCCAAAATGTACCTCAGATACTTGTGCGTCATTGTGGATGAGTAATTCCGCTTCCCTTTTGCAATGACTCCATATTTTAAAAACGTTACTCATTTCTATAATACATATACATATGTAAGTGAATTCGACCTGAATATCTTTTAGTTAATAACCCTATAAAGATAAGACAGTTGAATTGGGTTAAAAGCTGGGCCAAACCGCGATTCAAAGAGAAGGTTTTCTAATTCTCCGACGGCAGAACTTGGCCTTTTGACTATATAGAATCGATAGGAATAGGACATTAAAAAAAGAATTTATAAAACTATACCTTAATTTCCCTCATCTCAGTTCCCACTGGTCCCCTAAATCTTTATATAATTTGTCGAAATTTGTCTTTTATATAATAATATCCAAGAAATATTTCACTTCAATTGGGGTTGAAGAACACTTCGTCAACGCATTTTGTCAGCTTAAAGATCAAGAGTATAGCCAAGATATTGTCCACCCCTACACTACAACTTATGGGCACAAAGAAAGTCGAAAAATTGTGGAAAATTATTTGAGAAACTGTAACTGATAAACTCAAATCCGGACTTTCCCTCCTCAATCAGTCTATGGAATTTTAATAAAACATATAACAATGATCTTAATTTAGAGTCGAATGAAACATTATTAATTTTAATGGGATAAAACTTCAAAATCGTTATTGTATGAAAATGCGATAATTTATCTTCCATCTCTTTTATTCCTTAGCTTTCTTTCCTAAGCAATTTAAACTATCTCTTTTAAAACTCTTTCCGCGATTAATTTTGTCAAAAACAATGAAATTGCTGAAAAACGAGGACTAAACGAGAACACAACCCACTAAATATATGAGATTAATCAACTTATTATTACACATACATATCTAATTCATAAGGTCGTAGATACTTCCTTTTGGAGCACCACACACTTATATACACACACACACACACACACACACTCTATGCTCAATGTGGTGTGGCCTTATCTTTGCTTTGCTCTTTATAAAGCTTTATTCTCAAGTACGTTTCATTTGACTATCATTTATCCACAGTGAAAGCTCGCTAAAAGTGTTGCCAGTTTGATGATCTACATAATTTTTGTGAACAAGTGTTTGGATTAGCTCTCCCTCTCTCTCTCTCTCTCTCTCTCTCTTTTTGCCCTGAAATTGTGCATGAAATATTTATGTGTGTATATACATATGTATAACTTATCTCTACTAAACTAAAGTCAGCGGATGATGGCAGGAGGAGAGGGGTAAAGACGAATGCTAGCGAGAGAGATCTCCTCACACGCACATATGTTTCATATAGTGGCATAATTTATGACCAAGTCGAGAGCGATCAAAAATAAAATGATTATTTTCAGAAAAAAAAAACAAAAAAAAAAAACCGAAGAAGGAAAAGCAAATCAAATTATAAACAAATGTTTTACGTACATTGGAAGAGCGCACCACCACCGATAGAGCCAACAACAACAACAAAAATAAAAGACCAAGAATAACAAATATTAAAAACAACAACAAAAAAAAAGAAGCACAAAAATCAAGTAGTATGTAGAAAGAAAGAAAAGAAGCAAAAAAAAAAAAGAAAAATTAAAATTAAAAATAAAGAATAAAAAGGAAAAATGTTTTTCTGCCTCCCCCGCCGCCGCACACATGGCCCCTTTGCTGCACCCTTCCACCTCTTCTACACTTTCTTATTGGGCCTCCTTTACTCGGCCCGTTTCCCTGGCGATATCTTTTGATCTTTTGGCTTGCTTGCAGATTTCAGATTTCAGATTGTGGCCTGTCAACTGAAGAATTGTGAATGCCGCCGCGCTGCCTCTAGGGTGGAGGGCAGACGGACGAACGGACGGATGGACTCCTCTCCAACAACATGAGAGACGATGATGATGATGATGATGATGATGACGATGATAGTGATGTTGGATCTGTGAGGAGGGGGGGTTTGAGGGAGATTCGTATCCGAGAATTGGCAAACATCAACTGCAATTGCAAACACACACAGTTCGCGGCATAAAAGCTGACAGATTGTTTTGAATTGAATAGCGTAAATTACAAACCCATCGCACACAATTTTGTTTCGTTTCGTTTCGTTCATTGGCTTTTTGCGAGCACCACCTAAATTAAATAAGTTTTTGTATTTTCAATTTGACGCAAATTGCCTCAACTTTCAGTTCGTCGTTTTCGCTTTTCTTTCTTGATTTTTTCAATTTATGTTTTTTTATGATTTTGTTTCTCCTTTCTGGCTTTTCGTTTTATCTCATTTTGTTTTTCTTTTCTTTTCCTTTCTGGCATTACAAAGTAGCCCAATATTCACAGAAAATGGTTTATAATTTATATACATACATGTGTCTGTATATATATATTTGCTTTTTTGCAATTAATTCTAGCGGTCGGTCGAATTGTAGTGTGTGGTGTGTGCGTTCGTTCGTTGATTTGGCATATGCATTTCGCTTTGAGGCAGGTCGCTAAACTGGCACAAAACACATCTACCTACATACATACATACATACATACATACATACAAACATATGTACGTATATATACGTAAACAAAACGAAACGCACACTTTCATGCGGACAGTACGTGAACACGTACTGAACAACAACAACAACAACGACAACAATATACATACATATGTACATCAAAATTGCAAATTGTTAAAACTAACCTGACTAACATGAAAACCTTATGGAAATCGTACAAATATTGCATCATATCATTTGACGACAATATATCTTTAGAAATTTCTCCTCAAAATTTTCGTTATGACTAATTTCAATTTTAAAACAATTTTTTTTTTCTGTCCAAATGATAACAAAAGTTGGTGAAATAAAGTGTGTGCTGGCTCAAATGGGAAAGCAAAGACTATTTTAGAGTTTTAATCATATTTCTTCTCCTAAAACTAAAATTTCGATAGCCAAACTGACTGATTTCCCCCCTAAGTTTTGATTTTCCTCATAAGTTTTGATTTTCCCCCTAAGTTTTGATTTCCCCCCCCACTAAAATTATATATATGAAATGTTTAAAAAATATGCCCTAGATAGCATTTAGGATAAATCTAGTCCTCATTATATATACAACTATATGTATTTGTAGGACAGGTGCACTTGAGTTTTGGTTTCTTTAAACCAATTTTCGTCCAATTTAATGTGATTCGAGATAGTTTACCCCAAATTTTGTTGACTTAGCTTTAACTACCTAGCTTGACTATGAACTAAAGATAAAACTTAGTGAGATACAGTGAAAGCTTAAATACTTTTCATTAACTCACCCACAAAAAAGGTTTCTCCCAAGGTCCTATTTACCTGTGACCATTACGAAATGTATTTCAGAAATTAATTTCTTTATATTGCAAAACATTACTCTACAGGAAATTTTATTCACTTTAGGAAAAACAAAAAAAACTACTAAAGTATATAACTAAATTTTAAACAACTTTGTTATAGAAATACAAAATTTTATTTTCTTTTATTTTTTATTCACTTTTTTCGCAGTTTAAAATACAACATAAATACACATTTGTTTTATTTATTTGTTAATTTTCAAATGCTTTGCCATCCGATTTCTTCAAAGTTTAAACTATAAATTCACAATTAAAACCTTGGGGAATAACACAAATACATACATAGACAAAGCTTCAACCCTTTTTAATGCCCAAAACTTTGTGATATTGTTTAAGTACACTAAAATTTTGGTATATTTCACACCGGTTTATTTACTCGTTATTATTGAATTGCTTGAATATATCATAGAGATGCTTTGCTTAAGCAATAAATTTACAAAAAAGGGTTTACATTTGAAGCCCTTTGGGAATAGTCAAAAGAACTCGAACCCTATGCATATACATACATACATATGTATGTATGTAAGAGCCCAGCGCATATATATATGTATGTATTTATGTAGTGCACTTGTATGTATATGCTGCTATATAGAATTTACAATGTGCCACATGCTGTTTAGGTGGGCTGCCGCCTCTGCTGCCGCGTGTCTATTAATGTTTTTTTTTTCTTCTTTCTTTTTTTTGGTCGTAAACAATTTGATTTTCTTTAATGCATTTTGGTTTTCCGTTTGGTCTTTTTATGTTTTTTGTTTTTTCATCTCATAAAAGTCATTAAGTGTTTCTGCTCTTGAGTGTAACGATCTTTGATCTCTTTTAAGAGAGAGAGAGAGAGAGGAAGACTTCTTAGCTCAGCTCTCTTTCACTCAATTCACTCAAGCGATCGTTCAAGTGTTGCTCTTGAGTGACAGAGAACTAAATACAAAGAGAAACAAAAGGAGAGAGAGAGCGAAAATGAGAGCCATCTCTTAAAACAGGTTCAACTCAAGTGGATCGCTCGCTCGTTCTCTCTCTCTCTCTCTTCACTCTCTCTCTCTGCTCTTTCTGCATTGCACTGCACTCCCTGAAACAGTTTTCCACTCCACCGATATAGACAGCTGGTTCTGCCAGCTGATTTAGATCCAACCCGGCTGCCTGCTGTTCGTCCGCCTCCCTACCCTTCCCCTTACCCCGTTCCCCCCGCTCTATGTCAGTGACTCCTCCACCCACTGATTGTTTGTTGGATCGCGTAGCGTAGCAAACGAAACGTGAACGTGACTTGGTTTGCCTCTCTTACATTTTCCTCGTCCACTATACTTTTTCTATACCCCTCTCTCTCTCTCTCGAGCTCTCTCTCTTTGCACTCGATTTTCCCCCCTCTTCTTCTTTTTGTGTGTCATAAATAAAAATATAAAAAACAACAACAAAAACAGCAACAAAATGCTTTTGCTAGTTTGCTGCGCCGCTGCTGCTGCTGCTGTTGCTCCTTTGTTCGTACGATCATTTACCGGCCCCAGTTACAGCCTCCCAATCGACCTCCCCTTCCCTACCCTTCTCTGTTTGCCACATCTTTTGCTGTGAGTCTCTTACTCTTTCTTTCTCATATGGTCTTTTTCTCTCTCTCTCTCTCTCTTTTTCTGTGTGTAGCAGTGCAAACTTTTTTTCTTATACTCTTTCATATAGGGAAAATGCAATATTAACTAAAGTTGGCAGCGACTATTAAGTAGATATAATTATTTTAAATGAATTATATTGGCTTATTCTCTGCCTGCATATTAATTCTCATGTATGTATATTAAATTTTATAAAATTAATCAATAAGTCAAATTGCAACGAATAATTAGATAAATTTTAGCCCAAAGGCATTAGAACTTAGAATTAATCGTTTTTTTGCTAGTATGTACATACATAAATAAATAAAAAGTAATCGGGTTAAATTATTCCATATAAAAAATTCATCCCCTTCAAAAGGACTTCAAATAGGAGAAATGACCTAAAAGACTTTACATATTTAGGACCATTTGTTATTGAAAATTTCTCATAAATCCAAATATATACGAAAATTTGCCAAATATTTTTGAATTCAATTTATTTTTGTAGAATTCGTGTGAAAATTTCAACAAAAACTATAAAGTTAAACCTAAATACAATAAGAATAATTTTAGGGTAAAAAAATAATATGTTAAATCAAGAAAGGTTAAATATGTAAATGTTAAATTTTAAACACATATATGTAATACCAAAATTTAAATCAAATATTAAAACATGAAACATATAGAAAAATTTTAAATAAATTAAAGGAAAATATTCAAATATCAAAATGTATCAAAAACAAAAAAAAAAAAGAAAATATTAAAATATCAAAATGTATAAAAAAAAACAAAAATATAATAATTAACAAATTTAAATTTAAACAATTTATACAGTGGGTACTTACATGTTTTTACATTTTCCTGACTATACTTTTAAACAAATTTCATTTGCAAATTAATAAAAATATTGTAAGAAATTTTTTTTAATAAAAATATTTACTGATTTAAAAAATAACAGTTTTGCTTATAAATTGTTGTGACAAGTTCGAACATTTCGATATTAAACAAAAGAATTCATGTAAAAACTTAAATTACAAAAGTTTAGAAATTTGTTTTTAAAACTATTACATAAATTTAACTTGTGTAATTTCCAAATTAGTTCGGATAAGGCGAAAACTTTTGATAGTAATCGGTGGAACTTGTAATATTTATGTAGTATATATATATAACATTCTATTTGCAAGGGTATAGAAACTACGGTTAAGGCAAAAAGTTGAGCCCCAAGCCCTCTGGTTTTTGATATTTCTTTTCTTTTTTTTTTTTATTTATATTTATTTTTTATTTTTTTTAATTTTGTATTTTGTACGTTTGTCTTTGTTTGTGGCCTGTCGGACAACTCTTCGTTAGTCTTCTTGGCATGGGGGCTTTGCCGTGTTGCTGTTGCTGTTGGTGTTGTTGTTGTTGTTGATTTGCGCTCTTTGCTTTGTTGTTTTTCTTGCTGTGGATGCACACACACACACACACACACTCATGTGTGGATACTTGTGTGCACACACAGATACGAAAATTCATAGGCCTGTTTGGTTTGCTTTTTGGTTTTATTTATCGTGAGTTTCCTCATTTTACGCTTATTTGTTTTGAAATAAAATTAAACGACGCATAACAAATCAAAGAAAAGAAAGAAAGAAAGAAATAAATAAAACAACAACAACAACAACATACAAAGAAAAAAAGAAAGAACTGACATGAAAGTAATGCTGCAAAGACATCAAATGTATGTATGTATGGGTATACCCTAACCGGATCTTTTTCATATTACAACAAGAGGCACTTCAATCAATTTTTTCCCATTTATTCATTTTTCGTCAATTTAAATTGCAAAATCTCAAGTCAGTAAGTTTTGCAATGAGACTGTGTGTGTGCGTGTGTGTGTGTGTGGGGCATGTGAAAGAGGTTTTAACTAACTAACTTTGAGAACTAGTTAGATTGATACAATTTTATATATGGTTAGTGCTTTCAAGATGTCAGAAAATTTCATTCTCTTTAGGAGGGTGCAACCCCACAGTTGGCCAATTACATGTATCATAATTGGAACATATAGGTCAGGTAAGATCTGTCGTCATTAGGAATTTGATGGAATGAAAAACTCATCGAAACGCAGTTAGTTTCTTTGTTTTTACAAGTATGTAGATGCATATATGATATAAATTCATATTTAATATTGTTTTCTCTAGAGACAATGATGACAATTCATATTGACGTTCAAAAGTCCTGCCATCAGGAAGAATCTGATAAGGGAGCCTTTAATTATCCAATATTTCTTTGATTTGTTCAAACATTTTTTTTATACTTTGCAAAATTTTTTTTTTTTTTAATAAAAAAAACTCTTTTTCTTAAGTAATTTAATTGCATCACCTAAAAAAAATTAATTAATTCGTATAAATTAAGGATCTTAGGAGGCTATAGGAAAGGAATTAATAAGGTTTTTTTTTAGATTCTTAATGACCCTTAATGAAATGCATAATTTATTTTCCTTATTAATCTCAGTTCAAACAATCTATAAAATTTTAAGCTTCTTAAAGAACAAAATATTGTATACACATATATTATAGATCTAAGATAATATAACTAGTTACATATAGTAAATAAAACCACTTAACCATGCATAAGTTGACCCTCAAAGAGAAAAGGATAGACAATGACAGGGACAGAGGGCAGGGAAAAAATTGGAGCTTCATCTCTCAAAGAAATATTTTATTTTTTTATTTTATTAAATATTTTTGTATTTTTGTAATATTTTAATCTATTGTTTTTTTGTTTTCAACATTTCTTTTAATGTTTAAAAAAATTTATTTTATATTTTTTAATATTTATTTGATTTGTTCAAACATTTTTTTATATTTTGAAATGTTTTTTTTTTCAACAAAATTTTCTTTATTGTTCAAACAAAATAAAAAATAAAATAATTTTCTTTTATTTTTTTTAAATATTTTTTAGCATGTTTATTCTTTCAAATTTCAAACAGGGTCACGGAATAGCAATGTTTGTTTGTTTGTTTTGCAAAGTGCGCACATACACATATGTATGTACATACATACACACATATATACATACATACGTAGAGAGATATGTTTTGTGTGTTGCTCCCCAGGGAAATGTTAACGGGAAGATGCTTGACGAGATGAGAGGGGATGGTGGAGCGGTGGAGCAAAATATTTTCGCAAATCATTTTTCAAGCTTTCAGCTAGCAGCTGCAAAAATAACTAGCCGGATTTGTTGGTGGCAATGATGAGGCGTAGCCCTTGCCCTAATGCGTCATCACCGGGGCGAGCAACCCCTTCAGGATTTTATGTCACCGTCACCTTCTCTCTGAGTATGTCGTCTTCTGAGTTGTGTGTGTGTGTGGCATCAAGCAGCGTTTATCCTTTTCTTCATGGCTGATCAACCGCAAGTTACAAATGTCAAATGTTGTTTTTGTTAAAAGACCTTTTAATGTGTGTGAGTGTGTGTGTTTCTTTGTGTTCGAGTGCGAAAGCAACCCTTGGTTAGAAACAGGGTTAGGTTAGGAAAAAAAAGGAAGCAAAGAAAAGGTGGCCCGCCCATGACTCAACAATTCTATTATTTCATCAAAAATATCTACGCATTTTCGCAAATTTTGAGTGACATTGATGACAATGACATATAAATGGCAAACTTGTCGAGAGAGAGCTTGCATTATTTTTGTTTCCTTTCCATTTTTTATTTGTATTTTATTGAAGTATCTTTAATGTGCGCAATTCATCGAGAACCATTTGCACAGGTCTAAAACGATTCATGGTGAAAAATTGTATACCTTGTATACCCAAATTAGCAGTGAATATATCACGTATATTACGCACAGTCAGATCTACAAAGAATTTCAATATATCATCGGCATTAACACTTAAATCATTCACTTCATTGGGCAATCGGGCGCCTGTGATATTCTTCACTATATGATAATTCCTTACAGAATCGGGCACCATAATACCAATTATAATGGGCACTGTAACATTGGCTTCCCGACAATCGTTGATAAACTGAATAATCTTCTGAGAACTATAGCATGTCTGGGTTATGATAAATTCACCACCAGCAGAGATCTGAAAAGAAGAGAGAGAGAAGAGAAGATATATGACTGAAAGATTTAAAATTTCAAAATTGTGTTTTACCTTTTCCTTCAAATATTGAATATTGAGTATGGGATCATTTATGGGATTTTTATGATAACCTTCAGGATAGCCGGGTACACCAATCGATAGGTTATCTGCTACGAAAAAGGGCCATCAAGTAATAAATAAATCAAAAGAACCACTAAGAAGGAACTCTATTTCGTTTACCTTTTCGTTGCTGTCTTGCATATTCAATCATCTCTCGACCGTAGGTAAATTTTTGACCCTCATGTATCTCATCACCGCGTACAATTAGAACATTACGAAAATTCTTAGCTAGAAATTCATTTAAACGCTCCTCAGTCATACGATAGGCCGACAAATGGGCCAAGACTGGTATATGTGATTCCATATGTTTGGCCAATTGCAAAGAATAATTCTCATCCATTGGTATATTCCAGTAGCTAATTCCCAGCCAGACTAAGCTGACAAATGCTGGCAAAGTTGGCAAAAATTCATTAAAATCCAAACAGGTGGGTTGATTTGCTGTCAATGCTGATATCTCAATGCCATAGAAGAACTCTTGACGGGCCGTAAGATTTTCAATCAATGATCCCAAACCAATATCATTAGTTCTTCTCTCACTCGATGACAATTGAGATGGGGCAAATTTTACACACGGCTCATAGCCTGAACTTGAATTGACTGGCGGAAACATTGTAAACTGTTTGATTTGCCGATCTGTTCAGTTGAAAACCAATTCAGACACTGATCTCTGAGCATTTGTTTGTGCAGCAGCAGCGACAGCGATTATCAGCGATGTTGCTCTATGAACTTTTGCTTGTATGTGGTAAACAAAACTGGCCGATTTTTATTATAATGCTGCAAGTCATTAAGCATAAACAATATTTATATTAATAATTATACATATATGTATGTTTGCAAGTACATTTGAGCAATTTTGACCAATCTCTGAATCTTTGAATAGTTTAGTTGTTGAATAAATTAGCCAACTTCTCATTTAATTACAATTAGGGTCAAAGCAGAAAGAATTGAAATCGTTAGACGAGAGATATATTTAAATTACCGGTTTATTTATCTAAGAGAACAAGAAAATTTGATTCTTAAAACCGACACAATAAATCGAGTTCCTTTTAAAACAAAAACGGTGAAAATTGTGAGTGTATTTTTGTAGTCCTACGAAATGATAAACAATGACTTTTAAAAGGGGGCTTTTAATATAATAAATGTCTCAATTGACAAATGAAAAGAACCGCTAAAATTGCGAAGGGAGTTTCTATCGAAAAACTAGAATCAAAATGGGCCATTTGAAGTGTAATAAAGCCTTTTGCTCTTGGGATAGAAATCATAGTGAAGGAAAAACTGTAAAAATTAAGTATAATAAGTGCATTCTGCATAAAAAATATAATATAATGTTTTTTCAAAACATAAAGTATTCGTTTACTTAATTTTTAAAATATAGTTTTTCTTAGTTAAGGTAAGCCTTGTACCAAATTTAGACATTTTGAAACAATTATGGAAATTATGTGGGAAAATATTCTAAGTAAAATTTTGAATAGAGTTGGGACAGAGTTAAAGAAAGTGTTTGATTTGATTTCCAAAAAAGAAGATGCGGTTCCAAAACAACATTTCCCATTTCCAGTCAAAAAACAAACATCTTAAAATTATGTCTAAGTGAAATGCCAATGAAACTTATAAAAATATATTGATTGTCTATCTTGACATTTTGCAAATTGAGCAAATACATATATCAACAAAAATTGCATTAAAAATGGTAATTTTTTTAGACTTGAACCTCGTCCTAAATGTTGATCAAAGTTGCAAAAGTTTTGTTGTAGTGTGTAATTGTTTAAACATTCCGCAAAAGACAAGAAATGGGAGCAACGAAAATGATGTCAAATGATGGCTTAAAGAATAGTAAGGGTAAATGAATATATATATATATATATATCTTTATAATCAGAAACAGAGTCTTTGATTTTTGTAGAGAAAAAGTTCTTAGATGAAAACCTTTGACCATTTATTGATATAGATCGTTGGCAATTAATCTCATGCATTTTCAATTGAAACTAATAAAAGATTGTTAAAAGTTTTCTATTGATTGGATAGACTTAGATCCTTTTTTGTGTATAATCTTTTCATGGCAATTCCCTTTAAATTGAAATTGTACTTATAGAAATCGAGTGGATTATTATTATACAACGGAAGATTCTCGAATGATGCAATTCCGTGTACATAAAATACATTTCGGGATGCATGGAATTTTCCATAGAGTTGTTCACTCAGTCGATATTACATTTCTACGTGTTTTTTTTGGGGGTTGAAAACAAAAATCTGAGGGTGCGATGCATCTATTCATCTATCCACCACCGTGGCCAGATGCGGTGCCCGTGATGTGAGTGCCGGGCGGAATTATTTTACCTATATGCCTATATAGGTTGAAATTGTACCAGCCTAGCAGCAGGAGCAGCAGCAGAGAGAGAGGCGAAATTTATTGCTTGTTGCTAAGCGCATGGCACAAAGGACCCTCGTAACTGGGTGAGTGGGCTGGCTTGGCAGCTCTATAGCAGCTCTGTAGCTGTTGCTCAGCTTTCCCACTGACTCACTGATTGACTGACTGACTGACTGACTGACTCACGGAATGGCGGCTGCGTTTTTGGTTTTACCCTGTTGGCAAAAAGAGGGTTGATAATTTTTTTTTGTTTCGGTTGTTGCTGCAGAAATCGCATCATTATAATAGCTGAAATCTGTTTAAAGAAATGAATGAATGAATGGGTGACGACGACAACGACAACGACAACGACGAAGGAGCGTCAGCAACAACCCTCATGTGTGTGGTTATGGGCTCTATAGACAAGAAGCTGGTCCTGCTGGATGTTGGACCACCTTTGTTGATCTGAAAATTGCGTCATCCCATTGCTACTCGCCGCCCCATGCCTGAGCTGTAAGACCAAGCGAACGTGCCAGGCACGCATCCTTCTCTCACTTACTCACTCACTCATTCAGTTCAGTTCAGTTCAGTTCAGTTCGCTTTGCTTGGGTCTTTGGGCCCGTGGCAGCAATCTCGTATGAGTAACTGACATAATTAGGACTTAACTGGAAGTCACGCGCAGCGCATTGGTAATCCGAATCCTGCCCTGCTGAGGAGGACTCACACTCATTTATTTTGCTTGCCGATATGAAATTCAAGGTCACAATTCAATCTAGTAGGTTGCCAGGCAAAAAGTCGCACACGAATTGAAAGGAAATATTCAATTTGTTTCAATGAAAGTCCTTCGAATTACCAGAAACCAGAGAATGTAATCATTATCTCATACATAATGCACAGATATCGACCATATAATTGAAACTGTGAAAATGCACAGCTGAATATTCCAAAATCAATATTCTAAAAAAAAGTTTAATACCTTTTGCAGTAATCTTTCTCACTAGCAAATTTTCTATTGGCCAACTTTCTAAGGCAATTATAACTTTTCCATTTTCTTAGAATTTTAGATAAGGTTACGACTAATCTATTGAATAAAATATCCTGAAGAACAAAATTGTCACAACTTTTCAGCGGTGAAAATGTTTAAACAATTTGTAGTTGATTTGCTATTAGTTTAAAAATTTTACTCAACATAATTTACATAAAACGTTTTTTTCAATCAATCATTCAATCAATCAAAATCGTGAGCTTCAAATGGGGTGCAGAAAGGTTCCAGAAAATCATATGAAATCTCACCTTAAGGGAAGAAAATCTTAAGTCAACTTTAAAAAATATATAAACTAATTACAGCGAGATACGAAAATTCATAGTTTTTGATCTAATTTTGATTTTAAAGTGAAGTAATGTTATTCTTGCTGGGTTTTCTTAGGTTTGAGGTCCAAAAAACAATAATATTAACTATCATTTAACAAATGTAACAAAAAACAAATCAAATCAAAACAAAACTATTGAAATTTTTAAAGCTAAAAGAACTAAATTTAATTGAATTAAAGTAAATTATAGAAAATTTATTGCAAGTCTTTTGGAGTAATTTTTGACTATTTTGTAAACATAATTACTTAAATAGCAAAAATAACAATTTTTGGGATGATGAAACATTTTCAATGGGAATATTTATTTTCACATTTTCATTGTCATTTTCGTCCGGATGTCGATGGAAAAACAACATGATGATGATGTGTATATGAGAGTAAGAGGGTGAATTGAAGGCGGTGAAGGTTAGCCTTGAAAAAAAAGAGTTCCGCCCGAAACAAATACATATAAGGGAAAAAGCAAGTCAGCCAAGCGCCAGGGCTGACTGGGCCATAACATATGCCGACCTAATGGATACCCTATATACAAGATATTCCATGATGTAAGGGCTTTGCAATTCTCCCTGCCCTGTACCCTGTCATAACCATTTTGTTTGGTTTTTTTTTGGACTATACAGGGTATATAGAGGGGTATATAAGTATACGGTACTGAAATATATTTGTACGTATGTAATTTAATTATGGGCTCGGTCCGGGTGACGCGTATGGCGGGTGGCAAATTGCCAAAAGAGAAAACAGGAAGAAATACACAGAAAAAAAAAATACGCACACACAAAATGTACGCATATCCTGCTGTTTAAAAGTCCTTTCGGCCTGGCCATCCCCCCCCGCGTGTCGTTTCACTCTTTCTCTGGGCTTTCCTCCTTTTTCTGCTCCCCCTTTTTTGTTTTTTCTTTGTTGGCTTGGCTTCTTTCTTTGTGTTTTTTTTGGGTGCGTGTGTTTGAGTCAAGCTGTGCACATTTTCGGTTTGATTATCGAACACAATATTTTTTCCGTTTTGTTGTTCCTTGTTGGTCATAATTGACGATTGCGCCATGAGTTGCCACAATTTTGCGCTGAGTTTTTTTTTTTTTTTGCCCCACATTCACCACTTTCCGTTCGACATCCTTCGTGGGCATCCATCCCCTGCCACAAAAAAAAAAAACAATTTACAATTTTTCAAAAATTAAATATTCTCAAGCCATTTGTCAGATATTGAGAGAATTATGAAAACAATAAAAAAAACAACAAAAATTAACCCATTTTTTTTTTTTTGATCCCAACTTTGATTTGATGTTTAAGACAACTTAGATGTGTACGTAGGTATGTATGTGTGTATGTATGTATGTATGTTTTTTTCCCCATTTGAAGGTAAACCAAACTATTTATCATCTGCTGAAAATGGAAAGAGCAGCGCGACAAAGTAACCGTTAAAGGTCTTAAAAAACCCGTTAATAGCACGAGCGACACCCACACGAAAAAAAAGAAAGAAAGAAAAAAAAAGGAATGATAATAATAATAATAAAAAATATATATATATATGTTTGGATGTATGTATGTATATATGTATAAAATCTATAGTATATATATGAGGCTAGTACAATGGAGACGACAGCAGCCCCATAAATGGCTTTCCAACCAACCGACCAAAAAAAAAAAAACAACACCAAACAAAAAGATAAACTCAAGCTAAAGTTTTTCTCTCTTTTTTTTATGGCCTATTGATTTGTGACGCCTGCCTAATCGAAAAGCAAAGTCAAGAAATATATATATATATAAAAACAACAACAACAGCAAAAAAAAAAGGTGTACAAAAAAGTATTGAGGAAACAGCTCAACTCGAAAATCCCATCAAGCGAAGCGACAGAAGCACTTTACAGTCGAGAGATATGTATGTATATATAATATCTACTATATGTTAGCTGTTTGCCATAGCCAAAGGAGTGGCATGGCAAAGGGGGAGGAGGCGGAGGTGGAGGTGGAGATGGAGGGTATATACAACCGAAATAGATTTATTATTCAATTCCGTGGTGTCATAAAGCATGCTTTAAACTTGCCATTTTCTATTTCGGTTACCGATATAAACATTGCTTTGAAGACTTTTCTCGCTCTCTCTCTCTCTCTCTCTCTTTCTCCCTGTTTTTGTTTTCCAAAATCGGCTAAAGTTATTTCATACCGAGGAAACACCATTTGTTTCAATGGTGTCATAAAGCTAAAATAGTTTCATTACGGTTTTCTTTCATTTACGTAAAGGTTTATGATGGCAAAAAGTTTCTCCTCTAGCCTAGATGTACCGAAACAAGTTTAGTGTGGCTATTCAAATAAATATATTGATATGCCGTACCCCAGTTTAGGAATTTGAAACAATAATACTCACACTTAAAACAATAATACCGAAATTTTGATGCTACATAACCTCAAAAATAGACAAAAAAAACCTTAACTTGTTGCATTTTTAGTTAATGAAATCTCTTAAATCAAAGTAAATCTGAATAATTGAAATACAAATTCATGAGAAGAGTTATATTATAATCTGATCTCTGGGTCTGATTTAGAGTTTTGTTGTTCAATATTTCAAAATCTTTGCAAAAAGTTTTAAGAATTTATTCATTTCCTTTGTAATTTTATTAAAGAATTTACTATTCATTTGATTCATTTGGTTTTCAATTCATTTTATTATTCAACTATGATTGGTATTATTTTGGTTGTGAATACTCTTCACAATATATTTTTGAGTCAAATTGACTGACGGAATGAACGAATGGCAGTCTGACGGAATGACGGACTGGCTGAGTGGCTGACTGACTGACTGATGGCATGACGAAACTAACGAATCAACGGACCAAACGACAACCAAAGACATAAGTACAAACAACAACAGCAGCAGAAACAACAACAACAACTACAGAAAGCGCGGCCTCCTATTAAAAGGCCTGGCATCGCTTGAAATACAATAATGGGGATCTCGAGACCGGGCCTAAGTTTACTTTGCCTTTTTCACTTTTGATATTTTGACATTTTCATTTGACAGCTGATTGAAGGGCCCGAACGAAAGGCAAAGACAAGAGGCCTCGGCATAGGAGGCAACGGTGTGTGTGATACGATTTTGGGATCTATGCGGTGGCGACGATGGACAGACTCGACCAAAGTGGCAGTCAGTCGGCACAATCGGCAGTGGGCAGAGGGGTAAGAGTAGTGGGTAGAAGTAGAAACGAGAGTGTATAGTGGCAACTGGCCAGGAACCATCACTATACATGTCAGCCTGTCCATCGATGGTGGTGCTGCTGGTGCTGCTGCTGGTGCTGGCTGCCGATGATGTCGATGCGGCGGGTGTCAAGTGCCGCCTAGTTGCAGCAGTGAGGCAAAAATTTACAAATTTTCCATAAAATATACATATGTATGTATATGTACGCACACACACACAGAAAAGGCATCTCCCATATTTCATGTTGAAATGAAAATGGTTTTTGCATTTGTTTTTTCAAATTTTGATCTAATTTCTCTCTTTTGACAATTGAATTGCCAAATTCAAATTGAATTAACCAAGTAGTTTCAAATTGCCAAATACAAGAGGCTGACTTCTCGAATTTCGAACCACTGTCAATTTTGTGTGTGTAGAATGGTTGGCAAAAAGGCGGCGGCGGCGACGGCGGCTCTCAAGTAATCGCAAAAACCCAATGCGTTGAGCATATGAATGTGAATGTGTGTGACATGTTTGTCGAAAATGCTCAAAGTTGTTTGACGTTAGAGGAAAATAGAGGTTATGTGCCTGGCCTGCCCGTTGCAGGTCGCCGCCGCCGCCGCCTAATGGCATTGCGTGCGTTTACTTTCAGCGTCAAAGTGGCCCCGGGTCTCGGGTACCGGGTTTCTCGGGCTTGGAATTGGTGTTTGCTGTTTAGGTTTTTTTTTGGGTCGGAGGCTCTTTCATCTCTTTCTCTCTCTTATGGGCTCTTGGGCCTTATATTTGGGTGTGTGTGTGTGTGTGTATTTGTCTAACTGCACTTGACAGTTGACTGGTGGAAGAGATATGGAGATGGAGGTCGCCACGCATTAGCCTGATCCAATTTTGGGACACGAAAGTCCAAAAATTATGCTCTCTGCTAATTAGGTAACGGACAAAGACGTTTTGCTTTCATTGACTTGGATAACAACAACAACAACAAGTAAATAAATATTGTTTTTTTAGGGCTGCCTTTGTGAAATGTGAGTTCCATGTTGTCCCAAAAGTGTTAAATAAATAAACAAAATCAAAATAAAACAAAACAGAAGATCTACGAATATTTGGACAAACAAAAAAAAAATGTTAGGCTATGAAATATTAGCAAGCTATAACTGTAATATTCGATACTGCAAGAGTTTATTGCCTCATTTAGAGGTATTCAAAAGGTTTTTATTTATGAACCTTTCATACATTATAGTGGACCTTTTGAAACAAATATCCACTTAAATATTAATTGAAACCCTGTTTTCCATCGACTAAATTCAATCAAGTTTTAGTTTTTGCTATTTTAGCATGTGGTGACCCCGACGCGTACAACTTACGCCTAATTGACGAACCTTCTGGTCGCTCTAATGATGATTTTTTACTGCAGATTTTAGCAGTTTTTTATTTTGTTTTGCAACGTAAAAATCCCATAGGTTACTGCAGCTGCAGACACCCAGGAGGAAAGAAAAAAAATTATATACATACATAGTCAGAATTTGCAAGTTTCCCCCTTTGGCTTCGAGCACTTTCTTAAGTGCTTGAAAGCAATGCTGGGTCCGAAAGTACGTACACTACGTACATACAGATGAACATATATATATAGTCGTCGTTGTCGTCGCATACGAGTAAGTATAATCAACATGGATGGCGAACAATGGGCCCAGGGTCCTGGAGAGGCGTTCAAAACGAATTTGCCACAGCACTTGGGCGCTCAAAAAGCCGTCTCAGCACTGTACAGAGAATGCGAAGGATGAGAGAGAGAGAGCAAGAGAGGGTGAGGCAGAAGGATGATGAGTGGATGAGATGAGTGAAGTGTAGAGTGTAGAGCAGCAGCAACGGGCGACGGGCAACAGCAGCGATAATAATGACGGCGAAAACAATTGCAACAACGGTAAACAAGAATTCGCTCGACACGCTCTCGACACGAGGAGAGGTAACAGCAGAAACAGAGCAGAGCAGAGCCAAAGCAAAGCCAAAGCAAGGCAAGGACTGCAGCAGGACTAACACGCAATCACGCGCAATCTTTGCTGCCCTTGAAGGGTGGGCGATTGCCATGGAAGTTCTGCTATGTTGCCATGGGGCTTCATTCCCACTCTCCCTGTGTGTGTGTGTGTGTTTATGTGTGTTACCTATTCATCCCGAAAGTTGTTTTTGTTTATCTGTCAACATACACAAGGCAACATCATCGTCCTGGCGGTTGATGTTGATGCTCTGAAGCTGCTGCTGCTTCGCTTCTATATAAACAACTCTGAAACGTTTGATTTTCACCGTGGTATGAGTTCAATGAAAATTGATTTTACTATTTTCTTTTCAAACTATTAAAAACTGCGCAATGTAAAGTGTAGCATTATCAAAAGCTGAAATCATAATACTTTAACCAACTTATAATATTAAAATTATAATCTTTCGAATGCACTGTTGAGAATTTTAACCAAAAGCAGCAGAAATAGAAATCAATCGAGGCGTGATCTTCTCATTGCCTTCCAGACAAATTAAAAATAGCAAATAAGGTAGGGGGAGTGGGAGATTGACCCATTTCGAAGCTCAGATTCGATTTCATTGGTGCCTGCGACCAAAACGGGACCAAAACTTGGTAACTTTTATTATTTTTCCACTTGTGGCCATTTCCTAAGCCCCACGCGAAGTAAGGATATCAACTTTGTCTCGTTACCTTGAATTTTAAATAAATCGTATTCAATACTGTTTTTGAAATAAGTTTGAATAAATTTTGTTGCACTGTGATCCTTTGCTAACTCATTCTAATTTCCCCTCACCTTACCGCCCACAACCCCCGCCAAACCACCCAGCCAATCTCAAGAACGGTAAGGATGATGGTGATGATGATGATGATGATGATGATGATGACGATGACGATGACGACGTCTCTGCTGGGCCCATGTAACAGAGCGCGTGTGAGAAATCATCTTTTTAATTTTCACAATCAAATGTTTTTCGTTATTATTTTCGTTTCTTCTTTCATTTCATCCATTCAACCAACCAACCAACAAACCAAGTCAGTCAGCCGCATTTTCCTAAGCTGAGTGGCAGCTGTACGAAATTGAATCGAGAGTGTCCACAGAGGGGGGTGAGGGTGGTGGTAGTGGTGGTGTTGGTGGTGGTGTCGGCGATGGTTCTGATGATGATGGTGTTGGTAGATGGGGTGCAGGCCACTCGGGTTTTTTTTTTCTTCTTTTTTCAACAAAGTATGGACGGGGACGAAAACGAGGAGAGAGAAAGAGACTCGAGTTTTGTTTTGTGGTTTATTACACGCAAATAAATTACATTTATGTTTGTTTGTTTCCATTTCCATTCCCATTTCCACACACTCATATAGAGTTGTTGTAGTTTTTCCTATGCGATTTTCCCACATTTCCCCCTCTCCCATACCCTTGTTCTATGTCAGCTCTCAGCTAATCACCCCCTTTGGTATTACCAGTGCCGATCATGGCCGTGGCAAAGGGGGCATTTATTTCAGTCTCTCGCTTAAAATCAAAGTGAAATAAGTAAAGTTTGTAGGGCTAAAAACTATCTATAACTTCTTTTAGTTTAGCCCATAAGTATTAGATATTTTAATGCTGTTTATGTTTAATGTAGACCTTATTTTGAAACTGTTAAGCGATTGATTTTGTATTCTTCTACATTTTACTCGGGTATGATTGGCAATTGTAGTCCGGTTGAACTAACAGTTTTTTCTATGAGTAACATAAAGTTATGACGACTTCCATATATACTTTTGAAAATACTAGTTAGCATAGACATTTGAATAGTTTAAACTTCAATATTGACAGCTTTTCCCATGATATTTCCCTTGATTTAATTGTATTCACTAAGAGAATAGACACGAAATCGCTTTTTGGAATTATCTACCTGTTTTTCGTTGTATTTAATTATAATTCTCAACTTGTTTTATCCTTAAAAAAAATTAACTTCAAATTTTGCTTACATTTTGGATTTACCCCTCTTTTCTAAACTATTTTAGGCCTACGCCCATGAAGGGGCTGTTATTGTCGTCGGCTGACGTTGTCCGTTTTATTTCGTTTCGTTTCTCGATTGTTTGCTGGCTCTTTATTAATTTGATCATTTCATGATTGCGGTTGGGTTTAGGTTTAGGTTTGGGTTTGGGGTTCGTTCATTTGCTAGTTGTTTTTGTTGTTGCTGTTGTTGTAATTAACCTTTTGTCTTTGTCGTTTGTCATTGCTGCTCATTTGTCTGTCTATTTCTCTACCTTTCTCTCTTGCTCTCTCACTCTTACTCTAAACAGTGCTATCTGTTCTGCCTGTTCCTGGCAATGTCCATGTGTTAATGGCAGCAAACGGTTGAAAGGTCCAAAGGGTCGTCGGTCATATCATTTTTGACTCTTTGTTGTTGTTGCTGTTGTTTTTGATGGTGTACCTAGGAGGTACCTTTTTATAACTTTGGTAGTGGATAATTATGCACTTGACATTTGATGAGGGCGTGTTGTTCTCCATTTTAATTGCTCATCTGATTTTTAGTGGTTAAAATGGCACACGCACACATACACATAATCACCCGATGATGGGTGAAAGAAAGTGTTATAATAATGCTTGATAATTGAGCACAGGAACCATTATGGGACACAGACATTGGTGGTGTTTTTTCGGTGTTACCAAGTTGCGCAAAAAAAAAAAAAAGTTTCCACAATAGTCGTCCCATGGGCACAACTTCGACAGGCCAACTAGAGTAGTTATCAATTGCACAAGAGGGGAGAAAGGGTTGAAATTACCAACTTGGTTTTCGGTTTCAAAATATTAACCTTAATTTAATGACTTTTGGTTTGGAAACCTGCTCCTATAATTTTTCTTTCTTTCCCCCGAAAAGAATCTAAATGCCAAGTGATTCTTTCTTTATCTTTAGAGCCTAAGAAATTGGTTGTAAAATAACATAAAAATTGTGCTCTATAAATTTTTTTTTTCGGTTTCTATTCGACTGCATAATATAATTCTCGGAATATTTGTCAAATTGAAGTTACTTGGCGTCAGAGCTTTAGCTTAATTTCTTTATTTATACGAGCATTTATTACGATTCGTTTTTTTTTTTCTTTCTTTTGCTATACATACATATGTATGTGTGTATATATATTTCTTCTCGTTCAGCGTATTATATTCCTATATAAATTTACATTAACATTTTTTCGCATCATTTGAGCGGAGAACAGAAAAATGAAGGGGGCCAAAAAAAAAAAAAATTTATATATAAGTATATGTATAAAAATGGTAAAAGAGAAATGGGAAATGGGAATGAAACGGAAAAGCAAAAGGGAAACGCACATTAAAACCAAACCAAACCAAGACGAGCGAGCACAAGCGATGCTCAAGCAAACGAAACTCATTAAAATTTTACGAACTTTACGTTTTTGGGCGGCAGTTTTTCTCTTTTTATGGCCTTTTTGCCATACAGACCGACCAGCCCAGTCCAGCCACAGTCCCCAGCACTTTGCCTAATTTCACACAGCGAACGAGAGAACGAGAAAGATGCGACAACCAAGTCAAGTCAAGGACTCGCCAGAAGAAGAAGGAAACAGATGAAAAAAAATAAAATAAAATTAAGAAAAAGACATTCGAAATTTTGATCACGTTACATTTTTTAATTGTTCCCCTGCGGGGTGTGCTCTCATTAAAAACAAAAACCAGAGAACCGTGCTAATTTCAATAGTGACGAATTTCCAATACCCTTAGATCTAACGATCTGCAGAGACTTAACAAAACCTAAAAATAATTTGAAATTTAATGATCCTTTATTAAATTATCTCTACTAGTTACAATCTCGATGGTCAAGGGATGCATTAAAATTCATATAACCTTGTTATTGTTAGGGTATTAAAAACAGTCAAGGAAGAAGGCAAATTTGATAAAAAAAAAAGAAGACGACTTGTCCCATTCTGGGGTAATTGAGACCTTACCAAAGATCTCGGTATATATATATATATAGATTTTTCCCACATTCAAATTGAGCAGCAAATTATTTAAAACTTTTATTGACTTTCATTTATTGAGAATAATTTTTCCTTTTTTTTTTTTGTATGTTTTTTTCTCCTTGGTTCTTTTCGTTTTCTCGTCATCTAATAATTTCCCCTAAAACATTTCCCTTTTTTTTTTTTTGGATGGGTGGAGTGTTATTTTTTCTGCTGCCACGTCAGCAATTTAGAAATTAGCCTCAAGCAATTTAAATGTTGTAAAAAAAAAAAAATATAAGGAAAGAAAAAAAACCAAAAAAACATAAAAATAACATGACGAAAGGCGACACCAGAAAAGCTTTATGGCATTCGGCCTGGGGTTATTTGTTAGATTAAACGCAAGACGATTAAGTCGTTTGAAGAGCGAAAATCTCAGACAAGGACAAGGATATAATTATGCGTATTTGAATGGTCTATTAACTGAGGATATTTGGCTTAAGCTTGTAAGCATTAATAAACGCGCAAAGTGGTAAGAGAAGAGAGAGAGAGGGAGACAGGAAGAGTGAGAGACAGATACAAACCGGAAACCGGAAGGGGAAATGAATGAAAGCGAACCCCAATGCAAACTCCAACACAAACCGACCTAAGGCAGATTGATATGTATATATAATCCTTGTCATTTCTCATATATATTAAGTACTATATAGTAAAACTATATCACTTGAATGTTTCATTTTTACCTGTAACTAAAAAAAAAAAGAAACAAACAGCTATTAATTACATTACATTTTAGTGTTTTGAAAGAATTTTCATTAACTTACATACATATGTATATATACATATGATAAACACTTCTACCATCTGCTTTAGGACTATAATATTACTTAATTTTATTAAATTGACAAGTGATTATAGCATTTTATTATCTTTAAACTGTTTAGAATTCTATAACCAAAAATTAGAAATTAAATTTATTTTTGGTACTTTAATTTAAAATAATATATATAATAAAATTTTCAAGAAAATTGTAGTTCTCCTTTCTGAAAATAGCAACTAAGCTCTTAAAAGTGCCGATTAAGATTGCAATAGTTTCTTCATATATCTACATTCTCTGTGCTTCTAATATAAAATGAACTCTTTAAATTGGTTCCAATGCTTCAAACTCATGGCTCTATTAAAACGTTGATTAATTTATTTATTTTGAATTATGATAATTAAGAGACTATCTAGTTTCTATATATATATTAGTTTAAACAGTTGAGCAATTAAGCTCTTCTTAGAGCCGATTGACATCTGCTTAGTAGGTTTGTGAGAATAATTTATTTAATAATCATATTATAAATGCCAATTTATAGAATTAATTTTGTCTGTTGCTGCTGCTGCTGCTGCTGCTGGCCGTAGGCTTTTTCTTAATCCAAGTCATTATTATTTAGCACTTTGAATTGGAATAAATGGAATGGGTTAAACCTGTTACCTAGTATTCTGTCTCTCTTACTCCTTCTCTCTCCCTCTCTCTCTCTCTCTCTCTCTCTCTCTTTCAACTAATTACGCAACGTGGAATGGAAAGTTTCTTGCAAGAAAAACAGATGTTGCGGTGGAGCGAATAAAAGTTAAGTATGGCAAAACCATGTGGCATGTGGCATATTGTATGACACAAATAGTAGAAGTGGAGAAGAATGAAAATGGAAAATTATGCAGAATGCACGTGACCCAACTTCATTTTTGCGCAAAAGCCACGCCTTCCCCCCCCCATTCCGCATTCAATGTGAATGCGAACACGAACACAAGCGCGATTTATTCGATTTTCATTAAAACAAACAAAAGCGTCCAGCACATTTAATTGCTTAATTTATTAATAAACCAACAACAACAATAACAACAACAATAAGAACGAAAAGAAGAAAAAAAGAAGAGAAAAAGGGGAGACTCTGAACATAAGCAGAGAAGAGAACAGGAAACTGGCCAAGCAAATTAGTTTTTCATCACGAACGCGTCAAAATGTTGCCGAGAAACTGAGCGTTGGGTGGGAGGTGGGCATGAAGGAGAAGGTGGACTGCCATAATGATGAGGGTACACAAAAACAAAAGTCCTTTGGGAAAATTAACACTCTTTGATTAGGGGGCTCCAGGCCGCCGCCGCCGCCGCCGAACTGCCGCTTCCTCTGATTCTAACCGCCCCCAATCTGCTTATTACGCATACGCCATGTTGTCAGTCAATCAATGGACACTTGAGCCACGCCTCCATTGAAAAGGATGCTGCCTTCTGCCTGCTGTTGCTCCTGTTGTTGTCAGGCAGGCAGGCAGGCGGGCAGGCTGGCTGGCTGGCTGGCAGCAAAGTTACGCAATTTGTTTGGCTTATTATTTTCATAATCAATATTCAATTTAGGCGCACACACACACACACAGAAGAAAACATTTGGCCACAGTGAGATGAAAACTTATGAAATTGAATTGAATTTGCTGCGGCATAATGCGAAAGTTTTTCCATCATCAAATTGAAACCAAGGTGGTAGCAGCAGCAGCAGCAGCAGTTGCTGGAAATTTCCCTTGAGGCGGCAACGTCGACGGCAACATTTTGCACTGAAGTTAGTTATAATTAAACATGGAAAACGTGGCCAGGATGACGCCCAAGCCAAGCCAAGCCAAGTCAAGCAGGCAGGCGTTCAAATTGAAAAACAAAAAACCACCAACTTTTCTGCTTTCCATCCGTTAGCCTTTTTTGCATTCGATTATTACTGTTACTATAAGCATCTCTCATTTCATCTCATTCCTGATCTAATCTCATCTCATTCGTTAGGCAAACCAACCAACGCCATCCTATATGTGTACCATTCCATCATCAATTCAGCCCACCCTGGGGGCATATTTTTGCAATTCTGTAGTATAATATTTTGCTCATTTACACTTCATTGCATAGTCGATGACCATTGCAGGCCAGATCCGGACCATGGCAACAAGAAGGACCCTCTAACTCATCTCATCTCATCAACACGACCACCACCACCACCTCCTGCTTCACCTTATCCCTGTGGAGTTCTTTTATCATTGGGAGCGCTTAGGAAACTTTTGATTGCTAACAGATGAAGGCACAAATGATGAGAATCAAATGAAATGAAATGAATTGTAATGAAACGAAATGAAGCCACCTCCCCCTCCTCCCACTCTTGAGCATTAATGAAAAGTATCTGCAAAAAACATACAACAAAAAAATGTTGTTAGTTCTTCTTCCTATTGTTGATTGCCAGCATATCTCCATCCGTATTAGCTTAAATCATTAGAAATCATAGAAAATTATCTAAATTTTTTCTAGATATTTTATACATAAATTGCATTTGTTTTATTTCAACAGTTTGCCCCTTCTATTCTTGGGAGGGGTGTGAGAGATTATCAAGATTTGGTTTTTGTAATTCTGTTAACTTGAAAGATAAATAACTTGAGTGAAATATTTGTTAGCGTATTAGCATCGCAATTACCAGAGGGGGAGGTGGGGAGGGGAAGGAAACAAAAACAGTCTGCCAAACCCTATATAGAAAGCAGTTTGCTGTGCTCTGCTCTGCTTTGGTCGGGGCATAAATCTCTTTTTCCTCCCACCCCCCACGGCCATCCTCCGCCCCCTCCCCCACACACCTCTCATGCCACTTGCTGCCCTGTTTCGCCTTTAGCTTCGGCCCATTGAAAGTGTCTTGTGTTTGTGTCTTCAATAAATTTCAACACCCAAAAACACACACACACACACACACAGACACACACAAGTGTAATTAATATTTCAAAGCGCAACATTTATCAAACAAACATTTTGTTTTTTTTTTTTTTTTTGGAAAGTTGCCGGCGATGAGCAAACAAACAACAGACAAAAAAAAACCCAACAAGCAATTAATGTGGCACACTCTAAAACTTGAAAGCGAAACAATAAAAAAGAAGTTTGGTAAATTAAACAAAAACTTTTTGTTTTTGTGTGTGTGTGTGTGTGTGTGTGTGTGTATGTGTGTAAATGGAGGCGTTGTCCCAAAGACCCAAAAGCCAGACAATCGCAGTAGCCGCCAGGGCAGGGCAGAGCCCCTTGGGCCATGCGCTTTCAGTCGATCGAAGACAATCACAAATTGACAAAAACAACATCGAACAAAACTAAAACGTCGTCGCGACATCGTGTAAGGTTTCCCCCACCTCCCCACTTCTCATCTACCCATTCGTGTTGACTGAATTTGTTGGCCATGGCTAAGGGAGGGGGTCTATGATATATGATTTGACTTCGCAGGATTTAATTTTATTAATGGGCATTAAAGAGTTATTAGATAAAGTATAAAAAGAATTACAAATAAATGGTAACTAAATTGTAGTATATACATACATACATGTTTATGTTTATGTATAAGTGTCTTTAAAAAAATTACCCTATAGTTATGAAAATTCTAAATTAGCAACCAAAACAAAAGAACAAGTTCTTTTGGTAGAACCTATTCTTCATACTAGTATAAGCATTTTGCTAGCAGCAGTTACATAGTTACAAGGCAATCGTTAAATTAAAGATTTTAATTATAATTTCCAATTCTAATTATTTCACTTTAAATTTTCTTTAATACTTTATTTTGATAATTTATTTAGTTTTTTTTTTGTCATAACATTTAAATGTCTTCGATTTGCGCTAAGTATTGCCCCTCCCTATTATATTATATCTATGTATACAAATATATTTATATATTTTAAATACACATTATCATATCTAAACTGCGACCTAAGTCTGAGCTAATTATTTCAACGTTCAATAGAACGTTGGTCAAGTTCTTTTCATAGCTTTAATAGAATTTTTTTTACGTTCATACCAAAACATTGAAAAGTCCAAAATCAAAAATTAGGCAAGATTTAAAAAATGGAATAGGAATAGGAATATAATCATGAGTAAGCTGTTGCTATATCTAATAGATGTATTTTTCGAAAGGCAAGTAAGGGACATTTCTTTTCCTAAGAACGATGTTTTACCTCTCAAGTTTCTGAGATTTCAACTGATTTAAGTTCAATTTTCACCGATTTTCCTTAAAATGATCGATTTCTTCACCGATTCCCTTACCTCCTTAGCTTAAATCTATATTAACAATCTATAATTGTAAACAATTAAAATTTGATTGAAACATAATTATAACTTGTATCCGAAAATTGGAAAAACTTGTATTCAATATAATTAGGAATCAATCAAAACTGGGCTTAAGCCGGCTTGAGGTCAATAAATTTTACTAATTTATAAGATTTTAAATCATAGACAGCACAAAAGGTGAGCAGGTTGTCTGTATGGCTGTTTCAAGAGCTACCAAGTTCTATCAATTTTATAATTAGAAATAAAAAATAATAGAATTTTTATGCTGGGACTTTTGATGGGCCTAAAATTCTTCACTTTGACTATGTTTTATAAGGCTTTATTGTAATTTGAATTAAATCTTCCTAGTTCTTATTTTAGTTCACGCAGTTGAACATACATACATATGTATGTATGTACATATATATATTAAATTATAGCATATATGCCTCTAAATATGTTTGTTTGCTTTTACCTTTTGTTATTCTTTCCTTGTAGTTGTTGTTGAGGCTGTGTCTCTTCCAATTCTGACACATTTCTTTTACTCCTACGACTGGGTACTTGATACTCAGCATAGACGTACGTTTATATATATAAGTATAAGTATATATGTATGTATGTATGTACCTCTGTCTACATATATCTTTAATGGCATATTCATCAGTCATTTGTGATAAAAATCGCTGAGCAAAGGCGCTGTGTGTCTAAGCCAGACAGAACAGAGAGAACCACAGTCACAGTCAGACTCTAAGCCGGAGTTTGAGTCTCCGCTTTTCCCCTTCTCTCTTTTTCTCTCTTTCTCTGTGACGCTTCCTCCACCGCCCCCTTGACACCGCTGTCTCTTTTCATTTTTCTATCTTTGTATTTCTTTGTGTCTTTGAGTGTTGGGTTTAAGTCGTCGTCGTCGTCGTCGTAGTCTCTTTGGTTTTGGTTTGGTTTGGTTTGGGGTTCGCGGGTTTGGGGTATACGGAGTCTCGCACCGTCATTTAGTTAAGTGGCAGTTGATTGGAACCAGTCGCAGTCATCATCATCATTTAAATCTTGCTTGCTGGCATTTTCCTTCTCTGTCTTTTTTTTTTCTTTCCTTCTGTTTCTGCTTCTTTTACTCTTGTGTATATATGTACATCTATATGGTTTTATTTTATTTTTTTTGGTTGTTTTGGTTTTATACCCTCTCCTATCCTCCTACAGATTTAGTTTTTAGCATACATAATTTTTCTATTTGGTATCCATCTTTAACTCCAAAGCTGTCTCTTTATCCATCTCTCTCTCACTCACTCTTTCGCAGTGTCTGTCTCTCTTTCTCATTCCTTCCTATCTCACTGTTACTCGCTGGGCCTTTAACTGCTGTCATTAATGAGTTACAGATATTACACATTTATAGCTGACAGACACGCTTATCCACTTTAATCGTGTTTGTTTCCCCTTCCCTTCTGCCCCTCCACCTCCCCCACCATGTCAACCCCCGCCTTAACCCTCTTACAGTTCCCTTCTGCCCTCTATTATGCACACTTTTCTGTCTAGCTCTTTTCTTAGCTCCTCAACGGGCTACTGTTTTTTTTCTTCTTTGGTTTTTTCTTTTTGGTTTTTTCTTTTTTTTTTTTTTTGTGTGTTGTTGTTAATGATGACTTGTTTTGTTGTTGCTATTGTTATATACCTCTAGGCCTGCAGGCAAAGGCTTCGTCATCGCTTAACTCGCACAGTGGTCAAGGGTTTTTCGATACTTCAAATCGATTTTGGACAATCTTGATCTCGTTTATTTAAATGCATTTTCAATCATATTATCTCAAGAGAATTGTTTTTTTTTCAGTTATAGAAACAAATTTAATTATGTTTTGCTATTCCATTTGACTTCTCTTTTTGTTCGTTTGTTTAGTTTTAGCTTTGTTTATGCCTAAAAATGATTAAATGTAATAACTTTACATTGAACATGCTTAAATATTTTTAAATATAACTTTATATTTTGTTCTACATTTGGTGACTTATCTGCAAATGAAATTATAGTAGATTAAATTTTGCCTTAAGCCTTTGCTTCCTTAAAAAATATGAAAATAAATATCTTTTTGCACGAAACTTCTCTTTGATTTAGTCATATAAATCTATTAATATAAGTCTTATATTATATTTATTAGTTATTTATTATATAGAACCACATTATTGTATTTCTTACGCCAAAGATATTCGATGAAATAATAATATTGAAATATTATTGAAGGTTTGTAAAATATGACTATATTTAACACATATGTAAAATCATAGTTCAAAATAGATTTAGCATTATTTACAAGTAGCTTGTGCTTGGTTTTCCTTTTTTTGGTTATTTTTGATCAATTTATTTTGGTGATGTTGTATCACTGTGCATTTGGCTCTGTCTTCTGTCTTGGGTCTTTGGTCTACGTCTTCGTCATCTTCATCAACATCAACATCGAAATCGAACTCAAACTCGTCCACTCCAATCATCAAGTCTTTAGCTCTTCAATCGATTTCGTGGCTACCGTATTTCTTTCTTTTTTTTTTTTGTTTTTTCTTTCTAGTTCATCCAATTTTAAGTTTGTTGTTGTTGTTGTTGTTGCTTTTCGGCTGGTCTTCTAATAGGCTTCTTTTTGTTGTTGTCTTTGTTTCTTTTTTTTTTGTTGCTGTTGTCTGACTTTCTGCCTGATTGATTTTCAGCTTATGGATCTAGTTACTGGCCTCTGTGTTGCTTTTGCTAGCTGGCTGACTGGCTGGCTATCTGTCTGTCTGATTGTCTGTCGGTCTGTCTGTTGGTTGGTTGTTCTTCGCGCATTATCTACATTGTGGCTGTCGTGGCCGATTCCTTTAAATTACTTTAATTGATGGCATGCAAGTGGCTCGGTCTTGGTTTTGGTTTTGGTTTTGGTCTTGGTCTTGGTCTTCGTCTCTCCAACTTGGACACGGACACTCTCGTATATATCTTCGATTTGGATTCAAAAGATTCAAAGCTACAGATTCGGACTCAATGATTTCTTTTCATCGCTCACCGATCGACAATCTGTCGTGCATGAAATCGCTCTACCAATTAGAGATGATGATCAAAGTTGAGATCGAACATCATTTTGTTGTGTTCCATTTTCCTTGCCGCTACACAGTGATAGTGACGGTGGTGGAGAGGGGGGGCAAAAACAGAGACTCAGATGAAAGCATAAAATTATCAGCTAAAGCATCAAATGGAGCATAGCAATTCCATTAATTCCAAGGCTTTGGGGAGTGAGTTTTACGTTGATTCTTCTAGATTTTCAAATCTGTAATCAACACTTGAAGTAAAATTCAAGTCTAAAATTTGCCTTGATTAACGTTCAATTAAATAACAAAAAAAAAGTGGTATCTTTTGATTGGTAATAATAGATTTGAAAAGTGTCAATTTTAGATAATTATACCATTTTGCTTGGTTATCGTTTTGTTCATTTGAGATGCATTCATAATTAAGGTGATTTCAAATGATTTAAGCTAAGTTTTTCTTCAGCAAGAAAACTTTTCGATAAAATATTAAATACTTATGGGTTATACAACAAGTTAAAGTCCTACACCTTCATTTAAAATGGAATAGGCTTAAATTGTTCTACACTCAGAAAAACCGATAATAACCCTTCTAGGAGTCTTGATTGAGTCACACATTGCATTTGTTAACTAAATCCAATAATATTTATTAGCATTCAATTAACATTTGATGCGATGATTTTCAGCTTAAATTTAGGTAAAGTAAACATACATATTTGATCCCCCATGAAAAATGCGCATCATAAAGTAATGGTAGAAAATAAAAGCTAAAAAGCTTATATATGAATTAGGGATTAGTCATAGCGAATCCCCATGTAATGTGGGGGGGCGGGGGTATTGGATATGAAAAGGTATAAAGAAAGAAAATACGCAGAAAGAGGATATTGGTTATTGAAACTTTGTTTCACTAGAGAGCAAACATTTCGGATTTTGATCATATAAATGATACCTCGGCAAAAGCAAATCAGTTTTCCAACTCATTACACACACACAACGTATGAATGTATGGATGGATGGTTCGATGGATAAATGGAGAAGCCCAGGACACGCAAGGACACGGCTCAATAGCCACCCAGCCAGCTGTCAATGCTGATGAGAAAAAGCGAACAATGCTGTAGCTCTCTCTACCTCTCCCTCTCTCTCTCTCTCTCTCACTCTATGTGGCAGAAGTAACTCTACTCTTATGGCCATAAATCAGGAATTGTAGCCAATTCAATTCATTCATTCATTCATACATACATACTTATTCACATTCACATTCACATTCGCATTCACATTCACATTCAATGCGCTGACAAGTCGCAAAAGGCATTGGCAAAAGTTAATAACATGCAGAGGGGCACTTCTAATTCGGCCATACCCTTTGTGTATGTGTGTGCATGTGTTATGTGTGTGTGTGTGTGTTTGAAAGGGATAATAAAACTGGAACTGGGAAGTGGAAGGACAAAAGACGACTTGGCAGAACCGGAAATAGTCAAACCAAGTGCCGAGCAACCGACTGACGCACTGACACACATTTTGCAAACAAAAGGACCTGAAGCAAAAAAAAAAAAACAAAATAAAAAAACCAGGAAAAAAACACACAAGAAACAGAGAGAAGAGAAGGAACAACAACGAAATTGAGTAAAATAAAAAGCTCAAATAAAAATGCTTTGTCCAGGGGCGGGCGGACACACACACACAAAGAAGCTAACCTAACTAACCGCTGATGATGGAAACCACCCTTAATGGCAAAAGGACATGCAGGATATGCCCAGGTTCGTTTGGCGGCATGGCAACAGGCAAAGACACACGGCTGCTGCTGAAACCAAAGCACATCGAAAGATCATAATAATGTGTGTGTGTATGTGTGTTAAACTTGAAACCAAAACCAAGGATACCCGACAGGATACCTGCCAACTGCCTCTCAAAACGAAAACAAAACAACCAAAAAAACCGAAGGAAAAAAATACACGAAGAAGAAGAAACCGGAATGCGCCCGGCCAGGCGATTGCATCATAAATTTGAAGTGAATCATCGGGGCCAGAAGAGAACTAAAGTAAAGTAAGTCCTCGCACCGACTACGATATACCATGCACCAAACGATGCATACAGGAAATTCTCATATATGCCATCTCGCTTACTCCTATAAGAACACGAGCAGTGTGGCTTCGCCACCGATCAACTTCACTTGATAGTAAACATTTATGTAGGGCGTAACTTGTCTATTTTTAAGTCGATTTTTATGAAATTTGGTGAACCGATAAATATTGTTAGCAAAAAATAAAGTACCAACTTTAATACCGATATTTAGAGACGAACGGGTCAAATGGATCGTTTAAGATGACCAAGAATTTATTTACAAAATGTGGTCGAAAATCCTGCCGCAATCTATTTCTTCCTATTTTGTCAACTTTAATATACCACTTTACCCCACTTTCGTCTGCATGGTATGAGAAAAAAGCCAAAAAAAAAAACATGTTAAGAAATGCAAAATGGAAAAGATCCCAACTAAACACACACACAAGAAGGATATAAACTTATTTGCATATTTCAGTGTGTTGCTTGAACCTGTGGGTGAATGCTTGCCTCTGGCAGATAACCTCTTCTTGACCTCACTCCCACGGAAAAGTTATGGCAAATGGAATTGACAAAAATTTAATAATCTAATCTATTGTATATTGAACGATGGCAAAAAAGAAGAAAAACACACATAGAGAGTGTGAGAGAGAGATAGGATAAGAAACTAGAGAAGCGAAAAAGGTAAAGCCAACAAAACAGGCAATAAAATTCAGCAGAAAGTGGAGCTCAGAAAAAAAATCCAAAGGAAATGGAAATTCCACCGTAAAGTGTTACAAAAAAAAAGAGAAAGGGATAAAGAAATAAACGACAGGTTTAAAGGAAAGAGGCGAATAGATAAAAAATAATACCAGAAATATATAAACATAAATACCAAACTCTAAAACAGATAAGATAATGAACATGAGTCAAAAGGATTCAAAGATTGGAGAGTCTTGGGAAGAGCAATTTTGGTAACATTAGAAATATTAAGTCGATCATAGTTAAGGTTAAGAAAAAAATAAAAGCACGGGTTGAAAAATTGCAAAGAAAACTAAGATTAGAAAAAGGATATTCAGACATTCAAACATATTCGAGATTGAAGTTTTCTAGCCAAAGAGATAGATGGATATTTGGGTGAACCTAAAAAGCGAATATTATGTGCCCACATCTTATCCTCTCTACAACTTTTATTGAGGTAGTGTTGCGTGTGTGTGTGTTGTGTGTGTGTGGTGGTGTGATTAAGTGATGGACGCGTATGGACACATGCAGCGTTATATTTAGCATACACAAGCAGGCGAATGGATGGCAAAGTAGAAGGACCTATGAATACGAGTACAAGACTCGTATGTAAATATATGTATATATACATATATATATATATATATAAATGTATGTGAGTATGTGTGTAAGGATAGATGAAGAGAATGAACACTGAACACTGGCGAGAGTCCTTGCGCTTTTAATCATAAATAACAAAAGGCCACATGGCGCGAGCGCTCTTTCGCATCAGCAACACACAGGGT
Source organism: Drosophila willistoni (assembly GCF_018902025.1). Classification (NCBI taxonomy): domain Eukaryota; kingdom Metazoa; phylum Arthropoda; class Insecta; order Diptera; family Drosophilidae; genus Drosophila; species Drosophila willistoni. The sequence continues at coordinate 9,682,210 of NW_025814057.1, forward strand.
GTACACACTGTACACACACAGTACACGTAAAGCATTTAGCATTTAGCTTCAGCCAACAAAAGCCTTCCGCCGACGCCGCTTTTCCCTTGCCCCCCTGCCGCTCTCTCTCTCTCCGCCATTGTAGCCCTTTGCACAGTTAGTGGCCATGTTGACCAAGGATATTTCTTCCATTCGGCGGTGTGTGTTTGCCTGTTGATAATCCAATCCACCACCACCACCACTAGAGCCACCCATAACTGGACTGACTGACTGACTACTACATATAGAAGCTGGCTATCCGCTGTTGCCATGCGCTTTACATTTCCGCCTCATGGACGCCAAACATGCCACACATAGGCTGACCTGGCCAGAACATAACCGAACCAAACAGAACAGAACAGAAGAAGAAACGCCTGGAACGCCTAGCTGGTCTATTCGGCTAGTTCGTTATCCTGGCCACAGTTAGGGCTAAGCAACTGCGCAGTTTTTTGCCCTATGTGTGTGTTTGTCTGTGTGTATGTGTGTGTGTCTCTATTTCTCTCTATATATATACATATATATGTATATATATTTGTGTGTGCAGAATTTTTTGATATTAATAGCTTTGGACAGTTTTATAAAGGCCTTTCGGGGTTAACATGTTCAAGTGGTATTCATATTTTCCACTGACCGGACCTGTCACTTCTACTCTACTTCTCTTTTGCACCCAACTTCTGCTCTCAATGTGTGACAGCTGCCGCCTCAGCATAAAATTTATATGTGTGGCAAAAAAATTGAGTGTAGAAAGCCCACTCTCAAACTTCGCGACACTAATGGTGGTCCGATTGGTGGTGGTACATCCAATTTTCATGTAATTTTAAAACGAAATTGCGAAAGGCAAATTAGGCAATGTGATCCAGTAAAAAGTTGTAAAAATTCTAGTGTCTATATAAATACATGGAGTAAAAAAGTGTTTAGCTGACAACAGAGACACCTCGAATGATTTTTTAAAGTACTTGAACAGTTTGAACATTCATATTTTCTGATTTTTTATCTAATTCAAAGAAACATAATCTCTGCGTGGTTTTTTTGTGTGAATAGCTTTGAGTAATACAAATAGTAGAGATGAATGAAATAATATAGACCAAGATTACTGTTGAAAATTGTGGAATCTTTACATATAAAATCTGCAGATTTTATACTTGTCTATCAAATTTCTAAAACGAATTGAAAATGAAGTAAAAAAAAATTGTTATTTAAAATCGATTAAAGTTAACGATCATTTTGTCCTACTCCTATTTGTAAATTTGTTTTAGTTATTAATAATTTTCCAACACTGCACTGCAAAAATTATAGTGTTGATAAAGAACAAATGAATTAGAAGGAAAAGTTTCTCTCACATTCCTCTACATTTTCTCAAGCAAAATGTTAAGCCTACTCAGCGTCATCTTTATCAATCTTAAACACTGCATTTTAAGAATTTTCAGTGTTGGTTAAGATGACAAATTGTGGCACTCTTTATCAATCTTAAACATGGAGCTTGTAGAGTTAGTTAAAAACAAATGAAATAAGAAGGGAAAATCCATTAATAGTACAGTATGTGCAACAACTGGTTTCGAAGCCCCGTTAAGCGTGTGAAAGGATAAATTTGAATGAGATTTAATCAAGACTCATTGAAATATGTGTGAACACTCAAACACACACACACACACAGGCACATACAGGCACATACATCTCCTTTTCCCTACACATATTGTATTTCTATTTTGATCAAATCAACCACAACAACATATGTGCAGCAACTCGTCAAGCTTCTTTCTTTCAATTCCATCTCTTTCTATCTCTCGTTTATATCGCACGACAATCCCATGGTGCTTTTCCTTGCTTTGATGAAATTTTCCTTCAAGCATTTTGATTGAATTTTAAAGACAATGGAAAACAAAAGGCCCAAAAACACAACCAGGAACAACCAGGACGAAGAAAGGAGGACGGGTGAATGGGTGGACGAGAAGAGGAGGGTTGCGCGCAATCTATTGAATAAGACGCAATGCGCGCGCGGTACAGCCAACCATCCAGCCACATCACAGGAGTTTTTCCTTATTGCGTCTTTAGCCAAAAAAAAAAAAGAAGACTTCAAAGCAATGTGCCCAATGCGTTGCGTTGCGTTGCGTTCAGTTCAGTTCGGTTCAGTTCAGCTGGGTCGTCGTTTTTCCCCATGTTTTGGATATGGTTTTTGGGTTGGAAAACTGCAAGCTTCGCATTGAGTACAGTTACACAATAATCCCAGTCAAGGCTGAAGCAACAACCGGGTAGGTTTTCGGTTTGGTTTTGTGTTTTTTTTGTTAGTATTATTGGGTTGCCTTTTACCGCTTTTACTGCTGCTGCTGTTGCTCCTCATCTTCTCTTGTTGCGCAGCATAAATTACGCATTTCATGTTGCTACGACGTAGTTCGCAGTTGCCGCTGCCGCTGCTGCTGCTGCTGTTTATGATTTATGTGCCGCGTGTAGCGATGACACAGAGGACCAGGATGAGGACGCGTACGGAGAAGACACGGTGGCACGGTGGTAGAGTACAGTTGCAGCCGCCCGTTTTTGCGAGTTAAGTGAAGTGTGGTAGTGTAGTGTAGTCCTGGTGGCTCTGGCGGTTCTGGTACTGAAAATTACACGCAAATTGCACGCAACACGCAACAAAAGGCGACGGCTGCTGAAAAATTTCATATGGAAATGACGCGAAAATGCCACTCATGCGTTTCCTTGATGTGCCTGCCTGCCTGCCTGGTGCAGTTTTTTTTTTGTCACAGGTCCTGTGTACGCTTATTGCCCACAAGCCACCTACCTTCTTCTCTTCCTCACCATTTGTAAGTTATGCGTCATCCTCATCCTTATAGTCAAAGGAGGCAGAGGAGGAGAAAGAGGAGAAACATGCGTGTAAGCCGGTTATCGTAACGTCATTTCTCGGTTCCATTCTGGCCACTTTAAATATCTTTATACCAATCACTTGGCGGACCATGAGTCAAACGGTTGTGCAAGGGCTAAAAGGACTAACGATTGGGCTATAAGGACATGTTGCGGTTGTGCTAGACCAAGTGGAATAAAAAGATCGGTTTTCGAAAGAAAAACCACCGTAGATTACGAATGTACATACATAAATGTATATGTACATATATGTATATAATGGTTATATGCATGTAAATTAAGCCGATAAGCTTACTTACACTCACATTATATATGGTTAAGTTGAACTTACTTGAGTATGATATCAACAATACAACAAGGATTAAGGCATCAAGAGTTTCGTTTACATTGTTGACCCATAACCATAATGATTCATATATAAAGATAATATAAAACATGTTTCTTTCTTTTTGTGTTTGTGCTTTACTTCTTCTCCCTTGGTAGCCCTTAAGTCCGGCTTTTTAGTTTTCTATTAATTAATTACTCTGATGCATATCCTTTTGCTTGGACATTTTGCCTTGTTAGTTGGCTTATCAAAGTCATCCACGCTCCACACTCCACAACCCCGTCTCAGATTCAGTCAGACTCTGACTGGCTAAACTATATGTAAATATTTTAATAATAATGTAAAAATTTCAGTTAATGTAATGAAAATTGTATAAAAGTTAAGCTGTTTGCTTGTTAATAAACAAATGTATGGAAATTATGAAAACTTTTTTAATGTAAGTGACAGAGTTGAATACAGTCAGGAAATTAAATTAATTCTTGTAACGAAAGCCATTTATTTAAGAAATTTAGTCGTTTAAGCAATTAGGCCCCAGAGAAGTCGAAGATTGTTTGTCGAATGCGGCTCGAGATTTTTTCAGAAGACTATTATTTTAAAGGCAGTTTAAGTAGATAAGCTCTTAACAATTTAATGATAGAATTTAATAAATTTAAAATACCAAATAGTTGAACTTAAATCGGAAACCAATATGGTAAAAATGAACATACATATATTATATATAACTGTCTATCTGTCTGTCTACAAATATAATATGCCCAGAGCACATAAATCTAAATATGCAAATAATTCCCTTTACCTGTTCGCATCGACATCAGCTGGCGGCTTTTCATTAAATTTTTCTTTCTCTCTCTCTCTGTGTCGATGTTGTAGTTGTTATTTTGACAACTTTATGGTCAGGACGGACAGAGAGAACGCACAAACAGAAAAACAGAAAAAACGCGAAGAGCCATTTAATATATGGCACATTCGTCCTGGCCGTCCGCCACCGCCACCGCCGCCGCCAGCCGCATCTCACTTTTTAATCACTTTTCATGAGCTTTTAATTACACATACGCATAGTTAGCCCCGGTGTCCATGTCGCGTCCTTCGGTACACGGGACGACAGAAAGAGAGAGAGAGAGAGACCAAAACCAAACAGGAGGCAAAATGAAATAAAATGAAATGAACAAAAAAACGATAGAGCCGAGTGGGGTTGGAGTGGGGTGGAGAGGGGTGGGTGAATAAAAAAATAGAAGAAATTCCCCACTCATTTCCGTTATAATAATGTGTGAAAGGATATTAATTATGAAACAAGCGAATGGCAGGAAGAGCTGGGCAATAAAAACAGCAAGCGACAGGAACACCATGCGTGACCAACAACAACAACAACAACAATAACAAAAGCGACAAGAAAAACAATCTTGTGTATATTGTATTTTATGCGAAATGGGTAGCCACATGGCACACAGGGTGTATGGGGGAGGGGGGAACTGAACTGAAACCGAGAATGGGCATAGCACATGAATTGAAGGAGGAGTATCCCAGGTTTTGTGTGTGGTGGTGATGATGGTGGAGCGTTAGGCGGGACGCCATGTAAGTCGGTGAGTTGGCGGTTAGGTGGTGCGCAAAGCGGAAACGGGAGCAACATGTGCAACATGTCGAACGGAAGTGTCGGCCATATTTCGCATACACGTATCCCACATAGAAAACTCCTAAATAGGCTCACGTCACATACACACACACACACAAGCATACACACACACATGTAGAGACAAATTACGAGCCTGGGCCAAGTAGATTTTTATGTAATGCCGGTCGGTTATTGCTTTCATACATTTATTTTATTTCATTTGGCCATACACACACACACACACACACACACACATGCATACGTAACACACAGGATACACATGGAAAATTTCCATAATTCCATTTCACATTTCAATTACCCTAACTAAGTAGAAAAAAAAGAGCCAACAGCAACAGCAACAACAACAATAACAAAATATTCACATTTGTTTAATATATATAATTTGGTCTTTAAAATTGATACTTTAAGGCTTATTTTTGTCATATATAGAGTCCTGATTTGGGATACTATAATTCTATAGCAATTGCTGAGTTGTATACCCTTACATGCTATAGGGTATTTAAATGGATTTAGTTATTTTCGGTATCCTTCTCTCCCAGTGACTCATCAGCTAAAAGAACAGACAAGACTAGAGAGGAGAATTGGGAGTTTTGTGAGTTAAAGTAAGGGAACCGTCTGCCGGTGACAGCAACAGCAGAAACATCAGTCCCAATGACGATGACGGGTACTGTCGTCCATCAGAAGAAGATGAGTGTGGACATGAGTCGAAGCGAAGTGGCAGTGAAGTGGAGTGGAGCGGAGAGAAAGGACTCTGTGCATCAGTTGATCACGTTGCCATTTCACGTGATGATGCTGACAGGCAAGGCGGGTGGAAAACGTACAACAACGACGGATATCCATTCTCCTTTACCCATCCCCCTTGTACCAGCTGTCCTCATGTCCTTTTTGGAGCTTTTGGCTCCTGGCTTCTGCTACTGGCTGACTGCTGCGTGTAATTGCCGTTGTAATGTCGCCGAAACGCGAATATAATTGCTAAAAATGTGTTGCATCAAACCCAGAGAGACGTGCCAATGGCCACCACCAACCAACCAACCAACCAACCAACTCGGAGAGATGAGACAGAAAACAGGACGAGAGACTTTTCCCATTTCGTTAGCTCCCCTCTGCCACCCGACGCCCATTCACCATTCACTCTCAACATTTTCCATTTGAATTTAATTTTAATTTACGCCCAACGGCCAACGGCCGTTTTGACGGAAATTGGCAATGGCAAATGCCAGAATGAACATTCCATTTCCAAAACGTTCGTTTGTTCGTTCATTCGTTCGTTCAGTTAATAAGTGAGAAAAGGAGAAAGAGATAGCCACAGTTAGTCAGTCAGTCAGTCAGACAGAGCAAGAGAGTGAGAGAAAAACCAAATTGTAAGTGGATGGTCTAATTGAAGCAGCCGTCCCTCAAGCAATTAGTCGATAAATTGAAGCTACAACAAAAATTGTAAGAATGGGGAATTGTAAATGAATGTGAAAAAAAAAAAACGTTAAAACCAAAAACGTAAAACGAAAAAGCCAACCGGAATGAAAAGTTTTCAACTGAAGTGGCTCTCGAATATTAAATGCAGCAGCAGCAGCAACAGCATCATCTAACCAGCATCAGAGTTAACACATATGCAATAATTTAACAGGTCTTTTCGTTCAAAATCTATCTAACTATTTTAGTTGTTAAGCTCCCCCCTCCCCATTCAATTTCTCCTCAATCACTTAATCGAACTAATTGTGGGTAAAACAGTTATTGCCCATCAAATTGGAGGATTAGGAAAATTTTTAGGCACAAATATCAAGTGCAAATTGAATTTTTCATAGTCAAGAAACTTTTCCGTTCATCGTTCTATCTCTCTCTCTCTGTTTTTCTTTGTGCTGATGATTAGTCATCAACATTTGCTGGGAGACCCCTCACACCCCCCTCCCCTCAATCACCTTTCTAGATGGGTAGACATGTGTAATTTTCCACTAGCCAAAAATCGTGTCATTTAGGCCCTAAGCTTAAACGCCAACTCATTAATTGCAAAGAAAATTAACAAAGAAATAAAAAACAAAAAAAATTAATAAACGTAATGTGTATGAAAATAATTTTTCCTAAATTTAGCAAAACTATTAACCACGGTACGTTAATTTCATTAGCATGTCTCCACTGTCTGACTTACTTTCAAGATTTTGTTTTGTTTTTGTTTTTGGATTGTGTTTTTTTTTTTTGTTTGGATGGTTTTATCCGAATGTCGATGGCATTAATTGCACTAATTAGGTGGTCAATTAGCATATGCTTACTGGATTTTTGTCGAGACGAAGTCGCCGACTTGGTTGTCAACACACACACACATTCATACACACACACACACACTCTGCCGAACAATGGCCGCATTAATAAATCAGGCAAAAATTAATTTATTTCGACAGCTTTTAGTCATTATGGTTTTGATAAATTATTTCTATCAACATAATGATGATCACATCAAAAGACAAAAAAAAAAATATATATAAAAAAGTGCAGCACCTGTTCTGGCCATTAACTTTTCTCCCCAATACACTTTCTATTCAACTAAATTTGGTGACCATTTTTATTATTTATAAAACAAATCAAGACTGAAGGGAACTAATTAGAACTAATCTATGATTAAAAAATAAAAGGGAAATCAATAGAAATTAACTTTTCCATTGGGTGAGAAATACTTTTCGCCCAGATTTATAAAAAGGATAAGTTTAGCCAATTTTTCAAAATATATTAGAATTTGTATGTATATTGAGCACTTTTCAAGGCAAACACCTGACTTGCAATCAGTTTTTTATATGTAAAATCATTTCCTTAATTCAAATTGTTTGTAGGTTTTTTTTTGTTTTGTTTTTAATTCGTTCCTATTGGCATTTTTGTTTTTCGATTTTGTTGCTTGCGGGGAGTCTTTGCTTACTCTATGCCCAGTTAGGGTATATTAGTTGAGTGGAGTTTTCAAAAAGTTACCATAACTAATTTTAAAGACTCTTAAAGTAACTTTAAGTTAGTAAAATCATAAACTAAGTTAGGGTGTAAAAACTTCGTTTAAAACCAAAAATTAAGCTTGGTCTCTTTTTTTTTTGGGTTTTATTTTATTTATTTTGTTTTTTTTTTTGTTTGCTTGAGCTACATAATTTAAAGCTAATTAATTTTCCTGCCATCGAAGCTCATTTGAAAGACATCAATCAAAATCCAGTTGAGTTAATTGCATTTACCTGACGATGCTTTTCATTTCGCTGGTTTTCATTTTTGGTTGTTTGTTTTTGTTTTTTTTTTTTGCCCCCTCCTCCCCTCTTTTCCCGCTTTCTGTGTTCTGGGCCTGTCCCTGTCAAATGGTGACAAATTATTCAGTCATTCGTGTGGAAAATTCCCCTTTTTGTATGTACGGTTTGGAAAATTCTTGTTAATAGGCTTTCGAATTAAAGGTTACAACTTAAAAGTATAAACTATAACTACTAAAAAAAAAAAACACAAATAGAGAAAAAAATCTATTTGATTTTCTGGTTCTTTGGCAAGAAAATACTGTAATTTTCACACACCTTTCAATAGGTGGTGTGTCCATGTGTGTGTGTGTGTGTGTGTAGCACCTGCTTCATTAACTGTATCCAAACGAAAAGCAAATGCCAAGGTTCATCGATTAACAACAACAAATATAGCTCCAGCTCCAACTATCGGGCTGAAAGCTAACTGGAAAATATCAAAAGTTCAGCAAACAAATGGCATAGAGACGACAGACAGAGAGACTAGAGACCGGCTCGATGGCTAATGCACGGATTGTGTTTGGTTTTTTGTTTTTCTTTTGTTTCTTTTGTGGGGCTCGTTTCGGCACACACAAACACACACTCACACACACACCAAACACACACATACATACATACACACCCATTTTCCATAGAAAAATTGGGTGCGTTAGTCAAACATAAAGTAAAGTAAACTGATAAAAATCATAAGTCGACGTGGTGTAGTATAGTAAAAGAGGTGGAAATAGATAAAGGAGGAGTGGCGGCTTTAAAGGAGTTGGAGAAGAAGAAGCAATAGACGAAGAAGAAGAAGAAGGTGAAGATGAAGGTGAAGTTGTAGGCGGTCGACGGGGGGATTATTACCAGATGAAGGTGGTCTCACGTAACACAACAACAACAACAACAGAAAAATAAAAATAAAATAAATATATTAGGCCAATTATATTTTGAAAATTTACATGTATTGTAGAGAGGTATATTCAAGTGTTCCCCATCCACTTGGGGGCCACAACATAATCTTGATGCTGATGAACGAACGAACGACTGAGGCGAACGAATACATACGTTTGTATGTTTTCTTTTCTATTTTTTTTTTTGTTAGGAACCAGAACGTGCAAAGGCATAAACCAAAAAACTGAAACCGATGTGATCCCAAAAACAAAAAAAAAAAAAAAAAGCCCAGCTTGGGGTGTGGCCTGGTCTGGCCTGGCCTGGGATTCATATCTTTACACCAGCATCGCCTTTATAATACTTTTATTTTGTTTCTTTCCTAGATTCTTTGCATCGAACCAAAAAGGCGATACATTTAAAGACTTTGAAATACTCTAAAGAAAGTGAAAATGATATTTGATTTTAAATTTTAAGACATACATAGAAACCATTTAGGATTCAATAGAGACACTACAGCTTGGTAATAGAAATATATATTGATTTAGCTCTCAAAATTTTAGAACAAAGTTGGTAGTCCGCTAAGAACTGGATGAGATGAGAGATGAGAGGCAAGTTTAAACATTGTTTTCCCTTTACGAGAATCAAGGCTTAATTTCTTTAATGGCAATGTAACCCAATTATACCCTAACAATTTGGATTTCTAACATTTTTTATAGAGTATATATGTACATAAAACTATAAAGCACCCAAAGTAGCGTCAGCGCATGCAGCTAACATAATTAATTTTGGAGGAGGATTAGGACAGAGATTTCAGTTACGACGACGACGTGCTTTTTATTATGTGATTGTGTGTGTGTATAGACTCTGACTACAACTACTGACCCCATCTTGATATTTATTATGTTTTCATTTATAATTGGAAATCAGATTAAACTAAAAAAAAAAAACACACACACAACAAAGTAAACTCTGCCTTTACCTTTTCAATTATCCAACATTAATATATGTATATACAAAGATGGCAGGCAATTTTCGAAATAAAATCATAAATAAAAAAACTTTATTGAAGCCAAAGGAGACGACGACGACCACGATGCCAATGTTGATGATGACTACTACTTCAGCATCATCGTCTTCGACATCGACTACTTCACTACACACAACTCACCAAGAGCGACATTTCAGTGATTTAATTAAAGTGACCCAATTGCTATCTAGTGCTGATACGACAATGATGACGACGAAAACGGATGATAAAGATTATTATAATTATGATGACTGCAGCGATTTGAATAGTATGAATGATATGGATGATGATGAGTTTATAAATATACCAGATCAAGCCACATATATGGTGCATATTAAGAATTTACCAAATGATGCCACTGTACAAGAGATACGTCGAATATTTGCAAATTATAATATACGATCTTTGAACTCGGCTGGCAGTTCGGCCTATATTGAGATTGAGAGTCGTGAGGAAGTAATTAAACTTCTCAAACTGGATGAGCCCATGTGCCGTGGTCGACGGCTTTTCATCAATATTATTGACAGATTTGCTGGCGGTGATTCATCAAAGACCGCAAATGAAAACAAAAATAACCACCACCAGATTGAAACCATTGACACCTACCAAACCGCAGACACCCACATACCCATTCCAACTATTACCATAGACACATCCACATCCACATCCACAGACACATCCAACTCCCAACTCCCGACTTTAGTTGACTCCAACAACATATGCAATAAGTCCTGGCTGGAGAATCACAAATCGGAAACACCTCAATCCTCATTAGAAATGTTCTCCATTGATGTCAAGCCAAGCAGCATTGAGGAACTGGAGAAACGTATGCAATTGCGTTTGCAAAAATTGTGCGAATTTGAGAATGCCGAAACTTTGCGTATGGAGAAATTGTCAGCGATGATGAAAAAACCAAATGATTCCACAGACCCCAACATCATGCAAGAGGATGATGAACAGGAAATCGAAAAGGAACAGGAGCAACAGCAAAAGCAAACAGATGAATCAATAACTCCCATGTCCTGGCGAGATTTTTGTAAGCAGCAAGGACTTTAAGTACTTTGCCGTTTTATTTCTTTGTCCATTAAATAAAACGCATATGAAGAGCATAATCAATTGTGTGTTCTCAATAATCGTATTTTAGCCTAATCCTTTCATGTAAAAACAATAAATGACTTAGGCTAGTTATGCTGGGAGAGAAGAAATTTGTGTACAAATTATGATATTATTATGACCTTTTGTTTGCGAACTGAATTAGGCTTTGTTTTGAGGCTTATAGTTAATACATGAAATTCAATGAAAATTCTTAAAGGAATAAATTGGAAAATAGAAGCAAAGATGTGCTTTTGCCTTTTGTTTTGTTGTGGCTGCAAATGCCGCTACGGTAGATAATAATATTAATTAATTATCTTAACAATTGCTGTCTGATTTTCTAATCTACGCTCTTCTCTATATGTGAATAATAATGTAAATGCCTTTAAGCCGATTTGCATTTTTTTTTTTTTGAAGTTCTGTTGGCTAGAGAGAATTTTATATTTTGTTTATTAATAATCAATAAATACTCGATTTATAATTGGGCAACGTAAGACGTAAGCAAAGTGAAAAGCTTAAGAAAAACTTGTAATTAACCTGAAAAGATTTTGGCCCGACATTTAAACTAAAGGCACTTAAAATAACAAAAGAGTACCTAACCTATTGTTAATGCATTTTATGCCAAATTTAATGCAATAATCGGCTTGCCTTATCTTCAGTGCCAGGGAAATAAAGTTCCCAAGACGCGCCACCAATTGAAATTACGGATTTTGGGTAATAATTCTATTCACTAAAAGAGAGAGGGAGAAGAGAGAAAGAAAGATTTTGGGGGGGACGAGGACAATTGACAAATGCTCATCATAAACATGGTTCAATATAAGATGAAATTTATCAAATCAAGAGGCCTATTCCTAGCTATATATAAAGTTATATGCGGATGATTTCATGGCATGACGAACAAAACAAAAAAAATAAGAAGAAATGACTTTCGCAACGGTTATCAATAACCGGGTATCGATATTTTATGAAAATTGATACGGCACACACACCGAACCGCACCCCCTGCTGAAGAAGGGGGTGTAGGTGGAGGGGTAGGAGGTATGAAATATATAAAAATAAATAATAATAGCCATTATTACAGAGTTGATGCCACCCCTAAATAGTTTTTCCTTTTCTCTTTTTTTTGGTATTTGCTGTGTTTTGTGTCCTTTTTGCCAATGCCAGTCATAAACGCACTAATCCGTCAAAATTTATTGCCCAGAACTGGGCAAATGCAGTAACACAGAGAAACCGAGAGAAAGAGACAACAATTTTTTTTCCTTTTTCAAGAGGAAACAGAAGAGACTAGCAACCGGCGAGAAAAAAGAAAAAACACAAACACAAACCAAACCAAAGTGAGTAAGAGAAGTAGAAGTCCTCGAGCCAATTGATAACGTGCGTGTGAAATTTATCAAATAAATTGAGGCCATAAATGTCAAAGCTGCGCATGATTCATAGACAGAACACACAGAAGAGAAAGAAAGAGAGAGAGAGAGAGAGAAATGCGAGCAGAGGGGGGGTGGTGGGACAGGGCCGGAGATGAGATGAGAAGGAATTGGGTATGGGCTAGGACAGGAAAAGGCAGCAACTTCCAGCGTCAGCTTTCAGTTTCCGTTTTGCCAATCAAACTGGATTTTCTATAGAAGCGACGTGGGGAAGTGTGTCTGAATACCCTTAACCTTCGTCCTCGCCATCCCCCTCCTCCATATAGTCATCCATCCACACCCGCACTCTTATAGCAGGCAGACCAAGTAAAAGTCATTGACAAATTTGCGATTTGGGATATTGCAAGGGTGAGCAATTTATTAAAAACCCATCAAAAAGAATTAAGCTGCAAATTTTGGATTTTTGATTTGCATTTGCAATAATGACAATAAGAAAGAGTGGGAGAGAGATAAAAGGGAGACCAGGAGAGAGGTGTCTGTTGGTTGGTTATGGTGGGGCGGGGCAGGAGGTAGCTTTAAATTTTCTCTAAGCCATTACTTGGCAATTTTTGTTGTTGTTGTTGTTGATGTTGGTGTTTGGAGCCATAATCAGAAAGCGTAGAGAAAAATTGTAGAGAGTTATTGTTGCTGTTGTTGTTATTGTTGGGTTCAGCACAGCGTGGCTATCATTATTTAGAATTTAGAAGTTGCTGCTGCTGCCAGCAGAGCTCAATGGCTTTTCATTTTGTTTCTCTTATTTTTCGTTACTGTTATTGTTGCTATTATTAAATTTTAAAGCGGCTAATGACAATGCAGAAAATTTAAATATACACTGAGAGAATTAAACAGAATCCCAGTTGGTATTAAGATTGTATCTTCTAGAGTTAAGTTACCCAAGTAAAGTATGTAACTAACTAGCTTCTGCTCTACAAATAGTTCATACCAATATCCCAGTGGGTCATAGTAAAGCACTGTAAAACGAAAGTGTAAACTGTTCTTTTAGCTATTGACTACACATTGTTATTTCTGTCTCAAAGTTCAACAAAAATGAAGAATATTTTGAACTTAACTTAAATGATGTACATGAATAAATAAAAAAGGAGAAAGATGTTATCTTTGGCCTTGTAGTTTGGGCCATTTTAAAATCGTTAATAAATTTACTTGAATGAGTTTCGTTTTCCAAATATTTTTGTATTTTATAAGTTTTTTTCATATATATTATGAAATATTTCTAACTAAACCTACTTTAATGAGATTTTTCCATTTTCCACTGAGATATTTCTCAATAAAGTGGGTTTTATTGTTTATTGCTGTTTTCTATAGCTGTTATAGTGGTCCGAGCCAACTAATTATCGATTTCGATCTCAACTAGACAACAAAAAGCCTAAGTACCAAGTTTCTTTCCAGAAGCTGATTGAGGGCGGAGAGACAAACAGAAGGACAGACAGACATGGCTATATCTATTCGTTTTCTCAGGTTGTTTATAGTTTCTAGATCCCTAATACACATATAAGGTTCAAACTCTATAGTTTTTTAAGAATGTTAACTTTAATTTTAACATGTAAAATGTCATTAACCATCAATAGAAAGTTGTATCTCATTTTTATAATGCTCAGAACTCTTGTTTTTTGTTTTTTAAAATGTCTTATAATATTCTTTAATCTTTTTGGCTATAATTTTAAATATTAAAGCTAAGTAAATATGCATTTTTATCATATTATTTTCATTAACAATTGTTTTGATAGTTTTTTACCCAGTTAAATATGTGTCTAGGTCTTTAGCTCATTAGAGAATTATATAATATTATGTTCAATTAAAAACTTATGTATATGGCTAATTATTTAATTTATATTAAAGGAACTAACCGAGTATAAGATGACTTAAGGGCAATGTATTCCTATGCTGTTTATAAAAAGTATTTCATAGCTATAGACAATTTTAACCTTCAATGTAAAGTATAAGTAAAACTAACTGGAAACTAGCTAAGTTTAGAAATCCTTTGGTCCTATTAAAACCTTTTATGAGAAATATAATGTGATAAGTTAAGACCCTTTGGCTAAAAGTTTCCTGCCTGTCGAGACGAAACCTAAAGTAATCCAAGGGATCATAATCTTTGCATATATCGCTTAGCAATTCAAATTCTAGAGAGATACGTATTTTTGAATTTTCTAAACCTTTCTAAATATTACTTCTTTGTTTCTGAAAACAACGTAAATGGCTTAGCCAACAAAAAATATAAAAAAGGCTCAAAAGCAGCCCTAAGGCGCACACATTTATTCAAATATATTTTGCATTTGTTATACGCATCTATTGAAGTCACTGCAGGAGCTGAAAGTTAGGTCACATAAAGTCTTTCTTTTGATTTCCCAATGCGCAATTGTTAAGTTACTTTTCACCCTTACTTACTTATTTGCATATGTAGATGTATGCATACTTTCACTCATTTCATTTCACTACTTTCCTAAAACACTCATCTATCAAAGCTGTTTTAGACAGGCGCTCTCAGAGGGACTTTTGGGCACTTCTGGCTTGGTCATTTGTTAGATTTTAATTTTCACAATTTCAACCATAATACGTTTTATGGATAACCATCAAATTAAGCCTTTCAAAATTCGATATCATAGAAGGAAAAATCCCACAAAAACCTCATAAACCAAAACCAAAAACCACAACTAACCAACAAAAACAAAAAACCATTAAAAACCAACCAATCAAAGTTTTGTTCTAACAACCCAAATAATATAATGCAACATTTTCCATGTCCGTATATATGTATATTGTACAATTAATTTTCTAGTAAAAACTAAAAACTTGCAAAATACCAAGCCTCTAGGAGCATAATAAATAGCTTTACCAATGCGACAGCAAAACCCAACCAAGACTCTTAATAAAAGTCAATTGCTGCCCACCCCCCAAAAAAACCCCAAAGCCATCCCCTTCAACCTTCATCGGTTTGTCGGACCAACAACAACAACAAACCAGAAATCTCCAAATGTTCCTCTTCTCTCTCTCTCTCTCCTCTTTCCTCCTTCTGCTTCTTTCGTTTTTGCAAAGCATTTTGAAATTTTAATAAAAAAGTCCTTTTATCGCACTTAGAAGGCCATTTAGTAAGCTAAATTATACCCGAGTATTATCTGGGTAACATTTTTTGAACCGTGGGCGGGGAGGGGGAGGGGAGAATGAATAAAGGTGGAGGTGGAGAAGCAGTGAAGGGTAAGGGCAAGCGGTGACAACTGGAAATACACTAGCAATAGCACAAATAGCAATGGCAATCCCTAAAAACCCAATCCCAAACCGAAAGAAAACGAGAAATACGAAAAAAAAAAAAAAAAAGAAACTCAAACCCAAAATCGTAGTCAAATTGGCCATGTTAAACCGCAGACTATTTGGCTATGTTGTTTTTGTTGACCCGACTTATCTCTTGGACTGGCAAACGGCAATGGCAAACGGCAACGGCTACGGACGGCTACCGCTACGGCAACGTAAACTTGCCACAAATTGGCCAAACTTGCTGCCTCTGCCGCTGCTGCTGCTGTTGCTGCTGCTGCTGCTGCTTCTATGTTGTACGTAGTAGTTGGCTCTTGGCTGGTGCTGCATAAGTCCAATTTATTTTTGGTTTTTTACTTCAAAATACAAAAAAAAAAGCAAGCAAAACCAAATCGAATTAAGCTAAAATCTACATAAGGTTTTTCTTTCTGTGTGGCTGTAACATCACACTGGGACGAACGGCCATTTGAAAATGTTGCTAACAATTTAACACAATTTTCAATTATCTGATATACAATTTTCTTTTATATATATTCAGTATCTCACCTTTTTTAACATAAAGGAGAAATTTCTTTCAAAAGATACCATAAAAATATTAAAGAAAGGTTTATAATAAATATTTTATAACTTTAAAATCGTTTACAATGGAAATTAGCATGTATGTTCCATAAAGTTTATAAACTAAAACCACTCTCAGTTTTTTGTTTATGCAGAAAGCAAATCTTTTACTTAACACCAACTAATTTGTACTTTTAATTTTAAGACAACAGGCATATTGTATATTTCTAGTATAAAACTTTGTAGCAATTAAAATTTTGTAATTTTTTCGTATATTTTTGAAGCACTGTGCCAATGGTTTGTTTCGATTGTTTCGTGCGCCTCCCGGTCCATTTGTTTCTTGCGCTTGGGCATGAATTACATTTCTCTTTTGCATTTTGCTTTGTTGTTGCTGTTGTTGTTGTTGTTGCTGTTGCTGCTGCTCTTTCCCATTTTTATTTCCATGTTGTTGCTGTGTTGTATCGCTTCTTTTTCTCTTTATATTGTTGTTGTTTTTTTCTAAATGCTAATTTATGGGCATGTGTTGCCATTTGGTTGCCGTTGGGTAATTTTTGTGCCCACCAAAAACAGAAAAAAAGAAATGAAACGGAAAAAAAAGAGACCCCGAACCAGCAACAGCAGCAGCAGCAGCAGAGGGCTCGACTAACTCCAATTGTGCCGCAGTTTTTTATACCCTATGCAGAAAAAAAATTTCATATTTAATATAGATTATTTCAAACAAATTGTCATCCCTAATTATAAAAGTTGACAGCATTATGAAACAAGTTTTTAGAAAAACTTAAAGCATTTACTTAAGAATCAAAATCGATTCTAGCTCCCATCTTTTGCGATGTTCCTAATGCCAATGTATAATAAAATATGTTTTAGAGAGATAATCATGTGATAAGATTCTTTCTTTGTTTCCATATGCAAAGAAATGATTCCCAGTTGGCTGGTAGAGGGGTGGGGGGTAGGGAATTCCCATTCAATCAACGGTATTTTTTTGTTGAAACGGGAAGAGACTAGATGGGTACTTATATAGATCTAAAATTCTAACATTGTGTAACATTGTGATGATGAAAATGTTGTATATACCCCAACTTGGTCGAATTGGTTGAGGGGGAGAGGAAGGGGAGGGGGAGAAACATACATACATACAACATACATTGAGATACATCGGCGGCGAGAAATGAAAACAGAAACAGGAAATGCAGTAAGCGAAATAAAAAGTGAAGTAAATTGCATATTTATGAATCTGTCAATTGTTTATACTTTTATGCATTTGGCATTTGTGTATGTCCATACATGTGTGTATCTGTGTGTGTGTGTGTGTGTGTGTGTATTTTCACAGAATTTCACAAGTTGTTATTTGTTGCAGTTGCTGTTGTTGTTGTTGTTGTGGTTGCACTCACGCCCCCTTTTTTGTTTTCGCATTCAACTTGGACTCTCGTAGCCATTGTTGCATGGAATTGCGCTGCGGTTCTTTTTTTTTTTTTTTTTTTGTGTTTTGTATTATAATTTTCTTTCTTTTTGGTTGGACTAACGCCCTCATATCACTCCCCCCCACTCGTTCGCCTCGTCGGTTTGGCCATGAGTGCTGAAGTCCAGCAGACAAAACAAACGCATAATAAGGCAAAACTTACACCTACTTCCTGTGGATGTTTGTACTGAGAGAAAACTAAAAGAAAAAAAAACACATACTTACGCTCCCTCCAATGTCTGGAAGCAATAAATTCAAATCAATAAACAAAATGAGAAGCGCAACGAATTTGCTTTATATACTCTATAGAAATCTTTTGGATCTCTTCTAGCAAAGATCAAGAGTTATTTGCAGGGTATTCCTTGATATTCTTCAAAATGTACATATGTGCAGGGTATAAAGAATTCAAACTTTCATTGTCTATGGTCGTCCTCTCTTCTGTATGTCTGTCTGTCTGTCAGTCAGTCCGTCAGTCTGTCTATCTGTTCGTATTTCTAGTTTGTATGTGTCTGTCTGTCTGTTTGTCTGTTGGCCTGTGCGCGAGTCGTTTCTTTGCTGTTTCCCATTTCAAGTGAAGGCATTAAATAAGTCGAAAGGTATAAACACAAACTGTTTCATACACACACTAACACACACACACTTATGGAAAAACGGGCAAACAAATAAGACCCAGGGCGAAGGCGAAATGCGAATGCTTTTTGGCCATCGAAGGGAAATGGCCAAAAAAAAAAAACTAAGAGTAGAAGAAGAAACAACATACACAATACACACACACACACACACACAGTTGAAATTCCTTCACAGAACATTTATTTTTCGGTCGCTTTTTCGTTACACACATTGATTTTCGAGGCCCAGGCCCGGACATACACACACTCACACTCGCACACACAATAACAACAACAAAAAACCAACAAATAAACCGAATGCAATAAACTTACCTTGCAACAACAACAACACCAACTACAAAAAGGTAAATTGTTCAACATAATTTTTTTTTCTTCTTCTGGTCTTGTTCTTCTTTTCCATTTAGATACTTGGTTAGTTATGAAGAGTTGGTCAGGCCTATCAAAACAGCTGTACAAGCTTGTGGTGGGAAACAAATTTGTTGTCGATGTCTTTTAAGGAGGTTGAAATAAAAATACCCTTAGAAGACAACAACGAAACCCCCAAAAATGAAAAAAAGAGAGAGCGGCCCTTAAAGTCAGCGAAAAAACAGGTAAGCGGAACAGGTAGTCAGCACATCTAACATTTACCCATGACATTAAATACCATCAAATATTATATCGAAATGCAATCAAATATTCCACTTAAACAACTAGACATATGGCAGTTCTCTACTCTTCAGAAAAAGAAAAAAACAAACTAATTTAAAGACTTTCCGCGAATTCGAGATGACAAATTTCAATTTGATGGTAAACAAGTAGGCACATATGTATGTATGTATGTCGGTTAACCCTTTTGTGTGTAAAGACTATAATCAAACCTTTTCCTTGACAAAACTTTAATGGAAAATCGTCAGACGAATGCTGAAAACTTTTAAATTATTTCTATGGAGTTACCTTAATAAAAAATTTTTTAACGAATTTTGATTAATTTTCTTATAAACTAAATTATAGATATAATACTATATAGATATAATAACATAATATGAAGATTCTTCTACACCGACGTAGAAGGTGAAATAATACTGAATGTAAGCTTAATCGGGGTTAATAAAATTGTAGATTCATGAAGTAAAATAACATAATCCTATTTTTTTTGAGAATATTGTGCAATTTTTTAGTTTACGAGGTTGTAATGCAAATAAAATGATCACATTCCAATAAGAAAATCTACTGAAAATGATAAGACTTATAAAGTAAACTGTTTTTGAAAATATTTCAAAACAAATTTTAAGTTAATCTGACATATATAACAAGTTTTTGTTGATTTTTCCCTGCCAACACACACTCTATGCATAACTATGTAATATAAAAATGTTCCAGCTGAAAAGGTAACTCTGAAGAATTGTTTAACACAAATAGTTTCAGAAATACAGGGGCGGATTCTCGATGGGGTAAGAAATGAGGGAAATTTACCCTCAAACGGAAGTTTACCTCTAAAATTTGGATACACAACGAACGATTTTTCTCCAAAATGCCCGATATTCCTCCCCAAATGCTTTATTTCCATCACTAAAGTTAAGATAATTAGAGTTAGGATCCATTTGACTCCATTGAAATGCAAAAGAATCTAAACAACATCTAAATCTAAAACCACTTGCCGAGTGGGTCTAGTAATTGGTAACAGGGATCTTTTGGTTGGTCTTGTATCCTTCCTCTTGCTCTTGCGTGAGCAAGTCAATGCTGACTGCTATGAATGAGTCTTATATTGCCATCAATAATTTGGCTATTGTATTTTGGCCAGATAGGCCTTACTAAGAGAGACTCTCGTGGTCTATGAATAAAGATTTTCAACCCATTCGATTTGACTCAATGTGTTTTGAGTGCCTACTCGTCGGCCGATTCGTTTTCGGTTATTCCCTTGTGCCCCGGCAACCACATTAGGCTTAGATCATTAGGCGATTTCCGGCTTAGCTTGGAATTGGTCTATTAATTATAGTTTTTCCATAATTGCTTTTTTCCTCACTTCTTTTTCTAGGACTTTAGGATTTAACTCTGTTTAAGTCTAAGCTTCTTTACATTACATTACATTACAGTTATTCAAATTAGTTTATTTAGCTTATATTACAATTTTCGTATTAGAAATATTATTTCAATAGAAATATCAAAAATTCTCATTTCTTTGTTTTAGGTTGTTAGATTTTGCCTTTTGATACATTTGCTATTTATTTTCACTGCATTTTCCGCGAGAGTTTTGTCTGCCATTGTAATGGTAACTTGAATTAAAATGTACTATGAAAAGTGCTTACAATGTGTATGATTGTATGAGTATTAACCCCCTCCGGCTCCTACTCCTCCTCCTCCTCCTCCTCATCCACCCTCTCCTGCAGCAGTCATTGTCCTAACTATGTATTTATCTGCTTAGCAGGAATACAATCTGTTAGCATTTCACCTTTTGTTCCTCCGCAATGCAGCAAAAGCAGCGAAACACATTCACGTGACGTGATAAAAACTTGGAGACCACCGGTTGTCAGTGGTCGTTGTAGTTGGTAGTTGGTAGTCAGTAGTTAGCGGACCCGCAGGAAGACAATCTACAATGGCAATTCATTGTGGCTTCTCATTAGCAGCAGGTAAACACATTTCTGGAACATTGCTTTTAATTAGTAAAACAGACGCAAAGTGACCAAAAAAAAAAAAAAAAAAACAAATGGAAAAACGGAAGGGCGGTTAGGTCAGCCGCCAGGTTTTTGGATAGTCGTCAGTCGACAGTCAAACAGTCAGCCAAACGTCGTCGTCGTCACCCTGTGCCTTTTTAATTGCAGCCAACGTCAAAACATTTACCAAATTAACGCAATCCAAGCTCAAGTAAATTGTTGGATACAAAAAAAAAAAAAACAAAAAGGAAAACAAACTACCAAAAAGTAAGCGGAAGAACAACAGGCACAAAAAAAAAATAAATAAATGAAGAAAAAATTCCCCACCGAAACCGAGTACAAAAACGAAATGAACGTCAATAGATTGCAGGTCAACACAATATACCAAGGGGCTGACTGTAGAGCCAAAAAGGAACGTTCAGGAATGGCACTAGGTGAAGCACAGTTCACCGCTTATCAGATAACAAAAAAAAGAAAACTTGCACTAATTTGTGTACACTTAGGACATGAATGGAAATGGCCATGGACGACGACGACCACGACGACGAATGGAAGGTGGATGAGGAAACGGACCAAGAGTATGACCACAAAACCAGATGAGAGTGACGTAAATTTTTCGTGGACAAGACACCATGAACAAAATATTGTACTGTGATGAACTTATACACACACATACATACATATGTATATATCCTTTATTTATATAAACTCTTTGCGTATACCCTTTTTTCTTCTTCCAAAAATGGATCATATTTATTTTGTGAAAGCAAAAAATAAAGAATTTTGAAAGTCAGCAATAAAAATACCATGTTAAGAATTATATCCTTATTTTTTTTTAAATGGAAGAATTTTCTATTTTCTATGTGATAAATATAAGATTTTGTTCCAAATTTGGACGGTGTTGGATCTAATTAAGTTTTAACGATTAATTTCATACACAGAAAGCGAAGATATTTGCTCAGATCTTACATCTATAGATATGACAGCTAGTACTCTATGTTATAGTAGAATTTCAAAGAAAATTTCATTGATTATCCTCCTTTCTTAATTATAATAGCAATAATAACTATAAAAGTCAACGAGACTCAAGAGAATAATAGATAAATTCAATTTAATTCTCAGAATATTCCCGGACAAATTCATTCTTCTATCTATATTTCCATGTTATATTTAAAATAAGTTACTTTTTAAATAAGTAACTTAAAGTTTTTAACTTTAATCACACTGTGTGTATTTTATTTAGAATAAGCATTAGTTTTTCTATCTAAGTGAAATGCAGAATGTGTCCATATTCCTAGTTAGTTAGAGTATCTTAAAGTTCAAATCATAAGAGGATTGTGCTAAAATTGGTCTTTACTTTTATATATATACTTTTTTTTTTTTGATGTTCACTTGTATGATGTAAAAATATAAATACACATATAAGTATTTGTGGATACATTGTAGCGGAGAGATATAATTTAAAGTCGTTCACTGCAGATATGCACAGACCAAGGGTATGCAATGATGGAGAGGGGTAGTTAAGGGGAGCCGTGGGAAAGGAGAAGGGAGGGCGCGAATTAACTACAAACGACTACACATTAATGCCACAAGTTAACAGCACCAGAAGCCGTGCAAGCGACAACCAAGAAATCAACAACAACAACGAGCCATCGAGCCGCCAAGGAAGGAACAAAAGAAAGGCCAACACACACACACACACGCATAAACTACGAAGAAAATACCAGAAGCTACATGCATGGATAGCATATATATATATATATATATATGTATATATATATCTCGAACGACATGTAAAATACAGAGAAACGGATATACGTACGACTGAAGCTGCGAAGGGGTTGCTCTTGGTCTTGGTCTTGGTCTTGGTCTTGGTCTTGCTGCTGTTGCTTTTTGGTGGTGGTCAACTGCAACACGTAAAATAAAAGATACAGATACAAGATATGGCCCCATGGACATGGTCACGGACGTACATATCTTCGACTGTATATACCCTGTATAGTGTACCCAACAAATTGTGTATATTGAACAACAGTCGACAGAAAATAAAAGAAATAGTAAACACCAGTAGGTGTTCTCTTCTCTTCTCCTAAAGGGTATCCATTAAGTTGACTAACACATACGTTTAGCCCATATTTCGTGTGTTTTGGGCTTGGCAACACACACACACACACACACACACACACACATTGAAATTAACATACCAAAAAGAAAAAAAAGGTTGGAAAAATCAACCAAGCAAGGGAGCAAAAAACACAACAAAAAAAAAAACAAAAGAAGTTGTGTTGTTTTTTACCTGGCCTGTTCAATGGAACGCCACATTTTGGAATTACATATGTACATATGTACATTTTGGACATGGTGTGAAAGTTATTATTATCTCTTAAATGCGTCAGGGAAACATTCAAGTTTCAGCTAACTGAATTCATTTCTTACCCCCCTCCTATCCGGTTAGTTAATACTTACAAATACCCCGACAAAATGTCGTGTAGTAGGCCCTACTAACAAGATCAAAATCTCTTCACATTCTCGTCGCCATGTAATCCCCAGACGTAACCATTCGCTGTTTTGAGACCGCAAAATGCTTTGACAACAGAATAGAACACACAACACATCCTTGCAATCAGATCAGCCTTTTGCATCCTTCTTAAGGGTCTAACCAGACAGGCAGACAGAACGAGAGAGAAAGATATTCGTTCTGTTTCTCTCTCTCTTGCTATGGCTTGTTGTGTGTTCAATTATAGAAAATTGCACAAATCCTTCAAAGTTTGAGTTGTTTTTTTCTTCCTTTTTTTTGCCTACACAAAAGTTCAACAGCAACAATGGTTGAAAATCTCTTCAAGGAGAGAAACTTGTATCTTATTAGCGCTCTCTCAACTTGCTCTGACACTAATCCTCAACCGCCCTCGCACCCTTCCTTCACTCGACAGTTGCACTTCAGCTTCAACTTGGCTGCACATAAGCCAAAGCTGAAGCTTAAATCCCCTCAAAAATACAAACAAAACAACAACAACAAAAAAGTATAAGAAAAATCGGCATCTTCTAGTTATAAAAATGTTTCACACGAATTCTAGATACTCTGTAGAAGTAATAGATATTGGAAATTGATGCCCTTTCGACCCCTAGGCAACATTTTGTGGAGATCAAACTAAAACCTAAAAATTCAAATTGATTAATACTTATGGCTATATCAAATATTATTTAGATTCCTCATTTTAATTTGGTTTGGAAAGGTCCCATGGACCTTTTATTTGGATGATTTTTAGTATTTTACTTATAAAGCTTGTGAGTTTATGAATTAAAAATATATTCATAAAATAATAATTATTCTTTCAAAGATTTGTTTATATATTTTCTTTTACTTAAATCATAAGAAATCAACAAAGAAAAGTTATAATTCTAATAATTTGTCAAGATAAATGAAATAGTTGAAAGTTGAAGGTAATCTTTACCCTTTTTCGGTTATAGGGTATTGAAAAATAAGATAACAGGCAACAATGAGCAACAGCAGCTGCAGCAACAACAAACAGGAGCCGATTTCGTTGTCAGAAAATGTTGGAGAGGGGCAAAGGCAGGGAAAGGGGTGCAGAAAGAGCAGAGTTGGAGCAGATTTAATTCCAAATTGTATTTTATGGCTCCGGCTACACGACTCTGGCTCTACGGCTTTTATTCGGGGGTTAAGAGGGGCGCACTGTCTCTGGTTCTGGTTCTGGCTCTGGCTAATTCCCGCATGCAATGAAAACAATTTTTCACTACAAGCGCGTTGATTTTTATCAAGCTTATTATATGGGTCGTGGTCGTGGTGGAGTCTCTTGTCTTTAGGATTGAGATGGTAGGGGAAATAGGGATATGCACACACACACACACACACACTCTCATACACTTACAGTCACATACTACAACGAGTACGCTTAACCGGGTGCAACCCTTTTGTTTTTTTGTGTGTTAACCATGGGCCTATCCCTGTACTGCCCGCATATCAACTGGTTACCCCAAAGTGCAACGCAGCGCGAAATTCCACTCATTCTTTTCTTTTTATTTTTAACAAGTTCTTGACGCTCTTTTGTGTTGCACACACACACACCGACACACACACACAACAATGCAAAAGGTTGGGAGTCGATCGTGGTCTTCCTTCTTATCCCCTTCACCTTTTGGCCATCGTCAACACTGTGAAGAGGTAACTTAAAACGCCGCCAGCATAGTTTTTGCCAGCGGCTACATTGTCAACGTCAGCGACGGATGATTACGACGATGATGATGATGATGACGATGATGATGATGATGATGACGATGACATTGACAGTCCATTCTCCTTCGCAAGCCGCAATCAGCTGTTGCTGAGGGCCCCTCTTGGATGGATGAATAGGAACGTATATGTATGAACAATGTGTACCTACGGGTATTTAGAATGTTTTGGCATAATTAAAGCTGCTGGCAGTCCACTCAGCTGATGTGCTGATGTTTTCTTATTGTTGTTGTTCTTGTCATGTACAATGGGACAAATTGTAAACTGCAGTACCACCAACTGGATAACCAGCTGTAATTTATACATTGCAAATGTCTAAGAGAGTCCACTGAAATGTTGAATAATATTAACTCAAGTTTACAGTCATTTTTTCTTTAAAGTCATCTGGAAAGAAAATGCATAAAATTTGTAAAAAATTAAATATGTAATTGTATTCTTCAAAAATCTGCATAAAAAAGTTATTTACTACTGCTTAAAGAATTCACCAAAAAAACACATTGAGAAGTTTTTTGAATATGTTCTTAAGCAGAACTAGTTGAGAATTATAGTTTAGCTAAGAAGAAAAAGTGTTGCTTATTAGAGATACTATTATAAATTTTGGAGAATTTCTCTTCAAGTATGAAAAGAACACTTTTAATTATTTTTGAAACGGAATTTTTTATTGAATATTTTTAAAATGTTTTATAAAATTATATTCCATGGGCTATATTCTAATCCCATGAAGTACATAGGCAAATTGTAAAACAAACTCCACTTGAACCTTTTGGGAATTATAATACTTAAGGCTATAACCTAAAGTAAGAAAATCATAAAAACAAAATCTACCTGAATTTGTTTGTAATTATAATAACATCAAGTATGAAAAATATAACCAATTACACTACGAAAATTAAAATAAAAAATAATTTTTAGAATTTTATATAAACTAAGTAAGCTTGAAAGCTAAAGCTTGCAAAATTTTAGATAAACAGAATAAAAAGATTGATTAAAAGCAAAAAAAATTGATTTCGCATCGTTCCTTTAGCTTTAATTGTGATTTTGACGAACCCTCAGGGAATTTTTTTAGTTTTGCTATGGGATGGCACCGAAAGGGAGGTGATCAAGTTTAACAAAAGGCTTAATATAACCCATTGTGGAATTTCTTTGACAGTGCATTGTCCCATCGTCATCATCATCATCATCGTCGACGTCGTCGTCGTCGTAGTAGTTGTAGTAGTAATAGTAGTTGTTGTTGTAGTAATAGTCGTTATTGTTGTTGTCGTCGTTGTCGACATCATCAACGTTGGCTGTCATTATTGTTTGCTTTCTTGCTGTCGGTATTTTTTTTTTCTTTTTCTCTCGTTGTTGTTTTTTTTTTTTGTGTCTTATGTTGTGTTGTTGTAACCTTAGAACTTCTTAAGTTGTGGCTGCCTTTGTAAATGGGCATAATACCGGAAACCCACAACAAGAAGCGACCAACCGAACCGACCGACCGACCAACCGACCGACTGACACCGACAACAATAACAGCTGAGCATTGGAGGCTCCATCTCTCTGTCCCTGTCCTCGTCTGCTGTTCCCTGTCTTTGGCTGGTGAGGAGGAGCGTCTTGTGTTATTTTTGAGGTGGTTCAGGCGATGCGCGCTCCGCTGCCTCTCACTCATTTCATAACAAAACGCCACAAAACAACCAAAGACCCAAGACCAAGAGTGCAAAGAGTGCAAAGAGAGCAAAGGCAATGGCAAGAACCAAAACGAATTCCAATTCCAATTCCAACATCAAGTCAAAGTCAAAGTATGAAAAACTTGCCGACAGTTCCGGTGAAAATCCGCTGCGCGTTTAGCCAAACAATTAAAATATATAGAATCCACTCGACAACTGCACAATTTACAGCATGTATTCATTCGGTTTGTTGTCTGGGTTGGTTTTGTTGGGTTGTTTGTTTGTTTGGTTGTTCGCTTACTCGATGGCTAGGTGGCTGGCTGGTTGGCTGGCTGGCTGGCTATGTTCGCTGTGTTGGCTTGTTCGGTTGTTTGGCTGTTTGTTTGCCGTCTGTGTAAGTGGCAGCATAATTACCACATATCTTTCTGTAAGTGGCACTCTGTGAAGTTCCCATTTAGACCAAGTTGAAGTTGTTGCCTAGCAAATGCTGCAAATGGTTAGAGTGGGGCACTTCCCAAGCCAAAGAGTAACCAGTACCAAGAGCAGCAGCAGCGCGGAAATGAGATTCATTCTTTTGCCTTTTTGCCACACAAACATTAAAATTACTAGCCTCTTGATCACACTGGGAGTTCTAGCTAAACGATTCAGTTAAATTATCTCCTCATTCTTGCCACAATTTCAATTGATAAACTGCATATAATCTGTATTAGGGTCATTTCCATTTAAAACAAATCTCTCTAGTATCATCACTGAAATAGACTTTCAGTAGTGCATTGAGTGGATTTGGTTAAGTTTTAGCTAAACAAAGTTAAAAAGTATCTTTGACTAAGTCCATGACCTTGTTACTTGTGGCAAAAGGATTCAAAACTAACAAACTAAGTCATACTTTTTTTCTGGCTTAAAACAAAGAATATCCTTTTCCCGAGCCTGGATATCCTCTAAGCTAAAGGCTATAATAGTCAAAATGCTACGCTTAAATTTATAATGGAACCCTTTTTTTTTGTGCGC
This sequence comes from Drosophila willistoni, assembly GCF_018902025.1. Lineage (NCBI taxonomy): Eukaryota > Metazoa > Arthropoda > Insecta > Diptera > Drosophilidae > Drosophila > Drosophila willistoni. The sequence goes on from NW_025814057.1 coordinate 9,710,113, forward strand.
CTCCGTGGGAGTCTAATGTGTTTCCGCTCTTTCTCGCTCTCGCAGATTATGATCTTAGTCTCTTTTGGTTTTAGACCAGTTCTAATTAATTAGAAATTATCATTTCATCTATATCTCTGTGTGTGTGTGTGTGTAACGATTAATTAATGAGCGTGAAATCAAAAAATTTCGAACAAATTTCGTTAATTCTTGTGGTTCCTTTTGTTTCTTTTCTTTTTGGTAACATTTTCCATGGGGACCCACCGCTAACATTATTAAACATCGATGAGATAAAATCTTACGAAATGCCATAATTAATTTTCAGTTAATTTTATAGGGCGGCGACATCTACGAACTTCTGTTTTCTTTTTCTTTTTTTTTTTTTTTTGAAGGGTGGGGGGGATTTTAGATATATATTTTCGGACTACTAAGTGGGCGGGAACGATTGCAGTTAAGTTAATTTACATAATTTCATAAGAAAGCGCCAAACACAGCAGCAACAGATCAGACGATAGAAGGCAGACCATGGTCTGAGCTATTAAAAGTAAGCCAACAAATCAGCCAAACCGAGTTTCCCAACAAAAACAACAACAACAACAACAACTTCAACTGCACTGAAAATGTATATATAAATTGCAGATCGGTATCTTTTGATGCGTTATTAATAACATGGCAGGGCAATTATGCATGGACATGGCGGCGGCGGTGGCGGTGGCGGTAGCTCATGGAGACCGGACCCAGCACCATCATCTGATGGTGGACAGGGATGAAAAAGAGGATAGAGGAGAGTATGTAGTGTGTACCGGGGTTCAGGTAAATCTCAACATCCTCATATGTATCTTTAGAGAGAGAGAGGGAGAGAGCTCCCCTCACCCTCCATCCCTGTGTGAACATAAGAAAAATCTAAGCCAGAAAGAAAAGAAAACTCGAAACCACAACAGCAACAACAACAGGCGAGATGAAAATTCAATAGAAATCTTTTTTTTCTTTTCTACAAAAGACAAAAAACAAGTTATAAAGAAAAGTTGCCAAGCAGTATGTGTGTGTGTGTGTGTGTGTGTGTGTGTGTAAAGAAAGGCATTGTCAGAGACACTTTAGCGGGCAGCAGCGCGGGTAGGTGCTGACTATAAGGAGTGGGGGTTAGGGTTAAGGGTAGAAGGGGTGGGGACATGGGTGAAATGGGGTTTGCAGCTCAGTGGACAAAAAAAATTTGAGAAAAACCCTTCAGCGATTTCGTGAAAAATCCAATACCATCATCATCTAGGGTGAACTCTATAAGCCCTGTTGCACCTATTGTTCAAGTGCCCCTTTTGCTTACCTTAGCGTATTACTTTTTTTCTAGGGGTGCCAGCAGCTTTTTTTTTTTTTGTTGTTGTCATTCTTTCTCTTATTCTTTTCCCCCTTTTCATTCAGAGCGAGCTATTCCTCTTTCACTCTATTATTGATAGATTACAATTTCTCAACAAGTTTACAACAATTACCTTTTGTTGTCTCAAAATTCTAAAAAGGCAAAAATTTGCGTAACAATAAAACAACAAAAAGAAAAAGAAAGCGAAAAAAAACCAAATCCCAATGATTCTGGAAAACGGCGACTTCTATTATACCCTATAATTGTATTTAGAAGGAAAGTAAAACTTAAAAAAACATAAATTAATAAATTTTTAAGTTTTTTTGAAAAGATTACTTAAAGTATTAGGCAAGTCCCTTCGATTCCATAGATGACTTTTAATTGGATAGATAGAAAACTTCAAATTTTAGATCTTTCGCAAGTTACGAGTGATTTATCTAGATTGTGATATTAACTTATCATATGTATATATAATTCTAACCACATTTTCATCAACATTAACGTACAGGGTATAGGAAAATATATGTATATTTGCTATGCTCGATCTAACTGCAACATTTATAGATAAACATTTCCCAGGCTCGATACAAATTAATATATCATTTGCATGACAAAAAAAAAGAATCATAGAATATAGAGTTTCGCAATTCCCTTTCTTCTCTTTTGATAGAAGGGGCCACCTCCTCTCCTTTATGCACTATCCCTTAGAGTATTTCTTGTTTCTTTTTTCTTCTGGGTGTGTCCCTGGCAATAATAACAAGCATTGCCTGATTATCTCATGCAAGTTTTTCCACTATTTTCCTTTTTCGTTTCATTTATTTCATTTGTGTTTTGTTTACTTGCTGCCGCCGCCTTTCGTCCTTAGCGAAAATTATGACGCAATTTATAGTTCTCGACTTTTACTCGGCCATTGTTAAGGGATTTTCCAAAAACGAAACGAAACGAAAAAAAAAACCAACAAAGAAAAAACCAAAGAAGAAAAGAAATATACCTATATATATGTATATAAAAAAAAGCATAACTAAGATTTATTTCCGGCTTTGTAAATTTTTGTTTACAACATATGCCGCGTAGATTTCTGCTGGCCCAGCTGGCCTGGCCTAAGCCCCGGTAACTTGGCCATCGGGGCGGGGCAGCAATTTACAGAAAGAAACAACCAAAAAACGAAAAAATAAAAAAAAAAAAATAAATAACGCGTTGTTTTGTTGTTTTATAACGTGAGAATCACAAACTTTAAAAACACGAGCGTGTGGGAAAAATATTAAAATTAAGTTGGTATAATTTTTTTGTAATTTGCAAACTGGTTACAACTGGTGGTGGCAGAAACACACACGCACACACACAAACACACGTATAGTGAGGTAATTCTCAAACAAAATGAAACCATCCAAAAGTGTCTCACAATTGATTGTGTATGAGAGGTAGATAGAAAATAAAAGGAAGCCCCATCTAACACAAAAAAAGGGCTTGTCGAAGGTTAAGTCACAACTAGTTCAATTAACTATTTATGTACCTATGTATGTCTTTCGGTTATGATGAGGTAATACCACTAAAAAGTGTGCCGAAATTGATTTTAAAAACAAAGTTAGACAGAAGAAAATAAAGGCTAGGCAAGTGCAATGAGCAAACAACAAACAAAATTTCAATATTTTGCCATTTTTATAGCTCGTAATAACAATTGGCATTCGACAAATAGTAAATTAACAATGACAAACTTTAAAGCAATTACTTAAATTTTGTTTAAAAAAAGTTTTAAAAAAATAAATACATAAAATAAGTAAATAATTTTTACTTTGATAGTAATAGAGACTTAAATTAGTGAAATAATCCTAGCAAATATAAACACGATCTCTGTTAGTTATTGAATAATTTGTATATCATTGATTTTCTATACTTCCAAGAACATGAAACAGAATTCAATAGAAATGATTTCATTCTGTTCGATCGCTCTTCAACAAAGTAATTCGATACCAAAAGAAAAAAAAAAACAAGAAATCGTATACTTGTAGAGAGACTCTACTTCTTCTCATTAAAATTACTGGAAATTGAATCTACTTTCTATCAAAAAAAAAAAAAAAAGAAGTATATATATTAATGAGGTAACGTAAGACTTTTTGTTTAATATGAGGTTTATATTAGAAAAATATATATGTATTTATACAATTATGCAATGATATATGAACATAAGTTTATCTTAAAACCATCGAAATCCTAAATCAAAGCCAGTCATGACATTTACCTACAAAAAACAAACAAAAAAAAAAAACCCCTCCATTTATATATAATTTAAGTTCTTTTTTATATCTTATAGCGGCAAAGTTATAACTTCTTACATCATTTGATTACTTTGGTTTTTGTTTTTTATTTTTCTTCGTATTTTATTTCCTCAATTCACCTTTTGACCCAGAGTCATATCTCCTAGCATCATCGGCCAGTGGCCAATTTGCTGAGACTCGAAGACAAAAAGGCAAATAAATACGAGTATCTATAAACATAAGAAATATCAGAAAAGTTATAATTCATTTTGCAAATGTCTTAGGCCACATTGGCATCATTTTTGGAAATGATGAAACAATATTTCATCTCAATAAAATATGAAAAATTATGACACTATAACCCAAAAGTCAGTCTCTCTGTTTTTATCGCCTTGCCATAATTCAAATGCCTATTTCGAACAAGTTGCTTTTGTCGTCGTTTCATTTCATACATATGTAATTCAATACCCAGAACATAAAGTGCAGAAGATATATGTATATATATATTTATATATATTTGTATGAGTGTGTCAGTTGTTTCTATGTAAATATTATACAACAAATTTATGATTCTTGGCCCGATTTCTGATGTCAACAAAAAATTATAGTTTACAACTTGCCTGACCTTAGCGCGCCTGCTGTCAACCAAGGAGGGGGGCAATTTGTAATGTTGAAGGAGATGCGCATATATGTACAATATATATACAATATTTGTATATATATGTGTATGTGCATACGTAATCATTTGACAATGGCTGATCTTTGTATTTGCTAGATTTTGAGTCTGGCATACATATTGCGCTTGAATGTTCCTCATTAGAAAATCTTGTAAATTGTTAGACACTTCAAGTGGAAATTGAACTTTAATTGGGGCGGGGCGTAGATCACATACAAAGTATAAGAAATACTCTTCTTTCTTTCTAGTAGATCACTTAAATTCATCGAATTTACATTTGCTATTACACTTGTTAGGGCAGAAATGAAACAAATTTTATTTAATACAAAACAAAAAAAATTAAACTTACCAAACCTACTTTGACCAATAACTTTTTTTACTTTTTTAATGAATTCTACTAGCACATGTGGTCTAAAGCTTTCGCGAGATCTTCAGTTACACTAAATAGAAAAGAAAGCAATACTTTTTGCCTTCTTGTACATCAAAAAGTTGTATCGGTTATCGAATAAAACTAGTAAATAGATTCGATAATCAAAAGAACTAATTGAATAAGTCATTTTATTGATTGTTAGCCGCTTAAACTCAACATTTTAAATTCTATTTTAGTGTTCTATTTTCAAAAGTAGCTTGGGCTATCGATTAAAACAAGAATATATTGTCGATTATAAAGCCGATTGAATAAACTAATTCAATAATGGATTTAATTGTTTCTTAGCCACATAAAACAACATTATGTAGTCCATTTTGCCGATCAATTTCGATTAGTATCGTTTAATAGTAATCAATATAATCTGAGTTATGTAAAATTAAAGTTTTGTAGTACATATTTTTTTAACTACTTCGATAAATATCGATTGTTAGTAAATAATAAAACGAGCGCCACGTTAATCAACATTTTGTAGTGTATTTTGTTGATCTACTCTAAGAAATATCGATTAATTCCAATCAACATACACGAAGATTCATTATAAATCAAAATTGGAAAAGGCCCACCTAATATTAGGTAAGGGTAAGGTATGGTAAGGTAATAGACTTTTAAGAAAAGAAAACCTTCTTATATTTTATATATATCGATATCAATTCATATCGAAGTAACGTCGATATAAGCTGAGCTCTTTTAGTCCTAAGCTCTAGAACTTTGTTCAAGCTTTTTCAATATGCTTTTTCTTTTCATAAGCTTTGATTCCTGATTTGATAAGCTCTTAAAAATTTGAAGATTTTTGTCAAATTGATATTGATTGATTGGGAAGGGTCTTCAATTCAAATAGCTGTAGAAAGATGAACATTTAATAAACTTTAAATCTAATCAGATTCCTTTTTTATAGGTAGACCGCTATAGATATTAATTTTCTACATAATTTCTCACTTAGTTAGTTAGCAAGTAGTTCCACTTGAGTGTAATAAATATGTTGCCAAGCGAATTGAAAATAAATATTATTTCAATTTTTATCTTTGCCCCTACATCGCCTCGATTGCCACTCATACTCCTCCACAATACTTACTGGCCATCTCTTTGGTCGGAGAGTGTGCAGCACATGCTGTCGACAGACAGACAGGACGGACAAACAGACGGACGAATGGACAGATCAGACAGTCAGACAGACAGACAAACGCACAGGCAGTCTCTGACAGACAAACTGCATTATAAATCATCTTCAGTTGCAGCAGCTACAAGTTGCAGCGGAGCGCGTTGCCGCCGCGCACTTTGCCACATGCTGCCAAATGTTCACTTTCATATATACACAAATATATATATATATATATAGAGAAAGAGAAAAGAGATGAAATGAGATGGAGATTTTTCCTTATTCTTTGCCGCATTTTCCTCTATGCGCTTCACTGGCATATCCAAAAATATGAAATACCCGTTTTTCGGTTCTTTTGCTTCTGCCTTTTCGGTTTAGTTTTCTGGTATTGATGTTTGCCTACGCCTACACCCCCACACCCACACTTACGCACACACACACACACTCCAATTCCCCTCTGTCTCTTAGTCTCTCTGCCATCCTTTGATTTATGGGCCTAGTTTCCAATATATAATTATGTTGTTTCTATTTTCGAAAAGATTTTCGAACAAAAATTGAAATATGTATATATTTGAGAGAAATTGTCACTCTCACTTTTTGAGAGGACTAAGCTAAACTGAAGCCAGCATTCTATTTTAATGAAAAGAACAAAATCAAAGTGATTTATGTCTCAATCTCCCGATGATGCACCAGCCACAATGTATTGAATTGAAAAATTTTTGGAAAGAAGGACGGGTGGGGGACCCATTGAAATTATTTTGGTTTTTGGCTAGAAATTTTTACATAATCGTGCCTGTGAACTGACAAGTCATTGATTAGTTCAACAAATGAGAGACGCTAGAAAGATGGAATAGAATGGTGGGCGAAGGCATATTTACTTTAGCTTTTGGATTTAGATATATTGTTATTTAGATTAACTAAAGTGCTAGATTTTTTCTAGTGAATGAGTGAAGGCCGCAAATAAATATAACTTTAAACTAGATGACCTGAAAATACCATTACATGGAATTTATTTTAAAATTATAGAAAAAAATTGAATGTGTTTTGTTCCATTATCCCCGATGGAATTAACTTTTAGTATTGCTTCTTTTGAATTTATAGAGTACTTAAAATATTGTGAGTATTCAAAGTGAACCCAGCTTTATATTATGATACGTAAATACTCAAAAAACTGCGAGTTGTTAAAAGTAATCAAACGATTTTTTAATGATTTAATCATTCAGTCATTCTGGCTTACATTAACCCTTCATTTATTTGTTTAAAGTTTCTAAAAATTCATTGAAATGAGTACTTTTTCAAATAGTATTGAATTGTACGTATTGTATTTAAATATCAGTTCTACTTATTAATGAGTTCTCGAAGTAATTGAAATTTTGAAAGTATTCAGGCAGCTCTCTATTTCAAAACCAAAGACCAAAGGATTATTATAAAACGCTTTATTTGAATTTTAGTTCAAAATTGGTTCAGATTGATTGTGGTATAAAAATGTTCTAACTTAAGATAAGATAATATTAATTTTTGCTTAGTAATTTCATAAAAAAAATGTCGAAATCAGATCATCTCACAAAGGGTACAAAATGCTGAATCAAAGACAGGTGAATCTACATTATAAAAAATTCCAAAGACTGACAAACATTTCCCATTACAAAAGAAATTCTATTGCAATGTGAGAAGAAAACCAATTAATTAAGCGATTTTATAATCCCATTCAACTCTCAGTTAAGGAATTCATGAATCGAAGGAAGCACATTAAATGCAATTCCATGGCATTATCTTCTGCAAATGAAAACAGATCTTATCAGAAAAAAAAAACAAAAAAAAAGCTCCCTATGAAGATTAAAAGTTTGGGGGGCAATTATTGCGAGACACACACACAGTGAAAGAGAGGAGTGTGGCAAACATAACCTCACATAAATAAATCTGTCAAGTGTTGCGCATAAATATCTCGGCAACATGTTGTTATGCTTTGTTGCTGCCTCAGAGGATGTTGCTCTGGCTATGACACTGACTCCGCTGTTTGCTGTTGCTTTAATTAAATGCTGCAATCAAGTGCGTAGCGCGATATTTCCAATGAAAAATATACGAAAAAGCAAAGGCAAGGGAAGAAAAGAAGACAACAACAAAAAAATGAGATATACTATATAAAGTGGCAAAAGACGAAAACAACACAAAAATCAGAGTGAGTGAGAGAGAGAGAGAGGTGAGGGGAAAGAAGTAGTAGGACCATTTGGCCGCGGGCCCGGTCCGGTTCGGCCTGGCCCCGGCACCGGCACCGGCCCGGCTGTGCCTCATGTTTGTGCATTGAGAAAATTGTGTCCGTTGCACATTTGTTGACTTTGCCACTTGCCTGCGTGCGGCTTTCCCCTTCTCTACATACAAACCTCTCCCTGCCTACCATATCTTCTTTCTATCTCTCTCTCTCTCTCTCGCTCTCCCTCTTCATTGGCTGTGTGCACCTCCTTTTCTGCACCTCCCCCCCTAGCCAAACAAGTGAGGCCCAAGTGAATTAAATTCATAATTAATGCGTTGCATGCACGCACACACACACACACATACACATACACATACACACACACACACAGCACGGACACGTAGCAGCTACCGTTGCCTCTTTGTTGCCTGACACGTTTATTAAAACTGATTTTCTTTTTTTTCCTTTTTTACTTTTTTTTGGTTTGCTTTGTTTTTTTTTTTTTTTTACTTTTTTTTGTGTTTTTTTGCCCCCTCTTGATATATACTTGCAGTCGATCCAACCACTTGGTCATTCGATTTGCCTCAAAAATTTTAAAATTTAAATATCATAACTAAGAAAAGCTAGTTTTGAGAAATTTTGGTAAGCTTCAGAGATTGGCAGATATATTCTAACATATTCAACTTCAATTTGAAGGAAAACCGCGAAATCTTCAGTTTGTATTATTTGAAAAAGTTCATTTGTGATCGATAATTTGCAAAATGTATGTATAAGGTAATTTAAATTTGTTTTCCAAAAACATGTATAGTTTTATGAATAGTTTTTCACATTTAAATGGGGCTAAAACCAGAATACTTAATACTTTTTTAAGTTTTTCAAACTCAAACAACTATCAAGTTGAGGATAATTTTCTACGATTATGTCCATATTTTTCTCAAGCAATTTATTTTATTAAAAGAAGCTCCTTAAAGTATGCTGTTACAAATAAAATTGTCCGAAACACTTTACAGAAATATAAAATGTTTTTAAAGAAATTTTGAATCACAAAATCGCATCTAATTCACTAATTTTAGTAATTAATTTTCAATAGAGCATTAACTCTTCGTTATGTCTTGCTCTGAGGTTTATTCACATTTTCTGTTTTTTGTTTTTAATTTAATTTTTTGTTTTGTTTTGTTTTGTTGCTGTTATGTTTTTGTTTTTAGTCATTGTTGTTTGGCTGACTGCCTGCCTGCCTGCGCCTGCCTTTTTGTTGTGGCTCTTTTCGTTCATTTTGCTCCTTTACATTTCACATTTTTATAACGAATTTTGATTTTATGCCAAAAGCATGCAATTAGAATTTATTTCTTGTTTTCATTTTTTGGTGCGTGTTTTGGGTCCCTCCCTCCTGTATGTAATGCCAAGGCACGCAATATACGAAAAACAACAACTACAACAACCTGAGAACGTACACGTCCACCTTTACCTTCACCACCCACCAATCCGCCCATCCACTCATCCATCTAACTACCCATCCACCCAGTCAGCCTATGCCAAAAATAAAATAAAATATCATCCAGCAAAAACAAAAGCTAATCTAATGAAATTAAATCTCATATTTAGTCAAGCCGTTTTAGTTGCCTTACTAAGATATTTTTTGTTTAGAGAAGAAGTGTTCAAATTTAGAAGGATCTACTTCTCGAAGACAAGGCCACGATGGGCAGACTTGACCGCCAGGTGCGCTTAAGTGCACATCAGTTAAACAAGAAACAGCGAACTTTAATACGAGAAATTAAACATAGCCTGGTGCAGGGTATACCAAAGTGACGACTTTACTGAAATCTTATGATTATATAGTTTAGATGGTCGACCCCTCCCCTCGCCATGATTTTCCATGGTCCGAAACCATTTTATGAGTTGTGCAGCAGTTAAAACCCGATTAATGAATACAATTAGTTATGTTTTTTGCATAAAGAAAATGAAGCGGAACACCAGAAGGGTAAAGCAAAAACAAAAACAAAAAACTAAATCTAAAGCTAAAGATAATAAGCAAAAGGCAAAAAAAAAAACGGAGAGCAATTCCCAACGGGAAAACGACACGTAAAAATGCATTTAATTATAATTATTACGCTTTATATTTACTATATTTATCAACCTTCTTTCCACCTTCTCTTATGTTGCCTTTGGTCGTCTCCTCCTCCGCCTCCTCCTCATCCTCCTCCTTCTTGGTGGCAGCGGCTTACCTTGCTCCGTTTTATTTTATGCTCTCTTCGTTTGCATTTATTTTTTTTCATTTTTTATTGCTGGTCAGCCGGGAAAATTATAGTAAATATAAATAATAAAACAAAGTGCATTAAAATGCACGCAAAGGCAGCCACGCCCACCGCCAACCGCAATTTAAATTGCATGGCACGCAACAGGACGCACGAGTCGATAAATTTTTCTTCTCTCTGTCCCTCTTCCTCTGGTGTCTCTCTGTCTCACTTTTGGTTGTACTTGTTTCTGTTTTTTTGCGAGACTTTTCTATGGGCTCTACGAGTATTTGGTGCGTTGTCGTCATCATCATCATCATCATCAGTGAAAAGGAGGAGGAGCAGGCGCGACGTAGGGGAAATGGCCACAGCCGCTTATTATCGCAAACTTAATTATTCAACAGGCTGACAAAATAGCAGAGAAAGGCACAGGATTGCTTCTACCGATGTGTGGGGCGTTATGCATGGGGGGCGGGGTGTGGTGGGGTGGGGTGAAATATTCTATAATTTGTGCCTGGCAGACGGGTAAAAGTCATAAATTTTCCATACACTTTAGGCTACAAAAGCCAAGAAGAAGAGACTAGTTAAACCTACACAAGTTACGTTGTGTTCTTCATACCCAATGCGATGATATTCTTCCATTCCACATACATATTTTACAACATTCAGTTATGCACGCTTTGAAGTGTCTTTAGTGAATCTCTGTACTCGCTTGTTTTGTTGGATTATCAATCATTCATAACAGATTAGACATAGATTAACATTGCGAAAGTTTTATTCTTAGAACTCATGACTTGACAATTAATTGCTAACAAGAGCATGGCTGGGGGTAGAAGCCAATCCAGCCGCTTTTCTCTTCAATTCTTAGCCTTGGCCTTAGTCAATGTGTGATTTTATATAAAAAATTAAGAGTTAAAAGTAAGCCAAAAGTCAGATCTTTAACTTTTCTTTACTTTTATTTTGATTTTAGTTCCTAAAAGAAAAATGCGTAAAAAATTGAAAAATTTAAGCGAACTTTATCTCCAATTAAATGAATTTTCATCGATTTCGAAGCTCTACCCGAGAGAGAGAGAGAGGGGTTAAAACTTAATTCAAGCTGCTAAACTTTAGTTAAAACCTTTAAATACTTGGGTTATTACTATTTTTTATAGAAATTTTTATTTGATTTTCACTGATTTTAGATTTTAGCTAAACAAACAAAATTTGATATTTCTGTGTTTGAATCAAAGTTTAAGTAATAATTTAACGATGAGACAAAAGGAGGACTATTCGTTTTTATATTTTGTCATAAGAATTTAATGATGAATAAGTTTGTATGTATGTATATGAAAAGCTGTTTTTATATCTCTTGCTGATATATGGGAATGCCAGCAATTAGTTATATACTTATATCCAATTTGGCTGAGGATAATAAAAACCATCAACTAAACAATGAATTGGTCTAAGATTATATAGGATGGCAATTTGGTGTACTGTTCAATTATTCAATGGCATGGACATTGAAAATGTGACGGGTAGGGAGGGGTGGATGGTAGATACAAATGGATAGATGGATGAGTAAGGCGGACCAAACGACGACGACCACCCACTGTACCAAAATGCCATATCTCTGCATTTCTAATGCGATTGTTAATGTTTTTAATGCCTGTCCTTTTATTGGCTACTGGAATCTGTATGTTAGTCGTCTCCCAATAGGCCACATAATGAACACAACACAATATAACAAGAACAACAACAACAATACCAAGGCCGGACCATACCACAACCAACTTTGTTATCTTCTTACTGGCGATGGAAGAAAGAAGAGCTAGAGGGGTGCAGGCGGACCTCCTTTAATTTTTATGGCTGCATAAATGGTCCACTGTAATTTGCTAGATTAGAATTAATTTCAAGGCGCAGCAGGCTAGAGATACGCGTACTTACATTAGACAAAGTTCGACAGTAAAAAGTAATGTATCTCTCTGTGATGTTGGTTATAGTCAGGGGCATGGTCAGGGGCAGGGCCAGGGATGGCGGCTGTATTAGGGCCCATGTCAGGGGGCTCTCCACATCAATTGTCGTTGTTGTTTGTTGGTTTGGTTTTGGTATGGTATGGTTTGGTTTGGTTTGGGCTCTTTCTCAGTCTCCTCCAACCTATCCCATTTCTCACTCTCTCCCTCTCTCTGTATCTCTGTCTCACTCTGTTGTTTTGTGGGTCCAGGGGTCTGGGCCTTTTGTTGGGATTTTATTTTCATTTATGCTTTTTAAGTGCTTCATTAAAATCGCGTATGGCAACCGGGGGCAGTCGGAGGAGACCTTTGTCAGCATCATCGCATAAAATAAAGAAAGAAAGAAAAGAAAAAAAAAAAAAAACATCAAGCAAAAGAAGAAGCAAACGAGAAGAAAAGCAGAAAAGAAGTATCTTTCAGATACATGTCCAAAACGCAAAGAAAGCAAACGAACCAATGTACGTACATATATGTATATACAACGATGACGGTGAAAATAAATAAAAAGAATTAAATCCAAACATGTTTTTTACTCAGACCCCAAGTCGCAGCTTCAACTCCGGTTTTAAGCCCTCACTCAGTGTGTGTGTGTGTGTGTGTGTATGTGTGTGTGTGCGTGGCAATAAGTGTGCCCCGTTCCTGAGGCAGTGCAAAAAAAAAAAGTTAAGTATCTTGTTGTTGTTACTGTTTTTTTTTCCTTCTTTTTTTTAAGGTGCGCGTATAAAGAGGCCTTAACAGGCCATCCCAAGTCAGCGTCAAAGCCAGACCATGCAATCTCACTCACAGTGGATTAAAAACCAAATATAATTGCCACAAAATTTTCAATCTTCTTTTTGGAAAATAATGAAAAGTGGTATAAAAAAGATTTTTTTTTATTGAATTTTAGTTGAGAAAATCTTTTTTCCTGAATTTTTACGATAGAAAATATAATTCTGTGCATTCTGTATGCTTTTGTCTGTGTCTTTAGATTTCTTAAACCAAAATTTTTGATCGATTGGTTTAATAATAATTTAATAATCAACTAAGATTAGAAAAATAATGAAAATAAGCTTTTTTCTAAGTGATCTTAAAAACCACCTTAAGGATTACAAAAACTATAATGAAGAACACAGATCTTTGAAAATTTGGATCCGAAGCTTAACAGAGGTTTAAATAAATCCAAAGAAGTTTTTCCTTTAGACAAAATTAAGTTTTAAAATCTTTGAAATAAATTTTGTAGAGTTAAATTAACAAAATGATAATGATTTCACTAAGAAATACCACCAATATTATCTTGTATTTGGTTTGTCTTCACTTATGAAATTACGTAAAAAAAAGTTGATATAACCAAAAATTTCAACCAAATTCATTTTTGGGCAATAAAAAAAAAACAATTTGAATCAAAATTTCTATAGTTTTTATTTAAATGGATAATATTTAAGTATGATTTCGAGGTGAGAAATTCGATCAATTTTGAACTAGTGTACACTGAGGCCAAAAGTTGCAACGTCAAAGATAAAAACAACAACAACAATAGCCAGAGAACAGCAACAAGACCCAAGACTAAAACCACTTCGGCACTTCCAAACTTCTCCAGCTCCTTTTGAACCGCATCTCCAAGCATACTCGTTGCCTCCTGTCCTCGTGTCCTCCTGTCTCCAGGTCTTCTCAATGCCTGCCTGACTTTTCTGCCTGCCATGTGCAAATCACATACAGTAGCAAAAAATTTCGACAGTTATTTACGATTAGCACAAAAGATACGAGACATGGCATGCGCTGCGAGTTTGCTGGAGTTGGCGTTGGAGTTGGAGTTGGAATTGCTGCCAGTTGCCAGTTGTGGAGTTGGAGACGTAGTAGTTTTTAGCTAGAGAGAGAGAGAGAGAGAGAGCGACATGAAGACCGATCAGCCAAACTGAGCCGTATGGACCCAGGGATATGCTACTGTTGAATCTTAGCCTCAGCGGGTGATGGCAACAAAAAAAAACCAAAAACGAAACCGATACAAAAAAAAAAGAAAAGAAAAAAAGATCTCGACCTGCATGCAGATACATACACAATGAGAGGCCAGAGAATTGACAATGGACAACTGCGACGAGCAGTTTAGAGTGGAGTGCTGGAGCTGGGGTTGGGAGTAAGGGGAGAGGCCCCAGATTTATTTGTTTGCCTTTCTCTCTCCAGTGTTTCCACTCCCGTCTCCTCCTCGCCCCAACCCACCTGACATATTGTTGACCCATAAAAAGCAAACTTTTTTGCCTTAAATAGTGTTTTAGGTGTGTGACTAGTATCAAGAAAGAAGAAACGATCGCTTTGCTTTTTCAGCTGTTCTACTTTCAATACAAAATCCGGCAGAGCTCACTTAAAAAAAGTAGTGTGTGTATATATAATTTAGCTGAATCGTTGATAATAATATTGGTTTTTTGTTTGTGTAATAGGATTCTATTATTATTATTATTTGCGATTTAAAATAAACTGCCCTCTATTCTAAAATAGGAGACTTTACTTGATGGCCATTAAGCAAATGCAAGCGAAGAAGGGCAACAATTGGATGAGAGTTATAGAAGCTGTCTATATAAAATATTCAGCCCTGATGTGGTCTAGAGGGAATATCTGCAAAATTTAATTATATATGTTTTACTAAGTCATTTTATTTGGCAAATTTTAAAGTGCTTTGCTCTTCTCTTTACCTTTTCATCATGATCTAAAACTGCATCCAGGGGTTAAACAGATTGAAAGCACACTATTTTGAGACTTTGAGACTTCTTGGCATGGACTTCTTGGATATTTATAAAATCCTCACTCTTAATAAGTGATAATATCTTTCGTATAGCCTGAGGTTAAGTACTCATACTCAATATGCTTATCTAATATGTATATTCTTTTGTGTTTTATCGACTTTTTTTAAATTTTATAGAACCATTAATATTATTAGCTAACTAGGCCTAAAATAAGAACAATTTTGTTTTAATTTTATTCTACTTTTCAAATATATGGTGATAACGAAAGCTTCTGAAACTCTTTTAATTATAATATATGTTAATTGGTTCAAGCAAATGGAAAAATGTATCTATGTAAATGTTTATGTCGAACATTTTTGATCCTCCATAGTCTGGAGTGTCTAAATAACCCACAAAATGTCAATATTTAGAATAATTTTCAACATTTCTCATATCTTTATACCCTGAACTAATAAATATTTCAGGTGATCGGGGCTATTCTAATACATTCTTAATCTAACAAAAATTGAAAACCTTTCTTAACCGAAAATCTTAAGATTTTAATCGGACACCCACCGAGAATATTTTTTAGATTATTAAAATTTGTTTACTTCGTTTTTAGGTTCTCAATGGTATTTCAACAACACAAGAGAAACAAAATAACAAATTTCATTAAAACCAGCAACCAAGTTCATATATAAAGCTTTGTTGTGGTTAATCCATAGTTAATTAAGTTGTATATTAACTTTAATTTGTCATATTAAGAATTTAAAATGGATAGAAAATCTTTATTTTTAAGTTTTTTATATACAACCTTTTGAAATTTTTTCCGACTCTGAGACTCTCCAATAAGATCAACACTAATTGTAAGTAAAAGTACTTAACAGAGTCACTTTGACACCTGAGCCCTGTCTAAAGAATATTTTAAAGACCAAGAAGAACATGCATTTTGGATATATTCCTGTTCCATTTAAAAAAGATCAAACCACATTTATAAACACATGTAACAATTTTGATTTGATAAACTTGATATGCCTTGATCCAATCTAATATTAAGCTCTTAGTTAAGTTGTTAAGAAATTGTTGGTTTAATTTATTTTAATAAGGTAACCAGTTGCCCATTAAATGTCCATCTAACACCCTACTAAAAACTGGACTTACCCTAACTTTGGCAAATGTCTATGTAGATTTTTCATGGGTTTTTGTTTTTGTTAGGCGATTTTCTCGCCTACTAAAAGTGGATGCCTGTTTTTGGGGTTTTAGATTGGGTTAAGTTCGTTACAATGCAGTAGTAGTAGTTGTTGTTGATATACCTACATAGTTGCAGTCACAGTGTGTGTGTGCAAGTGTTTGTGTGTGTGTATAAATAGTGGGTTCATTGCACGTAGCAACACTGGGCAACCGGCATCAGCACCAACGTTGGCACTGGCACTGGCACCGGCACCCAAAACCAGCCGAACCCATTATAGCAGCTGCCGTCCCTCTCTCCCTTCATTCCACCCCCCAGGCCACTCCACCCCCTTTCAAACCACCCACCTTGTCTCCTATGCTCAACGAACTAGCTGGCTCGCTTCGCTTTGGTTGCGTGTTCGCTAGGCGATTTGATAGTTTTTGTAGTTGTAGTAGTTGTTGCTGGTGGCTGGATGGCCTGGACAGGCCTCTCAGACTCCCCACCAACAACCTAACTGCCTGGCTGCCTGCCTGCCCCATGTGGCACCCTTGGGGCCACCCTTTTTTCGTTGTCGTTGTCGTCGTCGGTCATCGTGCATTTTGCTCTGTTTGCTGGCTTGCATTTTACTCTGCACTCGGTGCTGCTCTTTTGTTTCGTGTTCGTCGTCGTCGTCGTCGTCGTCGTCGCCGCCGCAGCCGCAGTCGCCGCCGCCTGCGTCGAGGAGAGTAAAGCTTCTAATGCGGCGCGTATACAACAATCCTCCCCGCCTCGTTCACCATCCCCCCCTTTGGGCCACCCCCATTTGGCTTGTCCATACCCCTTTTTGCCCGTGACCGATGCCGACCGGCTCCAAGTCAACCGATGCGACCCACCTCCACCGCACCACGCACAAACACACACACACTTAGACAGAGTGTAGTGTAGTAGAAGAAACTCTCTGTCTCTGGCTCTGCCTCTGCTCTGTTCGTTTGGGGCAGCAGTCAACGTCGTCGTCGACGTCGCTGTAGTTTATCGTTGCCTTTCTTTTGTGCTGCCATCGTCGTCTCGTTTACTTTTTCTTTTTTCTTTCGCCTTCTTTCTTGTGCCTTCTTTCTGATTGTTGTCGTTGTTGCTGCTTCTGCTGCTGCTGCTTTTTTTTCGCTTTTTTCTTTTTGCATCTCGCTGTCTCTTTTGCCTTGTTGCTTTTGTCTGTTTTGTTGTGTGTCTTATGGTAGAGCCCCACAGCTCCACAGTCGCCTCTGTCGGCGTTCACTTCACCACCCCCCCAACACCCTCACCCTGTACCCTGCACCCACCCGCATTACGGTTACGGACTGAGCCCTGCACCTCGTTCGCACCAGAGACACAGAGACTGACGTCGACGTCGACGTTAGCTGCTGTTGCCGAACTGTTGTTGTTGTTCTTTCTGGTTGTTGCTTTTGCCTTGTTTTTTTCTGCTTTTTTTTGTGTTTTCTTCTTTGGCTCTGTTGCTTTGTTGCTGTTGTTTTGCACATTCTGTCTGGTTCTCTCTTCTCGCATGCATTTTGTGTATCTCATCTCGTGTGCGCTTTCGCCGCCTTTTTCAATCTCTCGGCATCGTTGACGTCGCCGTTGCCGTTGCCGTCGTCGTCGTCGGCGTCGTCATCGTTTTCTCTATTTTCCCCAATCGCTTTTGCCTTTTCATTTTCAATTCGCATATTTTTGCAAACTCTACTTTCAGTTATTCGCCGATAATTGATGTCAAAGGACGCAGTTGGTTGAGTGCTCCGCCGCTGCCCAGAGACATTCACATCTCGACGCCCTGCACCACCGCTGCACCACCACCACCACTAGCATCTTCTTCTTCTCTTCTTCTTCTTCTTCGGCTTGTTCTTCAACATAACCTGTCTATCTTATCATGCCCAAAGAGGATCCATTTGTGAATCGGGCTCAACTATTAAAGGCCATCAAAAAGTATCCAGAGATATGGGATTCAAATAATAAGCTTCATATGTGCCGTAGCGTCACTTCGCCCATGTGGACAGAGATCGCTGAACAGTTTGGCGGTCATGTTCCTACAGGTGAGTGGTGGGATGGGGCGGGGCGGGTCGGGGGGGATGGGTTGGTGCCTTACATATGTATGTACATACATACGTTTACGTTAAGCTTCAGACTTGAACGACGCTTTCGCTCGTTCTCTTTTTCTCTCAATCTCTGCCTCTCTCTGTTATCGGTTTTCGCACAATGCTTTCTTATTCTTTGGGCTTGCTTCTCTCTTTTGACCTTACTCTCTTTCTCTCTCTCTGCCTCTCATTCATTCGTTCCCCGTTTCTCATTCAAAACAAAGTCAAAGCTGATTTTAAACGTCCTTTAGAGGTCTTCTCGTTAGTCCCTGGAGACCTTTCCCATTTACAAGGATCAGGTGATCCCATTTTTTTCTCTCTCTCTTTGCATCCTTTTCGTTCGTTATCCGTCTCTTATTCTAAACAAAGCCAAGATTGATTTAAAGATGGAACACTTTTGACCTTCTCAAGGATCTGCTTTAAGTACATAGATCCTGTTCGTTAGAATCGCTTTACTGTATTTATGTCGCTTGTTTATTCCCGATTATGTTTTGTTTCTTAGTCAAACTCCAGTCGATTTGGAGCCAGATGAAATATCACTACCATAATCTAGTACATCGCCAAATATTGCACAAGGAGCGCTTTAATACCAAATGGGAGCACTTTGAGCCAATGTCCTTTATGTACAACATAACGGTATCAAAGATTGTCGGTGCTCAGAGTAACTCTTCAGGCAATTCAACTGATTCAGCTGGCTCTGCATTGGAGGATCAGCATTCCACTGCTCAACCACAATCGACAACAACAACAACTTCATCATCATCAGCAGCAGGAACAGCAGCGTCATCATCAGGAACAGGAACATCATCGGGACGTGGTCGGCCCAGTGGAAGTTTTAGTTGGCTGCCACAACTGCCGCCACAGCCGCCCACTGGCGGAAGTGGCGGTGGGGGAGGCGATGCTACGCAACTGCCCCATCTGATTGAGCAGCAATCACTGACGACGACGACGACGACGGGTGGCGGCGGTGGTTATACCGCCTTTACTGGTCTGGTGCCTCCGGCAGCCATCATGGTGGTGGCAGCGGCAGCGGCGGTCTCCAATACGCCCATACGTAAGTTGGGACGGCCCAGTTCATTGCACAATAGCATGCGGGGACGGATCATTGATGCCATCAAGGCGCGACCAACCTTATGGGCGGGCAGGCAACAGCGCCCTGAAAAGGGTCAGGGTCAAAGTCGTACATCGGCCGTGTGGAAGGAGGTTGCCATTGAGATGGGTCTGACGGCGAGTGAGTTTTTCAAAAACAAAACAACTAAAAAGAATCCGTATAATTCATCTAGCACAATCGCAATATTTTAACTCTTTTAGCTCTCATGCAGACTCGCTGGTCGATCATTAAGCAACGCTATGTGGATGAATTACAAAAGGAGCGACATTCACAAGCCGCCCATCAAGTCTTTCGCTCCAATTGGGAGCATTTTGATCGCATGTCCTTCATGCGTGACATTCTGCTCAAGAAGGTGGATGAACGCGAACAGACACGCGAACATATACAAGAGATGGTCAGTGAGCAGCAGCAACATCAACATCAGCAATTGCAACCATTGCCATTGCATTTGCAACATTATCGCCCACCGCCAGGCCTAACGGGATTAGCCGATCATGCCCAGGATATGCCGATTGGCCTAGTGCAACATCAATTGTCATCACACCATCATCTTGATATTCATCATCATCATCATCCATCATTAGCTCTGCAGCATTCTCATGTTGGAGGCAGTACACGACGTCGTGTTAAACATGAATCTGATCTAGAATGGGATCCCTTTGAGATGATCCTACACGTCCATGGCAATGGTGAGCCGGCTGCCAATTAAACTAAAGACTGATCAATGGATGAAAGAGAGAGAGAAAGAAAGAGAGAGAGAGAGAGAGAGAGACAAGACCGTGTCCCCCCATCATCCATGCAACCATAAAACGTCGATCTGCACTAGAATCTGTATACTTAACACATAAAAGTATGTCATAAAAAAAACCTAATTAATATCAATTTTTTTTTTGTTTTTGTACTTGAAATAAAAATACTTGATATAAAGTAATTAAACTACCCATTATTTTTCCAATTAAAATTCGATAAGGTTACACTTCACATATCAATTAGTATCAGGGGAGCAACCAAAGGCACTTAAACGACGAAAAATCGGCTATATATAAAGATATAGCTGTGTTTCCAAGCTGAATTCTTAAGAAATTGAGTGTGTGTGTGTGTCTATAAATAACCCCCAATCGATTTCTACTAAGGTTCTGGGATTTTTTTTCCTCTTATCTGAGTTTTTTTTTTTTTTTTTTTTTTTTTTTGCTTGTAACAATTCTACAGATTTGAGTGCACTACTAAATTATGCTAATTTTCACTATGTGCGCCACATTTGTCGATTGCCAAAATCACAAACATGTTTCTACCTCCATTCACTCACTCACCCATTACGTTGACGACGACGACGACGACGTCGCCTTCTCTCTATGAGAAGGGCTCTGCCAATGCCAGCAAATTCGTTTTTCGTGTAAATTTTTTCCTGCTTTTGTGTGTGTGTGTGTGTATTAGTGTTAGTATGGAATATACCTAGAGTTCCGTAAGAGTTGGCGCGTAATTCCAATCACGTGCCACATAGTACACAGCAGAGCCGAAAACTTTTTACAAACTGTAAAACGTTTATCAAAATATCCTCCCAACCTTCAACCGACCATTCTACCACCCACACATGCTCTTTCTCTCTCTCTCTCTCTCTCTCTCTCTCTCATTGTTGCCGTCCCCCACATAATTGGTTGGCAAAAGGATTCTGGCTCACGATCCGCAACCGTGTCGTCTCCATCACCGTTTACATCTCCGCTACCGTCTCCGGGTTGGCATATCTTCAATAATAAATGCATTTCACTGTCGAATTTGCCGCATTCTGCACAACACACGTGCCTTAAATAATTCACATCGCATTTAGCAGCGTTTTTTTTTGCCTTCTTTGGTTCTTTTTCTCCTTCTATCCTTCTCTAATGGGCCCAGCGATTTGGGGTGTTGGTGGTTGGGGAGGCGTGGCACGCCGCCAGGTAAGTGGAAAGTAGTTGGCTACGTTTTTAGTTCTAGGCGAAAATTTGACTAAAAACTCAAGTAGTTTGTTCAAACTTTTTATGCTCTGTGGCATTTATCAACGCCCAAGCCCGGAACGACGACGACGATGGAAACTACTAGGCAACAGCAGCCCTGAGGAAAAGCACTGATGTGTGTATGTGTGTGTGTGTGTGTGTTGCTGGGTAGGGGCAAAGTTACGGAACAGTAACGTAAAAAAAAAGGGGGAAGCTGGAGGTTGTGGGGTTTGGGTTTTCTTTCTTCTTTTTTTTTCGACTGCCGTGTAAAAGTTTCTCTTGGCTCTCATTCAGTAGGTGTGTGTGTGTGTGTGTGTGGGTAGGTGTGGGTAGGGTGTGTGCGAGATGATGGAGCGTTATTTAAATGGTTTTCAGATGCGTACGTGCGAAAATGTTAGTAATAAGTTGATGCCAAGGATTGTGCAGGCAAAAGACTAGGCACTAGAATTCGGATATGCCAAAATAGCAGCATGGATAATGGCTATCGAAGCGATTTACGATTTGTTTATTCTGTAAAAAAACTAAAAAAAAAATCCAACAAATCGTATTTGATTGTTTTTATCGATATTCATTTTCTTTATAAAGCAAAAAAAGATTCCCATATAATGAAACTATTTTTAAAAAACATCTTACAATTTACAACAAAGAAAGAAAATGACAATAAAAATCAAATTTATATTTAGAAATTGTGAAGTTCTATGCTTTAGTTACTTAATTATAGTAATCAATACTCATAACTTTTAAATTCATTACTCTAAAGATCATTACCCTATAGAACATAACTTAATAGATCCTGAATTAACGTATTAAACAGCTGTAAGTTATATAATTTTAAAGTAATGTTGATTATGATATCTGTAATTCATTACTATGTAGATCATTACTCTATAAATCATTACTTAACAGATATTTAGTTTATGTATGATTACTCTACTAGATCCTAGCTGACTGTATTATATATCTGTTATATATAGAACCATATCTGATCTTTATAAATCATTACATTATAGATTCCAACAATATACATAAGCCTGATGTTGATCATGATCTCTGTAAATCATTACTCTTTAGATCAAGAACCAATAGATTGTTAAGTTATTACCTAATGACTTGAAAATTGAAGGCGTTTATATTATACGGCCATACTAATCGGGACTAATCGGTTTAACTAATGGTCTAAAGTGTAAATGCTTAACGGTGAAAGGAAACTCGCGTAAAAGAGTTCCATTACTTAACCAAAATGTTGCGCTTTTTCATTTCCTACTAACATTTCTCTTTTGGTCTCTTGGTCGTGGTCCCCCTCTCTTCCTTTACTGTCTGTCTGTCTCTCTCACTCTCCTCGCTGTGTGTCATTTTATAACGCTTTCTCCGTCTCGCTCACTTCTTTTTCCTTAATAGCTTTCAAGTGAAACGTGCGCTAGTGAAAACTTTGCATGCCTAAATGTTAGGGAGGTGCTTGCTTTCCGCAGGAAACACGCGTACATACGCATATCCACACACACACATATACATATATATATATATATATATATACATATATATTCTGCGTTAAATCATTTTCCACGCCCACACACACACACACACACATACACACAGTCACACGAACACACATGTGATAAGAATGCTTATGTGAATTATCGCACATTTTATACTATTGAGCTAGGAGGTAGAATGAACGCATCTTTCTCTCTTTGCAGTTGCAAAACAACAAAACGAGAAAAGAGAAGAAAACCCAAGGAAAATCTAGAAAACTTGTCTAAAAGTGCGCGCTCTACTCATATCTTCTAAACGGACAGACGGACGGACCGACATACGGACGGATTGGACGGAAAAGCGGACATACTCCGACAGTAGCGCATAAAAACTTTTAAATTTACTTTTGCTAAGAGTTTTTCCGGCCCCACGCCCATGCATATTCATTTCAACTCAAGAAAAAAAAGAAAATATATACGAAAACAGAAAACCAACAACAAAAATCCACACAACATCCCGCCTTCTACACACACACACACACACACGCACACACAACCATAGACACACATTGCGAACTTTTCTTGTAAAAGTTCGAGTGAAAAGGTAGTGCAAGTCCTGGGTTCCGGGCGGCGGCATCGCTTAATAGAGCTGCCAAAAAAAAAGGAAGAGGAAAAAAAAAATTGGTTTTTGTTCCTTATTTTTTTTATTCCGCCTCAGGTTGCGAAGCGTCGACATTACATTTGCTCAAAATTGTTCACCACCCATTTTCAGCTTAAAAAAAAAAAAAATAACCCAAAAAACCCGAGCCCAAGCCCAAGCCCTAGACCAAGACCAAGCCCAAGCCAATTTCCCCAGCTGTTAGACAAGCTGGATATTCTATTTTTTGTTTTCTTTCTGTGTTTGACTCTTGTCTATGGATTCTATGCCACGTTACAGTGGTTAAAAATTTCAAGAGACTTTTGATAATGGAACTCATATAAAAATCTATCAGTTTTTCTCAGCCCTTGGAACCCTTTCACTTACAAAAAAAAACCCCCAAGGAATGATTTTCCTGACGTTTCTCTTGATGTCGAATCAAAGATAAATGAAATTAGTTCATAGATAATGACTTAAGAAAACCGTTAGGGAAATTAGGTCGAAATTCTTTGATAGTTTTTCCTTATGTTTTATAAGTTCTTTTTGAATGGAGACTATACTTTTAAGTGGCTTTTAAACCACTGTAAGCTGACATTCCTTTCTATTGTGAAAGTTCTCCTTTTTTAGACAACTTGTCCAATACAAAATGCCCCAGCTTGAGTACAAAAATATTTGCTGTAAAATGTTTTTGGGGCCCACGTATCCTAGAGCAATTCGTAAACTAATTCTACATACGTGTCCGTGTCAGGTCCTCAGCGAAATTGTTACGTGCGTTGATCCAGCCAGCTCTAGCTAGCTGGCTAGGAGCTGCTGCCCTGTGCCTTTGGCTTTGCCTGTGCGTGATGTTTTGATTGCCGTCATGCACACGGATGGATTTGTACTCGTCCGTTGTACCTACATATTCGTATGGGTTACATTTGCATTGCGGGGCTTCCATCCAACCAGATATATAGTGCTTAAGTGTATGTGTGTGTGTGTTTGTGTGTGTGTGTGTGCAGAGAGATACAAAATTCAACTACCATTCTAGGATTTTTTGTGTTTTCTTGTCCTCCTACATTTTGCTTTTCCTGTTTCGTTTTCCCGTTTTTTATTTTTCTGTAATAAATAATTGCATTTTCACCTCAAGAAGTCGAAGTCGGCAAGGGTTTGTGCTATTAGAGGGGAGTATGTGGTAGATAGGTGGAGGAGGTGGAGGAGCAGCAGGATGAGATGGAGGAGCGGTAGGTAGATGGTTTGAAATGACACAATTCAATTTGGCCGCGTTTCCGTTCCGGTAGCGTTTCTCTTCTGATTTCATATTCTGCTGCTGCTGCTGCTGCTGCCTGTCACTGTGAAATGATTCAATTTTGCAGATTTGTTGGGCGCCAAATAAAAGTTGATGGAATATTTGCATGTCGAGGATTTTTTATTTTCCATTTCCCATTTTTATTTTTTTATTTTTTGCTTGCTTCTTTGCTCCTGATTTGAGTTGAGTTGTCATCAATCAATGCGGCACAGGAAAAAAAATAAATCAAATGCGAATTGTGCGCAAATTTTTGTGTTGCAAGAATTTGTTATATTGGATATGAAATTAATTTCCAGAGCCAATAACTTTTTCTCCCCCACACTATTTCAGTCGTGATCCCATTAAGGATTCATCAATAATGCTTAAAGTAAAGTAAAAAAAAAAAAAAAACACACACAATTTCATGCATATTTAATTTGTGATTTTTAAACAGTAACCAATATTGAAACATATGTATATTAAATTTAACATTTTAAATCGAAATGGCAATTTGAAGGACTTTCATTAGACTTAACTATATATTTATTTGGAGGAACATTGGAATGTTCTTTTGATAAAGTCTGTAAATTTTCTAAATTAAGATTGAAAAAATATCGGAAAAGCTTTCGGAGAATTTCTTCTCAATTTTCACATTAAAATCAAACTATTTGCCCCTAGAGAAAACTCAACCGATATTAAGGTTAAAAGTTTAATTAAGCAAAGGTCTCAATCCCTAAGAATATCAATTTTCAAGGCGTTTCCATATATGTATGTATATGTATTTAAGTACTTAACAACAAGTTGATGGCTGAGTTGATGTCCCTCTCTACATAATCACACAAAAGTATAATCTTTTGAAGGTTTATAGTACGATTTCTCTTTAGATTTACAATGTCAACTGTCCTTTTTCCCATGCTACTTCCCGTTTTGAACGGAGTCGCCTATTGTATTATATACCTACACATATATATATATATATACATGTATAATGGCAACTTAAAACTGAATAAAGTCATTTACATAATTTCCAACTAAGATGATTATGATAATGCTCGCATGTCCTTCAAGAAAATAGAGAAGGAAAATGAACATAAAGAAGATGAGAAGGAAAAAGAAAAAAAAAAACACTTTGAAATCTATTTCACAATGAATTATTTCCACAAAATTTTTGCTTTTGGGTAAACAGCCTTGTTATATGGGTTGTTAAGTAGCCCATCTCATTTTTCTCAACTACACAATTTCAATGCAAATGTGCCCCTACACAACAACACAATGGGGTCTGTGTCTTTATGTCTCGGTCTCTATCGATCCTTCGTTTGTTTCTTCGGTTGTAAAGTCACTTCCTAGATCTTGCTTTCTGTCTAGTAGTTACATCTCTCTTTTGGTCTCTTGCTTTTCGACATCCTTGAAGAGTCGTTAATGCCGGAAGTGTCCTTCGCAGAACTTGCACGTGTGCTAGCATAAAATAATGCGACATTTTTATAGCCAAAACGAGTGCCGTGTTAAAATTTATGAATGAATTTTACCGAGACACACACACACACACAGACAGGACACGAGAAGGCGGCGGCAGAAGACCAGAAGAAGATGATGGTGGAAAGAGGTGGTGTTGGTGGTGGTAGTGCTGCTGCTGGCAGGTAGGTAGGGGGGGAGGAGGACAGTCGGCAGGTAAGCAATAACTCAGTCTCGGCCATGCTAGGCGTTTTTCTTCTCTCATTTTTTTTCCTTTTTTTTTGGTTCCTTTTCTAATTTCAGTTTCGGTCTTTGCATAGTAAAAATGCCCTAAGATTTATGATGTGCTGGTTTTAGGCTATGGAAGGTAAATGGGAACTGAGTTAGAGACCGTTTGAGCTAATCCTGAATGAATGAATGAGCGAAGGCATAGACGGTATGTGTATGTATGTGTGTGTGTGTGTAAGTGTGAAAATCCGTTGATTTAGAAATTCCATTAATATAGAGATGTTCTTTTATCCGTTTCCATTGAGTTGCACAGCAGCAGCAGTGACTCAAAGTCATATACATACGTACATACATACATATATGAAGGAAATACGCTCATAAATGATGGAATTTGTATCAATGTATTAACATTATTTTAAAATTTGGGTTTATGACTGGGTGTTGGTATCCATTACAAGAGCTGAGAGTATCAACTGTTGGAATTTTACCCCTTAAGGTATGCAATAGACTGGAAATAAATAGATTTATCATTTATTTTGTCTCTTTAAGTATGCTAGGCTGAATATAGATGGATTTTTTGCACCGAGTATTACTTTTTATCTACAAACTAGTCCAAAATTTCTTAGAATCAAATTATTGGATTGCTTATTGCATACTTTAGGGGAAATAGTTTTCATATTTCGCAGCCCTAGTATTCCTTTCGTAATGAGAACTTGTGTCAATTTATCGTATATATTTTAATTAAGATATCATTTTCATTTCATTTGCTAAAATTGAAATCATCTAAATGTAAAAACAAGGTTGTGGAAATTATTATAATTACTCGATTTGTATCTGCAATTCTACCATTAGTATTTAACTATCGCATGTTTCAATAGGCAGATAATGACAAGGACAGAGAGAGTGAGAGAGAGAGACAATCAAGATAAACCTCGATTAATTACTGAAAGTTCCCACCTCCCACTTCCCTTCCAACCCTTACAATATCATCTTGCGTAACTATTTAAATAAAGGCTTACTTCATCATTTGGCTGAGCGGCTTCCATTGCAATTAGATATTAATCAAAATTTATGTACATACATTTTCTAAGAATAATTCCAGATATCCCCCCCATTATACTGATATCAATGTCAACTGACCGTCAAATTAGCATGTCGGTCAGTCATCATCATAAAGAAAAGAAAAACGAAATGCGGTCGGTGGTTGTTGTTCGAGAGGGGAAAACTAAAAAAGTTTGCCGCAACTTCTTGGGAAAACTTTGCTTATGTTTGATTTAGACCACCCTCCCCCCCTTTTGCCAACAACTTCAACTTGTCATATACATAAACTAAATGTATATGTCTGCTGCGTGTGTGTGTGTGTGTGTATATATAATATATACATAAAAGTTGTCCAAACAATGTGCACTCGTAACTTTCTGTTTTGCTTATTGACACATTTTCTCCGAGTTGGTCAAATACAACAACCAACAGAAAGAAGAAGGAAAAAAAAAACAAAAAGAACTTCTCACAAAAATGAGATAGAATCGACTTTTTGAATACCCTGTTTGTTAGAAAACTTATGAAACATAAATATGTATGTATGTAAATAGTTAGAAAAATAATAATAATTCTCAAAAATAGGAAATGCCAAACAAACTGTTCTTAGTCTTCTAAAGGGATTAAAAATTTTGCTTTTACTCTTTACAATATACCCTTTCAATTATGCTGATAGCAGGGTATACAACAATATGAAACGACTACAAGAAAAATAGAGAAAAACGAAGAAAACAGCCCATGCAATTTGTAGGCGTGAGGGTTTTGTTTTGGTTGGTTTTTCGTAACTTCAATGGGTCTTGGTCAATTGCTGCCTAGTTTTTGTCTATCTCCATCTCTCACTCACTTTTGGTCTTTGTCTATTTCTGTCTTGCTCAGTCATTCAGTTTATTTGCCTCTGACTGTCATTATTTTGTATAAATATTGACGCTCTTGTCTCATGCCCAGTAGCACTTTACGTTAATTGATTTCGTATTGGAAGCCACTTTAATAGGTATTATTGTTATTATAACAATTCCTCCATTACCATGTTGATTTCGAATTCGATTTCGATCAATTCCTGCCACCACCTTCAAACACACTCCTCCACACCCATCAGGTCGCACATGCATAAATAAACAAAAGGCACACACAAAAACGAAAAAAACACACACACTCGTACACATTTTCGATTATCTGCAATACCATAAACCATCATATACATACATATGTATGTATATATACGATATAGAGTCAAGTATTGCCTATTGTCTACCTCTAGCCAAGTACTTCCTCTATTTGCACGTATTGTACATATTATAGATATAGATATGTTATGTTATATATGTATATATGTATGTACTGTGTGTCTGGAGCGTAGGAATTTTAATTATTGTCGATCAGAGCAATCGTGTGCCTGTCCCGATTGTCATATAACACAACAAAGCAGCAGCAGTAGCAGCAAAAAAAAAAGTGCTTAATTCAAAATTAAATGCAAATACATTTTCGAGAACTGAATTTCAATTTAATAGCATACTCAAATGGCAATAAGTTCCTTCCTTGCTCGTTGAGCATCTGAAACCAAGTTTTACATTTAAATATATATATAATATATACTTACTTAAGCTGTATCTCTGTAGACTTTTACGACATTAAGCGATATTATTCAATAAATATTATCATAGTCTAGTCAATGCCAGACACTCACTAGATATGCAATTAGAATGGGTCAGTTATATAGTATAAAACCTATATACTGCTTAGTTTTCTCAATGAGAAAATATTGTATATATACTAAAAAATATTACTAAATAAATAAAATTTAACTATTTTGTCTGGTTTAACTATTTATAGTAAGTTCTACTTGGTTATCTCAACGAATAGATGTTTGAGACATTGCACATGAAACATAGAAAGTAAAACTGCATTAATAATTAGTTAAATTTAATAGATAACTGTTTTTTTTGTTGCATAAATAGTTGATATATTACTATAAATGGTTGTAAAGTTTATGAATTCTAACATTTAGTTGTTAAGTGACAATTTTAAAGCCACTTATATTCCATTCATATGTATAAGTAGTTGAAATATTTAACCGATTAGACCTAGGACTTTAACTTTTACTTTGAATTGAAATGACAACTTTGTATTTGATTCCAAAACTTTTGAATGCTTAAAACTAAAGACTTTGAATTTAAATTGTCAGTAGAATAATAAATAAACTCAGTACAACATATGAAACGATAAGTAATTAAACAAATTGAAAAATGTAATTACGTTTTTAATTTTATTTCTAAATTTTTGAAAAGATTTTCCATTGACTTTAAAATCTATTTATAAGGCAAATGTTTGTAAATTAAACATTGCCTATATATATATACTTTAATTTAATTCTTAATTGATATAGAATATGATAAGGAATTTTTATTTTAACATTATATTTATAACACGTTATGCTAATTGTATTTTAAACCATTTGAGCTTTGAGTTTATCGTTTAGTGAACTCCAAACAACTCCCCAACCACGTCCTCCTCTTTCAGCTCCTCCTCCTCCTCCTACACCACAATGAAAGGTGCAGTGGTAAAAATATTTAATATTCATTTGATAAGGAAATAACCGTATTAAGTAATTCTATAAATACTTTTGTCCAAAAACAAAAACAGGCAAGTCAAGTCGCGGAGTCAACGAAAGCTAAAGTATTTTTTTACACTCTTATATTTATAGGGGGGAGTGCATCAAAAGAGGAGAGATACAGATACAGATACATTGTCTACAGATATACATAGATACAATTCAGATAGTAGGCGAATAAATAGGTGCATAAATATTTGTATATGTTTTCACATGGCGCTTATCAGTGGGCAAACAACATGAAAGCCACTTCACTTCATTTCACTCCACTCCACATGGCTATATAGCCATGGCCCGGGCACAGTTTCGCTTCGCTTTTTGCCATGTCTTTTCTCTGCTCTGCCCTGTTCGGACTGTTTGTCTACGGTTTTTCGTTGTTGTAGTTGGTTCTGTGTTTTTTTGTTTTCTGTTTTTATCTTATCGCTCGACAGCGTCGAGTGAGACTCCAAGCCGTGTCATGGCTGTGGCAGCAACTCGCTGTCTCTGTCTTTGTCTGTGTGTTGTTTGCTCAATTAATACGAACTTTAATTGAAAAACAATACAATTAACTAAATCAGTTAAGCGCGTCGTCGCCGTTGCCGTTGTTGCCGTCGTTGCCATTGCCGTGGCGCCCGATCCACAGCTGGGTCCTTCTCTGAAATGGAAATGCATTTTCCCTACCCCAACTTTAATTCCCAATGCCGCCTGCCTCTACCACTTAGAAGTCTGCTGGTCTTACACCATCAGCCAAATGAGACAGTCAATTTTGCTACTTTGTTATGTCTTTGTGTGTGTGTGTGTGTGTGTATACTTAGATATACATACATATATGTTTTTATCTAAATTACTTTTAATCGCCATTTAATGTTTTTGTTTTTCTTGTTTTATTGCGACGTCTTTTTTTCGGGTTTTCTAATCTAATTGCAAAGTATATACATACATACCTACATATATGTACACATATATGTATATGTTTATGTATAAAGTAGGTATGTGTTTTTCTATACAGGAGTGGATTAAGTTTGGTTTTTGCTTAAGGGCTCTCTACAAATATCAGAAAAATTGTATTCTTAACTACTATTTAAATAGTTCGAGAGAAATTCGACAAAGTGACAAGTTTAGCTGTAGCTCTATCAGCTAAATTTTTTAATAATTTTGTCGTCTTTTGAATAAAGATCTTGATATTATGTAAAGCCAATGAATTTTTGATATAAAATTATAAAATAAAAAGTAAAACGAAAGGTTGTTACAAGACTTTTTCTATCCATAGTTCGTACGAAAAGTTTTAGGGAATCTGAATTATTTTCGTTTCTAGTTTATATCACTTAATAATTTGATAAATCTTTTAATTAAATAAAGAGATTGGCATTTACGCAAAAATCTCGGACTTACAATAAATTTGTATT
This sequence comes from Drosophila willistoni, assembly GCF_018902025.1. Lineage (NCBI taxonomy): Eukaryota > Metazoa > Arthropoda > Insecta > Diptera > Drosophilidae > Drosophila > Drosophila willistoni. The sequence continues at coordinate 9,741,414 of NW_025814057.1, forward strand.
GTTAATAATTTTTATTTGTATTTATTGTTCTTTACAAAAAGTCAAAATATTGTCAAATTCAAATTTGATTACTAATTATTTTTATTATTTTATTTTTTAATACCGTTTTAACGTGCTTTATTTCTAATAAGATTTTTGTAAAAATTTTTGTTCTGTTACCAATTCTTGTTTAAAAAACTAACTTTTGCTAACTTTTTTTTAGTTCTTTAACTTAAGAATTGAAATTAAATTAAAAACAGAATTAGATCAATAAACATTCATTGTATAAAACTATTACCAATATGGATAAAAATTTAAACTATTTGTCAAGAAATACATACATATATTCCTTAAAACCAAAAAGGTCACTATAAAAGATATATTAAAATCTATTCTTAAAAAGTATTAAAATACATTTTCTTTAAAACATTCTTGCTATTGAAACAATTCTCAGAGATTGCTACCCATGATTTATTCCTTACACCAACTTAAGATCATTTCTAACTTAGATTCAAACTTATATATTGCCAAAGTTTTTAAGGTTTCAATTGAAAAACAAATTTTTGCTATATGTTTTTAGTGATTGAAAGTTTTGCCCTTATCACATCGACCCTGTCTGCGTTGTGTGTGTGTGGGTATATAGTAAATGAGAGAGTTTCAAGGCCCCCGCAGAAAACAAGCAAAACCCGAGCACCAACTGAATGACTGACTGACTATCTGCAAATTGTATAAACAATTATAAACAACACACAAAAACTGGCAATCGTCGTATGACGTTTTTATCATGGCCTAGTTCTCTTTTATTGATATCATTAAAATCCCACCAAAAACGAAAAAAAAAGCAAAACAAAACGTCGTATTCGTGCTTCGTCTTCGTCTTCTTCCTCTTTTTGCCCATCATCTATTCCTGTTGGACGCGTGCGAAACCAAAAGATACATTTGGTTGTTTGGGGCCGTAAACAAAGTCATTCATTATGAAAGAAGCCCTCATCCATATGTTCGATTTCCGATTGCGTCAAAATGTATGTAGACAATGACTTTTGTTGTTAGTTTTTAGTTTTCAGTTTTCAGTTTTCATTGACGTCGGCTTTTCTTTATTTTTGTATTTAATTTGTTGTTTTTCTTCTACAAGCTATAATATACCTACTCATGTACATATGTATATCTAGATATACATACATTCACACATACATATATAATCATTCTTCTTTATTATTACTATTACTATTCCAGTTTTATATGAGAAATTGTGTTGTGTTTTGTTTTTTTTTTTTAGATTTTATCCGACTGACATTCACCTTGAATTACACAAAAAAAAACTCAATGGCTTACTCTACTACTACTCAGAAAATCAGCTGTCAAAAAACCACAACAATGGCTTTGGCCAAGAGTCAAACTCCCAGCATAGATATAGATATAGGTAGACTCGTATCTACGTACACTTCATGGCCCAAGGTTACTCTTGAAACAAAACCAACAAAAAGCTAAAAAAAAAAAAACAACAAACTATCTCAATCTAAAGAGGTTAAGAAAAAGTTTCTCTAACACAGAAATAGTATTAAGATCATTTTCATATGGATATATGATAGTACAATTTTTAGACTAGAAAAGTTGCCACAATCAAGAGACTACTTTCTGTAAATAAATAGGATTTATTTGGGCTGCCGATCTTCATATATTTGATTTATGTATATTGAAAATTTGTCCATTTCATAAGAGATTCATTTATATTCACATTTTAATTATGCTTAGGGTACAAATTTTGAGTTTAAATCTTCTAAACGATCTTTGTGATATATTCCTATGTAACAAACTTACAACTAAATATCAAGTTAAATCAGATTGATATACATTTTCTTATATTTTCATATTAAATAATGTTAATTAACAAAATCAATTGGAAGATTCTGTAAAATACTTTTAAATACTGTGTATTATAAATATGCATCTCCTTAAAGTTCAAACACAATGAAAAATATACACAATATATAAATTTTTAACACAGTCTTTCGATATACAGAAATCAATATATAATATGGGAGGATATATGGTACAATGTCTCTGGGTTTATGTAGTCAATTTTTCTCTAGGTCCATGAATTGCAATTCCTTTTTCCTTACCCCTCTGCCCTTCGCCATAAATGTAGTATATACAAGATTGTAAACAAAATATTGCAAATAATTTTTGGGTGCATACACAAAATGTCAAATGTGAGGAAGGCCATTAATATAAATTTCTGAAAATAGACTTTTCGTTGGCCGCCCACTGAATTGTGGGTAACTCTCGTAGGTTGAAAACGAGAATATATATATAGGTGTATATACCTATGGATATATACACATCGTATATGTATATGTATATGTATAGCATATCTATATAGTACGGAAAAGATAAATAATCAGAGAAATGCAAAAACGGAAAACTAAAAATGAAAACTAACAAGTGCAAATGCTCGCAGATTTTGCAATCAAAACAAACGGGCAGATTGAGCAAAAGCGGCCAAAAAAGATGAAAAACTATTTTTCTCGTTTTTGATTAGACTCTACGCAGAACAAAAAAACAACAAAAGGGGGAAAAACATTCGGCATGTCGATGTTTGAATACTCTTGAAAATTTTCCTTATCGCCGACAACAATAAAATTATTCATTTAAAACTTTATGCTCAATAGCAGCAATATAATATAGTAGTACAATTTGATTATCTCGTCCCCTTGTGCTGATATATGTATATACTTTATATGATTAAAAATACTTGAACTCCTCCTGACCATACTTAATGTATCAGATCTGTAAGGGTATAAAAACAACAGACATAGAAAAAAATAGAATTTTTGAATTGAGGCATTTTTTTACCCTTCCTTCCTTCTGCGTTTCTTTAGCAAATCTCAATAAATGTGCTGAAATTTGTATACTCTTACCGATCAATAAATTCTACTATATATACATAGGTATAATCCAACGATTTCGTAGCAAAGACTTTAAAAACGAAAGAAATATACTTAAAACTTAAAACACTTGAAAACACTTCTAAAATTTGTTTTTTCTATTATCTCTTATCGTGTTTATAATTTTGATTGTTCCTGGGATTATTTGATTGGTAAACCAATTAAAATCAATAAAATATATTGTCTATATAACTTCTAAAGATATAGAAAAATGTATCCTACTATATCGAGTGCTGTGCATCAAGTGGACTCTTCTATTTTAGATGGTTTCAAAAACTAAAGAAAGGGCATAATATATACCCTTTTGGTCAGGGTATGGAAAAACTACTTTAGTGTGAATTTAAATTTATTCTAGTGGCGAGTTTTGTTACTCACACCATCCACCCCCTCTTGTTACGCCTCCCGGTTACGCCATCATACCTCATACCACTCATTACCATATATCTCTGTCTATGTTTCTTGTTATTTTTGTACTTAAATAAAGCGCAATTGGCGTTTTTTTTTTTTGTTCTCTCACTCTCTGCCTTCTCTTCTCTGCTCTGCTCTTTCTTGTTTTTCAACAGTTGAAATTTAATAGATTTGGCACACATTCGGACAGGCAGCAGCCAGCAGCAACAACACGACTAGGGCAAGTTGTAAAATGTGTGTATAAGAACTTATGGAAAACATAAAGATACAAAGAAATTATCAGCACTCTCCCACTCCTTAGCATCAGCCTCATCTCTAAAGAAAGTAGAAGCCACCAAGGATAAACTAAAATTTAGAAAGAGCTACTTAAAAAACTCTTTGCATAGCAAAACCAAAACCAAGTGCATATGCAAACACTGCAAAAGAAAAGTTTTTGTACACAGAAAGGTGTTGGAAAGGCATCGAAAGAGTTTGCCATTCTCAATAGGTCTTTGATAAATGATCTATCCCGAAATTCGTCAATTAATTATTAAATTAGATTACGATTATATTGATTGTAATTCCCAATGAAATTAAATCTAATATAGAAATCAAAAATTTCTATATATATGTTTATTTTTGAGTTTGTTTTCGAATAATTTTCCAACTGGTGTATGCCGTAATTTGCATTCAAAACAACATTTATTTCTTTTTTTTTTCTTATCTTTTTTTTTTTTTTTGGTTTGTTGTTGTGCTTTTTTGCATAAATAAATAAAATTGGTAGAAAACAACAAAAAGGTAGCACATGTTTTAATAAACAAAAGCATATCGCAAAAATAAGCATATATATACCGATATACACATATAAACGATATGAATGAGCAAATTGGAATGAATGAATGAAAATGCGAATACGAATACAAATGGGTATGGGAATGAGAATGAACGCTGTCTGTCTGCAAGCGTCAACAACAACAGTTCGAAATGGCTCTCGTTTTGTTTCTCACCGATCAACAAATTTGTTGTTGTCTTTTTTTTTCTGTTTTTAATATAAAATCAGCATATACTCGATGCATTATAAATGTCTATGTATATACATATCAACTAGATAAATACAAAAACAAAAATTCAACACAAAAACACAATAAACCCAGAAAAACAAAAAATGTTTTTGCCCATGGCCACAGCTAACGTGGTCGGAATGGAACGGAACTGAGCAGATTTTGTAGTCTATAGAGCCATAAATTGATCAATTTAATATTATAAAGACAATCAATAAGATGTAGACTAAACAAAAATCCTTCTAAAGATCTTTTCTAAATAAATGTTTAACATAGATAAATAAATCTAAATGATGAACAAGATTAATTTGCTTAACTTGCTAATTCGAAGTAAGTTTTCAGTTTAGAAAGTTTACAAACTATAAATTCCAAAAAAAATAATCTACATACATACATACAATTAATGCAACTTATATTTATTTTTATTTCAAATCTAATGATTTAATTGCAATAAATATAAAGTTAATAAACTTCAAATTTAATTTACGAATAGATTTCGAAATCTATATTCGAAAAGTATTATATAGATTAAATACGGAGGAATTCAGTTTAGATCTTAAAAAAAAAACATATTTTAAAGATTTAATGCAACATTTTTCCATATCTAAAATACAAAATATTTCTTTTCAAACTAAAAACTAAAGAAATCTTAAACTTTGTGCTAACAAATTGTACTTAAAATTCTTGAAATTTTAAAAGAACTTTCCGCTTTTATTAATCCATTTTAAACCTGCTATCAAGCTCTATAATTAATCCTTTCATAACAAAGGAAACGAACTCAAAGCTCAAGCATTAAATTTATGAACTTTTCATTTGAAAAAATTCTCATTTTTCATTTAATCAATGTATATAGTCGATGGGATAATCGTTATATAGATTTATATGTTTATATATTGACATTCATTAATCAAATACTGTTTGCCTGTGCGTATTGGGATAAATTGCACACAAAACTTTTACATATGTATGTATGTACAATATATATAAATCAAATAGTCGATTGTCCAATGGATATTGCACACAAAAAGCAATCCCTAAAATCCAACAAACCAAACTTGTCTTAAATCAAACACTATTTTTCATCGGCCTAACCTTATTTGGCAGACTGGCGCCACTTAAATGGCAAAGTCAAAAATTAAATATTACTAATTAAAAGCAAACAGAGAGCAAAAATGCAAATCAAATATTAAATAAAAGACAATTTATGATATGCCGAGACAACTAAAAAAAAGCAAAAAATAATAATAAATAAACGAAAAAAATAACAACGAGAAGACACAACAGAAAGCTTGACCAAGGAAATTAAAATGGCATCGATTTGCAAACACTCTACAAATGAACAAACAAAAAAAAGCAAAAGATTACCAAGTTGCTTAAGGGAAAGCCAAAGAATAAACAAAGAGAGGATAAAGTTTAGTTCGTTTGGAAAATTATTAAACAAAGTGTCTTTTCCTTCCATTTCCATTAAACTTATATCTTTCAAGTACTACAGTATTAATACAGGCGCAATTTCTATATTTTTTAGGTTTTTGATTTGTTAGAATTGTTTGAAAATTTTGCGAAAGTGATAGATTTTTCTTTGTATTGATATCGATCGTGCAAGTTATTCTTATGGATTAGAACGGATTACATATATAGACACTATTTGTTGCAATTTACGTTTTGAAGTCTATGTTTATAGGGTATAATTATTATACAAGCAATTTGGAAATTGTTGTTCAAATCGAAGAAGTTGAAAATTTTAAATTCAAATGGCGTGCGAGCCGCATTTTGTTTACAAAATACAAGAATGACAGGGAAAGGGGCAATGTGTATAGCAATAGGGCAAATGGTGGGTGGAGGGGGGTAGAGCCCCACTTCAATACATAGTGCTATATGCATATTAGATAAAATTATAAAAAAGAAAACAAAAGCAGACGAAAAATACAACATAAAAAAGGCGTCGCAATATGCGCGCCCTCTAAAATTTGTCACGCCCGGACCCGGTTGCCACTTTACATCGCATCGCAGGGGAGTGAGAGTAGGGCAGGAGGGTGTAGGGTATAAATGGTGGATAGGAGTAGGTGGGGGCAGATCGCGCGGTTTGGTATTGTTGTCTTGCCAAAGCTGGGGGTCGACCTATTCAATATGCTGACACACGCGCCAAACACCTCCTACGCATAGAGCTTGAGGCCTCTATAGAGCTTGGGGGCTTCTACTACTATTACTACTACTACAACAACAACAACAACAACAACAAAGACAATAATAACAACAACTTTACTTACTACATACTACGCCGCAAAGTCGCAATCGCCTTCTCGCTCGCTCTCATATATATGTATGTATATCGTCGAATATTCGTGCTCTGCGCCGCGGCGTCCCACTCGATGAGTGCTAGTCCATTGTTTTCGAAACGAAAACGATCTGTTGAAGTTTTGCAAATGGTATACTCAGACCCCCAGACCCATACCCATACCCATAACCATACCGAGAGACCCAAATGGTTGCCCCAGCCACACGGTCGTCGCATGATATTGAGAGACACATTTCGATGGCAGTCAAATGGAAATAAAAATGGAATGGGCAACCAACAGCGACAACGCTAATAATGTGATTTGTATAGAGCAGCAAAACAAAATAATACGGGAATATGCGAACTTTATGTGTCCTAGGTATACACTTATATATATTTAGCATTATTGTTGACTGCTTAATGTGCTCTGCATTTTTTTTATGATACAGTGTATACAAAATACTTTTGAGACTTTAGAAATTTTAACAAGCTTTGCTTTATCTTTCAATTAGTAGAGCATATCCTAAAATAATGGATTCAATGGGTTATTTATTTATTTATTTTATGGTATTATATATCTATCTCAAGGATTATCTAAACACTAAAAATATTATTATATATTGGTGTCTATATCATTAAGACTAAGAATATCAATACAAAATGATTATAAAAAAACGTTTCTTCATAAACGAAAATGTAGAATGGGATTTTCTCTTGTTTTCATATTTTATGTGATCCTTCATTTTTAAATTCATTAAAATGAATTGATTATGGTAATCAAAGAGAATAGAACCATGAGACCTAGGACCTCAAAATTAAGTTAACTTATATTTTGTAGTTCTCCCAATTTTAATTCGTTCCTAAAACGTTAAACAAAAATCATTTTCTGATATATTTATGATATGAAGATTTACATATGGTCAAAGGGTATGCAATTCTCTGGCATATTGTAGTTCATGTTTTGGATGTTTTGGCTCATGAGTAAGAAGAAGGCATTGCATATGCGACTCGCAGGCAGTGGCAAAATACATTTAATCACTCATCATTTGGTTTGGTGTTGTTGTGTTTTCTATTTATTGTTGCTGTTGCCATTGTCATTTTTCAGCATGGAGGTATTTGTTTTTGTACTGTGCTGGTCGCCAACTAATTTGCATTTTAATACCCGTACACAGACACAGAATACACACAGAGCGCGACCAACTTATCTAATACATTGTAGTGTTGGGTCCACAGCTGCACCTATTTTAGAGCCGCTCTCTGTGGTCTGGACGATCGTTTCTTTTGTTTGTTTGTCGCCCTTTCTACCCTCCATGTCTCTTTTTCTCTCTCTCTCTCTCTCTCTCTCTCTCTTACTAGCACCCTAGATCAATTGTTGTTGATTCAAAAACAAAATAAAGCTAAACAACTGGCAAAGTTTCGACTAGCGAATACCCTTTACAAAGTAACTTAAGCCAAGTTAACTAACAAACAAAAAAAAAAACAAAGTCCTACCGCACATGAATAAAGTTTATTAGCAAAAATGTTCTCAATGGTGACCCCTACAAGACGGAAATTGGCAATATTCGAAATAGGTAACCCCGACGACTTTACGCTTAACCAGTAAATTAGATTCGCGTGTGTATTCGTGTGTAGGAAGATATGTATATTAAGTGTGTGTTCTGATGATGTCGAACAAGCTGCTGCTTCTGTTACATACAATTTGGAGATATTGATAAACTCGTTTTACCATATGAGTACGAGGTATAGAGAGAGAGAAAAAAAAGAGCTGCCGCTGGTGATGTCACAAGAATAACAAATGCTTTGGGCAGGGCACCTTCATGATCACAAAAAACACCTCTGTATCCCTCCCCCCCCTTACACCCTCCACTCTGTATCACTTCACTACTATCTAACTACTTCCATCTCTTTCTGTTGTATGCTAATTTTTTGTTTTGTTTGCAATCTATTAAAAACATAGAATGTAAGAGAGATAGAGACAGCGAGTGGGATACTTGAGAGTGAGAGATGGAGATGGATAATATAATTATAATTATAACCACTTTTTTGTTTTGAGAAATTAAAAACAACAATCCAAATTAATTCATCCACACCATGTTTGGCGCCCGTTTTCTAAACCAGCTTTTTGTCTCTGGTCTTGACTTGACTTGACTTTGTTTTTTTTTTCCTATATGTATGTATACTCTTTTTAGTCTTTTTTCTTTGGGATTTACCAATAGACATTAGTATATTTCGAGAACGGGTTAGTTGGTCTCACAGATAAAGGCAATTAATCAGTTCAATGATACGACTAAAACTAGGTGAAATTTGCTTTTCGTTTGAAAATTAATTCAAATTGGTTGTCATAAAATAAATGGAAAAAAAAGTCTGTCTTGGTTAAACTATTAAATTAAAAGTCAGCTGATATTAGAGCAGATATCTGGTTATAGCTTTAAGCTCTAGGAAATAAATAAATATGATGTCAAGAGAAAGACTCATTAACTTGGAGGCAGACAATTGATTCATTCGAAAACAAATATCTGTCTTTCTTTTCTCTTTTACTCAAATATGCTTAATTTTGACTTAAAAGATCATAAAGACTCAAAACCTTCTCCTCGAAACGCCCTTGAAAAATGATCGAATGACTCATCGAAATCAGTTTTTGTTTTAAATATTTTTGATTTTCTATGACAGATAAACAAATAGATAACTGAATACAAAAGGTTTGGTTTATTCTATCTAATTGAAAAACTTCCATCACAATTTCCAATTTTAAAAAGATACCTAGAAAAGGCGCTATAATTCTTTTGCCAGTCTCATTACTTAATTTACATATTTTTAATAGTCAAAATGCTTTTAGATTATCTGATAAGCATCACAAGAACGATCGACTGATTTCCAATATGTTGTTGTTGGATCTTCTGAAACAATCTATTCATCAAATACACACAATGAGTGCAATAGTGTGTGCAAAAATTTCATTACTCTTTTTCTCTACCTTATCGTGTTTCTCTTTCTCTCTATTAGAGGATTGAATTGTTTTGAATGAGTGTTTGAATGAAATTTAATATTATAGCGATTTAGATATTTTGTGCTCCCGCCGCCGCCGTTAACCAGGAAACGTCAAACGGTGTAAAGTCGTTGATGGATAATCTGTCTTTAGACAGAGTTGTGTTTTGTTTTGGATATATGTATGTACATATGTATAACTCACTCCCAATTGTTCCCATTTTGGTTGAATGTAGAGAAAAATGTTCATTGCACATTTCCTGTGTTGTCTTCGACTTAGGATAGAGTAGAGATGCCAATCCGATAGCCATCTTTTGCATGAGTGCCCAAGAAAAAAACAACCCAAGACCTTAACCCCTGAACCTAAATGCTGAAATACTTTCATACAAATCGTATCGGCTTTCGCTTATGGCCGCCTTGTGCATAGTGCACAGTGCTGCAAGTGCTTGGCAACCTGATCAAGGGCTTATCTCACCGATCGGCAGGCTCAGTCAGTCAGTTCGCTCGCTCTCTCTCTTTCTAACACACTTTCTATCTTTTGGCCAGTGCATTTGTCATGGATATCAAGTCCTACATAGGGCCCAAAAATGACAATAGGAAGAAAAACGTTAGGGCCCTGTCATAGGGAAAGGCATTATCCGCGCAGGCGCAGGCCATTGTTGTCATAAATTACACTTCAATTGTTGGCCTGAGCCTGGGATTGGGATCGAGATTGAGAGAATTGTGTGATGGTTATTGGAATTGGGACTGAGACTGGGTTTGGGATTGGTAACTGGGCTTGCAATCGTTAGAGCGTGTATTTTCTAATTTACTGATCGATCCCCTTGGCAAAAAGTGTCAAAAATATCAAATGTCCTTTTTGTATATGCGTGCAAGTGTGTGTCTGTGTGTGGACAGACAGGTCCTTGTCTATGCCAGAGAAGACCTGCTGCAGTTTGCTTCACGCTCCCATGCAATTCTATGGGATCGTTAAGAGGATCTTTTTTTTACCTCTTCTCTACCTGCCAGACATAATTAATTTAATCATTGCTCATTGCACACATTCAACAAAGTAAAAAAAAAAAAGAAAAAAAGGCAAACAAAGGAAGAAGCTGGCTGCCCCTGCCACTGCCTTTGCCTCTGGGTCAGGCACAAGTGTGTGTGCATGCATTGACATGCCCCAGACCCACGATCGGCTGAGGGCCGGGCAGAGGGACAAACAACAATCTGTGCCTAACAAGCGAAAGAGACCCTCAACGCCAACCGGGATGACAGGCAAGATTTTGTTAAAAAAAAAAAAAATTGAAAAAAAAATCCAGAAGAAAAGGAAAAAAACCTGATCAAGAACCCAAATCCCTAGGCAGCCCTCCATTGCCTGCCTGCCTGACTGACTGCCTGCCTGTTTGCTTGATGGAGTTGATCTTCTCTTCTTCACAACGCAACGTCATCGCCATCATCAACTCTTCATTTGTGTGACAAACAAAGACAGCAACAACCAACAGCCAGTAGGAGCAGCATCATCAGCAGAAACCTTTGAGAGAATATCAAAAACACTAAGGGCTCATCAGGTCCCAATAGAGATGGGCGTGCAACGTGATTGATTGAAAAGATTCACAGACAAAGTACTACACTGTACTACCGCACAGTGCACAGTATTAGAAATGCCAATTGCAGTTTTTATCGCATACAATTACCGTAAAGTATTGAGATCAGCACGTTCTTCAAAACCATTTAAATGAATTGTCTGTTTTCGTTTCATTATCACGATCTTTAGAGAAATTTTAGTTCTCATTTAACAGTTGTTAAGATTCACATAAAACATAGGATTACCGCTTCAGTTCTCTCTTGTGATCTGTTTTAGGCCCAAGAACATAAAGGAATAGATGTAAGGACTAAAACGCTTTTATAGCATACTTTTGGGACTCACACGATTTTCACATACTAAATTCTCAAACTTTGAATTCAATCATAAAAATTAAATCAATTAATATATACAAAAAAGAATATTTCTGTGAACTAGTTGAGAATTGTAAAAAATTAACTTTTTGTATTGCCTACTTCTGGGGAATTCGTCTCCATATAAAACTGAAAAGTAACACATTATAAGCCATAATCAGAAAAGTCAAAGAAAGATCCTTTTTTTTTTGTGAAAAATTAACAAATTATAAGAAAGAGCAATTAGAAAACCAAAAAGAAATCACTTGTACCTACTTGTTTGATATTTGTAAAAGAAAAAAAAGGAAAGAAAAATTGACATTGTTATTTATATCGGTTGCAGTCTTTGTTTTCAATCTACTTGTTTTCTTCTTCTCCTTCTTATTTTGGGGTTCAATTTTGTTTGTTTGGTCACGTAATCACGTGACCATCTCTCTTCCCTTGCATATATGTATGTACATATACCCAGTGTGTGCCTGTATTTTTATGATCTCCCCCACTGTGAGGGTCGAAATAAAGAAGAAGAAGACAGAAGACAGAGCCTGCGACTAACTGACTGACTGACTGACTGATCGACGCACAGACAATCTTTGCGTGTGCTTACCAAGAAATCCAGTTCCTTTACGGGTTGAATCTTGGCGTATTTTGGTAGTTAAATTGCGGTACATTGTCTCTGGTTGAAAGATCTGGATATTTGAACAACAGAGAGAAAGAGAGGCCCCAGTCAACATGGATAAAGTGTTGCTAATATATGATAGGCATATACACACTCCATGTGGATGTGTGTGTGTGTGTGTGTGTGTGTGTGGGTTATAGAGGTTTGGTTTTCACTCAGTTGGTTTTGCCACCTATCATCGCTCCCCGACAGCGTTCTTCAGAAATCGAAAAATATTATTGAGCAACGTCTCTCTTTGCCTCGCACTTTGCATATAAATCATTTTTATGACTTGTTATTTTTCACTATTTATTTAACTTTTTTTTTTTTTGTTTCTTCCATTTTCGATTTTTTTTGTTTTTTTGTTTTTGTGTTTCTGTTTTGTTTATCGAAAGGAAAACAGAAAAGTTTTTTTTTTTTTGCTTTAGCTCATTGTAAATTACAACATTATTTAGCTTGATTTGCTGTTGTGTTGATGCGGGATTGAATAATTAGACGCCATTTGGCCGGAGGTGATGGGGCTATATAGCTGTTCGGCTATATGTATATGCATGAAATTATATGGTATTGGGGTGGAGGTGAATGGAGTGGGGAAGTGGGGACCTGGAGCCGCATAATTAAAGGCCCAAATGAGAATTTTGTTTGTTTAGTGCCCCATGCCAGGCTATATGGCTCTAGGTACATACATACATACACATAGAGACGAGAATGTTTGTTTAATTAACCAATTTTTGACCTTGTCCAATAGTTTTTTGTGTAAACAATTGCCTTGGATGTCGAGTGCTGAAAAGCAGTTCCTACCACACAGCTCTTACATCTTAGATCTTTTTTTTCTGTACAATTACACAAAATGTACAGATACAGATAGACGGACGACGACGAGTCACAATCGGTTTGTGTTGTCTATTGAAAAGCTGTTGAGAATTCTTTCAAGTTTCATTTTGAACAAGGGCCACGGACAAAAAAAAAAAGCCCTTCGACAAGAGTACCTCTAAACCATGGGATGATGTTCAAATTTGAAACAACAGCAAAACCCGAGGAAAAAAAAATGTTGCCCCTCAAAGCATAATATGGTAACAAATTGTTCTTTTTTTCATCTGGTAGACATTTACGAATGGCTTACAGTTCACTTCTTGTCGTTTAATTTTATCTGTTTTTTTTTTTTTTTGCAGAATCATGTAAATTGGAGATTTTGTCTAGAGCAAAGCTATTCCAGGTGTGCATTAAAAATCAATTTGGAGACTTTGTAGGCCAAGTTAGTTACTAGAAATCTATGTATTAAAGATTATTGCTTTGTTAATTCAATGTGAAATTCGCTTCATTTAACTAAAGTGGCTTGTCATTTGCCAAGTTATTTGATATTTTGAAAACTCTAAACAGATTTCAAGACACAATTTTTTAGCTTTTAAGAGATTTTCTATTATACAAGTATCTCATTTGCATAAGAACATTTCATTTACATTCAAGTTTATGAGATAGCAAGGTTTTCTTAAGCTTTTACTCTTACTTCTAATAAATCTTTCCAATTCGAACTATTAAAAATCACTTTTAAAAAGAAATTATCATATAACTAAGAAAATTAAAGAGTTTCTTTCTGGAAAAGATTAGCAAATGTTTGTTTTTTAAGCAATAAACCTAAGCTAAGCAATATTGTTAATCGAGGTTAATAAATAGTGCTATTAGAGTAAAGATATGTAATACCAAAATGACTTAATCGATTGACCTTATTGTCTCCTTTCGTCTGCTTTGTTTAATCACATACGTTTGGCTTTTCTAAGAACTTTTTATTCCCTTAAATAGAAATAGCTTTTATTAATGAATTTTTAATGACAATTAGATATCAATATAGTTAGTTAAGGTGACCAAAGAGTGCCATCAAAGCACTTGACAGCCTTGCTTAACCATCGCATAGGATCGTAAATGAAGAGAGAATCCTTTTTGTCTAAAAGACTAAAGCAGTTGAGAGTTCAAAAGGTTAATAAGCAATAAACTATACTCAATATCTGAATAGTGTGTGGATATTGAATAGTCTCTGCAGTTGAAATTGCATTAAATGACCTTCGTGTTCTGTTCTGTAAACACATAAAACAGTTCAATGATCTGCCAATTTGGCTTTCATTTTCGATGCTCCGACATTAACATTAACACGAAAATCCACTAGAAAAACGAACCTCCCATAACTTGCCCTTCGCTCTCTCCTATTGCTAGACACGACAACTTACAAGTCCGCATAATCCGCCACAAAATGTTTGTTACATTCTCCCCCTACCTCCCTGCTGCCCGTTGGGTTCCTTGGGATTTTTTGTTTTATAATATAAAAAGTAAATGCTAAAATAAACAAAATTTGTGTATATGTAATATCAGAAATTTATGGCAATTGTACTAGGCCGGGCAAACATAAGTACAAAACGAAGAAGAAATTGGGAGGTAGAGAGAATCAGTGGGTAACTCAGTGAGTTTGGCGAGTGAGAGTGCGAGAGAGAGAGAGAAAGAGAGAGTGAAAACGAGAGGCGGAGAGGGGGAAAAAAAGAAAGAACAAACAGAAAAACGATTTACAGAAAACCAAAATTACGCGACTTGCTTAAATTCTGAAAAGCCATTAAACGCAGCTGGGGCCGGCCCATGGGTAGAACAGGGCCCAGAACTGAACCGCAATTATCATGAACGCAGACGATAGAGCAAACACTTTGACGCAAAAAAGCAACAACAAAAAAAAAAAGAAAAAACACCAAAAAATAAAAAAAAAAGAAAAGAAACTTAAATCGTTAAATATTTATAAACGAGCTGAGAGAAATAAGAAGAATGAAGCGAAAAAATAAAAAGGAATTCTGTATGCAAGTTTTTGTGGCAACGACTTAAAGATACTTTGTAGAAAGTTTTCACATTTTCCATTGCAATCTACTTAAAAAATAAAAAATAAAAATGAAAGAATAGCAAAAGAAAATGCAAAATGCTGCAATATTTATGCAAAATTCCGACAAGGCATCAACTAAAAATTTAGATTTATATTAAAATTTTGAAACAAATTTTAGTGTGATAGACAAATAGGAATATATAAAGCCTATTAAACATATTGTAGATATATTCTAGTGCACAGGGTATCTAAAAAAAAACAACAACAAAAACGGGCACCAAAAGAAAAGCAAAATAAACATGAGTGAGAGACAGAGAGGAGAAGTGAGAGAGACAGAGCACATAAGAAATTAGACAGCGGGGAGTTTTTTTTTTTTTTTTTTTGGACATAGAGAGAAGTGGTCAAGAAGTGGACACCAGCTGGCCAGCTGGGAGACAGCCATCACCTCATGGTAAAAATGAGAAGAGGAGTAGCAGAAGGAGGAGTATGAGGAGGGTGGTTGAGGAGGTGCGAGGGCTTTCGCTTCTACAGTGTTGTATATCAACACATCATAATCCCAAATGCATGGGAAAAGATAGAACAGGACAGGACAGGAGAGAAGACAGAAGACAGGCAGGCACACAGGAACAGGAAGAGTAAAGAGACATGTACATAAGCCCAAAAAAATAAAAATAAAATAAAAAGCAAAACAACGAACAAAAAAAAACGCAAAAAAGGCTGGCTGTTTATAAGGCTTAGACGTAATATGGCTTTAATGAGCTGTCTAGAGTTTTGGGTGCTGCTCTTTTCGGTTTTCCTTTTCACTGGTTTCCTTTTTTTGTTATTTTTGTTGCTTTTGTTTTGAGGTTTTGGCAATTGCGGTTACAAGCCAGAGCATAGAAATTGCACTTAAACAAAAACACAAACAACAACAACAAAAATTTAGTTGAAAACTAACTTAAAACAGATTTTCACTTAAGCCTTGTAATTGTTTACTTGGCTAACCGTAATATATAGGATAACAAAAGGCATCTAGTCTATATGTATGCTGAAGCAGTTAATAAGATAAAAAAGAAGTAGAATGAAGTACTCTATATATTTATATATATATATATTTTAAATACATTCTCAACAATTATTGATCAGAATTAATTTCTGTGTATGTTAAGCCTATTTATTTTGCATTGATATTTCTCATGCCATAACCAGTAATATGAACTTAATGTTAAAACGTTCTACAAAAGCTTTTAGATGTCTTTTCCTAAACAAAGTACTAAAACCGCAGTAAAGACATTCTCTAAGGCAGAGACAAAAAAACACTCAAAGCGAATTGAAATGGCTAAAATAGATTGCAATCATCAACCCAAAACTTGGTTATATCAGCTCAGTTTCTAATCCTTTCAACCATCTCAATGTGGAAATATTTTCCCTTCTAATTGGCCTATTTGAAATAACTCGAAATGAATAGGTTGCAATGTTCTACATGTTTGTTCCAAACAACATTTTGCAGCAAAATCTAACTAATTTAGAAATGTCCCCCTCCTTTACAAATGCTACTAATTGATATCCTAGCAATATTTGTTAACCTTGCTTTCCATTATTGTAAATAATGGTCAAGGGTTTTTTATTGTGCTGAATTACTTAATGGCTGCTGGCCGTTATTTTTCATTTTCATCTCAATAAATGAGAAAAAAAGAAGCCAATTTAATTGATTTTTATTTCAGTTTGAAGCCACACTTGTCCTTTATTCGATTTTGGTTCAGCAACTAAAACTGCACACACTGCAAAATCGTAACACATAATCCAACTTGAATCTCTCCATTGGCCTTATTTTTTTTTTGTGTCCCAAAAAACTTTTTCTTCTCGGTTTTTTTTTTGTCATGGATTTATAGTGTGGCATAGTGGGGAAAGGGGGTTTCAATGGGTGGTGAGGGATGAGGTGAGTTGAGGTGAGGTGTGGGGAGGCGCTTTGTGCCTGCTGCTGCAACAAGCACTACAATAGTTTAATTAACATTAACGCTGACGCCGAGGAACGATGACTCCTACTCCTCCTTTTGCTCCATGGACTATGTGGACTACGGACTACGGACAATGGACTACGGACTACGGACTACGGACTACTACTACTACTGATGGCAATAAAAAACCATTAAAAGGAATTTATTTTAAGGACCCGAACAGGCTATAAATCACATTACATGGCCCCGGCTATAAAAACAAAAAGCAACAAAACGCAGAAAAAAAAACACACACACACACATACAAAATATAAATCCCTTTTCTGGCAAGTCGACTATTTGAAATACCCTGTAATCAAAAGAGGTAATATATTAAGAGCCAAAATTGAGAAATTTGAATACATATATTAGAAAATCTACAGAATTGGAAAATTGTTGATCAAATATAAGTAAAAATTAAAATTATTCTAAAGCTACTGAACACAAATATATATATATATATATATATATATATATAATTCTCGGATTTGGAAGCTTTATTTAAGCCAAATTTTCTATCACAAACATAAAAATTGAAAAGAATTGATCAATATGGAATAAAACTATTGATCAATTCTTTTCAAAATGTTCTATATTTGCTTTCCTGTGACCCTGCAGATCCGTTTAGGATATGCTCATATATATATATGACTGATACATCGTTGGTAATATATCCTTACTTCCCTTTTTGGTTACAAGGGTATAAAAAGCTCCATTGGAGAGGCCGTTAAATGCTCTTGCACTCACTTGCCACTAACTTCTCTCTTCTCGCCCACACTTACCCTACACTCTTTCCCCCTCAGTCCCTATCTCTTTCCTTGTGTGTGTGTGTGTGGCAGGTGGTGCTGGCTATGGGCGTGGCAACGGGCGTTGATTTTGTGGGCAATAAAACGGATAAAAATGTTTTGTATATCGAAAAATCAATGCGTCAATTTTAGCCAACAAAAAAAAAGAAAGAAAGAGGAAAGGAAATAAGTGGCAAGAGGTGAGGAGAGAAATTGTGCGGGAGGGGGTAAAGGCATGCAAAGGGTGACAATCCTGGGGTGGCCAACACGAAAAGAATAGCAACAACTATAACAACTATAGCAATAACAACTACACACAACAAAATAGTAGTAAAAATTTTTTTATATCCATAGTTTGTTGCCGCTTTTATTTGAGTTATCACCGCCGAGTGGAAGCAACAAAACGCGTCATTAAAAATGATGACGATAGGATAACAAAAATGAAAATAAAATGGGCATGAAAAGTTTCGCTTTTATTATATCTACATACCATATATATATATATGTATCAACTATAAAATATATGTAGATATGCACAAAAGTAATGTGATTATAGTTAGTAATGACAATTAATTGATAAGGCTTATTAGGAGTAAACATTTTGTTAATATCCCTTTAATGTCACATTAAAATGCGCCTACCAATTTGTTTCATTTGTTTTATAGGGAAAGCAATTCTAAGATTCATCTCAGGATATACATATAAGCATCTCTATGCCTTAAGGATTCATTCAGGGAATTTAGTATGAAATTAAACTTGGAATTGCTCAAAGAATTGCTCTAGGAATTGCTCTAGGAATTCATTAAGGATTTTATCGAGACAAATACATAGAACTAATTAAGAAATATATTTCAGGAATTCATCAAGGAATTTCTCCAGCGAAATTCATTCTAAAATAGTATACTTTAATAAATTTAAATGTTAAGACATTTTTCTTGCTTGTAGTATCTAATTATACTATAAAAAATGTTTGTAAATTAGTTAAGATATTCTTCAAGTCAACAAATGTATCCAATTGATGGGTATATATCTCTCTCTCTCTCTCTCTTGGACTCTCATAACTCCATATTTCTCTGTGGACCAAAACAAATTTTAATACAATTTAAATGGATTATTTTTAGTGCCTCAGGTTTAAGGGCGACAAATAATTTGCCAAGAAGAAAATGCTAAGAATTTGTCATAACCAAAAGTAATATCATTGTTATGCAACAATTTCTGCTTTATCTATGTGTATCTTCATTCTCTCTCTCTCCCTCTCTCTATCTATCTCTCTCTGTCTTTTGAAGCACAATGCCTAAGCCTGTAATTAGTTAGATAACACAAATACCTAGGCCATTTGCCAAATCTTAATCCGCCAACCATTTCACATCTACAAAGCCCCACCAACACCCCCACCTACACCCCCCCCCACCACAAGCAACCACTTTGCCACCATTCATTCATTCCTTCTCGCTCATGCCATACCACCAGCAAAAATTAGCAAATAAATGTGCTTGAAATTAAAACAAATTAACAACATTTATTTGCAACGGCAAAAACTTGGCCATTCCCGTTGTCCGTGTGGGTACGGGGAATTGAAAAACTTTTCCTCTATGTGTCTGTGTGTGTGTGTGTGTGTTTGGATTGGGTAGTTGACAAGGGGCGGTCGGGGACGGAGGTTTTCATTCATCGCCATCAAGAATACCAACAGAATGGAAACGTAACAAAACCAAATCGAAGACACACGAGTGGCCAAAGCAAATGACACTTTTACTAGGGGAAACAGAGCATTCGAAAAAAACAAAACAAAAAAAAAATGCAAATTTATTGGCATTTAATTTAAAAGAGAGCAAGAGAAAAAAAAAGCAGGAAAAAAAAACAAAATTGTTACAAAAAACCATAAATTGAAAGCAACGACTTGGCCTATACCCTGTAGATAAATGTCGCAACACTTTTTTAAGTCCACATAGTGGCCAAATCCTAGGAAAATTCAGTTATGTCCTTAATGTTTAGATTCAGGTGATCATATATTGTTACCTCTCGATGGGTTACAGGGTATCAAAAACAAAAAAAAACGAAAAAGTTAAAAAACAGAAACAAAAGCAAGCATTGCCCGCATTTGGTGTTCCGGAACCCAAGAGAGAATCTCTTCACCTCTCTCATACCGCCATTCCGGAACCCTCATAATGTGCACAAAACTTTGCAACAAGCAACAACAGAGAATGAACCGAGGGCGGTGGGGAGAGTGGGCTTGGGGGTGCTAGGAGGAACCACATCAACAAATGCGGCATATAAACGAGCGCATAATGAGCTCAGTAGAAGAAGAACTTCCACTTCCTCGTAATGGATGGTTGGTTGGCAGGGCAAGCAAATCGCATTTAATGCCTAAAAATAGTAGCTATACCCAAACTGAAAGAGAAAGATAGAGAAAGAGAGATAGAGAGTGAGAGAAAAAGAGAAAGAGAGAGTGAGCTTCTGAGCCCTCTCGGAGCTCATATATATTAAAGAACCAAGCGAACGGAGCGGAGCTACTGCCACGCCTTCCTATATAGCCAGGGCTCAGCCTTTTTTATGCTCACGCTCACTCACACTCGCTCCTTCTTCTGTCTGTCTCCTTCCCCCTCTCCCTCTCCTCTTCATAGTCTTTCCAGTTTTCTGTGCATATCATGCAATTACTTTCCACTCAAATGTCAATTTAAATTGAAGTTTTATGCAAAAAAACATACTTGAAATTTTTCGCCTGCTTTGCCTCGCATCCTGTGTTCGCTCTGTTCGTTTGCTTTTCAAGTATTATCCAGAGGAACAAGAAGAAGAAGAAGCAGTTGAGTTGAGAACGAGACGAGCAAGCGAAATGAAGGAAGAAGAACAATTCACTGGGTCTCGGGGAATCTCTCTTCATGAAGCAGAAGAAGAAGAAGAAGGGGTGTGTATGGGTATCGGTATCGGCATAGCGGGTGGTGCAGGGTAATGGGGCAGGGGGGTGTTTTTTATGTGTTAGTTGCACATTTCGGAAATTAAGTTGAAATTTATTAGCACATCTTTGTCGTCGTTCTGGATTGGTTTTTCGCATTTCCCAAACAGCAAGAAAAAAATCCAAAAGAAAGGGCACTTAAAGGCTCCTTTTCTGCCGCCATCATCTATGGTATGGGGGCGGGTGTGACGAATTTGAAAAGCCCCTTTATCCCTTTTTTTTTTCTCTCTCTCTCTTAATCGATTTGTTTTGCCAAAAAGGACGCCACATAAATTCTAAGCGTTTGAATACTTTTCAAAAAAAAAAAAAAAAACTGCTAAGAGCAGCAAAAAAAAAGGAGTAAATGGAAATCGACAAGCAAAAGTTATTTCATTACAAAAATTGTTATAATTACATAAGAGTGTAAATGTACATATGAATTGATTGCTCAAAAAAAAAAAACAAAGTTCGAATAGTTTCCAATTAAAAAGCCAAACACACTCATTGACCTTATCAAGCGTCAAGCAATAGAAAAAAGAAAAATGTTCCCTTTTGCCTAGTCAACCGATATGCCCGGCTCAATAAAACGTAGTGCTTCACGATGCCAGCAGCAGTAAAGCACATTTGAAGGACCCTCCTTACCAAACAAGGACATACATATTCACACACAAATTTATTTGTACATAGCAAGGAGGGATACCCATACTCACACACACACACACACACACACCATCATCAACACTAAGTGTGTGTGAGTGTGTGTGTGTAGAGCGCCCCAATATTACACAATTTCCAATCGCATCAAGTCGTTAAAAGTTTCGATTACCCCAAACGCGTTTTACAATTGCCTGCAGGGTTAGGGTTGGCGGGGTAGAAGGCGGGTTTGGTGGGGGCGTATGCCGACACGGATATGCCGGCAATGAGTGTGTGTGTGTGTCTGTTTTTTTCAGGGTGTGCAAAAACAAATATTGAAAGTGGCATTAAAAAAAATAAAAACAAACAGCAAAAAACAACACTAAAAACTTTTACCCAACGCGGCGGCGCTGATTTTATTGCAATGAATTTGCGCTCAAATTGCAAATCAATGTGTTTCCTTCTGCCAGTCAATTTTATGCTTATTTTGTCAGGCATAAGCCAAAAACAAAAAACAAAAAACAAAAAAACACAGTAAAGGGAGTGTGTGTGTAATGGAAGAGGATATATTGGTTTGTGCTGATTTTTTTTTTTTTTTGTTTTTTAAGTTGCCACCATAAAGAAAACTTAATGACATCATATAATTTGAAACGAATTTAAAACTACTTAAACTTATTACTCCAATGACCGAATTCTTTTTAGCCAATCACATAGAGTCAAATGGTTTATATGGTATTCCTTTTTTATTCACTTTCACTATAAAACTTACACAATCCAATATACTTAGTCAATATCTTAGATTATAGCCTGTTGAAGCTTAGGAATTTGACAATTTATTTCATTTCTAAGGATTTATTCCATTGTTTCTAATTTCATTTCTTTCATTTTTTTTCAGGATTTGGTGTGATTGTCATCTAATTTGTTATTAACATCTTACCCCTGCTGACTACTTTTTGGAGTTGTTTGTTTTCGTTTACCTAGAAAAGAAGGTAATTTAAATTCCTTGGCCAATTCATTGCCATGCTAAGTACTTATATTTTCTTTATTCTTTATCATTTGTTGAACCTTGTTGGATGAACTTAAAAGCCAATTAAAAGTATTTCAAATAAATTTAGTGGTGGAAATCTGTTAATTCCGCTTGGAAAAGCCGTGCATAGGTGACATCCCTTGCTGTTTATCATTATTGAAATTTAAATATTCATTCAAAATAATTCAAAAAGAAAAAGCTATTCAGAAAACTAATTCATTAATTAATGAAGCAATTGACATTGCCATTTCTAATGAATTACATTAAACCAAATCGAAAATCATGAATATTTTGAAGATAAGTTCAACTTCGTTACCTCATTACCGAGAAGATAAAAGACTGGTATTAAACACTAGGTATGTATATACCCTAATTATGATCTATTTATAAAACTTTTGGGAAATAGCTTCTTAAAGGATTGTTAAATGTTGCTCAATTTGCTTGACCTTATCCTGAAAGAGTTTAAAATGATGAAGAAAAGTCGTATGTGATACTATTTCGAACATCATGCATAATTTGGAAGGAAAACTGAAAAAACAAGCTTCAATTTTGGGAAAGAAAACGAATCTTATATACAAATATTTAAAACCCTCTAAAAGCTGTCTAAAATTTGTCGGTCAAATGCTTTACTTAAATGTTAAGCAACAAACTCTCACCTAACAAATAGAGAGCAAAGGGTCAAAGAATCTAAAAATTGAATTGCAGATGGCAAAAAAAACCAATATAGAAGTATTTAAAGGCAAGTAAATGCTTCAATAGGATACAAATTTTGTCCTTGCTTCAAAAAGTTGAAATGTTTATGCATTATTATACCCTTGCAAAAAGGGTATATTAATTTTGGTCAAAAGTGTGCAACGCATAGAAGGAAGCATCTCCGACCATATAAAGTATATATATTCTCGATCAGCACGACGAGACGAGTTCAAATCGCCATGTCCGTCCGTCCGTCTGTCCGTCTGTCCGTCCGTCTGGATCAACGCAAACTCCTCCTAGACCGTAAGAGCTACAGAGTTGAAATTTTGCATGTGAGCTTGTATATACTGCAGGCGTTGTATATCTCGGATTCAGCGGGATCGGATCACTATATCATATAGCTCCCATACAAATGACAAAGTCACGAACAGTGACTTTTCTTAATAACTTCGTTATTTTCTGAGCTATTGTCGTGAAATTTAATATTGGTGAGTTAATTACACATATAAACGACTATGCCAAATTTGATCAAGATCGGGTAACTATATCATATAGCTCCCATAGGAACGATCTTTCGAAAACAGTGACTTTTGTCAATAACTTCGTTACTTTTGACGCGATTGCTTTCAAATTGAACATTTGTTAGTTTAATATATCTGTTAATGACTGTGCCAAATTTGATAGGGATCGGGTAACTATATCATATAGCTCCCATAGGAACGATCGGTGGAAAACAGTGACTTTGATCAATACTTCGTTATTTCCTATACGATTGTAGGCGTTTCTTTTGGACATTAGCCTTTTTAGCTTAAACGTTTTTTCACTTTGATGGCTATAGGTAAGAAAAAAATTACCAAAAAAGTTGCAAGGGTATACAAACTTTGACGCGGTCGAAGTTAGCCCCGGCCCTCTGGTTAAAATAAATACTTTATATCTTTACATTTGAAATAAAATCAAAATTTTCCTCAGATATTTATAACTACATAAATGTTTCAACCCAACATAAATGAAACGTATCTGGAATACTAAACACCTTAAGACTCTTAGCATAATCAAATTTATAGGTAGTTAATTGCTTTAACTACTAAATTGTATACGACAATTAAGTTAAACCACAAAAACCAAAAAAAAAAAAATTACTTCAATGATAATATACTTTTCGCTTCAAGCATTAGAAGGCAGATTCTTTATGATTTCTAGTCACATAGCATAAGATTAAAGAGAATTAAGGCTTTTAACAACTTAATCCTTTTGATTAACCTCGTAAAAATGAAGGGAAACATCAATAAAAACCAATCAAAAAAGTTTCAACATTCAGATAATTATATTACATCACATACATATATGAACCGAATCTGATGAGTTAATAATAAAATTTGTTTAATCTGCCAACAAAAAAGGCAGAAAGGGAGAGAGAGAAGATAATAACTTGATGAAATCTCAATCGTTTGACTTTGTACATAATAGATGTATATATACATACATATATGTATATTCATTGAAAATAATAAAAGGTTGATTAAGATTTTGTTGAAAAGTTTTATATCCTTTTTGTTTTATTTTTTCTTCCTAATTTTCCTTTCGGGTATTTGAAAAGGGTCATCTTGTTGTAATTTTGCTAATTCAATTGCTTCCATTGTCTGGCTGGCTGACTGTCTGACTGTCAGTTAGTCGGTCGGACGGTCTGCTTTTCTTTTGGCTTGGTGTTTGTCAGAGGGTTAAGAAAAAGGGCTGCGGAATATTAATAATAATTTTCCCTTTTATTTTTTAGCTCAAAGTTATTTGGCTAATGCAAACAGACAAAATACTTAAAAATATTGCAATTCGTTTTTTGGCTTGGTTCTGCTGCTGCTGCTCCTTCTTTATCTAAAGTCCCAATGTCCCCATGTTGTCCTGTTGTCCTCTTCCGCCGCACTCTTGTGTCTTGGCAGTATGTTTTTTTTTTGTTTTTTGTTTTTTGTCCATTTTCTTCGTTCATCAAGTAATTGAAATAACGTTATTTACATGCCAAATGTCAAATATTTGCAAGGATACAAATATTGATGCCGCGAGAAGACACATTTTTGAACATGGAAAGATAGCAAACAGACAGAAAGACGGACAGATGGAGGAGAAGGACAGTTCCGGATCTGTGTTGAAAGCAAGTCAGTAGCATGACCAAAACTCTCAAAAAGGATGAAGACATTTTGCACTTGCTTCAATTATGCGTAAAAAAGGCCAAAAGCGGAGATAGATACATAGATAGATAGATAGATAGATAGAACTGGGGAATGCCAAATAGAGAAATTGGTGAAGTGGTAAAATGAAGAAATGGAAATGGGAATGGAATTGAAGTGAAACTAAAGCCTTTTGCAAATAGTTGTTAAAATATGTCAATAACCTTGCCATTTGCTCGACAAGCGGGCGACTGCTGGAACTGGCAACTAGCTAACCGGGCCGGGCAACTGGGAAACTGGGATCTAAGAAGTGCCATTGGATGGTTCTGGGCGGGGGGTGTGGTGAGGAAATCAAAATCAATAGCCAAAGCAACCCTCTGGACAGGACATTGGTTTAGTAGTCGTTGTAGTTGACTATGAGGCTAGTGCAGGATTCCGCCCACTGAGGGAAGGAAATAGAATGTGGTGGCGGCAGCGGCGGCGGTGTAGGAGGATGGCAAGGATGAGGAGAAGTGAAATGTAGTATACACGAGTAAGCGCAGAAAATGTTTAATTAAATTCCGGGACACATTTGGCATGTTACATTGCCAACCACAGCCGGGCAAAATGGCAAAAGGGAATGAAACTAAACTAGAGAAAGAACTAAAGTGGTGGAGACCGGAGTGGGAGGACGGGTAAAGGGAGAATATGGGTGGCATTCAAACCACACCAGTCCTGCCACAGTCCTGTATTGTATGTATGTGTATGTCCCCTTTGCTAACTCCAAAACAGAAATTGCAATAAAAATACCAAAACGTAACAGAAATTAAGCAAAGCAAATTATGTTGTCGCCTAAGCTATTGACATTTTTTTTTTTTTTTTTGTTTTTTTGCTGTGTTGTTTTCTCTTTCTCTTGCCCTTTATATGTCTCTCTGCAGCAAAAACTGCGGTTGAGGTCACTCGGGGTGGCTGAGGTCCACCGACAGTTGACGAGATGCTGGAGCGACGGGCAAGGCTGGCAGGACAGGCAGTGGAATTGCTTAGAACTTGTGTATGTAAGAATATGGTACAACATTTTGAATGCAACAAGATTGTCGAAGCGACAAACTAACCTTAATTGAAGTTCTTGAAATATTTCACTCACACCCTGCACAGAAAAGAAAGAAAAAGAGAATATACAGAAATGCACAAGTTGTGTGAGCTGATCAAAAATGTACCTAACAATAGATATATGTCAAATGGAGAGTACTTATATAGTTTTAATTAAATTATTCATTTACTTACCTTTTGTTATTAGTAGTTACTTTAAAGTTGTCTAGTCTATAATATTATTTAAAGTTTACTCTTTCTACTGAACAAATTTTTGCCTAAAGCAGTTGGGAATTATATGCTAAGGTTCTATTAAAACTTTTATTTACTTTAATTTTTAAAGCATTCGTATTCGTATTGTTCTTTCTTCAGAGTAATATCCTACATAAAATAGTTGGAAATTATATTCTAAAAATCATTTTGAAATTGCTTAATTACTACTACTTACATTTCATGATTACCTTTGCTTATTGTCCATTTAGGATAGATAGATTACAAAATGAGTGAAAAACTCTTAAAACTTAACAATAATAATAACAATGTTTATCAATTATATTTTCTACTTACACTTATGTAAATGAAAAACTCTTTACTTTTATATTTCTCCCAACTATTTATTTATTTACTTTAAAGTTTTTTAATCAAACCCAAACAAATTAAAATTGTTTTTTATTTTTTTTCTTGTAAGTGATTCCCTGCCTAAAGCAGTTGGGAATCATATGTCCAAATTCTACTAAAATGTTTACTTAGTCTAAAAAAAAATTGTCTAGAGACTAGAGTTATTGAATTAAGAATACTTTTTCTGTTAATACCTTTTTTGTTGCTGATTGTACAAAATACAGACATATCATCAAATAAACAGACCAATTGCCCGTTTCTCTTGCTTCTTTTTTTGGTACTTTTTTTTTGTTTTTGTTTATTTGTCTTTGCTCTTTATCCCAAAGAAAAAAAAAAAAGTCCAAGAGTCGTCTATTAAATGTTATGGACCATAGAAAAATTTCGGTTACTTTGGTTCTTCTTTGGTTTGACTTGTCCAGATAGATTTTTTCTTTCTTGTTTTTTATCTTGGTTTTTTTTTTTTTTTGTTTTTATGTGACGCCATTTATAAATCTAAAAGATGGGCATCTGGTGTAATGTGATGGCCTTTTAGAGGGTCAGAGTTAGAAAATTTTTACGAGCTCTACACGGTCACTTCTAATGATTGATAAACCGCACGGGACCAATCAACGCTAGCAACAATAACAGCAACAACAACAACAACCATCAGCAACCTCTTGAAGAAATCTGCGTTGTCATCCTTCACTATCTCATCCTGTTTAGAGACGTCGTCTCTCCTATGCAAAAAAAAAAAAAAAAAAAAGAAGAGAAAAACAAAAACCTAAAAACTCAAACTGCGGATCTGATTGAGGCACAGAGCCAGAGGCACAGGCACAAGGCACCAAGCACCAGGCATAAGGCAGGCGGAGTTTGGAGTAGGAGTAGAAAAAGGAGAATAAGAAGTAAGATGAGGATGTGGATGTGGATGAGGATGAAAACAGAGGACAAGAAGGATGAGAAGGAGGAGATGGATATGCACATCAAATTGGCTAAATTGTCGTGAGGGACTCAATGTATGTAGTTGTCGTTGTTGTTGTTGTTGTTGTTTTTGCTGTTGGTATACCAGTTTCCAGTTTCTTTATTACAAAAAGGGGCTTGGGTCAAACAGCAACAGCATCGCGAGCATCGTAAAAGAAAACAATATTGTAAATAAAGTTTAGACTTTAAGCCAAAACTGGTTTTTCGGGGGAACAAACACCAAAACCAGCAACAGCAACAACAAAACCGTCCAACCGACCAACCCAACATCGTGACTCTTGTTGTTGCTGTCTTGGTCTTTGATGATTTTTTAACAAAAGTCGCTGCGGTTGCCTGTTATTGTTGTTGTTGTTGTTGCTATTATTGTTGTTATTGCTGCTCTTACTGCCGATTTTATATACACTTTACATAAGTGGGTAGTCAAATTTCCCAATAATCTTTGCATTTTGACTACAAAGTCTTTCTACTCTCTCAACTAGAGCTACAAAATCTATCACAGAAAATCAATCAAAGAACAGAGGACATTGATATTGAAAACAAAAACCCTATAAAATACATGAAATTAGTTCTGTTACTGGACGTACTCGAAAACTTAAGGAATCTTTTTGGTTAGACAAAAGTTTAAGGCTTAAGAAAAGATGTTCTTTTCCTTGCCAAACTAAGTTATAATGTGATAAACTAAGCAATATGCCAATCGTTGTTAAATAAATTAATGAATTTTAATAAATTATTGAAAAATTAGTATAGAATAATTTTACTATTATAATTTAAGCTATTAAAATCTTTTGGATGCATATGTATGTTTTTATTAGAAATAAAACAAATATGGCATAGAAATTCTTTATAAATTTGTCAAAATTTTTAGAAAACACGTGTATATAGAAACTATTAGTTAAGGACTCTAAAGTTCTATTATAATTAAAGGATTTTTTGTTGAAGTAAAGAGGTCTTAAAAGAGATTAGATTTTGCCCAACTGCCAACTTATTGAAAGAACTTTTGCTAGAATCCTTTTTCTTAGCCATTAACCAAGATGCAAGAGTATACATCTTTCGGCTTAACTAAGGCTCTTGTAATTTTTTTTTTCTAACTTGTTTTATTATACATAATTTTTGTTGTTGTTGTTTTTTATACTTTTTATTTATTTATTTATTTTGTTTTTTTTTTTTTTACCATAAAAGCAGTTGAACCACAAACCACATCCATAGCCGCAAAACTTCTTGTTCATAAACAACAACAACAACAGCAGCAACAGCAACACCAGTAACAGGCAGCACCATCAGCAGGCTGGACTTTGGGACAGACTCTTTGGGTTGTTTGGCTGGCCGAACCACTTTGGTCCCGTCTTGGTCCGAGGCACCATAAACAAACCAAACAAAACAAATCTAAGCCACGAAACAGGTCTATCGCTATATATCCCTCTCCCTCTGTCACTCTGATTCTTGGCCTCTGTTGCTCTACAGAGGATTCTACACTTAGAAAAATTAGAAATTGCATCAGAGAATAAATATGTTTAACACGACTTTCGTTTCATCTAGTTCTAATTCCCAAATAGTTTTAGCTTTGGTACGACATTCTAATTCTAAAGTGGTTAGCCGTGCTTTTTAATGAAAGAAGTTGCTAAAAATGGATCAATAAGAACAAATTGTCTAATTTTGATTCGGTTTAATAAATTTTCACGAGCTCATTCGAAATCTTAAATTTTATCTTAAAGAAATAAAGCTTAAGATCTAAACCCTCAAAAGTTAAAAGAAAATGCTTTACTTTAGCCAGGTTTGAGAATCCTCCAAAAATTTACTGAATGTAGAGCTCTCAAAGTTAAATTTGAATGAATACTAAAAATCGTTATACAAAATCTATCTGATCTTTATAGAAATGTCATCCCGAACCTCATTCGAGACTCGGCATAATTATTTTTCTTATCTAGAAAAAGGAGAAAAAAATATAAGCATAGCAAAGAGTTCTCGAAAGTCAAAAATCATTTCAATTAATAACTGCGTTTTTTTACAGTGTATTTATAAAAAATATATATATACATATATGTATGTAGGGGTATATCTTTTTGAAATTGAGAGACGGACTTTGTTTTCGTTAAAAAAGAAAAAAAAAAAACAACAAAAAAGAAACCTGTGTCAAGAACTAACCTAGGTCTAGGAACTAGTTTCGAGTTAATGTTGTTGCTATTGCTGATGTTGTTATTGTTGTTGTTGTTGTTGTTGCACATGTTTATGGATTTTAAGATAAAAACTATTATGATTGGTGAAACGTGCAAAAGCAGCAACAGTAACAATAACAACAACAACAACAACAACAAAAGAAACAATCTTGACAGCTCTGAAGATGGAGTACATTTGCACTCCAGCACACGACCGCGACTCTTGAGCCATAGGTATACAATATATATATATATTCAAATATAAATCTACATATATATAAATCGAGATATATATGTAAGTACATACATACATATGTATGTACATATAAATATATGTATGTTTGGCCACAACGTGAAATTTATGCCCTGGCATAATTAACTTCAAACATGATCTCATAAATTCATGTCGCGTTCTTTTGGCCGCTCCACATGATATTGTTTATATTGTATTTGGCAGCGAGGAGGAGGAGAGAGAGAGAGAGGTGGTGAGCCTAGGGATTCGGGTCGGTGGTTGGGGACTGGGGACTTGAGGAGTTTGTCCAATAGGCCTAACCTGATGCTAAGATGTTGCTGAAGTGGAGCACAGGCAACTGGTATATAGGTACACACATACATACATATACATACATTTATATATATATGTATATGCATCTAGTTGATTCTCTGGGCCACGAATGCTCTGGAGCTTATGCGCTGGACTTTTGGACCAGCTCTTAAATGTCGCTACTCATTCGCTTCCTGTTTGGAAATTGAGTAGCATCGAGTTACCACTCTAGCACTTTCTACCACACACTTATACACATACATATGTATGTATACGACTTAAATCCTTTTTGACTTTAATGCAGGGATTAATGCCAAAGCGTACAGTTCATTAGTTACGTTTAGTGTTATATCAAGTGCATACATTTCGATTTATGGGGACATTTGTAAAATGATTAAGAATCTTTTTTTTTAAATTTGTTTTTTACTAAATCAACCCTAAGTCTCAGTTACTTACAAGTTAGTTGATTTTCTTACAGTTTTGTCTGAATTATAATTTAGGTTCAAAAATCTTCTCTTCTTCACTAATTTATAAAAGTTTTTTAGTTTTAGGGTAGGATTGTATAGAGATCATCTTCTTTTAAGCGGGTTCAGTCAAGTATTGATAGATATTCACTATGTAACCAATTTATATGCAATGGGTGCTTATATAATTCTCAAAATTTTATCTTCAACAGATCTATACAACATTTTTCAGGCGGAGAATCTTCTTTGCAACTCCTTTTTATCAAAAATTTATTTCTTTCATATATAAGTAACGCCCAAAACCCAAGAAAAGTATATGAATATCCTATAAATAAGATCAACACATTTTATTTGAAATAAGCTGTTAAAATATAATCAATTACACAATAAAACCAACAACACGAAATACAAAACACAAACAAAAAGTATAAATTGGCAAAGGAATACAGGTGATATATCAGATGGGGATATCAGGTTTCTATTTATTACCCTTATTAAAACCACAAAATGACACATTAATCAACTGTGACGACTAAGCTATACCCTACACACATACATTTCAAGAGCATTTGATATGTAAAAAGGAAGAGAAACCATTTAAAACGATTGCTTGAAAATAAACTTCAATTATGCTTAATTAAAATTTACAAATGGTTTTTAGTCTAATATTCCCGTTTTTTTATGTGTTGGTGTTTTTTTTTTTTTTTTTTTGCAGGGGTTGCAAAAATGAGTTTTATGTATAGCAATTATCTGCTCCAAGTTGTTGGTCTTGTCTTGTGCTTAGACGACTCTCATTTCAAGAGACTTAATTAATGCCTTGAAGACACTTTGTGGCAGTGGCAGCAGCGGCAGCAGCAATCAAGCGGAAAATGAAAATGAAAACGCAGAAAAAGAAAACTGAGGCAAAGTCAATGGTTGGTTGGGAGCATAAAATGCAACAACTTCCCGAATTTAAAAACGCATTATCAAAGGCACATAAATAAAGGTCGTTGGATTGTTGAATTGCTGTTGGTTTGTAGCTACTGCTTTTGCTGCTGCCTCTTGGCAATATGTATAGAGAAATCATTGAACAAAATCGACAGCAATAACAACAAGAAATTGTAGTAAAATTTATTGCACTTTTTCCGCTGTGATGGCGAACAATCCTTTGTTGTGCTCACAACAAATATACAACAACAACAAAAGTATATATGTATATATACCCATTGTCCGAATCCCAAAATGGTTGGGTTGCTGCTACTCCCCGAAAAAATCGACCGGACCGACCCGACCCAAGCAGCCAAACACTTTCAACTCCAATTCGAGAAATAATGAAAACTCTTTGAAATGATCAGCAGAGTGAGTGATAGAGTGAGATAGCAACAGCCAAGCCAAAGAGAAATAAAATACAACAACAACAAAAATTGTGGAGTGGTGGTGGGGGGGGAAACATTTTTCACGAATTAACGTGGCCAGTGAAGCTGAACAGCAAAGGTTTTTTGTTTATAATTGATTTCCTGCGATTGCAGTGCGCGACCGAATAAAACGAGAAAGCAAAGGCTTAAAACAAAAACCAACCAACACCAACAATAACAACAACAACAACCTGAACACCAAGTCCACCGTTGCACCGCTGCACCACTCCACCTCTCCACCACTCTATCCACTGCAATCCAAAATGGACTACCGTGCAAACCCATTTTGTAGTTAACAACAAAAAAAAAAGGAGAAAAAAACACACACACACACAATTTCTTAAACCAAAAATGATCGAAACATTAAAGTACCCTGTGGTCTGTAACTAACTTATTACTCAAGTCGAAAAAAAATAATTTCAGAACCTTAATGCGAAATAAAAACTCTATATATTAAAGTTTTGATCAAATCCAATTGTTGTTTGTCATCGAGCAATATTCGAAATGCCGCATAGACGAGACGCAAATTATCGAACATCCTTCTTTTGAAAGCAATTCCGACTACCCTTTGATTATTCTGTGGTTTGTGACTTGATTGCTTGTAGTTAACAACAAAGTCTATGAATAAAACAAATTGCGCTGCCACCTAGTAGTCGGTCGATGGTTGCACCAAAGCTTAAAAAATTAAGATGTCCTGTTTCTCTTCTTAAGAGTATGAATTTGCGTTTTAAAAGTTAAACCCCTTACACCCAACACATATCAGATGGACTTATATAGCCTTTTCCAATATTCTCTCTCTAAATTATACCTACAGGGTATAAAAAACAAAATAATATACAAAAAAATAAAGAAAAGAAAATGAAAATAAAAATAATGAAAAAAAAAGAGAAGAAAAATCGCACAAAATATTGTTGCAGCTAAAATAAAGATTGCCTGGGCCGATGCATACCAAAAAGAGAAAACCAACAACAACAGCAACAACAATGGCAATGGCAACAACAACAACAAATGGTGAAAATAAACTCGGCAAAAGTCACAAAACACACCAGCAAACAAATAAACAAACAAACAACAAAAAAAAGGTTAAAAATCAACCATCAACGTGAAGTACCCAAATGTAGTGGATGGCATAGGAGAATTGCAAATGCGCTTTTTACATCAAAGCGATTGTGGGCCAATATAAAGGTAGCACCTTTTTGGCAACGATTCTAATCTGTGTCGATAGAAAGATGAATCGAAAAATGTAACCTATCTGTTATCGATAACGAAACGATAGACTGCTATCGAAAGTAAAACAGCTCTAGTAGGCAATGACTTTACTGCTATTCATTTTCTATAAAAGCTGGAGTAGGACTAGAACTACATTCATTCAGTTGCTTACCTTCAACAAGCAAACATCTAATTTTATTTTCTCTTTTTTTTTAAATCCCACTTAAATGGATTTTAATCCTCAAACGTTTCCTTAAAGCGTTTTAGAGCAGAACCAAATAGCTGAAATAATGTTAAAACGTATAACCCTAGACTTTTTTCCTTAATTTTTTTGAAGCCCACTTAAATTATTAATTAAAACCCAATTTTAACTCAATATACAATTCCTTCGAGAGATGTGCTTTCTCCTTAGGATCCAGCACAACGCATAACAAAGATTTTTCCTTAATTTTGTTGAAACCCTGTTTAAATAAAATATTTTAAAAACCAAAATAAACTCAATACGCAACGTCTGGCGGAGATGTCCATTCTCGAAAACGTGTGCAAGTTCGCGCGAATCTCCAGTATAACGTTGAACAAAGATTTTTCCTTAATTTTGTTGAATCCCGTTTAAAGAAATTATGTTATAAACTCAATACGCAATTTCTGGGGGAGATGTGCATTCTCATTAGGATCCAGAACAACATATAACAAAGATTTTTCCTTAATTTTGTTGAATCCCGTTTAAATAAAATATTTTAAAAACCAAAATAAACTCAATACGCAACGTCTGGCGGAGATGTCCATTCTCGAAAACGTGTGCAAGTTCGCGAGAATCTCCAGTATAACGTATAACAAAGATTTTTCCTTAATTTTGTTGAATCCCGTTTAAAGAAATTATGTTAAAAACTCAATGCGCAATTTCTGGGGGAGATGTGCATTCTCTTCAGGATCCAGCACAACGTATAACAAAGATTTTTCCTTAATTTTGTTGAATCCCGTTTAAATAAAATATTTTAAAAACCAAAATAAACTCAATACGCAACGTCTGGCGGAGATGTCCATTCTCGAAAACGTGTGCAAGTTCGCGAGAATCTCCAGTATAACGTATAACAAAGATTTTTCCTTAATTTTGTTGAATCCCGTTTAAAGAAATTATGTTAAAAACTCAATACGCAATTTCTGGGGGAGATGTGCATTCTCATTAGGATCCAGCACAACGTATAACAAAGATTTTTCCTTAATTTTGTTGAATCCCGTTTAAATAAAATATTTTAAAAACCAAAATAAACTCAATACGCAACGTCTGGCGGAGATGTCCATTCTCGAAAACGTGTGCAAGTTCGCGAGAATCTCCAGTATAACGTATAACAAAGATTTTTCCTTAATTTTGTTGAATCCCGTTTAAAGAAATTATGTTAAAAACTCAATGCGCAATTTCTGGGGGAGATGTGCATTCTCTTCAGGATCCAGCACAACGTATAACAAAGATTTTTCCTTAATTTTGTTGAATCCCGTTTAAATAAAATATTTTAAAAACCAAAATAAACTCAATACGCAACGTCTGGCGGAGATGTCCATTCTCGAAAACGTGTGCAAGTTCGCGAGAATCTCCAGTATAACGTATAACAAAGATTTTTCCTTAATTTTGTTGAATCCCGTTTAAAGAAATTATGTTAAAAACTCAATACGCAATTTCTGGGGGAGATGTGCATTCTCATTAGGATCCAGCACAACGTATAACAAAGATTTTTCCTTAATTTTGTTGAATCCCGTTTAAATAAAATATTTTAAAAACCAAAATAAACTCAATACGCAACGTCTGGCGGAGATGTCCATTCTCGAAAACGTGTGCAAGTTCGCGAGAATCTCCAGTATAACGTATAACAAAGATTTTTCCTTAATTTTGTTGAATCCCGTTTAAAGAAATTATGTTAAAAACTCAATGCGCAATTTCTGGGGGAGATGTGCATTCTCTTCAGGATCCAGCACAACGTATAACAAAGATTTTTCCTTAATTTTGTTGAATCCCGTTTAAATAAAATATTTTAAAAACCAAAATAAACTCAATACGCAACGTCTGGCGGAGATGTCCATTCTCGAAAACGTGTGCAAGTTCGCGAGAATCTCCAGTATAACGTATAACAAAGATTTTTCCTTAATTTTGTTGAATCCCGTTTAAAGAAATTATGTTAAAAACTCAATACGCAATTTCTGGGGGAGATGTGCATTCTCATTAGGATCCAGCACAACGTATAACAAAGATTTTTCCTTAATTTTGTTGAATCCCCTTTAAATAAAATATTTTATTAACCAATATTAACTCAATGGGCAACTTCAATAGAATTTTGTGGAAGTTTTATCACTACTTTTGAATATACTCGCATGTTGACTCTACAAATGCTTCAACTAAACTCTGACCTTGTGTTAAAATTTTACCATATTGTTTCTTTTGAAACCCTTACACAAATCTTTAAGAAGTCAAAAACCCCTTTGCATCTCGACTGTAGCGCAATCCCAAAAGGTTAAAAATCAACTATAAAAGGAAAAGGGGAAGGAAAAAAACATGTTATAAAAAATTCAGAGTTTTGCGTTTAAAGTACGACCAAATTGCTAACGATTGTAATCTGTATCGATAGAAAGATGAATCGAAAAATGTAACCTATCTGTTATCGATAACGAAACGATAGACTGCTATCGAAAGTCAAACAGCTCTAGTAGGCAATGACTTTACAGCTTTCAACTTCTATAAAAGCTGGAATAGGACTAGACATACATTCATTCAGTTGCTTACCTTCAACAAGCAAACATCTAATTTTATTTTCTCTTTTTTTTTAAATCCCACTTAAATGGATTTTAATCCTCAAACGTTTCCTTAAAGCGTTTTAGAGCAGAACCAAATAGCTGAAATAATGTTAAAACGTATAACGCTAGACTTTTTTCCTTAATTTTTTTGAAGCCCACTTAAATTATTAATTAAAACCCAATTTTAACTCAATATACAATTCCTTCGAGAGATGTGCTTTCTCCTTAGGATCCAGCACAACGCATAACAAAGATTTTTCCTTAATTTTGTTGAAACCCTGTTTAAATAAAATATTTTAAAAACCAAAATAAACTCAATACGCAACGTCTGGCGGAGATGTCCATTCTCGAAAACGTGTGCAAGTTCGCGAGAATCTCCAGTATAACGTTTAACAAAGATTTTTCCTTAATTTTGTTGAATCCCGTTTAAAGAAATTATGTTAAAAACTCAATACGCAATTTCTGGGGAGATGTGCATTCTCATTAGGATCCAGAACAACGTATAACAAAGATTTTTCCTTAATTTTGTTGAAGCCCTGTTTAAATAAAATATTTAAAAAACCAAAATAAACTCAATACGCAACGTCTGGCGGAGATGTCCATTCTCGAAAACGTGTGCAAGTTCGCGAGAATCTCCAGTAAACCGTTTAACAAAAAATTTTCCTTAATTTTGTTGAATCCCGTTTAAAGAAATTATGTTAAAAACTCAATACGCAATTTCTGGGGGAGATGTGCATTCTCATTAGGATCCAGAACAACGTATAACAAAGATTTTTCCTTAATTTTGTTGAATCCCGTTTAAAGAAATTATGTTAAAAACTCAATACGCAATTTCTGGGGGAGATGTGCATTCTCATTAGGATCCAGAACAACGTATAACAAAGATTTTTCCTTAATTTTGTTGAAGCCCTGTTTAAATAAAATATTTTAAAAACCAAAATAAACTCAATACGCAACGTCTGGCGGAGATGTCCATTCTCGAAAACGTGTGCAAGTTCGCGAGAATCTCCAGTATAACGTTTAACAAAGATTTTTCCTTAATTTTGTTGAATCCCGTTTAAAGAAATTATGTTAAAAACTCAATACGCAATTTCTGGGGAGATGTGCATTCTCATTAGGATCCAGAACAACGTATAACAAAGATTTTTCCTTAATTTTGTTGAAGCCCTGTTTAAATAAAATATTTAAAAAACCAAAATAAACTCAATACGCAACGTCTGGCGGAGATGTCCATTCTCGAAAACGTGTGCAAGTTCGCGAGAATCTCCAGTAAACCGTTTAACAAAAAATTTTCCTTAATTTTGTTGAATCCCGTTTAAAGAAATTATGTTAAAAACTCAATACGCAATTTCTGGGGGAGATGTGCATTCTCATTAGGATCCAGAACAACGTATAACAAAGATTTTTCCTTAATTTTGTTGAATCCCGTTTAAAGAAATTATGTTAAAAACTCAATACGCAATTTCTGGGGGAGATGTGCATTCTCATCAGGATCCAGAACAACGTATAACAAAGATTTTTCCTTAATTTTGTTGAAGCCCTGTTTAAATAAAATATTTTAAAAACCAAAATAAACTCAATACGCAACGTCTGGCGGAGATGTCCATTCTCGAAAACGTGTGCAAGTTCACGAGAAGCTCCAGTATAACGTTTAACCAACCTTTTTTCCTTAATTTTTTTTGAATCCCGTTTAAATAAAATATTTTAAAAACCAAAATAAACTCAATACGCAACGTCTGGCGGAGATGTCCATTCTCAAAAACGTGTGCAAGTTCGCGAGAATCTCCAGTATAACGTTTAAGAAAGATTTTTCCTTAATTTTGTTGAATCCCCTTTAAATAAAATATTTTATTAACCAATATTAACTCAATGGGCAACTTCAATAGAATTTTGTGGAAGTTTTATCACTACTTTTGAATATACTCGCATGTTGACTCTACAAATGCTTCAACTAAACTCTGACCTTGTGTTAAAATTTTACCATATTGTTTCTTTTGAAACCCTTACACAAATCTTTAAGAAGTCAAAAACCCCTTTGCATCTCGACTGTAGCGCAATCCCAAAAGGTTAAAAATCAACTATAAAAGGAAAAGGGGAAGGAAAAAAACATGTTATAAAAAATTCAGAGTTTTGCGTTTAAAGTACGACCAAATTGCTAACGATTGTAATCTGTATCGATAGAAAGATGAATCGAAAAATGTAACCTATCTGTTATCGATAACGAAACGATAGACTGCTATCGAAAGTCAAACAGCTCTAGTAGGCAATGACTTTACAGCTTTCAACTTCTATAAAAGCTGGAATAGGACTAGACATACATTCATTCAGTTGCTTACCTTCAACAAGCAAACATCTAATTTTATTTTCTCTTTTTTTTTAAATCCCACTTAAATGGATTTTAATCCTCAAACGTTTCCTTAAAGCGTTTTAGAGCAGAACCAAATAGCTGAAATAATGTTAAAACGTATAACGCTAGACTTTTTTCCTTAATTTTTTTGAAGCCCACTTAAATTATTAATTAAAACCCAATTTTAACTCAATATACAATTCCTTCGAGAGATGTGCTTTCTCCTTAGGATCCAGCACAACGCATAACAAAGATTTTTCCTTAATTTTGTTGAAACCCTGTTTAAATAAAATATTTTAAAAACCAAAATAAACTCAATACGCAACGTCTGGCGGAGATGTCCATTCTCGAAAACGTGTGCAAGTTCGCGAGAATCTCCAGTATAACGTTGAACAAAGATTTTTCCTTAATTTTGTTGAATCCCGTTTAAAGAAATTATGTTAAAAACTCAATACGCAATTTCTGGGGGAGATGTGCATTCTCATTAGGATCCAGAACAACGTATAACAAAGATTTTTCCTTAATTTTGTTGAAGCCCTGTTTAAATAAAATATTTTAAAAACCAAAATAAACTCAATACGCAACGTCTGGCGGAGATGTCCATTCTCGAAAACGTGTGCAAGTTTGCGAGAATCTCCAGTATAACGTTTAACAAAGATTTTTCCTTAATTTTGTTGAATCCCGTTTAAAGAAATTATGTTAAAAACTCAATACGCAATTTCTGGGGGAGATGTGCATTCTCATTAGGATCCAGAACAACGTATAACAAAGATTTTTCCTTAATTTTGTTGAAGCCCTGTTTAAATAAAATATTTTAAAAACCAAAATAAACTCAATACGCAACGTCTGGCGGAGATGTCCATTCTCGAAAACGTGTGCAAGTTCGCGAGAATCTCCAGTATAACGTTTAACAAAGATTTTTCCTTAATTTTGTTGAATCCCGTTTAAAGAAATTATGTTAAAAACTCAATACGCAATTTCTGGGGGAGATGTGCATTCTCATTAGGATCCAGAACAACGTATAACAAAGATTTTTCCTTAATTTTGTTGAAGCCCTGTTTAAATAAAATATTTTAAAAACCAAAATAAACTCAATACGCAACGTCTGGCGGAGATGTCCATTCTCGAAAACGTGTGCAAGTTCGCGAGAATCTCCAGTATAACGTTTAACAAAGATTTTTCCTTAATTTTGTTGAATCCTGTTTAAAGAAATTATGTTAAAAACTCAATACGCAATTTCTGGGGAGATGTGCATTCTCATTAGGATCCAGAACAACGTATAACAAAGATTTTTCCTTAATTTTGTTGAAGCCCTGTTTAAATAAAATATTTTAAAAACCAAAATAAACTCAATACGCAACGTCTGGCGGAGATGTCCATTCTCGAAAACGTGTGCAAGTTCGCGAGAATCTCCAGTATAACGTTTAACAAAGATTTTTCCTTAATTTTGTTGAATCCCGTTTAAAGAAATTATGTTAAAAACTCAATATGCAATTTCTGGGGGAGATGTGCATTCTTATTAGGATCCAGAACAACGTATAACAAAGATTTTTCCTTAATTTTGTTGAAGCCCTGTTTAAATAAAATATTTTAAAAACCAAAATAAACTCAATACGCAACGTCTGGCGGAGATGTCCATTCTCGAAAACGTGTGCAAGTTCACGAGAAGCTCCAGTATAACGTTTAAGAAAGATTTTTCCTTAATTTTGTTGAATCCCCTTTAAATAAAATATTTTATTAACCAATATTAACTCAATGGGCAACTTCAATAGAATTTTGTGGAAGTTTTATCACTACTTTTGAATATACTCGCATGTTGACTCTACAAATGCTTCAACTAAACTCTGACCTTGTGTTAAAATTTTACCATATTGTTTCTTTTGAAACCCTTACACAAATCTTTAAGAAGTCAAAAACCCCTTTGCATCTCGACTGTAGCGCAATCCCAAAAGGTTAAAAATCAACTATAAAAGGAAAAGGGGAAGGAAAAAAACATGTTATAAAAAATTCAGAGTTTTGCGTTTAAAGTACGACCAAATTGCTAACGATTGTAATCTGTATCGATAGAAAGATGAATCGAAAAATGTAACCTATCTGTTATCGATAACGAAACGATAGACTGCTATCGAAAGTCAAACAGCTCTAGTAGGCAATGACTTTACAGCTTTCAACTTCTATAAAAGCTGGAATAGGACTAGACATACATTCATTCAGTTGCTTACCTTCAACAAGCAAACATCTAATTTTATTTTCTCTTTTTTTTTAAATCCCACTTAAATGGATTTTAATCCTCAAACGTTTCCTTAAAGCGTTTTAGAGCAGAACCAAATAGCTGAAATAATGTTAAAACGTATAACGCTAGACTTTTTTCCTTAATTTTTTTGAAGCCCACTTAAATTATTAATTAAAACCCAATTTTAACTCAATATACAATTCCTTCGAGAGATGTGCTTTCTCCTTAGGATCCAGCACAACGCATAACAAAGATTTTTCCTTAATTTTGTTGAAACCCTGTTTAAATAAAATATTTTAAAAACCAAAATAAACTCAA
The DNA here is from genome assembly GCF_018902025.1 of Drosophila willistoni. Lineage (NCBI taxonomy): Eukaryota > Metazoa > Arthropoda > Insecta > Diptera > Drosophilidae > Drosophila > Drosophila willistoni. The sequence goes on from NW_025814057.1 coordinate 9,782,757, forward strand.
TACGCAACGTCTGGCGGAGATGTCCATTCTCGAAAACGTGTGCAAGTTCGCGAGAATCTCCAGTATAACGTTGAACAAAGATTTTTCCTTAATTTTGTTGAATCCCGTTTAAAGAAATTATGTTAAAAACTCAATACGCAATTTCTGGGGGAGATGTGCATTCTCATTAGGATCCAGAACAACGTATAACAAAGATTTTTCCTTAATTTTGTTGAAGCCCTGTTTAAATAAAATATTTTAAAAACCAAAATAAACTCAATACGCAACGTCTGGCGGAGATGTCCATTCTCGAAAACGTGTGCAAGTTTGCGAGAATCTCCAGTATAACGTTTAACAAAGATTTTTCCTTAATTTTGTTGAATCCCGTTTAAAGAAATTATGTTAAAAACTCAATACGCAATTTCTGGGGGAGATGTGCATTCTCATTAGGATCCAGAACAACGTATAACAAAGATTTTTCCTTAATTTTGTTGAAGCCCTGTTTAAATAAAATATTTTAAAAACCAAAATAAACTCAATACGCAACGTCTGGCGGAGATGTCCATTCTCGAAAACGTGTGCAAGTTCGCGAGAATCTCCAGTATAACGTTTAACAAAGATTTTTCCTTAATTTTGTTGAATCCCGTTTAAAGAAATTATGTTAAAAACTCAATACGCAATTTCTGGGGGAGATGTGCATTCTCATTAGGATCCAGAACAACGTATAACAAAGATTTTTCCTTAATTTTGTTGAAGCCCTGTTTAAATAAAATATTTTAAAAACCAAAATAAACTCAATACGCAACGTCTGGCGGAGATGTCCATTCTCGAAAACGTGTGCAAGTTCGCGAGAATCTCCAGTATAACGTTTAACAAAGATTTTTCCTTAATTTTGTTGAATCCTGTTTAAAGAAATTATGTTAAAAACTCAATACGCAATTTCTGGGGAGATGTGCATTCTCATTAGGATCCAGAACAACGTATAACAAAGATTTTTCCTTAATTTTGTTGAAGCCCTGTTTAAATAAAATATTTTAAAAACCAAAATAAACTCAATACGCAACGTCTGGCGGAGATGTCCATTCTCGAAAACGTGTGCAAGTTCGCGAGAATCTCCAGTATAACGTTTAACAAAGATTTTTCCTTAATTTTGTTGAATCCCGTTTAAAGAAATTATGTTAAAAACTCAATATGCAATTTCTGGGGGAGATGTGCATTCTTATTAGGATCCAGAACAACGTATAACAAAGATTTTTCCTTAATTTTGTTGAAGCCCTGTTTAAATAAAATATTTTAAAAACCAAAATAAACTCAATACGCAACGTCTGGCGGAGATGTCCATTCTCGAAAACGTGTGCAAGTTCACGAGAAGCTCCAGTATAACGTTTAAGAAAGATTTTTCCTTAATTTTGTTGAATCCCCTTTAAATAAAATATTTTATTAACCAATATTAACTCAATGGGCAACTTCAATAGAATTTTGTGGAAGTTTTATCACTACTTTTGAATATACTCGCATGTTGACTCTACAAATGCTTCAACTAAACTCTGACCTTGTGTTAAAATTTTACCATATTGTTTCTTTTGAAACCCTTACACAAATCTTTAAGAAGTCAAAAACCCCTTTGCATCTCGACTGTAGCGCAATCCCAAAAGGTTAAAAATCAACTATAAAAGGAAAAGGGGAAGGAAAAAAACATGTTATAAAAAATTCAGAGTTTTGCGTTTAAAGTACGACCAAATTGCTAACGATTGTAATCTGTATCGATAGAAAGATGAATCGAAAAATGTAACCTATCTGTTATCGATAACGAAACGATAGACTGCTATCGAAAGTCAAACAGCTCTAGTAGGCAATGACTTTACAGCTTTCAACTTCTATAAAAGCTGGAATAGGACTAGACATACATTCATTCAGTTGCTTACCTTCAACAAGCAAACATCTAATTTTATTTTCTCTTTTTTTTTAAATCCCACTTAAATGGATTTTAATCCTCAAACGTTTCCTTAAAGCGTTTTAGAGCAGAACCAAATAGCTGAAATAATGTTAAAACGTATAACGCTAGACTTTTTTCCTTAATTTTTTTGAAGCCCACTTAAATTATTAATTAAAACCCAATTTTAACTCAATATACAATTCCTTCGAGAGATGTGCTTTCTCCTTAGGATCCAGCACAACGCATAACAAAGATTTTTCCTTAATTTTGTTGAAACCCTGTTTAAATAAAATATTTTAAAAACCAAAATAAACTCAATACGCAACGTCTGGCGGAGATGTCCATTCTCGAAAACGTGTGCAAGTTCGCGAGAATCTCCAGTATAACGTTGAACAAAGATTTTTCCTTAATTTTGTTGAATCCCGTTTAAAGAAATTATGTTAAAAACTCAATACGCAATTTCTGGGGGAGATGTGCATTCTCATTAGGATCCAGAACAACGTATAACAAAGATTTTTCCTTAATTTTGTTGAAGCCCTGTTTAAATAAAATATTTTAAAAACCAAAATAAACTCAATACGCAACGTCTGGCGGAGATGTCCATTCTCGAAAACGTGTGCAAGTTCGCGAGAATCTCCAGTATAACGTTGAACAAAGATTTTTCCTTAATTTTGTTGAATCCCGTTTAAAGAAATTATGTTAAAAACTCAATACGCAATTTCTGGGGGAGATGTGCATTCTCATTAGGATCCAGAACAACGTATAACAAAGATTTTTCCTTAATTTTGTTGAAGCCCTGTTTAAATAAAATATTTTAAAAACCAAAATAAACTCAATACGCAACGTCTGGCGGAGATGTCCATTCTCGAAAACGTGTGCAAGTTCGCGAGAATCTCCAGTATAACGTTTAACAAAGATTTTTCCTTAATTTTGTTGAATCCCGTTTAAAGAAATTATGTTAAAAACTCAATACGCAATTTCTGGGGGAGATGTGCATTCTCATTAGGATCCAGCACAACGTTTAACCAACCTTTTTCCTTAATTTTTTTTGAATCCCGTTTAAATAAAATATTTTAAAAACCAAAATAAACTCAATACGCAACGTCTGGCGGAGATGTCCATTCTCGAAAACGTGTGCAAATTCGCGAGAATCTCCAGCACAACGTATAACAAAGATTTTTCCTTAATTTTGTTGAAACCCTGTTTAAATAAAATATTTTAAAAACCAAAATAAACTCAATACGCAACGTCTGGCGGAGATGTCCATTCTCGAAAACGTGTGCAAGTTCGCGAGAATCTCCAGTACAATTTTTAACAAAGATTTTTCCTTAATTTTGTTGAAACCCTGTTTAAATAAAATATTTTATTAACCAATATTAACTCAATGGGCAACTTCAATAGAATTTTGTGGAAGTTTTATCACTACTTTTAAATATATACTCGCATGTTGACTCTACAAATGCTTCAACTAAACTCTGACCTTGTGTTTAAATTTGACCAAATTGTTTCTTTTAAAACCCTTACACAAATCTTTAAGAAGTCGAAAACCCCTTTGCATCTCGACTGTAGCGCAATCCCAAAAGGTTAAAAATCAACTATAAAAGGAAAAAAATGGGGGAAAAAACAAAAACGAAGAAAAAATAAAGTGTAGAAGAAAAAAAAAGTACGACCATCAACACGATCATCAACGAGAACCATAAATAAGACTTAAATGGCATGAAAAAAGGCAACACACAAGCAATAACAACAACAACAACAACTACAGTGACTGCAATCAAAACGCATGCTGTGGCCATTACAACAACGGCAACAGCAACAACAACAGCCACTGCAAACCTTAAGCCGAGTTTGTTGTTCAAGTCAACGTTAACCACAGTAAACGAAAAAGTATATATACACATATACATATCTCTACGGCAAATATCCACCTTAAAAGTAGACGTGAAATTACCTTGCACTTGTTAAGCATATGATCAGTGTGTTTTTTGTTTAGAAAAATTTACAAAATGTTGTTCCTTAAGTAATTAATAAAAGTCAATCTTCTGATTGAAAAAGACACACTTAAAAGGGTAATGTGATGTGCCAAAATCTTTTGTTTTATCAACAAAAGAACTAACCTTGTCAAGAACTAACCAATCGATTGCTGTTTCCTCTCAAGCTATTATATATTTCCTTTACTTCACATTAACTTGGCTCTAAAGTTAACTCAAACTCATTAACTAATAAATATTAAATTATTAACGACTAAGTCTATAGTTTGAGATCAAGAAAAGGAACCATGTACATGTACTTACATTCGTTGATCTAACAATAAGCTAGTCAAATTCCAAGATACCCAAACAATAGCAGGCCTATATATAGGGTATAATAAGAAGAAGAAAGAAAAAACAGCGAAAAAGAGGAAAAAAATCAACGTTATATCGACTATAAAAGCAACATCAGGCCGCACCTTCGAACCCACACACACACACACACACACTAATATCTATATATATGTGTGGTGTTTGTGGATATATACATACATACATGTATTATCTGCCTCATTTCTCGGATCTGTTGCTGTTGCTATTGCCATTGCCTCTTGCCGCAATCCAACGTGCCCGATCGCTCAAACCAAAATTAAAAAAGTTACAAAAAAGAAAAACTTAAAAAAAAACTTAAAGAAAAGTTTATCAACTTTACAACGAACTGTCTATATACTTTTTTCCCCAATAAAAGGAAGGTTAAACTAGTAGAACATATTCGTTTGAAAACCAAAAACATTGAAATCAACATTTTGCTTTCCCTTCTTTTTTGATTTAATATAAAAATTTGCTCAATTTCAAATTATGTAACTTCAAAACTAAACAATACTAAATATGTGTTAGCCACAAAAAAGAAAATAATAATCCTTTCATAGAAAAAGAGTATACACAAATAAACTATTAAACGAAAAGAAAAGCCAAGAGATTCAGCGTCTTATCATTGAGCCAATCTTAAAATGGCCAGCTTTTCCATCCAACCAAGTCAGCCCCCAGGTTAAATGCAGTCATGACGATAATAGCTTGATGGAAGGAAAGTTGATTCTCTTTTCTATTCTAAAAAACTTGGATTATGTTTTAAACAAAAAATTCCACTCGTCAAAATATGGTGCGCATCTCAAAAGAGCAAAAAAGAGCAAAAAAAAAAAAATAGAATAAAATAAAACATAACGAAATGTACAAGAAAAATGTGCAATAATTTGCTTAAAAAATTGTTCAACTCGGCGCCCCAGAATTCTTATAAATATTCATCTGTCTGCCAGACGAATTTTTTTCTTCGTTTTTTTTTTGACTTTGAATATTAAAATTTATAATACTGCCTCAGTTCTCTTTTAGTGTGTTAATTTATGCTAGCATAAAGAAAACTTGCAAAAATAATAATGAAACTTTAAGCAAGAAAAAAAAAACTAACCAAAACAAAAATATTGGAATATTTTAAAACAAATGTTGCCATACTCTTTCTTATTGAAATCGGAGTTGGGATGAAGGAGAGAGGAGATTTTAGTTATACCCACAATCTATAACTATTATTTTGAGTAAGAGAATAAATAGTTTTACAATAATTAGAAATTTTTGTAAATTTTCTAAATTCTAAATGTATATACTTTTTTTTTTAACCAACTGATATTATAATTTATATACCTAACTCGGCATAATGTGCTTTAATAAGTGTGTGTATTAAAAGTTCTAATTATTTAGAACTTTTAAGATAATTTCAAAATTGTTAAAAAAAATTGTTACTTTACTTTACTTTCTACTTGTAAGAGTTTTGATAATTACAATTTAGTTTTGATTTAATCATTTAAAGAGCATTTTTTAAACTCTTCCTCCTTGTATTGTTTTCTCTTTAAGTAATATTTAAGCCAATAATTTGAAAATCATTTGAAACAATATATATAGATAAGATGATGGAAGACTGAACAAAATTTAGTTTTTTTTTTTTGTAAGAGTATAAAAACCGGCCAAGATCAGTTAGACAATGCTTGTTTGTTAGCTTTGACTGGAAGATTGGTTATTTGTTTTTTTTTTTTCTGGCTTTTTGTAGACATAAATCTCAAGAGCAACAGACAGACGAATCAAAGAATGGAGGTCGCTGCTATTTAGAGCCCGAGGGGTTAGGAAGAAGGTAGAAGCTGTCGATGCCAGACACTGACAAATAAAAAATCCAATACACATACATATATGTATCTACATATAGACATATCGAACTAAGGTATATGACTTAAATTCTCACAACAAAATCTGCATATAGAAACGAAAAACTATGGAAAAGTTTAAGATTTAAATTGAATTTCTTTTGGGTTTTTGGCATTAGAACGTTTTAGTTTTTTGTTTTTTTTCGATGGTTTGTAATTACATACATATGTTCGTTTCATAAGTGCCAACTGAAGATCAGTTTAGTTTTGAATTTATTTTTTGTTTTTGTTTTCAGTTTTGTTTTGTTCTCGTTTTCTTATTTGTGCCTGTTTGTGACTGAAAAGGCACTTCTGGCTGTCGCTCATGTTTTTATGTGTTCATTTGTTTACCCGAGAAACCAGTATTCCCCTTCTTCAAGCAATCCGTCCGCCCTCCTGCCCCTCAGCCACCGTCGTCACGCCCACTCCACGTCTTGAGCAGGCTGAAGTTCTATCGTAATTGCGTATAACTTTAAGTACAATACATTAAAGTCTAATTGACAGACAGACTGGCAGCCCCCAAAGGCGGTAAAGAAAATGAGCCAAAAAGGAGACATACACACACACACTTGGGAGGGAGGTGGTGGTGGTGGTGGTGGCGATGGTGCTGATGGTGGTTGGAGGAGCAGGGAAAGAGATGAAGAAAATATGTGTTTTTGTGTTGGTGCGATTTATTATATAAGCGTGCGAAATTACGTAAGCCCAGACATCGGTCGAATGGAGTGGCATTAAGTAATTGTTTTGGATCACAGTTGTTGTTGTTGTATTTTTTTTTTTTTTTTTTTTTTGCTTGTGCCAGGAAATGTAATTCAAATAATTCAAAAAATAAAATTACATATTTTATTACCCATATCAAGAAACAAATAATTAGTAATGATTAATTTTACCTCAAACTAATTATGCCTTTAATGTATTTTCATTATGTTATCAGAGTTTCATTTATCAAAGTTTACATGGGTTAAGATAAGTATCTCTATTGTATCTATCAAATAACTTAAACAATACTTAATTTTGTATATATATTTTTATGACCTTGCAACGGGTTAGTTTATAATTAATTCCTGATAAGATTCCCATAAAATATATGTACCTTATTCATGGGCTAACTTATTTTACTTCATGATAGTACCACAAATCTTTATGAATCAGTCTTCTGATCGTAGAACTTGCCACATCATTTTAATGTGGATAGTTCTCAAATCCTTAGCCTCATACTAATCTGTCTAAGAACTGGAGTCAATATAATCGAGTCCGTTGGGATTAGTGTATCTTTCTCCTTCAGTTTGAGAGCGACTTATTGTTAGATAAATCTATGTATTTTTGTCTTAATGTGTATATGCAGGTGTGTTTCTGAAACACATACACATATATAAATGAATATATGTGTATTCATTGTTGTTTTTATAAAAACATTTTTTACACTTGCTTTAAACGATAAAAATTGAAATTTCAAGCAACTAATTTTCACTTTGATGCATCTGAAATCAAGCAGAAATGACTTTTAAAATGGCAATGACGACTAGTAGTTTATCTAGAAATTTATTGTTAAAGCATATTGTTGTTTTCAATTCTCATTTTCCGGAGGCAACAGATATAATTGGTAAATTCCGATCTAAAGTTAGGCAAGAAAAGAAAAATTGGCAAAGAATTGGAAATTAAAGAATCGAAAATTAAGGCACTTTTACTTTTTTGTAATAGCTAAACAATTAGAATAGACAAGGCTAAAAAAACCTTAAAATATCTTAAAAAACTTACATAAGGTAGGGACAGTATTCCACTTGTATTACGATTTCGAACAACTTTTGATACACTACACATTTAAGCCAGCATAACTGTAACCAATAAGTTAAATTTGTTATTTGGAGATCTAAAAAACACTTACAATAGTTAGTTCATATAGCGACAATGACTCCTCATGTAGTCCTCTTAGCATGTGGTCTATGGATTATATCCGTCATGGCCACAGATCATTGGAGAGTAGGACTATATGGCAGTATACACTATCATCCCAAAGAGTTGACGGCCCATGAAGTGAAACATTTTGCCCAGCTAACAGATGTAAATCATTTGCAGGAGGCAGTCCAAAGGATTGCCAGAAAACGTAATGTAAATGGCATCGGACACAAGTACATAAGAAGATATATCAAGCAAAGTTTAAAAAAATTGGACTGGCTTGTGCAAGAGGATACATTTGTGACGGATAATCCTGGGGTGGGTAAAGTGAGATTACATAATATCGTTGCCAAGCTAACACCCTACGCCAATCGTTATTTAATGCTGGGATGTCATTATGATGGAAACGGCTATAAAAAGTCAACAGGTTCGGCCATATCATGTGCCATGCTCTTAAATATTGCCCATGTGCTGCAGAAAGAATTCAAAAAAATTCATCCAAGACCCTGGGATATTAGTTTAATGTTGGTCTTTTTTGATGGCAAAGAGGCCATTGGAAGCCAGAATAATATTCTACAAGGATCTTATCATTTGGTCAGGCGATGGGCCAGGAATGGTTTCTTAGATAACATTGATTTGTTTGTGCCAATCGATTTGCTTGTGACTGATGAAGATATACATTTCCCCCATATGATACGTTCAACAGTCATTTGGTATTTACGTCTAAGACAATTGGAGAATTTACTTTATCACAAGAGGACAAAGTATTTTCAAGCTATAACCGTGGACTTACCAGAAAGAAATGATCATATGCCTTTTCATGCGGTTCACGTTCCAGTGTTGCCATTAATCACAATACCAAAACCGCTAAGTATGAGGAAAATATCTAAAAAGGTTGACTATACGGCCATTGAGCAGGTGTCCGTAGTTTTGCGATTGTTTGTCCTTGAATATTTGCAAATCAGCAGCAAACAAAAGTCAGGAGTGAACGATGGACAAGTTGTTTTATATCCTTGTCTCAGTTTGATTCTAACTCTACTGGCTGCTACTAGCCTCTGGCTTGCCTAAGCTAACTCAAATTTCACTGAACTAAACCATCTACCACCGGAGAGCTTCTCATATTCCAGCACATCCCAGCACATCCCAGGCCAGGGCAGGCGAACCACCATCGTCATCATCATCATCACCAACACCGGAAAAAAAGGACCTCAGGCCACACCTCAGATGAAATTTATGTGCACAAAAGTTAATTAAACTTGAGCGTATAATAAAAGCAAAAAAGGCCGAGGGAAATAATAATAAAACACAGAAAAGTGTACATCGGCATTAGCATATCGCCGACAGCATCCGTCGCGAAAAACGGGCGCAGAAAAAAAAAAAGAAAAAACAAAAAAAAAAAAAAAGGGTTACTGAATTTTGAAAAGTTAATCGCCAAGCCTCCCCGCCCCGCCCCACCGCGTTAACTCTACCCTGTTGGAGTTCTGTCGGCCTGTTGCCAACCTGATGTTACTGCTGCATCTCAACTGTTGTGTGGGCCAAAGAGGTGAGGTGGGGCTGGGCGAAGAGGGTTTTTGGTTTGCGTTTTTCCTTTTTCTATTTTGTTTTCGGTGTTGTTATTGCTGCCTGGTTTCAGTTTGTTGTACTTTTTTGTGTTTTTTGTGTCTTTTTGGGTGACAATGACTACGTTGACATTCCCCAAAGTTCTCACACGAATTTTATCTGCTGCGGACTGTAATAAAAATGCGGACAATAATTAAAACAGACTATGACAGCAAATAGAAGCAAAACCACTCACTCACTGGGCAATCGCACTCGACAAAATCATTTACATTGACCAAAGGACCTGGAGCAAAAGCATCTATATTCAAAAGTATTCAAAGGTAGCTAAAGAGTTTATATACGTCGAACTGACATCACTTATACTTGAAAAGAAAATTCTCATATCCTTTTTAGAATGTGTTTCAAAAGATATCTGATCATATTAGGCTGACATTCAATTTGCTTATTCGTATATATTCATAGTAAATCTTCTAGTATTTATTAATCTCTTGCATAATGAAAAGTTAGGCACATTAACAGTAAAATGCCGCTTTTAGATAAGATTGTACTAGAAAGATGTCAAAATTTTAGCAGCATTTCTAAATTTTCTGAAAAATTTTCAGTGATCTCGCCTAAGAACTGACGGACCAAACCAAACGCACACTAAATTAGCAGAAAAAATAATTTTTTTGGAGAATGAGATTGGTAGCTACAAAAAATTTATCAGTATCAGTGTATTTCCGCTACGTTTGTTTGAAAATTTCTGCAGGTTTGCTACTTTCCTTTTTGGTTGTGTTTGGTTTTCTTGTGGACTGTTTTATTTTAGCAAATAACCGTAAAAATCTTTTTGCCGTACACATCAGTCGTAAAAGGGATTTTTATTTTAATTACATGCGAAATTCATTTTTTCATCTCTTTTAACCATTCCAGAAATTAGAGAGTGAGAAAGGGAGTGATGTAGAGAAAGAGAGAGAGAGAGAGCGAGAGTGATGGGGGGGACAGAGGAGACTTCGTCAAGTCCATCCCTAAACATATTCGTATCTCTCGTTCACTCACACACACATACTGAGTGCACCAACAAACTGACGGACGGTTGGTTGGGCGGTACGTCCGTCCGCTCGTCCGCCGTTTGGTCGTATGTTGACTTTTATAATTAAGCCTTTTGTGTACATTTCCAGTTGATGGAACTCGAACAGCCATCCAAACCAACCAAGCCAACCAACCAAGTCAACCAACCCATCAAGTCAACTCCCCATGCCCATTCGAAAAACGGTTCTATTCGTCCTTTGTGAGGCGGGGCGGGTAGGCAGTCAGCCCAGCGAGTCATTCAGTCAGTCAGACCACCTGGCAAAAGAGAATCCTTGCTAGCGCAACTGCTCATAAAAAGGATTAATTGTGCGCAATTAAAGAAAATATATTACAGGCCAAGTTTTTACCTTCTTTATTTTCCTGCCGTTCGTTTTTTCGTTGTCGAAAAAGTTTCCTTTTTCCTCTATGAAAAAAGGAGGATGGAAGAGTGGAGAATGCTGTACGGAGTGGAGTGTCGAGAGTATTCACCATATTCACCCAACATTGAATTATGCAAAATCATTTCAAATGCGACGCGTACAAAACTTTTTCCAAACATTTCTTGCCCCGAAGACTTAACCACTTGGCATGTGTCTAAGAATCTTATTGTTATGGTTCTTGTTGTTTGTGCCAAGCTTAAGTTCATAATGTTCTCATGTACACATATACATAAATACATACATACATACATACACACATACATATATAGAGCAAAACATCTCCAACAAGATGCAAAAGGCAAGAGGGGTTTGAGGGTGACAGGCAACCATGACAAAACTGAAGCTCATACCCACCCATCCCCCATACCCACCCCACCCTTCAGCATCCACAGTGAGGCAGGCAACCTTTCGTTTCCACATGCGTTCTTGGGTTAATTGCTCAAGTTGAAAATTAAAATATTTATTACAATGGAAAAAACTTTGGCACTTTGGCATGACGACACATACAACAAAAGAAGGCTTACGAATGGATCCACATTCAAATCATGGCATTACAATTTAGTAGGCAAAAAACACAACAAAAACGCAAAACAAGAAAAAGAGAGAGACGAGATGTGACATCGACGTGTCTATACCCTCGTTTACGCTTTCAAAGTGTATTCAATTTTGATCCTTTCATAGGTAATTTATCACAAATTTAATTTACATTTACCAAAAAGGTAAAGAAATCTTGATGAATTCATAAGAGTAGATACACACTCCATCTTACTGTCGGCAACTCAACCCTTTGTTATGGGCCAGGGTATTCAAGTGAAAAGAAAACAAAACTAAGAAGTAGGTAGTATATTTTACAAACAAACTTAAAAGTTACCTCTTCAAGAAAAATATGCAACACACAAAGTTTTCTCGTGTTTTTTTTTCTCTTCTCCTTTTTTTTACCTTCTCTACTTTAAATGTTCTTGAGTTTATCACGTATACGCAATGTTGTGTTAAGGGGAAGTCAGCGAAATCATATAAAATTAAACATTTAAATTTCATGATCTGGAATTTAAAAGTTAGAAAGTGCTATCGATTGTTAATATGAACTATCGATATACAAATTTCTAAATAAAATAGAATTCTTATATCTGAGTTTATTGAGTTACATTGGTCGATATAGGGACAATCCATTTGTCTTTAGCCCCAACAAACCTTGACAAACACAAATCGTGTGACATTAATCGAAATACACGAGATAAGTGATAATTTTTGATTTGTGAAGAGACAAATCTCTTTGCAATAATCGAATAATCGACATAAGCGTTCTTTTTAAAATTAAAAATATCAAAGTTATTGATGAACCTCGCTATAAATTCATCGGATTGCTGACATGTAGTTATAGAGCAGGTTATCAATAAGTAATTCAGAGCAACTTAAGAGAAATCGAAAGTTTGAGCATTAAACATAAACGTTTTCTAGTTCTGTTTATATATTGTTATCGATAGCTTTTGATATACCTAGACCCTTATGAAACATTTTAGTATATTGAACTGTTGTTGTTGTTGTTGTTGCTTTTTTGTTGAGTTGTTGTTGCGGATATTGTCCACCCCAATGTTTATACTACTACTGTGTATCCACATATATTGCATACATATGTTTATACTTATATATAAATTATCCTTCACCATAGGAAAGGCAAAATAAAGAAAGAAAAAAAAGCTTTCTCCATAATTGCCATAACACGCCCCTTTTGCTATAAAAGGCGGCGGCGCATCTATTGATATGTCTGTGAAAGAGACAAATCCGTCTGTCCCCCTCACCCCAGCCTGTCCCACCTCGCCCTCGTTCGTTCATTCGTCCAACAGTCTGTCGTCTGTCGTCGTCACGCCATTAGAACAGGTGCCTGCCTGCAAGCAATGGACGCATCGGACCAATTTCCCTTCAATCTCATGTGAAGATAAAAAAAAGAAAAAAAATAAAGGAAAGAGAGAGAGAAAGAAGCAAAAAAAAAAAAAAGGAAAAACTTGTTTGCCAAAGCTTTAAAATGTAACATGCGGCGTTTTTTCATCCTTTTCTTTGGCTCAATCCTCCTCGTCTCCGCCTCCCGTTCCCATTTTCATTTTGAGTGTATTGCAAATTTGAAACGCATGAATAGTCAGGCTAGATCGTCCTGGGGCTATGTGGAGAGATAGATACAGTGAGAAAGAATGGTATGGGTTGGTATGGAGGGCGGCGAGAGCATGGAACATCATGGCACACGGGTTTATCTGCAAGATACAGTTGCTTGAATATGAGGAAGAGGTGGCTGGATGTGGATGTGGGTGGTTGGTTGGTTGGTTGGCCAGGCCAGGCACATCCGTTGGCAGATGTTTTTCACACAACAACAGCTAGAAACACACACACACACACACACACAATATTATATATACATATATATTTATATGTATAATTTATATATCCATCTATATGTGCATGTATATACCTAATACTTTTCCACTTTACTGGCAGAGTATTTGATGGACTTTGACTTGGGGTTTGTTTAGCTGAAAATGTAGTTTGCTTAAATGCATTGAAATCATTCGATGAGATGAGATGAGATAAGTCAATATACAATATATATATAAGGTATACATTGAAACCGATATGCAGATACAATTTAAAAGCAACAAAATATTAGAAAATCGCAATTTTCATTTTAGATCGATATGAATCTACGATCATTTTGTGACACAGTTAAAAATATTTCAATTTGTTAAATTTAGATTATATTTTACTATTTAAATTGCCAAAATTTGTAACAGAATTTGTTCATTTCGTTTAATGTGAAGTTTTTTGATTTTAATAAGCGATTACTCATCTTTTTTATTTTGTTATCGCAAAGTTTCGATAAGCCTTAATTTCAGCTCTAATGCCATATTAATTTTTGATGCGTCTTATTTTCGCAAAAAATGCTTTCGAAACGATTCTCTTTGTACACAAGAGTATACATGCTTCGGTTTCTTTAAGGTTCTAATGTCGTTTTATTTTTTATATCATCTCTTTTTCTATATGTATATTTATCTCCCATTAACTTTGGTGTTGCTACGAAACGAAACGAAACGAAAGGAATGATGGTATGGAAAGGAAAGGCAAGGCAAGGCAAGGCAAGGCAAGGAAAGAAAAGAAAAAGAAACGCAACGAAACAACAACGTGAATGAGCAAGTGTTGCGGAAATGATTTGATGGGGGACTCTGTTTTACACCGTCTCCCGGCTATATGCTGGTCTATACATACATACATAGATACATCCATACGTATGTATCTATGTAAGAAGGGTCCTCCTTTCGGGTTGCATGATTGAAAAGTGTTTTGCTATAAATTCAACTTTTCTATTATCTTTATCTCTCAGCACAACACGCGCAAAGTCGTTGGGGGAGTTGCCGCTGCTGTTGCAAGTGCAAGGCAAGGCAAAAACTCTAAGAGATTTCTTTTTCCTGGTTTCCTTTTTTTCGGTTAGAGTTGATGCTTTCATAATTGCTTCCTGGCAGGGGGGAGAGGGCCAAATGGAAATAGTTGGTGTACACAAAGAGAGCAGAGTAAAGAAGCAGCAACAGCAGCAGCAACATCAACGTCGTGTGGTAAGGACAGCTTTAACTTTAAGTCAATTTCCGTTGAAATTTTCAGTTAATACTACAAAATTTGTCACTTATCGTAATCTCAACAGTTTCATTTCCTCTACTACAATGTTTAAATCAAAAGTCAAATGAAATTCCTAACAGAAGCATATACACAAAGATCTTCCAGCCAGGCAAGCTAAATAATTGGGATACTCTTTGGAAATGTATGCAGCTTCAAAGCCATATATCGATGTATTTTCCATTGTGATTAATAGATATTTTCCAACGACCTCTTTCAATCAATGTATCGTAATGCAAAACAGAAGATATTTTACATCGATGTTAGTTGATACGAAAATATCGAGCCTGTTCGATATGTCAATGTTTCGATATATTTTTGTATCGATATCGTTTCAAGCGGTTAGCACCGTTTATAATGGTTATACCTGTGAGTTATCTCTTGAATTTCCCCCAACTCTAAAGTCAATTCTCTAAACTCTCTACGTTGCTGCTGTTTGTTTATTTTCTGTTCTTTTGTGTAACATAACTTTTTATGACCCGGCCGGCCACTTATATGCCAACAAAACAAAATATAAAAAAAAAACCGAAACCAGCGAAATTCTCATCAGAGTCCTCGTCAAATACTTGGATGATAGAACATCAAAGTGAATAGCTGGCTGTGACATTCAGACCTAGTCAAGCAACTGTCGATGGGTTTGCTGCTTCTTTATTTTGTTTAGGGGAAATTTAAAGAAGAAAAAAAAAAGCAAAAATAAAAATAAAACAAGTAAGAAAAAAAAAGAAGGAAGAAACGTATATTATTTCGCATGGCTTTGTCCTGTCATCAGGCAGGACCTCGCCCGCTCGCTCGCTCGCTCTTTTAGGCCCACTTCCTGCAGTAAATTGACAGTCGTTTGATTTTGTAATTGATTTAGCCGCTGCCTGCGGGCTTCTTCAATCCGTCAAGAACGTTTAAATTCGGTTTAGTTAATTAAGACTCTTTTCGAGAGGTTGCAGATAAGCGAAGCGGATTAAATATATTTCTATTTAACCCCAGAACAAAAAAAAAAAGAAAAGATGAGAAATTCACAAAAGAAATAAAAAACGAAAAGCAAATTGGCCAAAACACGCAAAATTCTATTTTTAGGCATTATATAATATATATGTATGTATATATAATATTACGAATAGTTTGCAATAGCATGGTGGCTCGCCCGCGGATTGGTGGGGGGAGGGGGGGGTTTCAAAGAACCTGGCACGAGGCTTATTTGGTGCGTTGAGTTTTAATTAAAACACACAGCGCGAAAAGTTTCAACAAAAACTTTCCACTTTCCGACACTCCACTTTAGTTTTAATCCACCCGTCCCATGCCCCAGAACCCATAACAACCCATACCCATGGCCCATTCACATACCCATCTTTTTCGGCCCAAAAAATACCCATGACTCCTTGCTCTGCTCTGCGCTGCTTTGGCTCTGCCACCCTCCTGTCAAGTGAGTTACGGGCCAAATTTTGTGGCATGTGGCAAAAACTGAAATCCATTTTTAATTATTTTCACATTTATGACATGAGTATAATTAAACTGGGATAAAATAAAGAACTTTTCTGAATGTATTTTAGTGACAACCTCACATGAACAAGGGCCAACTACTAACAGCAACAACAAACACAATGCAAACAATTATTGCCAAGTTATTGCTGTTTGTTTTTATTATATTCAATTGGAAAACTGTTTTAAGTATTCAATTGACCACAAAGAAGGCTTAAATTGCGATGGAAAGTAACCACTTATGATTTAGTCATCATTTCATTTGATGTATGCTAAAATTAAGTTTTCATAGACTTCATGATAATGCTTAAGAAACAGTCATCCTAAAACTTCATAGATAGAGCGTAGATCAAAAAAGAAGTTCCTTGACATCAGAACATCAGGATATCATAAATCTCTCTGAATATATAAAAGGGTTCGTTTAACACGAGGGGTAAAATGTATTCTATTATTTATGAATCAATCCATAAACGGTCTACAATAAATTGAGTGAAAACTTTGTGGTACCTAGCAGCAGTTGATTACTAAAACTTTAGCTATTAAGTGAGATGAAGCATGAGACCTTAGACTTAAACGCCTTAAAATATAGACTACTTTTGGAGTGGGCCTATCGATTGGGAATCCAAAAGAAACTTTTCTAAACTTAAAAAAACATTTTTTGGCTGCTGAATTTTGATTGGATTAGTGAAACTTCTTCTTCATTCATTTTATGCTTAAACAAGTTGGAAATTACAAGTGCATTTGAAAAGTAAATTGTTTGATTGAGCGTTTTCTCTGCCGTCTAATAACGACAACTACCTCACTTTTGCAGTATTTAAGTTGGCTACACATTGAAGAATCATCTTACTGGGTAGACAGACTCGTTGCCAGGTAATTTTGCCATAGTGTTGCCAAAATTTTGTCCGACCCACACATACACATGCACATACACATACACACTCATAATGTAAATGTGAAATTTGAGTTTTTGACTTTTACTTTTTTGATGGCAGAAAATGAAAATTGAGAACGAGGCCAGGGCAGAGGAATAAAGGGCGGAAAGAGGGGAAGGGCTAAGTTTGTTGCTGCCCAGCTACGCAGGACTCATATACGCACACACACACACATACACACACACACAAACAACACACTTGTACTTTGTGTTTCTTTCTTTTTGCGCTTGGTTTTTTTTTCATTTTCTTCGTTTTCAGCAAATAGTGAGGATTATTAGGGCTTAGGCATGTGCGTGAGTGTGTGTGTGTGTGTGTGTGTGTGGGAGAGAATATGTGTGAGTGTGTGTGCCTGCCTGCGCAATTACACATTCACAAAGGATACGCCTAAGCTGCTTATGCCAAGGCACCAAGCAGGAACAACGCCAAAGCAAAAAGAGAAGAGGTAGAGCTGAAGTCATAGTGTGTGATTGGAGAGAAGGGCAACAGGAACGGGAGGAAGGTAGCCTGGATGGTAGCGGGCTGTGGTTGCGGTTTCCGGCATGGTAAGCGCCTATTATGAAGAGAAAAGTAACGCTAATGAGTAAATCAAGTGCACATGTGTGCCGTTGAACTGGAATATACCAAGCGAGCGACCGACGGACCGATAGACAGACAGACCGACCGACCGAGCGAACGACTCCACCAACCACGCCCGCCCGCCCGCTCGCCCACAACTACCGCATCCTTTGAAGCTACGCCAAACGGCGTGTCGAGGCATAAATAAGCCGCCACCGCCAAGGGATCCCCACCGCCCTCTCCCTCACTCTCTCTCTCAGGCCACTTGGCGCTGTTTTAATAGCTAAATTATGTAATCATGATGTGTGATGCTCCCACACACACACACACACACACACACTCACTAATTCACACATATATATGTCCTGCTATTTATGCAAATCCTGATGTTGCCTTCTTCTGAGAAACTTTTACTTTGCCCCCGAAAGCAAACCAAACCAAACCAAACCGACCAGACCAGAGCAGACCAAACCAGCCTGCTGCTTGCTGCTTGCTGCCTGCGCCGCCGCTCCACATGCGCTTTGCCCCTTTTTAATTTGAAATTTTTCATAATGAGCAACGCGAACGGAATGAAGAAGTGGTATACATGTATGTATGTATGTGTATGTGTATAAGTACTACTGGGTGGGCTAACTGTGGGCGTGGCACTTTGACGTTGCCATAGTGTGAAGATTAAATTCTACTAATTAGAGATGCCAAGTGAATGTTCGCACATTTTACCTCCTTCCCCTCGCCCACCATCTCAATCTCTCGTGTGTGTGTGTGTGTGTGTGTGTGTGTGTTGGTAGAAGGATAACGTCAACAAAATGGCGTTGAACTCACAGCCAATCCCTAGCATCTTTATTGATAAAGTTCAAATCCCCACCCATTCACCCTCATAAAAAAAAAAAAATTCAAACAAAACAACCAAACTATGTAGTATAGTGTAGATATATGTAGAGTGGGTTGAGGGCCAAGTGGGTGGTGGCTCTATTGAAAGAAGCAAAGAATTTCTGGCATCCCCCCGTTACCCCGTCCATCCATTCGCCTTTGTGGTTTTGCCCCTTAAAGCTTTGATGCTGGATTAGTTGATGCCCTAATAACTTAGCTTAGTTCGCCTTAGTTAGAATGAGTAAGTGGGTAGTGCGAGGGTAGTAGTGGTGTGGTCGTGGTGGTGTTGGTGGTGTTGGTGGGTTGGGGCAGTGTTAGATAGTCAACGCGCCAGATTGCCAAGGAGATGAGGCACAAAGTAAGCTTACTTTGTGTTGCTTTTGAGATAGCATAAATATTTTTAGAATAGTCATCAAGATTTTTCTATAAGCAAAAAAGATATTTATGAAGTGTACTCTGTATATATATAAATATATCTTATCATTCTATGCAGTATATATATATAAATATAAATAGTTTATTTTTTATAGAAATATTTGTCACATACTTCCAATATGTCAACAAGGCCCATTAGCTCAGTTGGTTAGAGCGTCGTGCTAATAACGCGAAGGTCGCGGGTTCGATCCCCTCATGGGCCACATACTTTTTTTCTTTTTAAAAATTTTATTTTTCTTGTTTATTTTATTTAAAAATGTTTTTTCTTTCTTTTTTTTGTAAAGTAATTGTCTATGTAAAGTTTTCTTTATTTTTAATTCAATTCCATTATCCAAAATATTTATTGGTATAGTTGAGCATAAAAATTTTTAAAAAATATATGATTACATTTGAATATGCAGTGTTTAACGTCTGTAAAAATTAAAAATGATTGACTTTAACAAAAAATGAAAGCATAGACGAATAGACACGGCACTTGTCGTACTGAGTCCTGCATAGAGAAACTAAAAAATCTTTAGGTATTGTTAAAAAATTTATAATTATTTAGCCTCTGATACTTTTTGGACATTCCTGAATTAATATCTTTTTACACCCACAAAAAAGAACAGATTATTATGGACAATTATAAAAATTTTCGATTTTAAACATCACAAGGCATTTAAAATTTCTAGGGTCTGTCTTAAATAATATGAATTGCTATAAGTTAATCTTAAGTCCATAATAACATGGATATAAATAACATTCAATGTGAAAAGGAATGGAAGTAAAAATTTTTTTTTTCTCGTTTTTTTTTCTCTAAAAAATCTTAAAGAACACGCATTATCCTTCTCACATTACATTCACAAAGTGTTTCTAAGTGTATGTTGTGTGTGTGTGTGTGTCTGGACGTACCTCAATTACAGTATATGCTATAATTATATGCCTATTAATCTCTTGATGTTGCCTTTTTCATGTACCTATTTACCTATGAACCGAAACTAAATCTAGATTCGTTATGGTTCTACGCCTTTTGTCTGATGTCTGTGATTCCACTTGTATGGTCTTTGTTTCTTTCCTACTTATTTACCACTTGTGTTGAGTCACTGCTACTACTGCTATTATTTGGGTAACCGATATGGGTCACTATGACCACTATGTGGTAGGATCTTTCATATTTTGGCGCCTCATGAAATTAATTTTCCAAACCGAAATAGAAATGGAGTGAAAGAAAAGAAAACGCAACCGCACAATGGGCCATGAGATCTGAAGAAATACACAAAAAACCAAAAAAAAAAAAAAAAAAAAAAAGAGAAATATTTTGTGCATGTCATCTATTACGGTTGAGATAAGATCGCCGGCACTCTTGAGGGTTCGAGGTTCAGGAAACTTACAGAAGTTTCCGTTTCGTGATAAAAAGATTTTAAATTAATAATTCAGTTCAGCTGCAAACGAATGCCCGCCCCCTCTCTCCTTCTTTTCGCGCTCCCTTTAAAAACACAGAAAGAAACGAAAAACGTTGGAAAATTGCTCAATTTTCCGTGCGAACAAAAGAAATGCGGGAAAAGAAACACACACACACACACAAAAAACCGAAATGAAATGAAAGAAAGAGAAATTTATGCTAATTTTTTTTTGTTTTTTGGTAGCAACTATCAGCTAAAACCCCCTTCTACTACTACTACTACTTACTTCCCTTTCCCTTCCCCCATACCAACTGCCATCGCGTCAGTTCATACATAAACTTGCCGAGGGCAGCGTCAGCGTAACGAAGTAACCTAATTAATTTGTGGCACTCATTAGCAACAATTGGAAAAAGAACCCCCCCGACCGCCCCAACCACCCCACCAGCCCGCAAGCCCATTTCACCCCAACTTCCAACCCACTTTGGACAGAAGTTAAAATGTTTTGTAATAAATGGGGAATATTATTAGACGAACCTTTCACTCCATGGAGAAAAAAAAAGAATGAAAAAATAATTGTAGAGAACACACATAACTGCTGTTGCTTCTGTCTCTCTCTCTTTCTCTCTAGTTCTTTGAAATTGAGTTAGCATTCTAACAATTTGTTATCATTAAGATGTATGACAGTTCTCAGTTTAAGACACTTCCGGCTGCATCTTCTATATAGAGTGTAAGTGACCTATCAATTAGGATTTATGTGCTATGGCAAATGCAACTGTGGATCATTTATATTATTTGTTTTCAAATATGTCTTCATTCGACAACAACAACAACAAAGATATGGAATCCTTAATGAGCTAGGCTCTTTGCAATCAATCAATTCGATCATTAACGATCTTTCTGGGTCAAATTTCTCACGTTTTCTCACTTTTCTTACTATGTTTATGTATTGGCATGGAATGTCTCTCTCTCTCTCTCTGTCTCGCTCACTATCTGTATGTGTGTGTGTGTGGCTAATAAGCAGGTGTACTTTATGTACAGGTCACAAAAGTACCAAAAAATGTTAACTAATTTTCGGCTTTGTTGCGTTGACGTGTGAAGAGACCAGAAAGTAGAAGGGGCAAGAATGACCGACCTGACCACACCACACCATGGAGGAGAAGTAACCAAAAAACCGCCACCCACCCCACCATCATCATCGTGGTGGTGGTGGAAGCTCCATCACCTGCCTAGTTAGTTAGTTAGTCGGTCGGACGTTTGGTCAGTGCGTGAGTTGGGCCTATTTGAGGCGCTGTCAGTCGTCACTCACCGGCTACGCATGACATTTGCTTACTACTTACTGTTGGACGGTTTCCCCGAGACCCGCTGATCGCTATCTCGTCGCTAATATATGCGTGGGTCGCTGCCGCAAAATACCTTCAGTAATGCATAATTTGAGGCACTTTTCCGGCAAGGCGCGAACCAACCAAAAACAAAAAAAAAAATGAAATGAAATAAAATAAAATAAAATCCACCACCACCACCACCAGTCACCGCCAGCCACCTAGGTTAGATAGACCACCGGTCGCTTGGTCTGTCGGTCAGTGGTGGTGGCCACAATTGTGGTTTTTGTTTTTCCAACGTTTCGTTTTTTTTTTTTTCTTTTCTTTTTTTTTGCCGGCGCCCTAGCTGGGAAAATCATTTAATTAACATTTTTTTGGTGTTGTATTTTTTTGTTTTTGCCGCATTCGAGGCGCAAAATAATCACGCACATGCGTAAAATTCAATGGCGGCTACATTGGTATCAACTATATAAAAAACAATGCAAAAACTTACCAACTCTGATGCTTTTGCTTTCAAAACTATCGAATGTCAAAGTGAAATCACCAAAAAAAAACCGAAACCTAAAAACTGCACGGGAAATGAGGGAAAATGAATGAGAAACCGAAACGGTTTTCTCTTTGAGTTATTTTTTATCTTATTCAAGGAGGGAAAGAGTAGGAAGGGAAGAGTAGAAAACTGAAGTGTAAGAAAGACTTTAATAATTTAAACTCTAAGAAAAATTACACAATTTTAGAGTTATTATATCGAGACAATCGTTTATCTTTTGTTTTTTGGATACTAATGAATTAGTTCTTGAAACTTCAAACGATAATTTCTCATATAATAATCATTGCAATATTTCCATTTTCTTTTCTCTTAAGAAAATCCTTTGTAAAATATTTCGTTGTCAAATTTTTCCTACAGTTTTATCATATCCTTGTCCTTGACTTAACTAATATGTATTTATTGGAATACCATAAGAAAACTATGCATTTCTCTTTAGAATTTTTTGACGATTGATTCTTTCAAAATGTAATTTTTGTGATCAAAAACTAAATGTATTAGTAAAAAAATACAATTATCACTCTACAAAGTAATTAAATTTGTATGAACTTTTATATTGTTGAATCTTTTTAGAATTTTAAACATTATACAATACTTTCTTTAAGTTTTGAACCACTGTGCGACCGTTACTCTCAGCTGTTTTAACGTTTCTTTAAGCCACAGCGACCTGTCGACCTTTTTGGGCGTAAATTATGATTATGAGAAATGCCAACGCTATAAGGTCTTTTTTTTTTGCTGTTGCTTGTCGAGTGTGAGAGAGGAGGAGGAGGAGGAGGAAGTTATGTAAATAAATTTATTTCAGTTTAGTTTTTCTTTTTTTTTTAGTTTAGTTTAGTTTTTTGGCTGGTTTCTGTATTGCCCAGATATTTACCAATGTCAGGCCATAAAGGCACGCCACATCCTTAAGGGTTGGCATTTGCATATTGGCCGATTGGTTGGTCGACTGGGTTTTTTTTTTGGGGGGGAGGGAGGGTCCGGTTGGGTCGGTTAGGTCAGACGACTGTTGCGTATCTCACGGATACCGACGAGAGAGCAACGAAATGTTACTTTTGTTGGCCTTTGTGTGTTGTTCTATTACCTTTGATTAATTACCCCAGTTTTTGGTTTTTCTTTCTTCTTTTTTTCCAGCCGTTAAGTGTGATATTTGTAACACTTTGCTGACTTATTGTTACGACCAACTGGGCTAGGTACGCTGCGGTGCGGTGTGGTATGAGGTGATGGTAAGGCTTTTAGGCTGCCATCATCCACATTGACTTGGACTGGGGGGCTGCTAATTAACCCATTACACCATTATTGTTGCTCTTGTCGGTGCCAAAAAAAAAAAAAACAAAAAGAAGT
Source organism: Drosophila willistoni (assembly GCF_018902025.1). Taxonomy (NCBI): domain Eukaryota; kingdom Metazoa; phylum Arthropoda; class Insecta; order Diptera; family Drosophilidae; genus Drosophila; species Drosophila willistoni. The sequence continues at coordinate 9,806,306 of NW_025814057.1, forward strand.
AAAGGCAAAGGGTTTTTATTTTTCTTTTTTGTTCATTGCTGTTGTTGATGTTCTGGGCCGTCGCACACGTGTGTGCATATTTGGCTTTGAAATCTGCGCAATAAATAACCATTTTCGTGGCTTAATGAATCCCCAACGAAAAGCCGCCCATTCATTTCTGTTGGAACCTGAAAGGGCTCCGGCAATTAGCGAAGCGTCGAAACCGTACAAAATGCCTCTACGCGACCTATGAGGTGAGCCTACGCAAAATGAAATTGCGTATGCCTGGTTGGAGTAGACAGTACTACAATAAACCTATTAAAAACCCATACATGCACACACACACACACTCACACACATAGACTCACCAATATGAAAGCATCATACACATCTCTATCCCTTAGTAGTGAAATTTTTTGGCATCTGACTAAAATAATGCTATTAAGCAGCCTTTAAGAATCGATAATTATGTCACGCAAAATAGTTAGTTTAAAGTATTTAAAAGTTAAAGATGTAAAACAAGCAAAAAAGAGGACAATTTTGAAAGAATTCCGTGATGAATTTCTGGTAAAATTTATTTAAAAATTTAATAATGTTTTCGATGAAGTTCTAAATTTAATATTCATCATCAAAAAGTCCTCGAGGAATATTCCTTTTTTCGTGAAAGCTTCTAGATCAGCTAAGTTCAAAATTTATTGCCGAATTCGTACTTTCTTTCACAAATACTTTTTGAATGCTTTACTCAATCCTAGACAATTTCCTTAAAAAGTTATTTACGGAATCCTAAGCGATGTCCTTCTGGAATACAGTCTGCAAATATTGAGCAAGTCGTCCTAGAGAAATATAAACGCAAAAAGTATTTCAGAAAATGTTGCTAATTTTACTTTCTTATATACATTTATCTCAAAAGCGAAGAAGAGTATACACAGTTTTATATGGCAAAAGATATTTGTTGTTCTTTTAGTTTTGCCCTTTTCATTTCATTAGCGTTTGAACTAACGGTATTACCTATTTATAAATAACCAATATCAAATCAACAAATAAATGACATTTGTTTCTCATTTATATCCTCATGTAAAGTTTTTACACATTTCAATATTGTTATTATTAATCTAAACAATGAATTTCTTTCAATTACAGAACTGAACGAAAGATGAAAAATTTAAAACTCAACGAGGGATAAACAAAGTTCAAAAATATTATTTTACAAACCATTGACTTACTTTTTTGATAGTCATCAATCATGACAACCACCAAGGCGAGTAAACTTAAAATCTGTAACAACTTTACATAAATCTTAATTTTTTATGGTTATCTAAAGTTAATTGTCGAACCTATGGTTAATTATTATCTTTGATTTGTGTTCGATATATTTAAAATTGATTAAAAACCTTTAATGAATATTTAACTTTAAGATCTAGCATTAAAACTGATGGTGAAAGTGAATCCCAAGAACAGGGAAAACCTTTTGAACTTTTCCTAATTGGCATTCGAGCTTAAGAAGCTTATAAAGAAGAACCACCTCCTCCTCTAGCGAGCAGCATAAATCGAATATTACGATACCCATCGTATTTTAGAAAACTTTAACCATAATATAAATTTCGTAACGTGGGTTTTTAGCGTATACAAATACCATTGACTTTTGTATGCTTAGCAAATTAATTTCATCCACCCACATTCTCTAGCGCTCAACTTCGAGCTCATATTAACTAAGACTTTTGTTAACTGCTTGGCCATTAACAAGTTTTTGGGGGCCCCGAAAATTACCAAGTCTATCATTTTACTAACAAACGAAAGAAAAAAAATAAATAAATGTAACCAGAAACAATAATGAAGGCTCGCAGCACCGTCGAGCGCTGTGTTGAGCCCTTGGAATTTATATAGATTTCTCACAGGGTCGGTCGGTCGGTGAGTCGGTTGTCCGCTTTTCCGTTTGCCGTCGAGCATAAGTTTCAATTTTCATCTAAGCCCCCGGCCTGGTCGTTCTCATCGTTGTTGTTGTTGTTCTTGTTGGTGTCCTGAGCAGAGATGGGCTTGTAAGGCAAGCGAAATGTGAGGAACAGCCAGCATAAGCCCATTGATTAATTTGAAATTTATGAAGCGACATCGACATAACTTTTGCTCTGCGGTTGCCCGACCAAAAATTATGCCCCATATACGTTTTAATTAAACGTGGCAATCGGAACAGGCAAAATACTTGACAATTTCACGTTAATGCCAAGCCAAGGCTCTCTTTCTCTCTCCCTCTCTCTCTATCTCTTACTGGCATAAATATCATTTGAATAACGGTGAGAAGAGAGACGGAGGGGTCGATTCCTGTGTAGGACCTCACAGGACTCATTCGGCGTACATGCGACTTAATTACGCGTGCCAAGCCGAGCGGCTTTTGTTATTATCATTCAGTCAGCCGGTTCCTGGTTCCTCTCTGCTACTATTACAACTACAACCTCACTCCCTCTGCCTCTCACCCCCCCTCTGTGTGTGTGTGTGTGTGTATTTCTGGTCCTGCTGCCTCTTTGTCCGTTGGCATTGATGATAATGTTTGAACGTCGACGTCGTCGGCATTGGCTGCGCTTAATGAATTTATTTGTTACGCATGGCGTAGTTTGAATTGGCGTCCATGTCAGCAGCGTCGGCTGAAGCAGCGCCGGCAACAGCAGCAGGAGCAGCATCAACAACGGCAGTCCTAAAATCCTCTACCCCTACCTTTACCCAAAACTCAAACCCAAACCCAGGTTCGCTAGCTCATTGTCCTTCTGCTCAGTCTTAATGAAATCCATTATTACGAAACCCATTGCCATTGCGCCAGTCAGCGAGGTAAGCAGAGAGCAGAACAGAACAGGAGAAGTACCCATAGAGCGTAAAGAAAGACGTAGAAGAGGGTAGTAGGGCATAGGTTAGGGTCGCTTAAGTGAGTAAAGAGTCGAGAAGAGGTGAGGTGAGAGGGGAGGAAGTTGGGTTGTGTAAATACACTTATTACGAAAAGTGTTGTACGGCTGCTGCTGCTGCTGCTGTTGCTGACAACTTCCTCCCCCCCAACCCGTCTCCAGACCCTTTTTGTTTTGTGAATGAGCAAAATGCGTAAGGCATAAAACGCAGCAGGAGCAAAATGATGTGCGACGCGCAAATGTTCGCGCTCGGGCGAGGGGTGATGAAACGGAAATGGAAACGCCAACGACCATAGACCCGGCTATGGTCCCCCCCTTGCCCCGTTTTACCCACTCAACCCTCGAATTTTTCGGTTGGCCATATAAAAGTGGCATATTTGGCGGAATATTTGTTGTTGTTCCTGTATCCCTGCCGCCTGCCTGCATGCCATGCGATAGTGTAACTCTGATAACGATACAACTTAACGGTCCTCAATTGACCATTTTACAGATGCAAATATACCGCCCCTTGATAACTGCCAGAAATGAGCTCTCCCCAGGGTGGGAATGAGCCAACCAACGATATGATACGATACGATACGATACAATACGTTACGTTACGATACATTACATTGTTGTAATGGTATACGGTTATGGTCTCTGGGATCAATCAATTATATGAAATGCATTCGGGAACCTTTTACTTTTTTCACATTACCTTCTCTGGAACATCGAAATTAGATTTAAACAAATCAAAAAGTCACTCACACAATTCCAAAAAGTTTCAAAAATCAATCACAATTTTAAATTGTTTTTATATAAGAACCTGGAGTCTAGGACCACCTATCTATTTGATTTATACTTCTTATCCAGTATTAAAACTACTTTACTCTAATTAAACCTTTTAGAACCATATTAAAAGAAGGAAAGTATTAAATATTTTAAGGTTTGCCTTGCACAAAATGTCTTAAAAGTTGTTGTTGTTAAGTTGTTAAGTTGGTAGAATAAAACCAAAATGTATATACATATATTAAGCTTTGTTTGATCTTGATTTAAATATCCAAATTTTTCAAAATAATAAGAACAAAGTAAGTAACCCAAAGGCATCAATCTATTTCCTTTCATAAAACAGGAAAATTAGTAAACCATTTATGTATTTGCAAAATTAATGCTAAGTTTTTGAAATTGTTTACTTCTACTTACGTCTCATCTGCTTGGCATAATAGATCTCTTAAGTAAAATTATTGCTGATTAGATATAGACTATATAATTGATTATGTGTATATTGTAATGTGATTTAAATGCTTGGCTCTTACCCTTTTCACAGACATCCTGTGCAAGTCAATTAATTTTGCTTACTATATTTGATTCATTTATTATAGTTTCAACTAAAATGTTTATGGGGTCTCATTTGATATGCTTACCTTATCAGAAATGTGATGATAAGCAAACACACACACACACACACGCATACACTTGAAATCATATACCAAAGACAGACACACACACACACATTAGCAAGTTGAAGTTGCCGATTAAGACATTTTGCGGTCATCCTCTAAGACAAACAATTTGGGTCTGCATATAATTATGCTGAGCAGCCTCAATGCTTCACCCCGCCTCCTACACTTCATCCCATAAATAGGATAGATACATAGATACATAAGGTTCTCTCATTCATCACGCTAACAACGTACGAAATGTATCTCAAAGATTGTTAGCACTTTACCAGGGAAGTAGTAACAAGACGAGATGAACAGAGGCTGGCCTGGCTGGCCGCCTCCTGGTCAAGGAGAGTTATTTATGTTGGCCAAGACTATTAAAACTAACTACTTAGCAAACACTCCCATAAAGTCCAAAGTTTTCTTCGCAGTTCTATGCTTTTTCTTTCGTTTTTTTCTCTCTCTAGGTCGCTTTTCTCTTTTTCTCTGACACATGATAAATGAGTCATAGAGTGAAATGTTTTGGATGAGCGCAGCAAGTGTTTGTATTAGATCCAACCCCTCCATTAGGTCAAACAGCATATCCATATATATGTATGAACATATATAGAAACATATATATGTATGTATAGATAGATAGATATTGTACATATGCCGATCTAGTCTTTTTGGGCAATTAAATAGTCAAGCTTAGGCCATAAATAAATACATGGGAAAAAGTCTATGGAAATTTGTTGTGTGTGTGTGTGTGTGTGTGTGTAGCGAAAAGAACTCATTAAATAGAAAGCATTTATGGCGTATCTCGTTTACAAAATCTTTTGCGACGGTAATAGAATGTCAGTAGCAGCTGGCTAGCTGGTTGGCCTGTCCGGGGTGCGAAATTGAATGGATGATGTCTGTCCCCCATGTCCTTTTGTCCATCCATCCATGCTGTCGTCCTGTCGTCCGTCCCTCCCATCCATAATGTTTCTTTCCAGCTTCTTCTCAAAGTGTGATATCAGGAGTCAAAGTTTGAGCCAACAGCAGCCGAAAGACATTCATGTCAACAGGAAGGTCATTTAAGTTTTAATGATAGAGTTGTGCCTCTACTTCCCTGGAAGGGGCGAACTCGGAAGGGGAGGAGAGAAAAAAGTTGTGGTTGTTATTCTTTAGGGGTAGCTACAAAAGAAAACAAACTTCAATGGACCGCCGATTGCTTTAAGAACTAAAGTAGCAAAGTAAATAAAACTTGGCAGCGGGCTGGGCGGTGCGGGGGGGCGCTACAATTCTCGTTAAGTTTTGATGCGAAAATTAACCAAGGGGTAGAGAGGAGAGCAAGAAGAAAAGGCAAGGGGTAGGAGAAAAATTTGTTGTTTTGTTTCAATTCCATAAAGAGCAACCCTTTTTAGCCAGCAAACATTTATTGTGAAACTTTTCCACAAACAATATACCAGATAAAAAGAAACTCTCCGGCTACACGAATTGTCTCTAGAGTAAAGACCAGAATAGAAAACAGAGAACATAATAGAATAGAATGGAATAGCAAAAGAAAGGAAAATAGAATAAAATAATACATATATCCTGACATGGTGAGAATTGATTGATCGATCCATTGTCCTCTCGAAAAAAAAGTCTGAGATTTCTAGACAAGCGGAAAATGTGGAATACAAAACAAAAGACAGAAAAGGGGTAAGCAAAAATTTTCCCTTTTGAAAGTCAAATCAGTGAAAAAAAAAGAAGAATCATAAAAGCTAACAGCTCGAAACTTGAATAGATCTTCGTCTCCGTCTCCATCCCCTAAGGAACCTGAAAACAAAAACCCTGACAAAGGGGAAGATTAGTTTTTTAAGGGTATGTCAAAATTCTTAATGATTGTCGTTTCCGAATTATTCAATTGAGGATTGTATCAGAAGAAACTTGTTCTCAAAACTCGTTAATTTTTTTTTTTCTTAAGTTTTTATACCACAACTAGAAGTAATCCATGTTAATTATATATATTAAAAGACATAAACTTCAATTTCATATGGGGTTCATTCTCTCCGTCTCTTAGTTTTTGTTTTATTCAATTTCAGTAACAAAAAGGAAAAAAAAAAAGTTTATTCAGTTTTTGTTTTTTATGCTATTTACAAGGTTGGTTGTTGTTTTTTTTTTTTTGTTGGTTTTTTGTTTTTGTGTTTGTCGTTTAAACATTTCAACATTTACATATTGCATGTGTGCGATAATAAAAAGTTAATTAAATTTACAGCAATTTATGTTATTTCATTTCATTTATTTATGTCGATTCGTTTATGCATAAGATAACAACGCTTAATTGACTACAAAAAAAAAAAAAAAAACGTATCTATATATATTTATATATTTTTTTTTTTATAATAATTAAAAAAAAAGGCACCTGAGTTCAAAATGTGTGTTAAAAATAAAGAATTAAATTAAAGAGAAAAAAAAATGAGAAACGGAAAAATGAAAACGTAAACCAAAAACGCAAATCAAATCAATAAAAAGTAAGAAAAAAAAAGTATTCAAAAAAAAAAAAAAATAATAATAATAATAAAGAGAACATAAGTATTAATAATTAATTCATTTTAATTAATGGTATGTTGTATTTATTTTTTTTTTTTTGTTTTTGTTTTGTATTTCGATTTTGTTGTTGTTGTTGTTTCCACTCTGTTTTTGTTTGCGGTTTTTGTGGGTTATCGACTGATTGACTACTGACTTTTTGATATCACTCATTGATATCGTTGATGGATCGCCGAAAGACGATAGAGATATAGATATATGTTCGTATGTATATGTATATATATTTGTATTTATATAAAGTACTTCTATATGGTCTTTGTCCCTGAATGAAATGCTCTATAACTTGAACTCGTTTACCCTAAAAGGCTTACGATATATTCTGTTCCCGAAAACCTATCTCAACCTATCTATACCGACAACAAAAAAAAAAAAAAGAATTCATAAAAAAAAACAAACAATTTTGGTATAGCCCTTAGAATTCTGCTGTCTCTGGTTTCCTTTTTTTATATGTATATATACGGTTTACTATTGCTTTGCTTTTTACCTTTGACTAGTGTGCGTTATTAGTTTAAATGTTTAACTACAAAATGCCGCCAGATCTGTTTGATGCCTTATGATACGCCTGCCGCCAACTCCAGCTGCTTTTCCTCCTCCGCCGCCTCGTCCTCCGCCTGGGTATGAATGAGGTGGGTGGTGGTGGTGGTGATGGTGGTGCATTCTATTGCATTTTATATAGCTGTGGTGGCTCTTTGGAGGCGGGTATACCATGATCATATTTACCCAATTCGGCCTCATATAATAAATTATTGATCAGATGTTTGACAACGATTTTTGATTTGGTTGTCTTTAGTTTCCTTATGGTAATGGCCACATATTCACCAAATATACCATATTCATCTATATGGCTTGGCTTAATGGGCGTGGCTGAGGCACTTGTTGTTGCTATTGCAGCTGATGATGATGATGTTGCTGCTCCTGATGATAATGACGATGATGAAATTGTTGCTCCTGCTGTAGCACTTGAGCTTGAAGTTAGCTCCAAGGAAGTGGACGTATTCACCAACGATGAGAGATCACGATCACGATCACGTTTTAGTGCCATGTTATTGGAATGTTGCTGTTGTAGTTGTTGTTGTTGTTGGTGGTGTTGGTGGTGGTGGTGGTGGTTGTTGTGGTGTTGGTGGTGGTGTTGCAGATGCATTTGCCCATTGCAATGGCTGCTATCATTGTGGTTGTTATTGTTGTTCCCGTTGCTGCTGCCGCTGATATTATTATTGTTGTTGCTGCTATTGCTGCTGCTGTTGATGCTGATGCCGCTGTGGTTGTGGTTAAAATGCTGCTGTAAGGCCTGAAATGCTAGCTGCCTGTGGTTCGTCATTTGTTGTGACGTTGCCGTCTTTGTAATGGGCGTCAGTGTCAAGGCACCAACAACATGTTGTTCCAGAACTGACCCCACGCCAGCAACACCAATGCCAATGCCGATGCCTCCTCCTCCTACTCCTACTCCATCGCAACCATTCTCATCCATTTGTGCCTTACGCTTGCGATGATTATAGGTTAAATCGGTTGCCTTATAATAATTAATGGGCGATGGTGTGCTAGTCCGTCGATCGAGTATACCCAGCTCTGTTTCATGTTCAATCTGTTAATCCCCAACAAAAACAATAAAATGAAAATTTAAATATATATATTTTAGAAGTATGTATAGAGGTACAAAAATATATTTCATCAGACTATCAAAAACTAAATACTCTCAACAAAAAAAATGTAAAAACAAAACACCGGCAACCAGTTTTCTTTACTCATTTCATTTTCTTCTACTCATCTCATCTTCAATGTCACGCAAAACATTTTTGTCTGATGAAATCTGTATCATCTCGTTTCATCAACTACATCTATCTTGGGGATAGGTCATGACGCGTTGGGGGAGGGGGTTGGGTCTGGGGCGTGCCGCCCATCTTTAGAGATAAGACCTAATCATATTGATTATACATACATAGTTCATATATTGGGCACAACCTATTAATGGATTCCTCATTCATATTTATTGTAAATTTGTTTAGTTCCTTATTTCAATTAGAAATATTTAATTCATTTATGGGTAGTCAAAAGTATTTACACAGTTTTTGGTTTTCTTATATACTCCACGGCAAAAGCATTAGTTTTTCTTGTCTTGGAACTTTTCACAACTTCTTCTGCACCTTTGACGTTAATAACCACTTGTAAGCTGACTAGAACTAATACCACTAAGTAATCTCGACGAAATTTGCATTATTTTGAATCATTGAATTATGAATCATTTTACCCACCATATACAGTGAAAGCTCTAGTCGCGGACAGCTCCTGTAAACGGACATCTCTCTTAGCCGGACGAATTTTACCATGCCAAGAGCATGACTTTCATACAAAATCCACTCCCGCAGGCGGACATCTCCTGCAGACTTACACAAATACTGGAACCGTGGCTTTGGCCTCACGGGAGACTTCACTGTACTAACTTTTTCATCTAACAACTTTACGGAGGATTCTGTTGCCAATTTGATTGGACTGCTAAATGGATTTTTCGCATTGACGCTTTTTAAGCGTTTGCATTTCCGTTTAGTCATTGCTAGTTTTCGGCCACTTTTATTTGAATTTTGCAAATTTGCATTTCTCTTCTTTTTCTTTTTAAGCAGATCATTAACTTGCTTTTTCGATATATTATATACATTGGCCAATTCCGATGCTGTAAAACCAAATTGAAATTTCATTACGATCTCAGATCGAATTTCAAATGACAATTCCCTAGTTTTCACCATTTTTATTCCGAGAATCAAAGACTAGATTTGCATGTTATAAATACTTTCGACAACTACCAAAGCTTCTTGTTTTCATTTGCAATTTATTGCTATCCTATGAACCGTTAGTTCTCCAGATTTCTACTTTCACTTGTTTCCGCATAGATTGAAGCTAAGCTAGAACTATTTTTTCATACCCTTTCTCCCAAGAAAAAAGGGGGCAAAAAACCAATGTAAATACTTTAGACCATCCTTGTCCAAGTTTTATCTTGGCTGATGTAATTAAAAAAATTTTACAAAAGGAGAAAGTACACGCATAGATTAATAGAAAATAATCTTTTAATCATGAACAATTTCCATTAATTTGATTGATCATTTGTACTTCTAATTATCTATTTAATAATATATGAGGTAATTACTAAAATCAAAATGGCAAATGTCTGATGAAATTTTATTGGAAAATTGCCTGCCTTAAAGATTTGATTTAAACTCTCAATTAATTTTAACGAAAGGAGACTGAATTTTAAAGCTAAATCAAATCACAAAGATCTGAAAGTCAATAAAAATTAAATTCAAGTATTTTGTTAATGTGAAACTTGGTTTTAATTTATATTGATAAGATAAGATATACTCATCTACTGACAAAAGTCAAGTATATAACAAACATATTAAACTAATTTCTCACAACCTTAAAATATAATATAATCAAAAGAAGAAGAAGAAAAAAAGTACTTACAATTTCGGTTTTCACATCATCGGCACTAATGTTGCAATAATTCTCGCCATCCAATTCGGAAGAGGAACGTGTCTGCAAAAAAAAAAAAATAAATAAATATATAAACAAATATACTATGTACATACATATATAGAAAAAGGGAAAAGAAAAAAGAACACGGAATAGAATCGAAACAAAAATAAATCGTTAAAAATTAACAGCAGCCAGTCAATGTGAAGAATTTGTCAGACAAATAATAACAAAATAAGAAAGAAAAAAAAAAAATTTGGAAATTCCACTTAAATATTTTTGGCAACGACTACCAAGTACCTTTTAATATATATATTTTGTATATAGGTATACAAAAGAGTAATAAATTACACATTTTTTGAAAGGTCCCAAGACAAAGTTAACCCAGGTTAAAATCAATTATTTAGAGGCAGCCTAATTAGTCTAAGTCTAATCTAATTTAGCTCCAAGTCTAATTATTTAGATTTATCATATAACTGTTTAGACATAGATACGATTGATTGATAATAGACTGGAGTTATATCTTCCCTTTGGCCAAAGACAATTAAAGCCAGGTCCATTATAGTTAACTGAATTGAGCAACTTTAAAGGATATTTAATGTTTAAAGAAAGAAATATATATATAAGGTATCCTAGCCTTACCTATCTATCCTTTTATTTATCCATCTATCTTACTATTCTTTTATCTATATGTATAGATAGGTATATATGTACCAATCATTCTACTTATCCATCTATATCTCTTCTATCAGGCTGATGATCAACTAAATCTATATGTATTAAATTTTAAAGGAAATACCATAGTAAAAGATGTCAAAATTCTAGAAAAATCATTCAACGTCATAAATATGGTCAATATATTTGACATTGAATTATTGAAAGTTAAACGCAAGAATCTACATATAGACAGAGGCACAATTGTATGTATGTATATAGTATACAGCCAAAGAATTTGAGGGACCCTATAATTCGGTCGATATATCCATATAGCCTACTAAATAGTGCTACTAACAAAGCTACAGGGTAACGAATATAATAATAATAATAACATGTAGGTACGCAAAACACGGAATGGCAGAAACACACAAATGTCGGGGGAGTGAGGGCGGTAGGTAGACGGAAAGGCAACAACAAATTAGAATAGTAATAAAAAAAAAAGATATATGTATGTATGTATGTATAAACAGACATACCTATACGAACATATGCATACAGTATATAGACAAGACACAGTGAAACAGACCGATGAGAGACCCGTGAGTCGATGGCGATTAAATTAGTTGTTAAGGCGTCCAAAAAAAAAAAAAAGAGATGGAGAAGAAGGAGAGAAGGGAGTAACAAGATGGAAGGTGGTGATGGTGGTGGAGAACTCTGGTCAGCGTCAGACGAAGACAACATTGAAGTGGACCAACGGGTGGACAGACACCAACAGACGGACGGACAGTCGTGTGAGATGTATTAGCCACAAACAAAAACACAAAAAAAAAAAAAAAAACCCAACCAAATCAAAACCAAACGAATGAAACACACAGCTACAAAACAACAAAAAAAAAAACGCAATCCAGCAACTTGCTATATTGGAGCTCTTGTTGTTGTTGTTGTTGTTGCTGCTGCTGTTGCTGCCGTTGCTGATATTTGTTGCTTGGGGGCGGGCACGAGTCATGTAATGGCTATGGCTGAACGCTTGACTGTATGGCAAACCCCTGTGTCTAGTGATGGTTGGAAGGGGGGGGGCGTCGGCGGGGTGGGCAGGTAAACAGGGTCGGTGCAAAACGTGGGGCTGCCGATTTCTACGGCTGATGCAACACACAACAGTGCGCAAATCAAAGCCAGTTGACACACACACACACACACACAGACACACATTAACACACGCACATATACAAGCTTATCAAGCGCATGCGACGCAATAGCAAGGCCCAGGCACAGTGGTCTTGCATTTGATCAAAAAGTCTAATAAACCAAGTGTTATGTATACCAAGTTTTTTAATATTTGACATAATTTTAAAAGAACTTAAATGTGGAATCAATGAAAATTATTAAATATATATACTGTGAAGAGAATTCTTAACTATAGCTACTGATTTTTTAGTTTTATATACTTTTTCTTTTGAACTACCATCTGAAAAGTATAGCAAAAAGTAGAAAAAACAGAGAAATAAAAACTTGGGTACTTTGTATGTTATATTAAATCTTCTAAACACTAAACCAACATGTTTTATTTTAATTAGTTAGTCTTTATTATTACTAGAACCTAATCTGAAGTTGTCATTACAGTTCTGTATAGTGTCTGTTATACATATATCACTATCTCTCTCTATTTTATATGTCAGGTGGTATTATCCTTTGTCTCTTTTTATTCTTTGTGTACAAAACGTAGTAGGATGAGTGCGAAAGGGCCAAACGGCAACAATGATTGGCATTTGATATCCCTGCCAAACATCGTTACCAAACTTTAAGACCAAGACAAGATCAGAAAGCTGATCACATTTATAATAACTTCTATAGAAACTACAAAACATGAAACCATAATCCTACATAGTTCTTGGGACAATTACCATACAAATATAAGTTATTTAGCACCTTGGTAAAACGGAATTGCACATTTTCATGTTGCACTGATTAATTTTGACCCACTGTGAGTCACAGTTTTGTTTTTTTTTTTTTTTTTGCTGTTGCTGACGAACCGCTAGACACTAGCAGCAGCAGCAGCAGCAGCAGCAGCAGCAGCAGCAGCAGCAGCAACAGCAACAACCATGGCAGAGCAGTAAGCAGCGCGTGTGCTGTCAACAGCAGCGGCTGGTGCCGCAAAACAAGTCAAACCACTCGCCATATGGACTAACACTAAAACATACACACACACAGACACACAAACATACAGAAACACTCTTACACACACATACATTCGTGAACATCCAAAGCTCCAACAGAAAAAACAAACAACGAAATGAACACAAAAAAACATATTCATAAAGCTCTCGCTTACCACAGCAGCTGAGGAGGAGGCAGCGGCAGCGGCAGCAGCCGCAACTGCGTCGTTGTTGTTGTTGCCATTGTTATTGTTGTTGTTGTTGTTGTTATTGGTGGTGGTGGTGGTGCTGTCATTGTCATCGTCGATACCACAGCAATCGTCACCACCGTCGCCTCCGCCACCGCCGCCGCCTCCCGCCGTTGTTATGGCCTCAATGGTGGCAACAGCCGAAGGATCCATTTCACTGGTATCCAACATCTGATGATCTCGATCCCTGTCCCTATCACGAGCTGTGGCTGCTGCAGCGGCAGCAGCTTGTACAACAGCAACAGCGGCAGCAACACGAGCGGCAAACTCTTCATGTGGCTCAACAACAACCACCTGTGGCTGTTGTGATTGTTGCTGCTGTTGTTGTTGTTGTTGTTGTTGGTGGTGGTGGTGTTGGTGATGGTGGTGCTGTTGCTTTGTCAATTGTTCCAAATCTAGGCTATGCATTAGAACCAATTTCTCAGCCGCTTCGGCAGTGGTGGCACCAGCAGCAACAACCGCAGATGATGATGATGATTCATTTATATCGCCGCCGGCAGCAATTGTATCCACATCCTCGACATCACATCGCTCCCCATCCAATATGAAACGTATGGCCTCGTAGGCAAACCACATGGGCTGATAGTTAACGCCGCGACTGCGTCCATTCAGCACTTTGCCGTGCTCCCGATGGAATGAGCTGCGCAGCGATTTGATCTTTGAGCGTATGGAACGGATTTCGGTGCCATATTTCTGGCTAAGCATTTTGAGGGCCTCATATTTGGTTTGTTTGATGTGATAGCCCTTTGTGTTTGGATCCCATAGGACACGTTGACGACGATAGTCCTCGATGAAACCCAAAATGGTGGCGCGTGACCATTCGATGCGATCGCTGCTCACGGCGACTGTGTTGACTGCAGCAGCGGCAGCGTTTACCGTTGATGGTGAGGGGCAGGGCGATGTTGTTGTGGCTGTTGTTGTTGTTGTGGTCAGAGAGGCGGGGGCAGCAACAGCAGCATCTGCAATCAACGCTATGGCATTGGAATTGGCGTCAAGTTTGTATTGCGCTGCGGCTGTGGCGGCGCTGCTGCTGGACATGGTTTTGTTTTTGTTGGTGAAAGTTTGCGGCAATAATGATGATGATGATGATGATGATAGTGGCGGTGGTTGGAGATGGTCTGGTCAATGGTGGTGGTGGTGGTGGTGGTGGTAGTGGTGGGATGGTGCAGCTGATATTGTTGGTGGTTGGTGGTGGAGGTGGTGGTGGTATTGGTATTGGTGGTGTTGGTGGGTGCAGGAGTTTAAGAAAAAGAAGAAGGTGTAAAAGGTAGCGAACGCAACGCGACGAAAAAAAGCGTCCACAACACGTTGCTTTTGACTTTCGACTGAGGCAGCGGCAGCAGCGCGGTGCCGTTGGTGTGGCAGAGGAATTAGCAGCGGCAAGTGCGGCCAGCGGAGGCGGCTCAGCTGCACTTTGTGCGAGAGACAGACACAGTGTGTTTGTGTGTGTGTGTGTGTTAGAGAGAGAGCGAGCGCGAGAGACGTTACGGTGACGCTCTGAACAAAACGGTGTGTTTTCTCTACGTGTGTGTGTGTGTGTGTTTGTGTGAGCGCAAGCTAAAACCAACGAGCGAGCGGGCGCGACAATACAACACAACACACAGTGTCCAAAATCAACGCAAAAGGTGTGCGACTATACTCTCTCGCCCTCTGTGAGAGTGTGTGTGTGTGTGTGTCTGTGTTTGTGCCGCTGCAGCAGCGTGTGTGCGCTCTGCTCCGAGACCTGTTGCTCGCTTGATAATGCAAAGCTTTTGCCTGTTTGCTTGCTGTTGTTTCGTTTCTATTTTGCTATCAGCTGTTTTTCTTGTTGTTGTTATTGGTGCTTGCTTGCTGCTGCTTTTATTGCATTATTAGTTGTTGTTGTTGTTGTCGATGTTGTTGTTGCCGCAATACGTGCGACTTGCTGCTGCCTGCCACTCTTAACCGCAACGATCCGCGTTGCCAGTTGTTTGTTGTAGGTTGCTTTTTGTCGACGCCGTCGTCGTGGTCTTTCGTCGTCGTCGTCGTCGCCGTCGTCGTCGTCTCTCCTCGTCGTCGTCGTCGTTCGCTGTTGAAATCACGATTTGTACTAATTTCACATATTTAAACTGTGTGTGGCATGCGCGCTGACTCTGCTCGCCAACAACAGCAGCAGCAACAGCAACAGCACCAGCAGCAGCAGCTCCCCCCTCCATACGGACCAGTTGCTGCCGCTGCTGCCGTAAGTTCGTCACTTACTTGTGGCTCACCGCTCGCCCCCCGCCCTCGCTATCGCCAACGCCACCGCCACCGCCTACCGCCCCCTCTCGGACTCACACCTTGCCAACCTTGTCGTTTTGCTCGTGTCGCGACTTGCGATCGTTGCTGTTGTTGCTGCTGCTGTCGCTACCGTCAACTCAAACGGCAACACGTTGCACAGTGGGCTAAATACATGCGATTCCTAACCATTGACCAAACAAAATATTATCAAAATTTAATGATCATTTCTGAGATTTATAATTGCCACAGTGGTTTAAATACAGTTCATATGTTAACCATAAATATTACATAGGGAATTAAATATCTCTCTAGCAACTTGTTTCTCTTCCTTTCCCCTTCATCTAAAGATTTCTTTAAAATAACTTTAATTTGCATTCTTTTAAGATTTTAGCATTTGGTGTTTGTATTTATCCTGTGATTTGATTTAAAAATTCGCACCACTGTGCCTTGTCAGCTACAGTTGTAAATATTGTTGCCGTCGCTGCTACTGCCTGGTCCTGACCTCCCCACCTGTCCCTCCACCACTACCACCCTTCTCCCTGCCCATAATCAATCTCTCTCTCTCTTTTAGACACTCCATCGCACTCTCTCTATATATGTATTTGTCTCTCTGTCCCTGTCTCGCTACTCCATCCAGCTCTCTGCTGATTTGAGAAGTTGTTATCGTTGCCGCCGCCGCTGCTGTTGCTGCTGCTGTTGATGTTGTTGCTATAATATATATACACATATATATATATATATGTATAAAAAACCACAAAAAATTAAGAAACAAAAACAACAAAAAGACACTAAAAAAAAAAGCTCGAAAAACACGGTAACAAATTTTGCGAGTCAGCAGTAAACGAAGAAGAAACAGAAAAGGAATTGCATTGCATTTCATGGCGAATTTGGTTGTCTCTCATATCTCTGTTTGACGCTGGACGGTGAAACGATGAAATAATGCTTACGGTACGGTAAAGGGGGGGTATGTCGAGCGGAGGGAAGGATGGTGGAGAGCTGCTGTTGCTCACGTAGGCACGCAGGCAGGCACACGCAGCAACAGCAACATTTTGTTTGGTTTTGTCTGTTTTGCATCATCATTTGCATTGACAATTTGTCTTGCCACGATCTTTTTAGCTCTCAGACATGGGCGAATTGTAGTCCCCTCCAGTCGTGCTACGATTCGGCGAGCCGAATGTTATATCCCAGAAAACATGTGACAAATTGGCATTGCCGAAGCCACACGAGCATTTATGCTAAACGTGTGTCGGCTGCGCTGCGGCAGAGTTAAGCCCTATATGATTCTCCCCTTGACTCTGACTCTCTTGTATACGTATGCTACCCCTCTCTCTCACTGTCACTCTTTCTCTCTCTCTCTCTCTATCGTTGGCCATTTTCAACACGTGCAGAATATGACCAAATGAGTTTGCTTATCATTTTTGCATTTTACCTTGCACTTAATCGCAATCTCTCTCAGTTACTCCAGCTCTATATGGTTTTGCTCTCACCCTCTCTCTCTATCTCTCCCTCTCTGTATCTGTCTGTCTCTGTTTTACACGCATACACACAGCTGTTTTCTTATTGCGGAAGCTTTTATGCCTGGTGTCTCGCATTTTCTGCTTCTTTCTTCTCGATTTAACTTGCTCATTATCAAGCGCCGCTGCTGACGTCGACGCAAACTTTAGCGACGTGTTTGCCGCACCTACGATAACGGCATTATGTTGACCCACCGGCTGCTGCGGCTTCATGCTATACCCTACACTATTTACACCTCCTTTCCCCAATCATATTGCTGGAGTGCAGTGGTAAACACAAATGCCTCTTCGATTGCAGCAGCGCAAAAAAAAAACCAAAAAAAAACACAAACACAAAAATAACGAAAAATGTCGTGGAGAAGAAAATGAGGAGGTGATGGAAAGGAGAAGAAAAAAAAATTGAATTCAAAAATTGGCTCTGCCGCTCTGTCGCGGGAACGTCAGCGCCGTCAACGTCGCGTCGTGGCGTAAAGCTTTTGCATTCAATTTTCGTTTCAAGTTGACAAATTGACGTTCAAAGTTGTTTGCGCAGCATTTCAGTTACAGTTTTACATTGCGTATACCCAGCAAGCATTAAAAACCGATGGGCATATCAGTTAATCATAAGCAATCGGTCAACAAGTAAGTCTCTATCTACAAATCACGAGGCAGCGGCAATTAGCCTAATCCGCAATGGAGTTTCTGAATTAGAAGTTGATAAAGAGTCACACACCTTGCAAACTGTCATCCAAAATGTCCATCAATTCTTGTTCTGTCCCTTTCACACTCATATGTACCTAAGGAAATTAACAAGAAAAGAGTCAAAATGCAATACTAACGCCATAACCAAAAGTCATTTAAGTGAGAAAGATAATTATCTACAAAATTTGTATGTTCAAATTTTCTCAATATTTGATTGATATTTGTACAATGAATTTCTCCCATAGGAAACTATTATATAGGGTATATTCAAGTCGATATTAAAGAGCTTGTTAAGTTTTTGGATTTTGTTTTCTTATTTTATGTTTTATGGTTTTCTGCCTGTTTTGGTGCATATCTACTCTCTCGTTTCTTCTCATTGACTGCAAACAGACTACCTACCAACCTACCTTCCTCCCCCGCATAACCGTACCACCATCTACTGTTATCATTATACGGGGATTCTTTCTGTTTCCTTATTATTTTATGATTTTCCGCAGTCTTCTCGCCATTTAATATATAACGACGGTCTAACAGTTAGTAAGAAAAGTTAATGTCCAGCAAATCAACGAAATCATAAACGCAAAGAAAATGCTATAGCAAAATTTTTGTGAAAAATTCTAAACTAAATTAAAGTTAAATTAAGTTAATTTAAGATACATATGTATGCATGCATACATACTTTTCTGGAACACTGTTGTCCCCCCTTAGTATGCAATCAGCTGCAATCATTGATGTTCTTCCTGATGTTGCTATTGCTATTGCTATTTCAGTTGTCATTGCCAACTAAATTGCATTGAGCTGTCACATTAGAGAGAAGCAACTCGATACTTCAGAGCAACGACACCACCTCACACACATTATTCCACTACCCCCCTCCCTCCCTTTCCCTACTCCATCACAAAGTCACACTATTTCCTTCACTATACACATCAACTAAGTGGGTATTTCTCTCTCCTTCTTTTCATCATCATCATCATCATCTTCTTCTTCTTCTTCTTCCTGCCGCAGTCAAACAGTTTTGTATCAATCAACTTTAGAGGTGTTGGCCAGGTGACTAGCTGCTGTTAGTTGCGTGCACTTTAGCTGAAACTGATATTGACGTTGGGGGAGAAGTGCACACAAACCTAAGGTATATGTATGTATATATGTAAGTAGGTATATCTAAATTGGGGTGGATTTTTATTGTATGTAGTAAAATAGGGAAATCTTCGGAATTTATCAAGACAACTAATCATATTACTCATACGACATGATGAACAAAAAAACTTTGACAAAATCAGTTTTCCTCTAAACCATTTTATTACTTCGATCAATTATCATGATAATTGGTGTATAGTTTTAATCGAATGATGGATAACCTTAAGTTAGTAACACCATTTAAGTGCAGATTTGATTACTTGAGAATAAGATTGTTGCTTAAGGCCAGTAGATAAACTTTAAAAGAGAAAATGCATTAAATTTGTATCTAGATTTCCATAGAAATATTAAAAACACTTATTAAATAGCCATCTCAATTTTGTAAATTTGATCAAACAATAGTTTGTTTATTTAATTTGTCCAAATACACAAAAGTTCTCAGATTTTCCTTGACATTTTAGCACCTGGCTTAAAAAAAAAAAATGATGTTTTCTAATTTTCTAATGCTAATTTATCTATTTGTTCTTATCACCTATTCATACTTTGCAAGTAATCTCTACTTGGTTTTTACCTTTTAGCAATTAATAATCATGAGTAAAGGTATATTTCCTTAACAATAGAGAAAACCAGTCTAATATGTATGCATGTACATATGTACATAGATATAGCCATATACGCACATACTACTATAATACTACCTATGTATGTGTGTGTACTTATATATATTATATTATATTTTATGCCATTTTGAACGTCACGTCGCCACAAAGTCGTCGTAACGTCACATCTATGTAAGTGTCGTCATGGGTTTGTGTGTGTGTGTGTGTCTGTGTGTTTTTTGTTACAAATATTTTTCCTCCCGTTGAACAACAGTCTCCGGTCTTCCTATTTATCAGCTGACGACTGCCCGCTCCGGCGCTTCTCTTTACAGCGACCCGCGTTGCCACCGTGCAACGTTGCCTGTCGGATTAGCTCTACCACCCGGCTGTCGCACAATTTGAAATTGCACTTCCTTCTAGCCATGACTAAAAAAAAACATAGAAAAAATGAAGTGGGCAACAGCTAAAGCAACGTCGGCAACTTACTCACCTGAACGTTTACTTATTTACTTAGTTTCATTTTTAGTATTTTTTTTCTCTCAGTTTTTTTTTTCCTCCAACTGATGCGTATCTGATGCTGTTGCAGCCTAAGTAAGTAGGTGCTAACGGGAAATGGCCTGGCCATTGAGCGAGTCCGAAAGGAAGTGCATTTCAATGAATGCACATCTGATAAACGTAATATCCATGGACAGAGAGTCCAATGCATTTGCCCATTGAGTATTGCCCACTGCCCACTCACTAAAATGCATCGAATGTTTAATTCAATTTGCGGCGATTAGCCAAGGTTGAGCAATCCCCCTCATCGCCATCCCCCATCCCCCATCAAATTATGCGATCCACTGAATTCTATATAGAATAACTTTATGAAATCTAAAACCCATTTTAATTGGACAAAACCTATACATATAAGCATCAAATTATTCGCATCGAAAGAGAATCCAATTTGTAGTTCTAAGAAAATTACACAAGCATTATTAACAACTACAAAATAATGTAACAAATAATTGCCCCAGAAATAGACAAAAATCATTGCAATTCTAAGAGGAGACTCAATCGTTGACTTGGTTACACACCTTTTGCTCCTTTAAGTTTATGTAGTTATTAGGTACAATTAGTTTGTCAATTAAAGTAACTTCAATTTCTTTTATTAAACGATGATGTGTATGAAATTTATTGGCAAATTAAATGTATATTAATATATTAGGTACTGATGACTATTCGACTTAAAATTTAATAGTTAACGACAAATTGTATCTTAATTACCTATAGCCTAGTACTTACTTTGTTTCACTAATGATATCCAAAATTTCAAATAATTTTTAATCAACATTTTTGATTTTTATTTTTATGCTCATTAAATTACTTTAAATTAATTAGCTTGGCAAAAAATTTAAAATAAAATTACAAGTTTTTAATATAACTTTTACGGAAACTGAAAAATTTCAATGAGATTTCTTTAGAAAACTTTACCGAATCAAATAAAAACGCGACTCGGTTAAAATTCCAAGTTTAAATTAAAATATTTATGAAATAGGAAGTATTTGAATACGAAAGCCAAAGCAAAAATCGATTCCGTTTACGACAAGTATATGCGAAATCGAAAAAGAAAACAATCCCTTAGAACTATTTAATTAACCTTACATAGAATCATAACTGATCCCTATATCAATTTAGTGTCAAAACGTGAGATAAAAATTTCAAATCATATTGTTTAATTACGCTCCAGTAGTAGATATAGACAACTATAAACTCTATCAAATTCATGATCAATTCAAGAACAAAAAAAATTACATAATGTCCGAGTATTTGTGTTTATGTCAGAGATAAAGCCAAATGTCAGAGTTATTTTGCAGTTTATCTTTTAAAGCCTATGGAAGAACAATCAAGTTTTTTGTTTGCCCTTGTCGTGAGCAAATATACATATATACATATATTTTCCATATGGTATATTAGTATATATATGTGTGTGAGTGTGAGTAAGTATGTATAACAATAATCATTGCGGGTCTCGCCCATAAATCACAAATGCTCTCAAGTGTATCGAAGAACTAGGCAATTTGGTAAGAACAAAAAACAAAAAAACAATATTAAAAAATAACAACAACAATAACATACACACTTACATACCATACGTACATTAATTGCTAAATAAACATTAAACAATAAAAGGAAAGAAAAAAATGATATACATACATACATATGTATATGTATGGTATATTAATTCATTATATTTTTTTTTTATGCTACGCTTGCGATACAAAACAAATTTCACTTTTTAAGGCAATTTGTTTATCTTAATGTGTTTTTACTCATTTGGTTAATGATTGCTATAATTCCTTGAGCTATATTCATTCATACATATGTATGTACAATGTACATTCTATATACATATAATTGTATGTATATCTATACGTCTTTTCTAGATATCTTTAGAAGTATTCTAAATATTTATATGGCAAATTTAAATTTAAGGATTCAAACAGCAAGTTTCTAGCTTTTTAATTTAGCTTGATGTTTAAACTTTAAAGCACATCAAACGGCATCTTAATAGTATTATCGATAAATGCTAAAATGTCGATAGGTAAACATAAATTTTAAGGATGATAATAAAAGCTACAGCTAGATAATATAGCTAGAACATATTTTAGAGTCTTTGATGTTATGGCAATACTTTTTGCAAAAATAAGTCGATGGCAAAGATAACCTTATTTTTGAAATCGATTTAAAAACGATAATTCAATAAAAATACTCACATAATATTTAAAAACACCCAAGTTATTTAATCGTTGAAATCGTATTAAAAACGATAATTCAAGAAAAATAAAAGAAATAATCATTAAAGGGGGGTGTATACTCAATTCATGCAAAAATCTGTCCTTTTTTAAGAATTTTTATTGGCAATGAGGATAGTCTCGGTTCAATTGTTTGCCCGTATGATAATACAATATTAAAACAATATGTCTGAAAATTTTCATCCAAAAATATTGAAAAGTGAGATATAGGCAATCTCCGGCGGGACCTCGGAAAAAAGTGGTTTGCGGTGAACATCGTAACTCGTCACAGAATCATCGGAAATGTAAAAATCAAATTGCATTAGTTGAAGGAAAAAATTCCCCAGGTAACGCTGTCCAGTTTTTATTTTTAATTTTTGTTTTAAAGGCACTTGAGAGTTAAAACCCCCGTTTTTCGCTCAAACAACCGAGTTATTTGTTGTTGTAAAAATAATAAATTTAAAAATAAAAAAAAAAAAACTCGACAGCGTTACTTGAAGAAGATTAGTGAAGAAGTACTGTGCAAAATTTCAAAACAATTCGTCCAGTAGATTTTGCAGGATCGTGTTCACCGGCTTTGAAAATTGCAACCTTTCAGGAGAGCGTTTTAAAGTTTTGGACACCCAAAATACTAATATAAAACGGTCGGCCGACCTGCGTTCAACTGCCCATAACTTGAGAAGTTTTACTCGGATCGATCTAAAATTTTAACACACTATTTTTGAGATGTTGTGCGTTCAGAAAAAATAATTATAAAAAATTTAAATACTATACCCTCCCCAAAGCTATATAAATAATATTTATAAAATAAGTAGATCTAACAAAAAAGATTGTAGAATCCTTGATATTAGGACGATAATTAAAAATAATGTTTGTGGCGATAAACTAAATCTCTGCAATCGATTTATTGCCGATAATTTGAGAAACGAAGGGAAAAGATCAAAAGCCCTTTTTTAAAAACAATTTTACCGAAACCGAAACTGAAGCAAAAAAAATTGAAAACATTTAATGGAAATGTTTTCGATTTCAATAATTGTGATAATAATCAAATATTTCAATGTTTTTCGATATATGTACAGACATACATATGTATGAAGAACATGATGTTTGCTGTGATTGTTGTCAGTTGTTTAATTGATGTAGTGCATCGATCACTTCTCACAACACTGAGACAATATTCTTCAATTCTTCGGTGTGTATGTATATGTTTGTTGTTGTTGTTCTTGTTACTTTTTATGTTTTTATCATATTTCACATTTCGTTCATACAAACATATATGTATGTATGTACAAGTTTGTCGTAATTAGATGGGAATACAAGTGCGAGTAATCATGGCAAGCAAATATCAATCATATGTACATACGACTGTTTGTATGTGTGTGTGTGTGTGTGTCTCTGTCTCACTCTGTGTGGATATATATACATACAAGACTTGTTTGTTTTCCGATATGAGCAACACAACGGCAACGACGTGTGTTCCAAGTTCGTAGAATTCGCTGCGTTTTTCTACGAAATCCACAACGAGGCAAAATGTGTGCCCCCCCAGCTCAGTTAGCCAGCCAGCCAGCCAGCCAGCTCCAGGCGGGCAGGCAGGCAAAATGCTTCGATCGCCTTTGCTACTGATGCGAGGCATCGCATCGACATGGGCAAGACAAGGCATGGCAAAGGGGGGCCCTGGGGGACTCTGGAGTATGGGGTTAAGGGGGGGCTTATAACATCTGGAAATGACGTAATGTAAGTTAGCTGTTGTTTTTTTTTTTCTTTTTTTGTTTTATTATTATTATTATTTTATTTTTGTTTTTATACATCAACACCATCATGTTGTCGGTTTTTGTTTTGCTCGTTGCGTTTCGTTTCGTTTCGCTTGGCAAAATCAGCAATAACAACAACAATAGCAGCAACTTACTTAGTAGATATAGTATATATGGTATATATATATAAAGACATATGTATGTATGTACATATGTACATATATAAAACTAATGATAAATTCTACAAGCGAACTTTAGCTTTCAGCTTTCTGTTTTTCTACCCTATAGCTACATGATGTAAAACGGGCATATTAAAGTAATGATTAGCCACATAAAAGATCAATTTAGAGATTTCTTTCCTAGAATTGATAGTTCTCTATGTCTCGCAATCTCTCTGTTGAGAATTTAGGAAAACTTCCGCCAAACTAAGATCTAAAAATACAACTTGGAATTCAGTTTCTAACTTGATCTCAATACTGATCACATAAGGAATTTTAATGCTAAAAAATTATGCTCGAATCAAGTTATTTATTTATTTATTTATACTGTGATTGGGCAGTGATTGTAAATTAAAGCCAATCTTCTTACTAGCTATAGCTACTAGGCCTTAAGCTAGAATCAAGTTAAACTACTGTATATAAGGAAAATATTTAATAATCTTAGGAATAAGATAAATTTTAAAAAGTTTCGAAAAAGGACCATTTATAGAGGCTTTTGTTATTTAGATGGATACATAATGAGACGGATACATTTGAGATGATACATATGAGATGATGCATAATGGACTTGAGAATATGATTAATTTTAAACTGACTTTCACAACACTTTAAAGCAAAGTGCTTCTCTCTGTCCCTCTCTCTCTTTTTCTCTTTCTTCCTTTCTGTATAAGGTCCTAACGTCTATAAAAGGTTGTGCTTCTATTACACAAAAATGACCACTTCAAAAATGATTTTAAAAACATATCGTCGATTCCACAACTTAAATTATTAAATATTTTTGTTTTAATTATTTCTTTAAGTAGAATATTTGAATAAGTCAATAAGATTATAAGAAATTTTTAAAGTGATATTTTGGGGTTAAACCTCATAAACTAATTCACTTGAGAGCAAAACTAAATAAAATTAAATAACCTTATTTCTTAAGGAAAATCAAAGGCCCATCTTTAGGAAGAGTATGTGGAAAATATATATATTTCACCTCCATCTAACTCTCGGATGTGTAGGGTATTGCCATGTCGGCACTTGGATGCCAATAAAGGGATTCTTTTTTTTTTGCTGTACACCCGGGCTCGGTGGCGTCGGCCCCATGTCAACAATCAACAGTTTGCCATAAATTATTTTGTGCAAAATGCTCACGCTTCGAATGCGACCCCAGGGAGCCCCCAGGCTCCTCCCCATATACTAATATTGATGATAAGCTGCGAAATAGCATAGATACGTATGTGGTAGTATATAGAATGTGTATGTATGTATGTATGTATATATATGGTCCCTTTGCGATTGTCGCTCAATCGTGCATTTACCCCCTTCCTTTACTTTCAGAGAGTTACACACTTTCCCAGTCCCAGTGCCTACCCCATGCCCCATTTTTATGTGATAAAAAATAATGAAGAGCAGCAGCAGCAGCAAAACTGTAATACTAAAGTATTGTGTAAACCCAAAGACAAAGGGAAAGCGCCCTGCATTTGTCATTTTGATATTGAGTAAGGTTGGAAAAGTGTTGTAAATCAATTAGGCCAAAAGCCAGATCAGAACAAAAGGCAGGCAGGTGGGATGGGAAGGGAAGGGTACGGGTAGGGGCTAAAAAGTAAGTCAACTTACTGCGTTGTT
Source organism: Drosophila willistoni (assembly GCF_018902025.1). Classification (NCBI taxonomy): domain Eukaryota; kingdom Metazoa; phylum Arthropoda; class Insecta; order Diptera; family Drosophilidae; genus Drosophila; species Drosophila willistoni. Next base: position 9,832,190 of record NW_025814057.1, read on the forward strand.
GTTTGCCTTGGCTACGTGTCTCGTCCAAGGGATCGAGAACGTGCACTTCCCCATTATGATTTATGGCTAAACAAAATGCACAAATGCTGTTTCACAAAGTATAACGATTGCGTTTGCTCGTAAATTATGCCCAAGACACACTCTGGCGACTGCTAGACGACTACGACGATGACTCCTCGAACTTGGACTCGGACTCCAGGAACTGGTACTGGATGATGGGGCTAAAGCCAAGCCAAGCCAAAGCCAAAGCTAACAAACTGGGTATAGGATTGCCATGGACCTTGGACAAAACAAAAACCCAAGGTATTTGCTTGTGTGAGTGCTCTGGTTATGGCCCGGCTAATTTGTTGCCCTAATGGCTGTTCAAGATGCCAGCCCTTAACTTACAATTAGCTTTTGGGTAGCATTTGCGTTAGGCAAAACGGGATAGACTTAACAACTTTATCTTGTCCATCTAGTTTATACTTTTATCATGATAATGAATAACCAAATTTCTTTCAAAATAGACTCAAAAAATGAAAAAAAACTCAATGAGTAATATGATGGAAGCATTGGAATTGAGACGATACTGTGTGAGGACATTTTTTAATTCGACATAATAGAATAAGGAAAAAAGTAGATAAACTTTATGAGTATCTGGACACAAGCAGTGAGTTCAAAGAGATATATGATGGAAGCATTGGAGCTGAGACAATATTGTATCAGGATATTTTAAAATTCGACATAATAGAATAAGGAAAAAAGTAGATAAACTTTATGAGTATCTGGACACAAGCGGCGAGTTCAAAGAAATATATGATGGAAGCATTGGAGCCGAGACAATATTGTATCAGGATATTTTAAAATTCGACATAATAGAATAAGGAAAATAGTAGATAAACTTTATGAGTATCTGGACACAAGCAGCGAGTTCAAAAAAATATATGATGGAAGCATTGGAGCTGAGACAATATTGTATCAGGATATTTTAAAATTCGACATAATAGAATAAGGAAAATAGTAGATAAACTTTATGAGTATCTGGACACAAGCGGCGAGTTCAAAGAGATTATTGCATTTGCCCAAGTGTTAATTTAGGAGCAAAATAGTTTTTAAGTTTTAAATTGTTCAGGGGAAAAATAAGGAAAAAAATAGATGCTGCCTTAGCTGTGGCAAGCACTTTAATGATGAAAATGCGAGAAGTTCGTCTATTTATACCAGTTCGGATCAAAGCCTACCACGATGAATTGACAAAAAAAATGGAAATAGTGTGACAGTAGTCACAAAAAAATTACTAAATAAGTAATAGACTAGAATCGATATATCTAAGAAAGTCAGTCCCTAAATCGATAGATTTAGAATCGATATGTCTAAGAAAGTCCGTCCCTAACTCACAATCGATTCACGAAACGATTGCTCGTTTTGCAGTTAATACGATTTTTTTACTTTTTATCATAAAGTTACTGAGACGATAAGCCATTTGGCTAATTTGTATAAATTTATATTCACTTAAGTATAATTTTAATATTAATCTATTTTTAAACCTTTGCCCCAAATCGAGGGCAGCACTCCAAATGCTGTTCATCATTTCCCAGGCAAACTCATTCTTCTGTCATGCTTTTTTTATTTATATTTTTTTTGTTTGTGTTACTTTTTGATTCACTAACCAAACAAAGGCTATACGTGGATTGTCATTTCCCCCAGCTGTCTCAAACCTCTCAGCCAAACTAAAAAAAAAAATTATGAAAAATAATTAAAAACCTATTAAAGTCAAAAATAAAAAACAAAAAACAAAAACAAAAAAACTGAACAATAACGACTGAAGAACAGTCAAATCAAATTACCCAAAAAATAATAATAAAACCGAAAAAAATAGCAGAAAAATCATTAAATGCACGAAACAACAAGAGAAATGTGCCAGGGCCATTAAGAATTATGTGGATGTTTGTGTATGGTTGAGAGCTTGGGAGTAATTATTATGCGAAGATCACGTATTCGCATTTTGCAAATAATAGAAGGACGATTTATGGAGGACCAGCTAACAAACAAAACCAAAAAAAAAAACATAAAAACACCCAAAAAAAACCATAACAGCCGTGTAGGAAAAGGAAAAGCAAAGAATTGGAATGGCTTTAGCTATGCAACACTTTAAATACCCTTTGTCAACTCGCAAAAAAGGGTTGTTTAAAGCAAAAATATATTAACATTAAAGTTATTTATTATTTTATTTGTAAATACTTTTACTTTAGTGTGTGAGAATGATTTACTAAGACTTATGAGTCCAAATCACTTTAAGCATTTTGTACTAAGAATTACAAATATCGATTATACACATAAATATGTAAAAATTACCTTAAAGATATACATAAATAATACAGTGGAAAGTAAAAAAAAATATATATATGCACTATAAATTATAAATTTCCCATGTCAATATAATATAAAACTTTTAAACACAAAAAGTTAATGAAAATGTTGATTAATTATATTAAATACACCCTATACACCCTATATAATATAGAGTATTAAACGAACGGACAAAAAAGAACAAAAAAAGGAAAAAACCAAAAACATAAACCAAATTGTGTATCACAAAAATAAATTTCAATTTTGGTTTTTGTGCCCCAATGCTAAACACTTTGCCAAAAACTTCCCCAAAAACACCTTGTTCTCGGCCTTCCCTTCACTTCCCCTACCATTCCCACTCCCCGTTCCCGTCCCCGTACCCATCCCGTACCACCTACCAATCGCCTCTTGACTGACTCCGGTCTACACACCCTATACTGCTTGCTCCTGCATTTAGCTTCTCCCGTCCAGCTCCTCTCACACCCACAGTAATTGGCTCAAATTACAGAAATTCGGCTCTGACTGTGGCTCTGGCTCTGCTGGATGTGGATGTGGCTGTGGCTACATCGTCCACAACTTGGACTGGTATTATTGTCATGGCACAATATTGTTTCCCAAAAATGAAACCAAACGAAACAAATACGTGACCAGAAATTTAAAAAAGCAACCAACAAAAAAAAAAACAAAATAAAAGAAGAAATAAAATACAAAACTACACACCAGGCCCAGTCTCAGGCCCAAAACGAAAAAAAAACTGTGCAAAATAAAATAAGGAAACAGCAAAAACCAAACCAAAACCGAAACAAAACAAAAAAAACAAAAAAACAACGAAAAATATCGCGTTGATTTGAATTTTAAAATGTTTCATGGCATTTGGTTGTTTGTTTGCCGCTCTGCGCTCAGTTTTGTGGTGCTAACTTTTTGTCGGTCACAGTGGGTGATAAGTGAGTGCGACTAAGTGATAGTCCATAGCTATCATATACATATATATGTAGTTGTGTACTTAAACAGGAACTAAAATAGCCAAAAATACTAAATATAAGTATATACCATCTAGTAATTGCGGTTTAAGAATTAGTTCAGCTGCCTTCAAGTCTTAGCTCTAATCAATGTTTTCAATTCTAAATACAGATCACAGATTTTGGTTTGGATCATAAGTATTTAATATATGATTTAAGATTTTTTGATTATATAATCAAACCAATTCTAAAACTCCATAAACTGAATAAAAAATCTGATCAAAGACCACTCAAAATAGAATTAAGCAATCTATTAAGAATTATTAATGAAATTCAACGGAAAATTGGCAATCGATTATTAAGAACTATTTCATTTAAAATCGATAACAAACCAATTTCGATATTAAAAGTGTCATCTGTAGTGGTCATGTAATTATTTGATCGATTAAAAAACCTGAAAATTGACAAATTAAACGATAGAAACCTTTTTTATATCAAAATTCATGAAAATTCTTGGATATCTTCTTGAATTATTTGACTGATTCTCTCATATTGTCTAAGGATATGCACGGGCTCCACTGTGTGAATGCTTTTGCAATGCGACGCTATCACTGTGAAAAGTTTTACACACAGCCATTTGCTGTCATTGTTGGCTGTTACTTTTTGTGCCATTTGGCGACCAACCGCCAACCGTCAACCAGCTCCTACCACCAGCACCAACATCACCACCCATCCACCCACCCACCTACCCTCTCTTAACCTAAAGCATACCCATTGCTACCCATCCCGCTACTAAAGTGGAAGCCAAAGCCGCAACAAAGTTGCAAACCAGCTCAGTTGCCTTATGTAAATTGTAAAAGGAAAAAAAGAAACAAAATAAATAAACAACAACAGTTGAACAAAAAATTGATAATGAAACTTTTCAGCGCAATAAATAATAACCAACTACAGGGAAGGGGCACCATGGATGGCATGAGGCAGATGCCGTGGCAAAAGTGGGGAAGTGGGGGAATGGGTGAGTTAGGGAATCACAGGTAAAGAAGAGAAGGCGGCGAAAAATTGGAGAGAAAGAGAGACTTGAGGGCAAATAGGAAAAGCAAACGCATTGAATTTTTGATTATTTCTATAAATATTACGAATTGTGTGTTTCTGTGAGTGTGTGTGTGTGTGGTATATATATAGAGTAACCAACAGGACGGATACGGGTTAGGGACGCGGGGCAGCAGCTGGTTATGGGTGTGAGGTGGCGGTTAATACACGTGCCAAGTTGATAATGCCGCCGCCCAAGCAGATCCCAAAAACCTAAACCCACACCCCATTCCCCCAATCCCAACGTCTAGGTCAAGTTTGAGAATGTCATAAAAAGATACACACACACACATGCATTCGGTGTGTTTGTGGGTGTGTGAGTGTGTATGAGTGCGAGTGTTTCTTACTTTTTTTTATGATTTTATTTATTTTTGGCGCTCTCGTTTTCGCGTATCGGCATAAAACTGAAAAATAAACAGACATAAAAACGACATATAACAAAAATTGCTATGCAAATAAAGAATATGGCCGCCGCCTACCCTTCTGCTTCTCCTCCTTCTTGCACATACACAGATGTATGTGTGCGTGTGTTTTGGGGCAGGGAGGAGGATACATTGCTGCGAGGGAGGTTCAACGGCGGGGCACATGCAAGATAAACAAACAAACTCACACAAACACCTGGGCTTGGGGGCTTGGGGCTTCGAAATTGTTGTGTATGTGTATGTATGTATGTATGGTTTATATATATGCTTATGAGTTCTACATACAAACCATACATAGTCTCTGTATTTATGTGCATATATATATATATATATATATTTAGCATGTATGTACATATGTCTATATCTATCTATATCCCAAGTAGTAGTAGACAACTCCAAAAGGTGTGCCCCGAAAACATTGCTATTGTCGTTCGTTTAGTTTTGGGTTGACTAGAAGGCTGGCGATCGGGGGGTTGGGGTAGGGAGGAGGGGGTCTTTTCAAACGGCGCTATCAGTCAGTCTCGCCAACGCGCAATAAAAATATTCTAAGGCAAGACACCTAAAAATGAAAACTACAAACGAAAAACTATAAACAACAGAAAGTCATCAAATGTTGTTGAGAAGTCTCCCTTACACACACACACAAACAAACACACACAGTTTCAGTTGAACCGATAAATTATATACCCTTTCTCTTAACCCCGACCCCAAAAAGAAAAAAAACAAGTGGATGGAGGATGCCATCTTGTGGTCCTTTGTTTTTCAATTGATTCTCTTTCTCACTCTGTTTTTGTGTTTTTTAAAATAATTTTCACATTATTTATTTATAGTGACTATTAAATAATAGTTATATTTTTCATTTGGTAATAAACCAAACAAGATTTGTTTGAATTATGCTCTAATGGTTTCACTTAAATATTTTATAAGGTTTTCTTTTGATTTTCCATTTCCAATATTGTTATTATTTTTGTTTTCAATATATAAGGAAACAAAAAGTAAAGTTTTTTATACAACTCGAGTTTGGAATAATTTAAAAAATCCTGCAACATGTTCGAAGTTTCGAATATTAAACACAACAACAAGAAAAATCAAAGTAAATTACATTAAGAATTTCTCAAATGAAATCAAAATTGAGAATAACTTAAGTCATATTGCATTTTCTAAGACTTATGTATTAGTGAAATTTAATAGATGCTACATAAAATTCTATATAAACATATAGAATAGACATAATATACATTGTGACTCAAAAGAAGACGGGAATTCTGAAAAAAACTCAAATTTTTTAATCATTATTAATACATATTTATTGGATCTCTAAATGCCTTAAATATCAAGTAGATCAAAAGCTACAGATACAAAGGCGAATTTATATGTAAACTGGGAAGAAATTTTTGGAAAGAAATAGCTCTGGGATATTAAAAATTGCTAAAGTTTTAAGAGTAAGTATTGCCTTTCCCCTTAAATGACCTCACCTGGAGGAGGCCTTCCCATAGCTACTATAATATCCAATATGATGAATGCGGATACATTTTAAACTTGACCTTTTAATCGTCCATTAATGGTGAAAAGGACCTTTAATAACCTCAGTTAATTTAATAAATATTTAACTACTCGAATTGCATGTATAATTTGTATATATGTAAATATGTATGTATGTAATGTAGGGTAAATGTAAACCAAAAAATTGCAGGTGTAGGGCATCAGTTGAGCTCTGCATGCAATGAAATTGAAAATGAAAACGAAATGAAAATTGTTGTTCGCATAAAATAAACCATAAATAATAATAACAATCCCAGACAACTTAAAGAACAACAACAACAGCGGCAGCAACAATAATAACAATAACAACAACTCGGCACGATCATTTATAAATATTTATATATACATACATTTGTTGTTATTTTGTCGCGTCTGTTGCATTCTATAATTGTGTTTCCATTGCCCATGCCTTCGTCCACCCCCCCGCCTATTATGCCACATTGTGTGTTGTTTGTATAGACAATTTCGTTATTTTTTGTTTTTTATTACTTGTTTTTTTTCTGTTGTTGTATTGATTACGTATGTAAACAAATAGTAAAAAAAAAATCGTATTCTCAATTGCAAATATTTACTTGATATTTATATGTACCTCTATACATAAATATATATATAAATATATAGTAGTTTGTACGACGTAGACCCAGTTTGTTGAGATGATGTTGTATTTCCCTTCTTATCATCTCTCTCTCTCTTTCTCTCTCTCTCTCTCTTTCTGTGTGTGTCAAACAAATGGCGCACGTTTCTGTCTGGTTAGCTTAGAGGCTCAGAGGTTTTGACTCGGACTCGAACTCGGACTTAGGCTTGGTCTCAGGCTCGTCATTAGGTAGCTTAACGTATATACTATATAGATTTCAATTCAACAGATGTGATGTGAAGGGGTTAGTGAGGAATCTATCAAACGTCTAGCCGTCTCGGTCATAAAACGACTATTGAGAAGTCATTGAGCACTAGACCGATACGCGTGGGGGTCTATTGAATATATTTGTATATATATATACATATATATATCGAGGCTGGGCGCATGCCATATATAAGTATTGTGCATAATATGGTAATTGATTTGATGCATGTGCAGTATCTCTTCTTTATCGATGGGGGTGTCGGTATCGGTCGGGGTTAACAAATTGATCGATCGCATTAATTATATACAAAAAAAAAAATAACAACAAAAGAGTCACTGCTCGCTTGCGTCAATTCCAAATCCCAGATACTATATGCATACTATACTATATAGTATATACATTTAAACATTCAAAGATATCTGGCAAACAGAGAAAGTTTTCGAATAAGAATTATTAAGCAAAATGAATGTATCTATGGCAGCTGCATTCTATATAGTATAAGTCTTTTTTCCGATTCTATATACCTACATATGTATACATATACTAGAAATTTTTAGAAATAGCCAACGGAAATCATTTAATATACAATTTTTTAATTAACAAAACAGAATGCTTGTCATTTTGAATACTGCTTTTAAGCATTCCTCAAATTTTATATTAGAAATCCTTTTAGAATTTCTTAAAAGAAAAATGGAAAATTTAGAAAGATGTTGGATAGGAAACTCAATAACTTTCTTCTGAAAAACATATAAAAAAGTTGATAAAATCATTATGCAAATCAATTGGCAATCGAACCTATCCTAATTATAACTTTAATTGAATGACTTAGCAATATAACAATCGATATATGAAAACTCAATCTAATCTAAAAAATGACTAATCATATATTTTTATTTGATAATTCAACTGCAAAGAATTATGACAGAATAATGTTGATTATGTCAAAATATTAAGATGAACTTTCTAACCTTGACAAAATTTCACTTATCATTCAGTTTTTGTTAGCACTTTTGGTTTGGCTATGTTCAGGTATTTGGTTTGGTTGTCATTATTTGCACTACAACCAAGTACAACTCCTGTGAAAAGTTGCTCCACATTATTCTCTCCCATATAAACTCAATTAACATTTGCATAGTATTCATATTAGTATTATTATTTGCCATATTGTTTGATATCAGGGACATGGCGTTGGCTCTGACTGCCAACAACAAACATGAACACACACACACAGACAGAGTGAGAGAGACAGAAATCCAGAAATTGTCAACTTTTGCTGTTGCAACGAAATTTAAATATTTAATTTAACAAGTTTTTCAATTAAATTAATAATGCAAATTGTTCGCCATATATTGTACGAGTATGTTTCGCTTTTCCTACTCTCTTGGCTTGCTTGCACTTTTGCTTCTCCTCCATCCCATCCCATTCCATCCCATTCCATTCATATACCCACCCACCTGGCTCTGGCTTTGCCACTGGCTCTGATCTGGTCTCTGGTCTGGTCTGGTCTCTGGTCTGTTCCCTCGTCTTGTGTGTGACACGACGAAAGGGACAGATGAGAGATGTATATAGTATGTATATATATATATGTGTATGTGCAAGTGGGATGATGAGAGTCCCTTTTGTTGCGCTGCAAATAAAGTAAACACAATTAAATAAGTGAGTAAGACTTGAATAAACAAAGAGAAAATACGAAAATACATTCGCTTTGACATTGTCATACGGAATATATAAATTCCCTACCAAATTGTCAAAACTATTGCTAGAACCAGTTGAGAATTATAATAATAAAATAAGAAATTTACTGTTTTCTATCTGTCTAACAAAAAAGTGAGTTAAAAGTAATTGAACTAGTACAAAACTATATAAATCAGGAATAATATATTTTTAACAAATAATTTTTGAAGTATTTTGATATTTTCTTTTAAAGTTCTTTATTAAATAGCTATTTAAAGTCAGTTTTCTCTGTTATTTTTACGATTTCTATATTTTAAATAGATTAAACAGACTTTCTAGCAATCAACTAGATTGCCAGCTTATATTTTCTCGATTTTGTAATTATTTTATAATTTTAGTTATAATTCCTAACTGGTTTCAGCACAACGAAAGAACTGAGAGATTTTGACAACTTTATAACCTCTTGTAAGCAGATATTCAAAACAACTGAAAGGTTTTTTCTATATTTAACTGATATACAGTTATCAGAATAGATATAATGATATGTTTTTTGAAATTAAGTCTATTAAGAGTCAAACTGAAAGAGAAAACCAAATGGGTTTTTTTTTATTATTCTTCCAATCTAAAGAGTAAATGTTTTGTTATTAAAGTAATTCGACTAGTTGAAATTAAAATTAATTGAGTAACTCATATGCTTAACTAATGCCAGTAGGGTACACTTGAAAAATAAACGGACATTAACAAGTTGAAAGCTTAATTTATTTGTAGGTCATTTTCATGTAATGCAAACTGCAAAATAAGCAACAGCAGAAGCAGAAGGCAGTAGCAGCAGCAGCAGCAGCCTTTGCGGCAATCATAAAAAATCAGCATCAGAGCGTCATGCAAAAAAAAAAAAACGAGTGAATATAAAACCGAATTACTCGACGAAACGCAGCAAGCACAACTAACTACACACTACGAGTACACACAGATATATATGTATATATATATATGCCCATACACTGAGACCAAAAACTGATATGAAATGGCAATCAATCTGCTTGCTAGTTGGCACTATTTCATATCAATTTTTTTTTTCAAACTGATATAATATGAATCTAATAAAGATTTCATTTCGTATTTCCGTTCTAGTTTTCAAAAAAATGTTTAGACATGACATTTAACTAGCAAACAAAAACTTATCGTTATATAAACTATGAGGAGAAAAAAGTAAAGTCTAAAGGACTTTGTCAGGTTTCTACATATATTGAAACGAAATTCATATGAATATCTTTTGGGAAAGCAAAAAAGACTCTTGAAAATCTCTTAACTACAGATTTATGAATCTGTTTTATTATATTTTTGTGACCGTGTATACATGTACATAATGTATATAGGAGAGGTACATATATGTATGTACTATATAGCCTGACATGTGGGGTGTCAACCGTATTTTGCAAATTTGTTATGTAAGCAAACACGCAACAGACACACACACACACACACACACATAAATATTTTCGGTGGGAGGTTAAGAAGTTGACATTTAAGACGTTTTATTTTACTTTTTTCTTCTTCCTCTTCGTCTTCATCTATCTCTATCTCACTTGTGTGTATTTAAGTTAGTTTTTGGGCATAGTAAAGACAAACTAGGAACTTGAGTAAACGCTATTTGCACATCCAGGGTCAAGTAGTAATATTCGCAAAGAGCTTTCTGACTATGGAGAAGAAAGACAACCAACCAATTTGGGGCAAAATTTTAATGACATCAGCGACGGCGGCGGCGGCGGCGGTGGCGGTGGCAACGGCAGACAGCGCGAAAACATCAACAAATTGTTATCTTATCTTTAAGGAAAAAACAAAAAACAAAAAACCTAAACAAAAAAACAAATTGGACACAAACTAATCTTTATCTCAGTTAGCAATCTTTGCCAAATAAGTACATAGGTTACATTTTTGGTTTTGGCCAACATTTGAGAATTAATTTAACTGCAAAAATCTCTAATCAAGATTCAAGTCAATCAGTTTTTTTATTTTTCCAACAATCAATATCTAAGTAAAATATCTGTTTGAGATTTAAAATTTACATTTATTTTAAAGGATTTGTTCGATGCAAAACAACTTTATCAGGTTAAAAATGAAAGTAAACTCATATATTTTACATATTTCTTAAACTAAAGTCAATTCCCTAATTACCTACGTACATATATATGGCTTATAGTTAAAAGGTAAAAAGAATATCTCTAGATTCCAACTAAATTGAGTCAGTCTAAATCAAGATAGCTCTTCTTTTCTTTCGAAAAACTGAACATATACAAATATCATATCAAAGAGACACTTGAATATATATTTTGCTCAAAATAACATTCCTGAATGAATCAATTTTCTAGCAAATTTAAAGTCTTTCTATCAAATCTCTTTCGTCTGAACAAAACAACAACAAATTGGTCAATAACATTTCATATATATTTGGCAATCGCAAATTGAAGACCAAACGTCTGCAAAATTTTCAAGATATGCCATGGACTAGGCATGGCAAGGCTACTCTTCCCGGACTATAAAGTGCTTGAATTTATAAAGGAAAAAACAATATTGATAACAGAGGCAACAACAGTTACTACCAGCTAACAAAATTCCTATCAATGTCGAACGAAAAAAAAAAAAAAAAAATAAAGCAAAAACAAACGTGAAAGTCGAGCGTCAATGGGGCATTACGACAATCGTTTTCCCTTTGAAAATGAATTAGTATTTTATTGGTTATACAGTTCGTTCTAAGTTAGAGCCACTTGAATTTTGTTTTATGAAGCCCATTTTCAACAACTACTGTCTGGCGCTTTCTTCAGCCTAACTTAGAATAGTTAAAGCGATAAGTAAGTGCCATAGAGTCTAAAGTTGAAACAACTATATGAGAACAAGTACTTTTGTCGCCTATAAATAACTATAGGAGATCTCTAAAAAAAAAAAACTGGCCACCCTTCAACACTGAATCACACTGATAACCTAACTTAACTTACATTGCTTCCAAAAGGCACTCGAGACATCCCAGACAAATGTACATAATATGTACGTTGTCTGCGTAAATATTTACCAGCATTTCCAACATGTGACTTACTTTTTTTTTTTGCTGTACTTACAACTATTTCTCTTTCTTTTCACGTACTTACGTGCCTTGTGTGAGGCAAGTTTTTCATATAGAATTTTTGCAGGTGCCAATTTCTCGTCCGCACGTATACATATGTATATATACATATGTACATATATATTCATCTATATAGTATAACTGATAAGTCTATATGGGGCATTGCTAATTGCATATTGCTAAATCATTGTCTGGGTCCGTCAGATTGTCCGGGTTCAAATTGACTATGACTACACAGAAATGCTATACTTTCTATATACTTCAATAATGCAATTAACAATTGATTTGGTTTTTTAAAAAAAAAAAAACCAATATAAATGGGAAATATTTCAAAAATTATGCAATATTTTGCATTCAAGGAAAATCAAAGAATCAGAAACAACATCTTCCTGTACATGTCAACCAAATTTTTCATTACTTCAGTGGTGTTTGTCTACTTGTTGTTTGTTGTTGTTTATTCAACATTTTAGTTATCATTTCCCAGAATTCAATGACCTTGTACGGGGGTTTTCAATGGAATTTCAAATGTCCTAATGTAATACTTTGTTTTGTCGACTTGGCAACTTGTGCTTCCGCAACATGAAAATCAATAAGCTTTATTCACATTTGACAGTTTTAGAGATTTTCTATGTGAAACTTTAATTTCAATGATTTTCGTTTTCATAATTAAGGCTTAACTATAGTGACTTTGTTTAGTTGTGTAGTAAGTAGTGATGGCTCGATGATATGATATGAAATTTTCATCAAGTTTATAATTTAATTGTATCGAAAAATGCCTTTTGATTAAATGAGTCAGTAATCGATTAATTGCTTAAATAGTCGCCTACCACTATCAAAAATTTGTAGACCCACGGCTTAAACAAAAATCATTTCCAAGATCTTATTATCTTAGTTTAAGTTAAGAAAAGAAAAACTTAGAAAGTCTAAGAAACGTTTTAGCGACTGATTTGATTAATGGATTATTTTAATTTCCCGGACCATCGATTAATCATGTGATTTAGTAATCGATTACTGCATTTTTTTGACATCACTAGTCGTAGGGCAATTTTTATTAGGCTTCACTTCAATGGCAATTGATAATGTTAACTTAATAACTAACTAAACTGATAATTAGCTATTTTATTTTGTTGGTTTCAATTTCAAGCTTTTACTTAGTCGCTTTAATGTAGGGATTTTTAGTAAAGTTAACTAAACTTGGGGCTTAAATGTTTGTCTTAAGAAAATTCAAAATCTAAAGGAAAATGCTTAACAACAAATGAAATTCTATTAAAAATGAGGGAATGGTAGGCAAATGAAAGAGTCTTTCAACCCATAAAAATGCTTCATTATAATTTTTGTGTTGTTGTTTTTATTGACTTTGTATTATTTGTAGTTAGTTTAGTTACTCAAGTGCATGTACTTACGCCCAATACTCATTAACATTCGATGACTAATCTAATACTAGCTTGCATAAACAATTTTGTTTTTTGCTTTTCTTTTTTTAAATATTTTGTTTTGCTGTGAGTAAATGTTTATTTCGCTTCAGGTTCAGCCACAATAACAACAACAACAACAACAGCAATAAGAACATCATCAAGAATTTACAAATTTAAATGAGGCTTTCAAGTACATTAAGTACTACCTTCCCGTATCTAAGTATTACTTAATACCTTTTGACTAAGCCGTTGCTTTGAAAAACAAAAAAACAACAAAAAATACATCAAAACAACTTTCGATTACAAAATTTAGCACACAGAACGAACCGAGAAGAAACTCAAAATGAACAACAACAGCAATAAGAAAAATACAATATCCATGCAAAATAAAAATAGAATAACGAATATTGTTATACCCTTTCTTATGTATGCATATACAGCACAGCGAGCACATGTGGATACATGTTTTGATACTGTGACTTTAAGTGGCTGTAAAACCCACAAAAATCTATTAATATCGATTCCAAATTTTTAACAAAAATCCACTAATAATATATGAAACGAAAAACAAAGAATTTTATAAATTATCCCCTCCTTAGCTCGAATTATCCATAAAAAACTTAAAAATGAGCAAGTATCCACTTTTGCTCGTATAACAAAATTTATAGATTAAGGAATTTTTTCAATACTTAGTCCAAAGGCCTTTGGCTGTAATCACACTTTTAATGCGCCTGGGCATACTCTCCACCAATTTTTCTATCAATCCGTGCGATAGAGTGCTCAATTTCGCTTGGACTCGACCCCAAAGCTCGTCCATTGTCCTGGGCGGATTATCGTAGCGCGACAGTTGCTTCTTTTGCAAAGCCCATGATTTTTTCCGGATTTATATCTGGGCTTTGATCCGGCCACTGCATCTTCAGAAAACTTTGATTTTGGCCGTGTGTTTCACTTTGTATAATCGCTTTGTTTAAAAGAATGAGAGCTCTGCTATTAATAATATAAAAATTCTCTAAATTAGTCATACTAGACTTTTTGTGATTTTAGAATATTCAAGCTTATATAGCGAAAACTTTCCTCTTCCATTTAATTAGATTATATTTAAAATACATAGACTAGAAAAATTACTTTTCTCATTCCAATTAAACGCTTTAAGACAAAAACTTTGACCCAACTTAAAATTAGGGGAGTTTTTTTTTTGGTATCAAACTAGAATTGCATATAGTTTGGCCTATTATTCTAGTCACTAAATATCATATAGACTCGTTTATGGCCAGGGTATTAAAAACAACAAAACAAAAAAACACACAAACTTAATGAGCTTTGCGAAATGTGTTTGCTGCTTGCCCTTTCAATGGCTGTCAAGTACACAAAAATAAAACCGACAACAGGTTGAAGACTTAAAAACAAACCAACAAAAAATAAAAAAAAAAATAAAAATGAAAACACAAAAAAAAAAGAAGCAAAATGCAACTGCTGATCCATCCGAATGATGACTAATGCCAATTTAAAATTGAAGCAAACCAAAAAAAAATAAAGAAAAACTTGAACGAATTTCAAGTCATTCAGGTGGTGCGGGAGGGGGGGGACAGCGTGTTGAGTGTGTAGTTTGTTGGTGATGGTTCAGGTGGCACCGGTGCGGCATTGATGGCTGATCCACTGATGGTTTGATGATGGTTCTTCGGTCGATGAATAAGTTTTTAGAATCAACTTAACACCAAATGATGACCCTCTCTACCTTCTACCTAGTCCCCTCCCCGTTTAGTCATATGCAAGTTTCTCTTTTCGCAAGACTATGGCAAATCAATTAATGTTGTTCTAATAGACACTGTAATACAGTGGTAATACGATATTTAGAACATGGAGTTAGTACAATTAGGATGATTGTGATTTAGCTTGATTTTTGCCTTAAAAATTGTTAAATAACTTTTGTGTTGACAAACAATTGCTTTAAATTTTTCTGGTTTTTTCTTCTTTCGTTTTTTTTTTTGTACTAAAAGTATTTTAAAGTTGTGAATATCCTTAAGCTAAAATGCTAAAGTTTCTGCTAGATTTTGATGTGTTTTCTTGTCATTCGCATACACAAAGTTGCAAAAAACTTGTATTAACTACTTGAGATACAAATGAATTTGAGCAAAAGTTTTTCATCCCAACCAACTCCTCTTCGCCCCCACATAAAGTCTGTCTAAAAATAGTTTACTTACTTTTACTAGTTTAATCTTTTTATTATCTTATTTAACATACACACACACACACATTTTTATTGCCAATATCTCGAATCTCTTTATATAAACAAGCAAAACTCTACAAATTGTTTGCAATTTATTTGTTTTTCCCCAAAAAAAAAAAAAAAAACAAACAAAAAATTATAAAATTTCACAGTTGGTCTATTGAAAAGATCATTCAGTTGTTTGTTGTTATTTTTTTTTTTTAATTTATATAACAAATTATCCAAATTGTGTCAGAAAAATGTAAAATTTAGGAAACAAAAAAAGAAACACCATGACAAAGAAAAACTTTCAAATGAATGCAAATTTGTTTTATCTATGTGAATTAAATGAAAGAAATGTTACTTTTTTTTCATTTTTGTTTTTGTGTGCGTTATTGTTCGTTTGTTCTGCTTCTTCTTTTTTTGGTATTACTCAGCCAAACTATTAGCATTTTTCAACTGTTTCTATGTACAAATGTTTCAATGACAAAAAGTAATAGAAGTTGCTAAAAAAAAAAAAGTCGAGGAGATAGAGATAGAAGGAGGAAGAATTTGTATCTCAAAAGATTCTTATTTAATTAGCAATGGAGCCCAGAGAGTGTAGAAGATGATGGTGTGGGGGGAGTGGGGGGGTTTTTTGTGTGCTTTCTGTACACGGTAGGTTAGGCAAAACCATTTGAGATAAGAAAGCAGCAATGTACATAGAGCCATAGCCTGGCTTCAGTCTCCATCTCCATCTCTCCATCTACTTGCAAAAACCACATAAAAATTTACATTTTTTATTGTTACAAATTCATATCTTTGAGATACTTTTGCCGAAAATATAGTTAATTTGCCAACTGGCAAATGGCATTTTCTGTTCCCCACCCCCTGCACCATCACTTCCTTATCTCTCTCTCTCTCTCTCTCTCTCTCCCTCTCTCTTATCCTCTTCCAAAGGGGATTAGGTTTTTATTTTTTTTTTGGCTAAATCTGATAATGACAGTCGGGCCTGTGTGCCGCCTTTGCTCTGCTCTGCTCTACTTCACTCTCTCCTCTTCACCTCGCATCTCTCTGTGGTTGTTGTTATTGTTGTTGTTGATGTTGTCGTGTATCTTTTTTGTTTCTATGCTAAAAATTTTGCACATGTGGCCTTTTGTGTTGCTTGGCTGCTATTGTTATTATTGCTGTTGCTGTTGTTGTTGTTGCCACCTTGTGTCGACTCATTCAGAGAAGCAAAAAGCAAGCAACCAACCAACCAACCAGTCAGCCAAACCAACAACCAAGCAATCGGACTCTGCGGGCCCTAGCAACAATACGAACAATAAAAAGTACAAAAAAAAGAAGAAGAAGAAGAAAAAAAAACCTGTACATGCAGCAGCAGCAGCAACTTGCAGATGACTCACAACAATTTTGCACTTTACCACCCGACTTTTGTCATGTTGTTGTTGTTGTTGTTGGTTTTCTTTTATTGCTGTTGTTGTTTTAAGTACTTCATTGTTGTAGTTGTTGCTGCTTCGATTTAGGAAACCTTCACTGTTCATTAGTGTTGTTGTTGTTGTTGTTGCTGCTGCTGCTGCTTCTTTTGTGATTGCAATGAAAAGTTGCCGTTGTGTAGTCGCATTGTTGCTAACCCAGGTATAAATGCAAATATACACAGTGCGAAAAACCAGAGAGACATTCAAATCAAGTGACATGGAAAAGTATCTCATTCTCTTAACTCTAGTTGATACTTTTTCTCTGTATCCTGCCAATTTTGCCAATTTCTTTTGTTTCGTTTTTTTTTTGAACTGTGAAACGTTAAGAGAAAGGATACTAATGTATCCTTTGGTAGCCTTTTTTTGTCTTAGTTGTTGAATAATTACCTACTAAGAAAGTACAATGTTAAATAACAACAAACATGACTTTTTTACTTAATCTACTAACAAAACCCAAAAAAAATTCTAGAAATATTAAAATTTTATTTTATTTATTAATTTTATAAAGTTTTATTTGACTACTATTCCATTTTTTTTTTTTTTTTGTTAAAATAAATTAATAATTTTAAATATTACGAAATTATCTTTTTGGCAATAAAGGTCTTGGAAAAGATATTCAGTAATTAAAAGGTTTTATTTCTACCTTTTGAGCAAAATAATATGAAACAACTCCAAGTTGAAGGCAGTTTTGTAATAGAAAACAAGATCTCAGCTTAGTTTTATATAATATATTCCATATCTGTCTATGTACAAATATCAGTAGAACTTTCTATTAATAATTTTCATGTCTAGACATCTTAGACTGTTCAACAAACCAGTCTAGTTTACTATATAGTAGATAATATATATGTATAATAATGTATCCGGATATACATATGTATGTACATATAAATATTTTTATGGTTGATCGAGCTGAATGAAAGCAATGCAAATAAAGCAATAATAATATTCTTACATGAAATGAATAAACTATAAAATCCAGATCATGACGAAAGGTGATAAAAGCAAATCATAAAAAAAGAAAAGTGTAAAATCTCATAAAGAATATAAGAAAATACAAAAAGGAAACATAAAAAAATGTAAAAAAAAAAATTTAAATATATAAAAAAGATATTAAAAAAAAATTCAAATCTAAAAAACGATCCACTGATCCTTAATTTCAAACTGATGGTTTAAAAAAATTGTAAAAAATAAAAAAAAATGAAATAAAATAACTATAGATGATTTCATAAATTTAGGTATTTAATAACAATTTTAAAAATATATAAAATATCGAAAAGTATTAAATAAAAATAAAACTATGGATAGTTTCATTATTTAAAAAAATTTATTAAAATGTTAGATATGAACACTTAAAACATTAAAAATAAAAAAAATATATAAAATATATAAAAAAATAATTTTAAAAAATTAATTAATTAATAAAAATGTTAGATATAAACATTTAAAACATTAAAAATAAAAAAAATATATGAAATAAAATAAATAAATAAAATATATAAAATATAAATTACAAAAACAACAAAAAATCTAAAAAAAAAAACTTTAAAAATTAAAACAAAAAAATATTAAAAAGTATTGAAAACAAAAGAACTATGGAGAATTACATAAAATTACTTGTTAAATTTAAGCAACAATTATAGAGAAAATATAATTACATAAGCAATTGCAATATTCTAGCCCTTGGGTTCAAGGGAATTTCTGAATTAAGTTAGGAAAATTTAATTATCTTGAAAATATTCGATTTCAACTTATTGGGCACATGTTTTTAGTTTTTGTTTTTCGCATTCTTAAGTTTTATAAAGGGTCTGAAATTGTATTTTTATTAAGTGGATGACATATGTATTTCCTTCAAGTGTATGTATACATATACATACATACACACACACACATATGTTTATATAGACAAATTCATATTGCGAAAACCTTGGAATGCTACAATTACTCTTGACTTTTGTTGTTGTTATTAGTGTCGCTGTTGTTGTTGTTGTTGCTATTTTCTAGCCAGTTTCGCATTTCCGCTTTCCTGCCTCTGGGTCTGCCTCGCAACAGTCGTCAATTGTTGTCACAGTCCGTTGGCAACCTAACCTAACCTGCTTATCAGTCTTCGAAGCAAACAAAATCTAAGTGATACCACCAATTGAGTCAGCCCCGAAAGAAACACACATACACACAGACCCAGAGAGAGAGAGAAAGAGAGAGAACGAATGATCGTCAATGAAAGAGACAAAACAAAAAGATATGACAAGTTGAAAAACAAAATTCGTAATGCACAACTCAACTCAAAGGTCGTCAAAGTGAAAAAAAATAAAGGGCCAAGACAACCGATTCTCAGTCCAAGTTCGGTCCCGTGTCCATAACAAGAGGAAGGAGGAGGAGTAGGAGGAGAGGAAGGGCTTGCAAAAAATCATAAAAATAAAAACCCTATGTCCAATTGTCTCTATATTGTATGATCTGCCATATAGACTCGTATTTTTGTGGTTGCCTATAACAAAAGAAGACACAAGACAACAATAACAAAAAAAAAAAGCGAAAGCAAAGGCAAGGGCAAGGGAACTAAATAGAAAAGAAAGAGAAAACAAGAGACAAAAAAAACGACGAAAAAGAAAATAGAAAAGACAGAACAGAATTGAAAATAGATGAATAGTTGCTATGATTACCCCATAGACAAATTGTCATGAAGAGCAACATACACACATACATAGATACAATTGGAGGATAGATACAGATACACACACACATTTGATACTTTTGTATGGCTGTTGTCCGACAATACATTGAAGCAGAAGGTGGGTCAACTTTTCACTATAGAATAATGGTCAGATAATGCCAAAATACAATATCTATAGAGAAATGAGTGGGAAAAAACTGACTACAAAGCCCTGCCATTGTGTGTGTGTGTGTGTGTGCTATAGCTACATATAAATATCTATCTTTCTAGTCAGACACTCGGTCTGCAATATGTCATCGTATTGTTTTGATTGAAAGGCAAATTTTTATTTATTTCAAATAAATTTTCGTACGCCATAGCGAAAATTTTCTCTAATTGCTATGTAAATTATTTTTTTTCGTTTTTTCTATAAATAAATGGCAATTTGCCAAAAAAAAATAAAACAAACCAATTTATTCCTTTAGAAATTTTATAACTGAAACACAGACACACACACACACACACGCACACAATATCATCTTAATCATTAATAATAATCATATCTAAATTTATTACAAAAATGACTTACAAGAAAAGATTTTTAGACAAAATTTTAATTGCGATTGCAATGCACCTTCCGGCAATAAAATTTGTTTTTTGATATATATGTAAGCGGGGAAATATCCTCTATTAAATCAATTTTTCCCCTTTGATTTTTAATAGTTATTAAACTAAACGCTAGATCAATCGATGAAATTGTTGGCAAATTTAATGGCAAACACATGCAAAAAACCAGAGGGCCGGGGCTAACTTTGACCGCGTCAAAGTTTGTATACCCTTGCAACTTTTTTGGTAACTCTTTCCTTACCTATTAGCCATCAAAGTGGAAAAACGTTTTAGCTAAAAAGACTTATGTTTGCGAAAGAACAGCCTACAATCTAAGCAGAGGAAATAACGAAGATATTGATCAAAGTCACTGTTTTCCACCGATCGTTACTATGGGAGCTATATGATATAGTCACATATATATACTTTATATGGCCGGAGATGCTTCCTTCTATGCGCTTCTGATCAAAATTAATATACCCTTTTTGCAAGGGCATAATTATATACATACACCTAAATTTATTGGTTGAACTTTTGGATATTTGACTTGTTGTTTAAATAAATATTTCATTATGATCAAACCTTTACTTTATACACAATCAAATATACAGGAAATTTCTTAAAATAATGTACATATACATACATATATGTACATATGTATGTATGTATGTATATAGTAGAGACTCATGACAGTTGTTTGCAATTGTTTGTCGGACGATCTGCTGACTTTAGTTTGTTGTTGATATACATATGTATGTACATACAAGTTTTCGGATATTTGTAAAATATTATAGTACTATATACATTTGTATTGTTGATTATAGCTTAAAGTATTTTCGTTTTTCCATTAGTTACAGTTATAAATATATTATAATTTATAAATCAGTAAATGAATTATAGATTTTTCTATGCCAATTTCATTCCAATTGTAAATGAATTGTTATATGTATGTTCTTCACTAAATTATAGCCCATAGATAAACTAATCAGAAAGTTAACAGTTTATTTTTGCTATCTCTAATTACAAATATAATTGATTGGTTATGCCCTTCCACAACAACAACAACAACAACAACAAGTTTATCTATATCTATATAGATATGCAGATTAAACTAAACTAAGTGCGATGATTGAGAACATCTGTCTAGATGGAAATGCACTAGTCATCGTTGTGTTTTTGGCTTCCTGCAACAAAAACAATAACAAAAATTTAATATGAACTGATTGAAGAATATTATATAGAAAACACTTTCCAAGTCGGCTGATGACCGCAGAGGTTTGTCTGCCCATACATCTCTTATCCCCCCTTTCTCCCTTCTCACGTTCTTTTGGCTCTCTTGGCTTTGGTTCTCTTCTGTTCTGTTCTGGCCTGGCCTGGTCTGGTCTTCTGTTGTCATATCTAAGAATAGAATTACCTGACTAAATGTATATTTTACTCGTACTTATACTTATTTATTTGTCCCATCTCATTTATTTTTTTTTTTTTGTCGTGTTATTGTTGTTGCTGTTTCTTCTTGTTGTTGTTTTTGTCTGAATCTCATTATTTTTTTTGTTTGCTTTCAGTGCAAGTGAACGTAAAAGAAAGAAAACAGCAAAGTAAAAAAAAAAAAAAAGAAAACGACCAAATAAAAATTAAAATAGCGAAGCGATAAAAAAAAAAACTAATAAATATTCTCGGTTTGTGGTCCAAAACTAAATGTCTCTCAACTAATTCAAATTGTCACGTCATAACAAAAACCTAATTAAATCAATTTCACGTCACAATTTTTGCATATTTCTCTCTGAGTTGTTGTTTGTTGTCTGATTGTGGGCTAAACGATGGTAGGTGGTTGGTGGCTGCGGGAACGGGGAGGAGGAGGAGGAGGGAGACCCATTAAATTTCGTTATACGATTTCATCAGGCTCCTCTGACGCGTTTTCTGCGCTGATAATTTCCTTGACTTTGTAATTTATAGTTGTTTTTAGAAATATTTCAAAGTCTTCACAGCTCTCTCGCACACAAACATGAATACCCTGTACTTATTAACTTTATAAATAGGCACATTCAGATTGAGATCAAAAACCTCAAGGTTATTTTTGGAAATTCACAGAAATCTGTCAATTTATTAGCAAAAAGTGAGATTAGTTTTTTTAACACATGATAACTTTATCTAGACTTCAAAGTCTTCTCATCTAAAGGATTTGTTGCTCAAAATGCTGCGAGAGAAAAAACATTGGGGTCACCACAGCAAAACTCGTATACAACACATCGGGGTCACCACTAAAGTGTTTATAAGTATCTCTAAGAAGTACATATTATACATCATATTCGAAATTTAATGTAAAACCTCATTTTCTTTTTACAGATATTCAAATGGAGATTAACTTCTTACTATAAAAAAGAAGTTGAATGAAAATGTAAGTTAATTTTTAACATTTAAAGGGTATCTATAAAGTCTTTACCCTTGAAACTCTTGAAAATTAACAAGCGCTAAGCGCAACAGGAATAAATGAAAAGGATGATTCAAATGGAAACATAGTTGCAACTTGCGCAGATATATATACCAACATATTATATACCCTGCAGTAGGGTATCTAAAAGTCATCACCTCATTTATCTAAAATAACTAACTCGTAGTTTTTTTTGATAGTTTTCACACGCGTGCTGGTAATTTTTGCCATTTCATCGTGTTTTTCCAAAAGAATTTTTCCCAATATCATTTGCTTTGTCACTTGGTCACACATTTTCGGCGTGTTTTCCCACACACACACACGCACACACACACTATTCCACTAACACCACCCTCTCCATATATACATACCTTTCTCTGTAGTTTCGGTTGGAACATCTGCATGGTATTCCCAAAAAATCGAACCAAAACACTTGTCTCACTTTCTTGGGGAGTCTCCCCACATATGAAACAAAAAAAAGAAGAAAATAAATGGGTAAAAAAAACGAAGTATAAAAGTTTTGCCAATATTTGCAATATTATTTAACTTCTTGTTTAACTTCCCCACCATTCCTTACCTTGCCTATCTTTCTTATCCACTAACCCTCCCCCCCACACATACACAAAAAACAATACCGCGTTTTGTTTTCTCTGAGCGTTCCATTAAAAAACAAACAATAAATATAGTAGAATAAATAGATTGGGGTGTGTCACTTATTGTCAACAATTTGCCGCCTGCATAAAACAAAAAAAAAAAAATAATAATTTTTAAAACATAAAAATTATAAAACAACAACAGCAACAACAGATGAAAACCCGTACGGAATTTCTGTTATTAAACAAAATGGCAAATATTTTCTCAAGTCCTCCTCCAACTAGCTTCTAATATGTATTCTTTTTTTTTTTTTGGTCTCTGCCTCCTCAGACAGTTGGCAGTCAATTAATTTTGGTTTTTCGGTATGGAAAGTCTCCAGTTTTTGTTGTTTTTTGTTTGTCGGCACGTGTGGACTTTTGAGTTATAGATAGATCTATCTTGATATCTAGATATTTAGAAAGCGTTCGTTCGTTTTTTTATTCTTAAGATTTGCGCAGCAAATATTTTAATTTTCGAGGGATTTGTCAAGTCAATAAGTAGATCTGTTCTTTTTTTCCACTAAATGGCACACATGTGGCAAGTTGGACATGGTTTTTTTTTTTTGTTTTTAATTCAGTAAATAATCTATTTATACTTACAAACCCATACATGATGTGTGTGTGTGAGTGTGTTCCAATAGAATTGAAATAGTTTCAAATCCATAGATTTAAAGTCTTTCATCAAATCAAGCAATTATTGTGGAAAATTTAACATGACAAATATAAAACGGAAATCCCTAAGACTAAATGTCAATAAAAAAAAGAAAAAAATAATGTTCTTTGCAAGGTTTATCACAAAATTGCCATGTGTCGGGACTTGACTGGGCTCTCTGTTATAAGCCAGATATAGCCAAGATGTTAACAACTAATTTTGAGTCAAAAATTTTCCTAGTATCATTTCTTAATTGATTAAACAAACTGCCCTCGCCTATTACTAAATTGAATCTATCCACCTGGAGAGGAATGGAAAGTGACAAGATTAAACTTTAAGAGCTTTCAAAGAAGGTTTTCACATAGATGACCTTTATTTACCTTCAGATTGTTTTATTTTCCAAATTTTCTATAATTTATTGATACTAAATATTGAATTTAAGTTAAAAAATAAAATAAAATAAAAATAAAACTAACATATTTGAATTCGTGTTTATGCAATAAGCCCGTTTTTGCACAAAACCATAAAGATGTCCTAATTTTCTTGTCGAAAATGGATTAACCTTTTGATAAATACTTTGAGTAGACGTGGCTCACGCTTAACAAAAGGATTACTTTCCTAGGGAACCACTGTGTAAAGCGAGACATCGACACTTTACAATCTAAGGGATTATGCTCCAAGACTTCCATAAATGCTAAAGAAAAGTTTTTATTGGACGAATTTCACTTCTTTAACACAGCAAACACTTTTAATGTGTTTAAATCCATATGGTTTTGTGTGATTTGAAATTTATTGCTTTATGGAATGGAGAATAAATCTTCCGACAAGGTAGATTGATTTGACTGATAAAAACTTCAAGAGCTTTCAAAGAAGATTTTCATATAGATGACCTTTATTTGCATTAAGATTGTTTTATTATACTGACTGTTGAATTTGAGTTGGCGATCAGCCACCCGAAAATTAGCCAAAACCATTTTTAAATTTATTTTAACCAAAATCGAATCGGGTTTAGGGCGTGTTAAGTATATTGTAGAAAACTCTGAGCCGATCACAGGGAATAGAAGGTTGTAATCAGAGCAGAGGACCCTAAAAGGTTCATGCATGGCATAGTTAGAAGAACAACGAATAAGGGATAAAGGTATCAAAGGATGTCTACTCCATCTAAATGGTACCGAAGGATTTACGTGAGCTAATACCTCAGGCGAGTCGATATCACCAATTAGGAGCTTGTGCATAAAAATAACACCAAGCATAATTCTACGGTTAGTAAGGGAAGGAAGGTTAATCAAAAGAAGTCTACTAGAATACGAAGGCAAATTGACATTGCGATCCCGGCTTAAGCCACGAAGAGCAAATAGCAAGAACTGCTTTTGAACGGATTCCAATCTAATCTGGTGCGACTCATATTAAGTGACCAACTGCAAGATCCATACTCTAAAATAGGACGCACAAGCGACTAAAAAAGATTGTTTAAACAAAGGGCCAGGTTTAATTAATATTATAAGTTTTTTTTGTGTTTACTTGCACTCAAATTAAACATTTAATTGTTTTTTTTTAATGTTTTATATATATTTGATAACTTTTTGTTTTTCCTTACATTAGATTTTAGAAACGACATAATATAATATTATCTAATATATCTTAGCTGCTAATCATATTTAGTGTAGCCTTTAAAATGGCAAAAAGATCGAATCAAGTCAATGGATGGATTCCCCATGCTGCTTTATCAGCCATGTACTTATAAAGTCTCAATATATACATATTCTTTTTGTCATCACAAATTTCCCTGTCATAATTCCAAAGGTAGAAACAAGACGGGCCCACAGGGTCAAACATAATCAAAATTTGAAGACTTTTTGGGCCACGTAGGCTACTACACACAAGAGATCAACCAAATGATTCATAATGGATGGACTTACGTCACAAATACATGTATTTAGTTAAAGACTTTAAAGACTTTTTGTGGGTTTTGAATGTTGGTGAAATGTCTGGCTCTTAGCCCACAATGGTCAAGCGGTGGTTCTTAACGGAAACGCCAAAGATGTAAAGGTGGAAAGTGGGTTGACTTTTTGTTGGTCTAGTATGAGATTTGAGATATGAAGGAGTTTAACTAAATCGTTCTGATACTACCAGTTCCTTTTGAATACGGAAACATCGTTTTCATGTCTGCTGATGATGATGGCAATGGTGGTGGTGGTGCCAATGATGCTGTTGGTGGTGCTGGTGGGCAGCGTTGTTGCCCATTTTCAAACGAGTTCACAGTGGGCTAAGCAACACGAACAAAGAAAATCAACAACCACACGTTAACAACTTGCTTGGGCACCCAAAAAAAAAACTGGTTACCCTACCAACCAACGACCGCTTGGTGCAGAGCTTGTTGCAACGAGTTAAAGTTGCAGTTGCAGTTGATGCTGTTGCAACGTTGCCGTTTTTCAGTTTAAAAGGCTGCAAAAGAAAGTTGTCGTGGCGCACCTCCCCCCCGCTCCAAACACCCCCAAGCAAAAAATAAGAAAAAAGAAAGCCGTTTCGTTTTAATTTTTTCCACAATTATTTTCCGCTAGCGCAGGAAAACTGTAATGCTTTTATTTTTTGTTTAATTTTTTTTGTTGTTTTTTTTTGGTTTTTTTTTGTGTTTTTTTTCTGTATGTGTGTGTTTGTTTGTGTGTGTTGTAATTTTTTGTCGTATGATTTTTTTTTGTTTTTGCTTACATTTTGGTTACAAATTTGTTTTTCTCACAATTCTTTTGTTTTTTAAAAAAAAACTTAACATTAAATACAATATATGATTTTTTGTTTTGTTGGTTTTGTTGTTTAATAGAAAAAAATTAATACATGCATCATTTTTTGTATTGTTTTTTGTATTTTTTTTTTTTTTGTTTTTTGTTGTTTTCGTAATAAATAGTATTTTTGTCGCTTTGTTTTTTGTTTTGTTTTTAGATACTTTTTGCGGGTAATAGATACTTTCGTGTGTGTGTTGGTGTATAAATGTGTGTGTGTGTGTGTGTGTTGGTGTGGGTGAGAACATTAATGTTTGTTTTTTGTTTTTTAATTTGTAATTTAATTTTTTAAAATTATATCGCATTGCTACATTTAAAGATTTTTGTTTCGTTATCGCAATTGGAGTTGTGTGTTAATATTTTTTGTTTTTTTAATATTTTTTGTTTTACACAGACAGAAAAAAAAATTTTACAAATTTTTTACGCTTTCACATTTACTGAGATATTTGTTGTTTTGTTTTTTTTTTTTTGTTTAAATTTTATTTTTTAAAATTATTTGCTTGCCTTAAACATTGAATCTTATTTTTTTTTTTTTTTTTCTTGTAGTACGCGCTATACATTTAATAATATATATAGATATATATTTTATAAAAATTTGTTAAAATCCTAAAATTTGTTGGTTTTAATTAAGATTAATTAATAATTTAAAAAAAAATTGTATTTTATTGCAGCAAGCTGCGTCTAACTAAACAAAATTGGAGCGTGTGTTCTTTCAACTTCGACTTTTCGACCTTCTTTTGCTCTGTGTCGTTTTTTTTTTCACTGCGTTTTGTTGTATTTGAAATTTGAAATTTGTTAAGATCAAGTTTTTGTTTTTTGGATATATATATATATATACATATGTGTGTGTATGTGTGTGTATATATATATATATCGACATATATATATAGTAATATAGAGCCTAGCATTTAATTGAAAAAAAAAGAATCTGTTTTTGTGTGTTTATCATTGTTTTTTGTTTGTTTTTGTTTTATCAATTGTTGTCTTTTGCCCGACAACTGGGGGTCAGGCAAAAGAACACTTAGCATCTTAAACAGTTATCACATATTCATGAGTTGTCGACTAACTGGACAGGGCAGGGATATATAGATAGTTCTATAATACCCGATGGGGTATTATATAGTACCCATATTCGACTGCTGTCTGGCCGTCTTTGAATTTCATGTTTTTTTTTTTTTGTTGGTTTTTTTTTGTTTTGTTTTTCGTATTCTCAAAACTTAAACTCCTAAGAATTCTACGCATCTAAGTAAAATGGTGGTGAGAGTCACAAATTACACTGACAATTGAAAAAAAAAAATAGAAAAAAAAAATATTTGAAAAATCAAAAAAAAGAAACATTACATTTCTTTCTTTTTTTTTTTTTGTTGCATTTTTTGTTTCTTTTTCATTTAGTATTTAGTATGAGAGTGTAAGTGTGTTTGGTGTGTATGTGTGTGTGTGTGTGTGTGTGTGTGTGTGTGTGTGTGTGTAGGTGGGGTGGCTTCGAATACTTTAATTCGTCGTTGCTTCAACATTATGTTTAAAGGCAACTAACTACTATCTCTCTTTTCTCTCTCTGTATCTCTATCTCTATATATCTCTTGCTCTTTCTCTCGCTGGACATCATCACAGGGGGTAGGTAATTTAATTTTCTTTTGTTTGGGTGGGGGAAGAGAGGGGGGGTGATTGAGGTTGTAACTTCAACATCAACATCAAACTTCCTCCACATCATACCATATCATCATATCATATCATTATCAAGTCGATCGATTCGTACTTATATACTATATGTGTGTATATATATAATAATATATATATTATTATATTATATCGTTGGCGTGGCTATGGCCTGTGCCTGTGTCTGCTGTTGACTACTGCCAAAACTATAGCTTCGCCTGGCACCCAAGCCATCGGCCGAATAGAGTTTATGCTTGGTAATCGTGTATTCGGGACTGATTGTTATAGTACGTGCCAGACTTTTCATGAATTGAGGCAATAGCGATGTCCAGCCGCGATGATCCTGACGCAATGTTAAATATACCTCGAATGTTGATACTGTTTCTGGGTCCAATTTCATTGAGGCAATGCGTCTTGAATTTTGTGGCTCATCCTCGAATTCAATGTAAATGGTACAACCCCGAATGCCGCAGGGTTCCTTCTCCGATACGCGTATTATTTCCGCCGCAATGCTGGGCGTGAGATCACAGGGTAGCGAGACTTCGGTGCAGGTCAAGTGACGTGATTTGGCAGCACGCAGCTCATCCAGCAGACGTTCCGATAGCTCATGTACGGCAACATAATCAATATTGGCCGGTGAGCCAATATCATCATCATCATAACAATTGTTGTTGTTGTTGTTATAGATGGATTGCTGTTGTTGTTGTTGCTGATAGCTTGTGGATTTGGTCTTCTTAGTGTTGCTGCTGGTGTTGCTGCTGCTGTGCTTAATACTGTTGCCCGACGATGATGAGCTAGAGCTGGAACTAGAGCTGGATTTCTTAATGGCTGCCTTTTTGGGTACAACGCTCACATTAACGGCGCTCGTTGTCGGCGGTGACATTATGGTCCAATCTAAAAGAGAGAAGCGCAAAAAGAAAGAAAACCTTTGATTAGTCCAAATGCCTATTGTTTAAACTAAATGTATGTGTGTATGAGTGTGTGTGTGTGTGTGTGAGTGTGTTGAGCAACAACTTGGCTAGGCACTTGGCAACAGCAACGACAACGACGTCGACGACGACGAACGAACATCGAGATAAAAGCGGAACACCAACAACAACAACACGGCGGGCGGTGCGCTGAGTGGTGCGGTGTGTGGGGCACACACACACACACACACAACAACGGGCGAACAACCCGGAGAGAGGGCAAGAGCCCAAAAATCATTTTTTATTGCTGTGTACGTGACCATGTTGTTTGCTGTTTAACGGATTTTGTTTTTTTTTTTCGTGTTTTATTTTTAATGTTTCATTTCCCCGCCCCGCCCCCCAACCCATCGTTGTTTTTTTCGTTACTTTTTTTTATGACATTTTTCTTTTGTAATTGCAAATTGATTTTTTATGCATTTCTTTTTTGTTGTCGTTTTTTTGTATAAAAATAAACCACAAAAAAAAATATATAAAAAAAATAAATATAATGCCAAAAGGAGAACAAGGAAAGAGTATAATAAAAAAAAATGATTGTAATTAAATTGTATTAAGAGGAGACGGCTTATGAAAAGAATCTTTTTTTATATTGTATTGTGGTAAAACAAAAAATTGTATTAAAAATGAAAACGTTTTTTTTTTTTATTAACAATTGGCAATTGCATTTGTCTAGAAAGTTCTAGAATTCAAGAAGGTTCTAGAAACCTTTGACTCAACATTTATTAAACACTTTTTTAAAGTTGATTGAATGTGTGTGTGTGTGTTGGTTTGTTGTTCTTTGGTTTTTTGTAAACTTACCTCGAATTTTGTTGGATCGCAGATCGCTAACATAAATGGGTTGCACCGACATTATTTCCATTTTCATTTGAATTTTCTTTTGTTGGTGGTTGTCGGTTTTTTAGTGTGAAAATAATTTGAAAAGTTTTTCTGGTTTTTTGCTTTTCGCCGACGGTTCTTTTACTTAAGGTTTTCTTTAATTTCTTTTTGTATCACTTGAAACTTTGAAGCATTTAACAAATATTAAAATAGTTATTGATTATTTTAATTCATTTATCACAATTTGCTGTTGTTGTTTGTTTTGTTGTTGTTGTTGTTGTCTGCTGTAATGATTGCTTGAAGTTTTTAAATGTTGATTGGTTATTTTTCTTCTTGTTGCTTGTTGTTGTTGTTGATTTAAATTAACTTTTTATTTTTAGTTTTGTAGTTGGAAATCACAGCACTTTTTGTAGATGTTGTTGTTGTTGGTATTATAATTTATTTTTGTTAATGTTGTTTATCACTTAAATGGCGTTGGTCCGTTGCATTTGTTTGATGGCAAATTTCTAATTATTATAGATATATAGATAATAGAGTTTCTTTTTCTGCTTCTGCATTTGAATCTGATTCTCTGAGTCTCAAATTTTGTTTAAACAATCAATATTCTTGGTTTTGTGTGTTGTAATATATATAGAATTCTTCTTTTTGTAATACACGCTGTTTTCTTGGAAAAAAAAAATTTGTTGTTGATGACAATTTTTGAAATTTTCTTTTTTTGAAATATATTGTATCTTTCGCTTTTCAGTTGTAGTAACTGTTTTGTGTGAGTGTGTGTATATATGGTGTGTATCTCAGCAGTGTTTCGAAGCTACTATGAACCGCAATGCTCTGGTCTCGACTATTTATAGGCAGCGCTGCTCCGGCCGGGGGTATATGTTGGTCGTCGTTGTCGCTGTCGCTGCTGACGGCACTCAAAAGCAACAACAACAACACGTATACAAAAAGAACTCAGTTGGTGGCGGCGGTGGTGGTGGTGGTGGTGGTACACAATTAGCGCTCGCTCTCTTTCTTGCTGGCTCTTTTGCTTTCCCTCTCTCTCTCTCGTTCTTGAGAGCAGGCAAAGAGATTGACTGAACGTCGGTACGGACCGCAGTTTGAGCGTAAGTACGCTCTCGCTCGCTCTCTCTCTCTCTCGTTCTCTCTCTTTTGTTCGTGAGTGTGGGTGCGCGCTCGCTTTGGGTCAGGTAGATGTGAAGCAAGAAGGAAAGCAAATAATACGATGGAACGACGAAACGGCTGATGTAAGTTGGTTCAATTTTTACAACGGTTGACGACTCGATTCTCTTACTCTCTATCTCACTCTCTGGTCAGATGGGGGGATTGCAGCAGCAGCAACAACACCATCATCAGCTGTTTCACTCCACTCAATTGCACTCTTTTTTTGTGTATGGGTTTTTTGTTGCTTTTGCTTTATGTTGACTGACTCGCTCATGCGCGCACCTACAACCCGGCCGGCGTCGGAGTATGCTCTCTATCTCTCTCTCTACCCATGGCTAGGTAATGTTCTTTCTCGCTTATACTTTAGTCCTCGTACTCGTTCGCTCTTCGTGTGTGTGAGTGTGTGTGTGTGTAATGCATACGTGACTTTTGTGCCGGTTGAGCATGTTTCAACGCTGCAGGCCGAAACGTACATACAACAAAAAGGATGATGAAAATGTTCTCTAGCAAGGAAGTTGGCAACAGCAGCAACAACAGCAACAACAATACTAGGGAAACCAAAGTAAACGCACACAAACTCACACACACACACACATATAGAGAGAGGGAAAGAAACGAAGGGACAAGGCACTTCACACCCTCCCGTCGTGCAGCCGTTTCGTTCCACATTACTGCCGCTGCCGATGTCGACGTCGCTGCTCCTGCTGCTGCTGCTGCTGCTTCTGCTTCTGCTGCTAGGACGCACCATATCAAAATTGAAATTTTCCACTGCAGTTTGCCAACTTCAGAATTCAAATTCAAAATCCGAAACTCAATGGCCAAGTGCGTGATTCTCTCTCTCTTTCTCTCTGTCTCTTGTTGTCTCTCGCTGGTCGTCCACTCCCCCCTATACAACCCACAAATATCAAATTGCTATAAGATACAAATGTATCTTAAAACAATAACTGGGAATTTCCAATGAATTATACTTACTTTATTATAAAAACAGCAAAAACAAACAATTTGTTTAGTTTGCTGCAAAATTTCTTTTGTTATTATTAAGTCAACAGTTTCATATTCTTCCCATTCTATTACTACTACTTCTGCTTCCTCCTCTTCTTCATCATCATCATCATCATTTTTAACTTTATTTGTATTGTATTTTTTTTTTTGTTCGTTTTCTGTTTGTAAATATTCAAAACCCGATTTAGAGAGAAATCAAAAAACAATTTAATTATGAATTCAATTAAAGGTTTCAAAATATACTTATGTATATATTTTTAGAATTTGTATGCACAATTGGTGACCCCAATGTTGGTTAACTGTAAAATTGTATGCGGTGACCCCGACGACATGGTGATAGAAAGATCACTTTCTTATCTTTACATATCAAATAGATGAGTTGTATGATCATTTTCATTACACATTGTTTAGGTAAATGCTAACTTTATTTTATTCAATTCAAATTAGTTTAATGCTTATTGTTGAATGGCTTTTTTTTTTAGCAATATCAGTTATACAAAGTGTTATGCATTAGCTTACAACTCAATATGTATTGTATATTTTATTTTCATCTATCATAAATACATGTGTATGTGTGTATGTATGCCCAATTATGTTTTTTTGTTGTTTTTGAGTTAAAACACTTGAATTTATTGCCTTTGTTTATTATTCATTTTGATTACATTCTCTTATTGTTAGCTGTGTGGCCCTATGCATATTTGTAAAGAATTTTAAGTGCAATTTGTGCACATTTCAACACAAATTGTTGTTAAGTTTTTATGATTTTATTTGATTTTTTAATAATTCTCTTTCGTTTTGTCCAATTTCATCATCTCTTTCTCACTTGTAGCAATTTCATCATTCCCCGAAAGACGGGAGTCCATTGGTATTCTTATGCCCAAACATTATGGCTCCTTTTCTCCAACTCTTCTCGCTTCCAACGAATTCACTTCATCTCTCTCTCTCTCTCTCTCTCTCTCTCTCTGAGAATGTATGAGAATTTCATCAGCAAATGAAAACAGACGGAATAATAATTTTATATTCATATCATGATTTGATGCTTGTTGTGTCCTTTTATTTTGTTGTTGCATTTTTTTCATAGTTTTTTTTTTTCTCCCCCCATTTGTTGCTTCTTTCATTCATTT
This sequence comes from Drosophila willistoni, assembly GCF_018902025.1. Lineage (NCBI taxonomy): Eukaryota > Metazoa > Arthropoda > Insecta > Diptera > Drosophilidae > Drosophila > Drosophila willistoni. The sequence goes on from NW_025814057.1 coordinate 9,865,705, forward strand.
CACATATATTTTCAATTGAATGCATCTGATAGATATGGATTACATATTTCTATATTTCTATTTGTGATTTCTATTGTTAAATATGTATGTATTTTTAGCCGGACCAAAAACAGTCCAGTCAGTTGGAGTCTTGGTCTCTCTCTCAGACCCAGACTCAGTCTCAGTTTTGGCCTCGGTTTCTTGGTCTCGGGAACTGCACGTAAACATAGATTGAAAATGAAAGATTGTGCTCTATGTTGGACCTGTTTTTATTTCTTTTCTTCAGCTTCGACTTCTTTTTCTTCTTCTTATTCTGACAACAACACATGCAAAGGCCATACACATGCACACACATACACACACATATTTATAGTGATGTGATGGTGTATTTTAGGATGGCTATGTATTGATATATATATATTTTAAATTTTATATACACGTATGTACATACGTTTGTCTTCCTGATAAAGTTTTTTTCCCCTCTTACTCTCTCTTTCTTTCTCTGTCTCTAAAATGTTAATAACCCAATGAAAAAATGGAACAACTTTAAACAAATATATTTCGCAATCATTTGCAATACTCTTTTTTCTATAGCTAGATTCAAAATGAATATTATTATGTTGGAAATATATGTGTCTATGTTTTACAAAAAGAAAAAAATCCCCCTTCTAAACATGCAAAAAGAAAAAATCCCTTTATACCACTCAAACCTAAGAAAATTTTCTTTCCAAGAAAACCAAATTTCACCAAAAAATGAGAAAAAAAGTAAAATAAAACACAACAAACAGAAGGAGAGGATGAAATTCGAAATTTATATACCCTAAGTTGTATATGTAATCAAATTTGGGAAGTTTGGGAAGAAAAAGTGAGCTACAAAGTTACCAAATACTATATATGTATGTATATCATATGTATATAGATGATTAGAATATGAATCATTATCTAAACAGAATCTTTTGCTGGCAACTAATATACCCCCACCCCTGCATATTGTGAGGGTATTAAAAAAGTTTATGCTTTGCTCAAAGCAATTTGTAAATTTAAATTAGTTTTTACTAAACACAACAAAACACACACACACACACACACACACACACACACAGAAGCAGCCAAACGTACACACATATGCATAAATTTTCATTAAACACCCGAAAAAGAAAACGTGTGCGGAAAAAGAAAAGGCAAGGAAAAACACACACACACATCAACACAAACACACTCCCAAAAATTATCAAGAATAAGTTGAAAAAGTTATGCGAAAAAAAAAGCCCAACCATAACAACAACAACAACAACAAGTAAAAACATAGAAAAATTTAAGAAAATCATATTCTTGGAAATGGCAAAACCTATAATCATTATATAGAAAAGAAAGACAGGTGAAATACATATGTATATATATATACACATACATTCTAAAAGTCGATGACTATAGCTTTTAAGCATAGATAAGATGACAAAGCCAAACCCTCTAGATATATATATATCTGTATCTGTATCTATATCTATTTTTGATTGATAAATAATCATGATAAGTCAAATTATTCATTCATTTCGCCATTTTTATATATAAAAATATAAAAATTTTTTTTTTCGTTTTTTGTTTTTTTTTATCTTTATCAGCAATCTATAACTGATTGTTTTGTTTGTTTTCCGATTCGATTTGTTTCATTGATTATAATCAAAAAACTAACGTACATACATATATTTATGAGTTTGGAAAATTTCGTGTGTAAAACGGTACGGGTGGCGCCATCTAACGGCGACAGTTTGCTGCTCGCCGCCAGCAATATCTCATTTGCTTTTGCTTTTGCTTTTTTTTTGTTGTCTTGCATGGTTTTTGCTTATTTCTTCAATTGAATTAAGATGCTTTAGAAACAAGTAGAAGTAGAAGAAGAAGAAGAATAAAAAGTAGCGGCAGTAGTAGAAGAAAAAAAAAAGTATCTTAAGGATGCATAATTGATTTATGCTCAATATGCAAAGTACTTTGAAAACTTTTTCACACAATTTTGCGTAAAAGTTTTGCTTGTCCCCCGTCCTGCCAAAAGTTTTACCCCAACATCATCATTGTCCTTGTTATTGTTGTTGTTGGTGGCATGTCCAGTGGGGATCCATGAAAAAACAACAACAACAACAACTGAATCCTAAAGATGTTGAGTTATTTGCATAAGATACATTTGCAAGTTGATTTGTTTGTTTGGCTTGCTGCTTTTGCTTGTTTTTTTCTTTCATATTATTATTATTAGTATTCGCTGCTACATATTATTTGTCCTAAATTGTTCAATAAATAAACAAAATGCATAAATAATGTATCAATAAATATATGTATATAAAAAGAAAGATACATTTAAAATGTATTCACAATAACAGGCAGAAATTGACTTCAAGTTGTCAGCCGAGTTACATTTTGAGTTGCAAAATAGTCTCTCCCTTTCTCTGGTTTGCTCTTGAGTGGGTTTCCTAAACGACTCAAGAGCAGAAAATCTTTGGGCTCAAGAGTAATTTGTAGCAAACACATATGATTCCACTCTCTTTTGATCTCTCGCACTCTTGCTCTCTCTCTCTGAGTGTGTGCGAGTGAGAACTTTTACTGCTACCGCACTCAGCTGGGCCGGCACAGCTGTGACTTTTGAGTGTCTCTGCTCTCTTTTGCTAGCAAGAGCAGCGCTCAGCTGTTGCCTCCTGCTCCGCCAAAGCTGGGCTCAGCTGGTCAATAGGAAAATTGTGTGTTGCTTGAAATGGAATTGCTGGAATGGATTCCTTTGATTGAATTTGTTGCTAGATTTGAAATTAATTTTCATTCTAGACAACTTATGTGAAAATTATTTGCAAATTTAATTTGGCTTTTAAACCGGCTTGCATCTAACTCGTCACTCGTTCTATCTTTCGCTCTCTCTCTCTCTCTCTCTCTCTCTCTCTCTCTCTCTCTCCAGTTTGGGAGTCACTCAAAAATGAGGCAAGGCAAACATTTACTGCTGTCGCTGCTCTGCTGCCACTAACTTTGCAGCTGTGCTCATCATATGGTTTGCTCCAACGCACCCCCGCTCCGCATCGCCCTACCTTCCCCCATCCATCCATCCATCCATCCATCTCTTCCTTTAGCGCCCCACATTACTTCCCTGCCACCAATGCAGTGCCCATGTCAATGTGTGTGTGTGTATCTCTGTGTGTGTGTTTGTACATATAACGTTTTTATGGCCGCTGCTGCAGCGCAGTCAGTATTTTGATTTTCCAATTCGTGTTGCTGTAGCTCAGCTCAGCGCAGCGCAGCGCAGTCAACGGGCCCCCCAAAAACACACACACACACACACACACATACATAGAGGGACAGACATTGAGATACATAGATACACATATACATAGATAGATTTTGTTGGTATATATTTTTGCTTTGCTGCTGCTGCCTGCTGCTGGGTTGCACTGTTGCCGTTTTTCACTTACTTGGCAAGCTCTGATCGGCTGACAAACACCAAACGAGTTGCTCAACGGCAACGTTTCATCTGTGTGTTTTTTTTCTTTTCTTTTATTTTTTGCTTTTCATTGCTTTTCTTTTCTTTTCTTTCCTTCCTTCTTGCTTTCTTTCCTTTTTTGTTTTTGTGTTTTGTTTTTCTTCTGTTTTTGGTGTGTGTTTTGTTTTTTAGCTTGTCTTATTTATGTATTTATTTATTTTTTGTGGCCTGACAGAGAAAAAAAGGGCCTAGAGCAGGACAGGGATAGCGAGAGATAGAAAGAGACAGAGTGCGAGAGAGTGCAGACCCGGCCGGTCCCAGCCGTTTGGTTTTTGTTGTTGGCAAGCTTTTGAGCCCAATCATCTGTTTTATTCTGCACACACACACACACACACAGAGACAGCTGCATGACTCTATGTATCTCTCTGCCTGCATTCGACGTCAGCTTTTTTCCATCAATAGGTTCATTTTCTGCTTGGCAACGGGTTTTTCTTTTTTTTTTTTGCCCCCTCCCCACCATACATATTTTTTTTTTGTTTTTGGCTTTTTCTTTCTTTTTTGTTGTAGTTCAGGCAGAGCAAGAGTGCGAGAGAGAGAAAGAGTCAGAGGTAGAGGTAGAGGAGGCTACGTAAAGCTGCCTGAAATTGGAGAAAACGTAGCAATGATGAAATTACTGAACCTAGTGGATACAGCAAATCCCCCCCTCATCACTATCTACCTCTCTCTCTCTCTCTCTCTCTCTCTCTCCTACACCCTCTATATCTAATGAAACATATGTATGTAGAAGATACTTGTAGATGTCAACCCAGATACAAACTATATATTTGCCTAAATCACACAAAAAAACCAAACATCGTCCTCAATTGAACTAAAAATTTATTCTAAAATCTAAAAATTTCAGATACTTACATTTATGTATCTATTGAACACCCTAATTTTGGATCCGTGTCTAGATTATATGTCTATATGGCAATCTCCTCAGATCTTTTACTTTGCAAATTACAAAAGTTTTTCAAAAGAGCTTATCAAAAGTGTAAATATATGTTAATTCTTGTTTTCTTTAAAATTATCTAAGATCTTGTCTCATAAATCTAAAGATCATATCCAAAATATACACATTTGAAAATTCATATAGGGAATTTTATGTACATATGTATGTATGTATCTACAAATACATATATATCATATGGAACAACTTTGATCTTTTCCAATAATTTGAATACTTTACATACATTTGTTATTGAATTCGAGAAATATACGAAAATTTAGTATTGTACTTATTGTACCTACTTATAGATAGTTTCTATTTGTTTATATATTAAGTATAAAGTTTATACATATGAACCATAAACTCTAAAGTATGTTTTAATTGCATATTTGATTCGTATCTTTAACATTTTCTTTGATTTTAATCAAATGATTAACACATTTCTACTTTTCAGATACTAAATATTGATTCATTCTTTGATTTTATGCCCTTACACTAACATTTGGTCTGTGAGTTTAATCTTTACAACTAATTGTAAGAAATGTTCTTGCCAAATATAGATATTTTCTACCTTTCGACCTTACTGGTTATGATCAAAGATACTAAATATTACTTACTATCTATAGAGTCTGTTTAAGTATAGTAATACAAAAAAATTGTGATGGTTTCCCATTTACTCTAAAACTAAAGCAAATTGTTGCTAATTAAAATAAACTATGTTAATCTAAAATATAGTCTCAAATATTGCTCAAAAACCTTAAAACTTGAGGAAAAACTACAATAATTTGTGCCGAAAGAGTTTAATTTTCTCATTTTCTCTTTGTAATCATAATAGAACTCTTTCTATATACTATGTATATATGTATATAATATATTTGTTGCACTTTTGTGAATGAGATCAATGTCGAGAACTGTTTATTTTCTTGCCCATGTCTAAACCCCCATTTGAAAGTACGCTCTTGGCAGCCACCTACAAGTATCTCTTCTTCATATAAGTAAGTATCTAAGTATATACATATGTATGTATGTATGTTTGTGTATGTAGAAAGATATCTTCTATAGAAAACTTGGCAAAATAAAAGATACACAAAGTTGTAACTTGTATGGTGCTGACACAGACACATAAACACACACACAAACGCACACACACACACCTGTATTTGTAATATGAATACATATTATGTATGTAAATGACAATGTATGCAGATTTCTATACTAGCATATAATAAACAAACAAATACTACTGCACACACACATACATAAATATATATATTTCCAGTTAACATAAGCCAGCATCTTGCTGTTTGTATACACATCTTGATCTCATCATCATCAACATCATCATCATCATCATCATCATCATCTAACAACTCAAGTCAAGTCAAGTCAATTCAACTCACCTCCCATTTCATTTCATTTGATTCCATTTCGAATCTTATGATTAATGTACGTATCTAATAGATAAACAAGATGATCACCATGATTCGCTTGTCAAAATCTAGAACAGTAAAAAATTAGCTTACAAAAAAAAAACAGAAAAAAAATGGTTAATTAAGTTGAATACAAAATGTGAGGAAAAAAAAAGAAGAAACTTGTCTTTCATTGCTTGTTGAATTAACATCAGGAAATGGCCAGTGCCCCGTAACCAAGTAACAGTAACTTCTCAACCCACTCCCTCCATCACCCTTCCCCCTCACTATGCCACTACCCCTTACCACATAGACTTTAACTTCAACACCCGCAAGAAGTAAGGGGGGGGTGTAGCAAACAGAACTTTTTCAACTTCCTTTCCCAATCAAGGCAATTTATCAATTTAACACTCAACTCAAAGTAAAACCAAACCAAACCAAACCAAACCAAAAGCAATCCGAAACGAAACCAAACGTAACGAAAATCCAACCATATGCCCTGAGACATCTGAGCGCTAATCACCCTTAAAATTGTTGCGTGTGCGCGGCAATGTTGCCATCCAAAACGAAGGTCAGCCAAAAACGGATTTCAATTCCAATTCCCGGACACCCGGACTCCCAACTCCCTACAGTTGGTCGGACGGTCTTTTAGAATCTCAAGTCGATGTCGGGGGTGAAAGGTTACGTTGTCTCTTTAAAAACCAAACCAACAAAACTAAAAATAAATGCTTCCCGGGTTCAGGTCATACTAAATCAATTTAAAACAAAAAAGAAAAAACGGAAAACCAATTGGTGACTATTGAATAGAAACGATGCGACAGGGATGGAGCATTAATTTATGCAAACCAGAGGCAAGAGAAATGGTAGGGGGAAAAGAGGAGGCTAAGAGGTCATGTATGGGTAGATAAGTTGATTTTTCAAATTGATTTCATTAGCCAAAAGTGTTGCTGTCGTTGTCTACCTCTCTCTCTGTCTCTCTCTCTCTCACTCTCTGAGTAAGTGAGTGAGTGGTGAGTGACTGACTGACTGACTACCTCTACCTGATAACCAAAGAATATTCGAGACCCTTCTCCTCTTACTCTTCAAAATTCCCCTTAAGACGATACCTGACTGGAAAAACTCTTAGCCAAAACAAAAAAAAAATAACAAAATGATCCGCAAATTTTCCACAATGAATTTGTTTTTAAGGGTTTACCCCTCCCTCCTGTTCCTCATGCTGTTTTTACCTTTATTAAGGGTAAGTGTTATGACTCTGTTGACAAAGAAATATATATTCTTGATCTTAACCTATTGTTCTTTGCCCCCCACCACCACACCATCACCTCTTTTACCATCGCTCTCTCTCTCTCTCTCTCCCTTTCTCTGCCAGAGCTTACGTGTTCCACAAAGACTATCTCCTAATCTATATATATGTATATATATATTCTACCCAGTCCCCTGCTTGACGTTTTTGATGATGAAATTAGTTACCAAAGACCAGGCTCTGAGTAATACGCGCAAAACCTTAAATCGAATGATTTCTGTTGCCATGCAAAAATTAAAAAAAAAAAAAAAGAAAAACAAATTACTGATGCAATCTTATTGACATATAAAGTAATAGAAATTACGAATATGACAAAATGCGGAAACATTTCACTTCAATATTCTGGAAGTATTTTTTGCTACCCTATAGCAAAAACTTTAGCATGGGTATATTCAATTTGAAAACTCAAAATTATACATTCAAATCTTTGGGATGGAACCGAAACCAACTTTGTTATCTCTGTAAATCCCACTAGATTTGCATTTTCCATAGCTCATCTATAGATTCTCTAATATTCCATTGAAATCCCATGATTACTTTAAGTATGAAATTTTGACCTGAGGCATCAATTAGGTTCGAGATTTGCATATTTGTATACTTATACTTATAACCATATATCAAGAAGTATTTCAAATTTCTTTACTATCATACTAATTGAGAAAAACGTAAATTTAGCTATAATTGCTCGAAAGTATAAGGTATATAAAAAAGAATTGCCTACTTTTTGGAGTTACACTTTCAAAAATAAATTTCTTAGAAATTTGTTAAGGATTTTTAATGTTTTCTTATTGTAATTTCAAAATTTTAGAGTTTGTTAAGTAATTTTTAAAAATAATGCTTAATTAATACATTACTTTTAAGATGTATGAAAGTGTTACTTTGAATACAGATACAGATCTTTCCAAAATCTTTAATATTATAGTTATACATGTGTATTCTTTGAAGAAGTTGTTTCAGGAGCCGAGAAAATCAAATTCATGGGGCTAACCTGCTGACCACCACTGTACATATATATGTTAAATACAATTTGATTGCTTTATTTTCATAATATTTATCGTTTTTTTAAATTGGAGTTCAGCGTGGATTTTGGTCATCTTAACTATGTAATGGGCTGATTAGTTTGATTAGTTGTAATAATTGTTGAAAAAAATGTATCAAATTTAAAAATTCAAATTTAAATTCAAATCTTTGAACTTCCGTTTTCATATCAATTGTTCGCTTAATCATTAAATTTTTGTATCAATTATGTTATATATATTTAAGTTTTCATTTCGATTTTCAAAAATGCATTTGAAATTGATTTCATTTATACATAAAGTTTAAGGTTCTTTTGACTAAGAAGAGCTCATAAGATTTGCCCAATTTTATAGCAGCTTTAACAACTTTGAATATTATAGGGTATTCTTTGAAATGAACCACAAATTAAAACACAATTCTTTTTCCCCTTTTTTCTGTTTTTTTTTTTTTGTTTTTTGTTGAGTCAAAAGAGGAAGTGAAACGAGCAGAGCTAAATGCGAATGAGAGGCTCGACTTTTTGTCCGATTTCATGACACATTTTCTTCATATCTCTCGCCATTGGGGCTGGTGGCGACCACCTTATCATTATATTTGGCAAATGATCTAATCAAAGTAACCAAGTTGGAATATATACACCTATACTATATGGATTGCATACGTGTATTTGTCTCGTCTTTGTTGGGTCTACGCGTTCATCAGCATGTTGCCCCATTTTTTGTTTTTCATGTGGTCTCCCGTATCTGATAGAGTAGAGAGTAGAGGGAACAAAACGCAAAAATTAAAAAACAAAATAAAGGAAAGCAAGAAGGTTTTTGTTTTATATTTTTGCGATAAACACGCGACCTTGTAGGCATCAGAGTCAGTCAGAGCAGCAGGCAACAAAGAGCCATAAAATCGAACTCTCTTTTTGCCACTCTGGTTTTTAGCTCTTCACAATGAAAATATATGTACATATATAGTTATAATGTGACGCATATTTACTTTTAGCACCGTAAAATATTGATTTAATATTCTTGATATACTACTTACATACATACATATCTACCCCGTCTGACTGTCTGACTAACTAGACCGATTGTCGTCGAAGGTGAAATATTGAAACTGTAGTTATCTGATGATTGTCTTGAGCAAATATTTGTGTGTGTGTGTGGTAAAAACTTTTCACTTTTTCCTCACCCCACACCTTGTTTTGGCGTGTCTCCGTTTTTTTTTTTTTTTTGCCTAACATTTAAACAATGACAAATTGCATTGTTGTTATCGTTATCTCTTATTTTTGTTGCCGTTTCGCTTAGACAAGGAGGCGGCCTCTACCCACCCTAACTTGGACTCTTTACCTATTTCTATACACAGTGATATTATATTTAGTATATATATGTATATGTACAGTATATTATAATCACCCCATAAACATGATTTGATTTCATTTAAAATGGAAATTGTTTTTGTGTCGGTGCGTGTATGATTTTTAATCAAAAGGATTTTCAATGCATTTTGCAAATCCAAGCAAGAATAATAACAAAGCAAAAACAAAAACAAAAAAAAGAGGCTCGTTGTGATTTGTATAAGTGGAAAATGAAATACTAGGCAAAACACCAACAACAACAACAACAACAACGACAACAACTGGCAAAAGTGATTATATAAAAACCGAGGCACAACGATAACAACAACAACAACAACAACTAAGAGAACAACTAAGAGCCAGAGGGTGAAAGAAGAAAAAAAAAAACAACACACAGAAAATAATACAAAAAAAGAACAATTTCGATTTATCAGCGAAAACAACAAAGTACTGAAAATGTTGTGCATTCAATTTGGTAACCGAAAAATGAAATAACTCGACTTTTTAGATACCTTATGTTAAGCAATTTATGTATTTACTTATTCAACTAGAAACACCAAAACGATTCTTATTTGAACAAAGTTTTATGGAGTAATAAGGCTAAAAGATACTTAATTGAGATAAAAATACTAAAGAAATAATAGTATAGTTTAGATGAAATTGTGAATTTATGAATTTCACTGCATTATGATATTAAGAACCATAACTAAAACTACCTTTTGGCTCTACTAATACATGATTTAGCAGGCAAAGTAGCCTAAAATGCAATAAAATTGTTTTTTTATCACTGAAACTAAACAAAATCCCAATTGATATTCTTGAAATTGAAATTGCATCACAAGTTATTACTTTATTAATATTACTTTATTATTATTACTTTATTATCCTTAAAAGATCCCATTTGAAGGACATTAGACAGAATAACTCAAGCTTACAATTTTGAAACTTTGTAAATAAAACTTTAAAAAACATAATAGACGAGATGTATTCTAAATCATGGCAAAATACGTTTTCCTACTTTATTTTGTCCCTTTAAAGTAAACTATAAATTGCAGAATTTAAGGATTTAAACGAATCGTATTAAAAAGCCTTTATTTTGCTTTATTTTTTAGATTATTTTGTCATAAATGAATAGAACTTTTCAACATTTTTCTTAAATGGATAGAACTTTTCAACATTGATTAATAGATGATAATGTATTAAGTGAATATTACTTTAAAAAAGCAATTCTACTCATGTGGAATGGAATGTCCTTATAGAATGCACTATACTGCACAGGATCATTTCTGTAAACAATCATTATAATTGATGGAAAACTTCCGCAAAAAATTTTGTATGAAACCATCGTGATAACTTGAAAAACTAATGATGCAGTTCGATTCGCAAGACCCGAAATAGGGTGAAACCATCAAATTTTGCCATGTCTTTTGTTTTGACTATCACAGTGTTGTTAATGATTTAACAGATCGACCTAAATTGAGAGAAAATTTGCTACATTTTGCCTACAAATGAGAAACTGAATATACCCGTCTCGATTTGAATGGGCGGGGGAACAGGGTATGAAAACGTTTTTATCTCGCTGGCTCAATTGATTTACATAATCAACGAAATCGCGTTGTTGCCTACCCCCTCGCCACCTAGCCCAACCATTTCATTTTTCCCCCCCTGCCCCTGCCCGCCATCGCTTTGGCACCGCGTTGGCCTTTGCTTGTTTCTGTGCTTTTAATTAAATGCTGATTAAGTTTTATTCAATGAAACACACATACATGTACATACATACATGCATACATATATGTATAGATAGACACATGCACATGGAAAGAGAGATATAGTAGGAACTTTGGAGATTAGTCATTGATATGTCGTATATATACATACATACAGATACATATAAAAAGTATATATATGTATGTTGTATATATATTGTGTAGTTATGGGGACAACGTGTCCCATTTGTAAACGTGAATAATTTAATAATGCCTCATTAAGATAATGAAATTAGTTCAAATAGACAGTTGTCTGATATTCACACACATTGATTAGCCTTTATATATGTATATATATATATATATATGTATACTTCTCATTAAATTGAATGCCTCAACAATCATTCTCTTACCATATGATAGTTATATAAAAACAAATTTATACAACTTGCCAGTTCATATGGCAGCGATTATATGACAAAAAGAAGCAGAAACAGAATCACTGTCAGTCCGAAAAAAACAAAGAAACCTTTCATTACTTTCGCTCAAATTTCAAGCTGATCCAATAATTTCACCGGATTTGCATAATGGCAAGCTGAGAATATTTTTAATGAATTCATATGTCAATAATTTTCACACAATAAATTTCACATTGTACGTTTTTACTTGTAATTTGTTTTACCTTTCACGACTTATCTACATGGGATCCCATTAAACATCTAAATTAGTCAACAATAACAACTAACTAATCTTTGTCAACAAGAATTCGAAATTTCTAGCCAATTCATTATAATTCTATTAATAAAAGTCACTTGAACCTTTTTAAAGGCAAATATTTCATCAATTTAAAAATTGTCAAACAATTTTAATCAAAGTTATAGTTAGGATACTAAAGGACCCTTTTCTCTTACTCAACTTTCTCAGCCTTTAAGTGGGTTACTTTTCTTTCATATTGTTTATGATTTCTTTTATTTTTATTGCAAATGAAATAATGTTCGATTTATAAGGCAATTGAATGAAAATTTTCAAAGATTTGTTAAAAATTTACTTTATCGTTCTGATAAGATTAGAATATAGCTTGAGATGCCTAACAAATATGACTTTTAGGAAACTGTTAATCCTTAAACGAGTTAAAGAAAAGGTTATTACTTTTTAAAGCAATTGATTTATTATTCATATCAATGTAAAATGAAAATTATAATCAATTTGATGCCTGATTAACATAATAAGTAGTAATTTACTAGTAAAATCAGTAAAAATAAAAATCCTCGATTCAAGTAAATAATTGTTGCGTTATATAAGATAGAGTCCTAATCTAGTTTCTCATAAGACTAATATTATGTGAATAGAGAATGAAAGAGATATATAGAGAGATAAGTCTTTAGGTCTATTACCTTTAGCAGATGCTAAAAACAATTTTTGTAATCCAAATTCTATACAGAAGGTGGGAAAACTGTTGAATTATTTCCCAGGCTCAGGACAAAAACGACAAGAAGAAGCCCAAGACTAACCTCTAACCCAACCCAAAGACCTAACTCAAAGAAATAACAATAAACTCTGAAACTCGCATAAAATATTTCGAGAAATTAAAACAGAAGCATATCGAATGCTTACCCATGCCAACAGCAGCAACAACAACATCAGCAACAACAATATCCAATAGAACCAAGAACCAAGTGTCGAACCCGCCATCAGCTATCACCTACACATCATTTTCGCACTCATCCCAAAGTTGGGTCGACTCAGGGCTTGGGCTAGGTGGCTAAGGACCAAACAAAAGTGAGAGCCACGCAACAACATGTGTATTGAAAACCTCAAGAAACCCATAAATTTGTGAGAAAATCTCCAAGGAAAACAAAAATAGCCAAAAATGTGTCAATGTAAACAGAAACGTAACAAAAGCGGCCAAGAAAAGGTACACTGGCTCTTACTCCCTGTCTCTCTCCCACTCTCTCTCATCTTATACACTCATATTCCATACAACTCATACATATATTGTATGAAGCCGTTGTCGTTGCCATTGCCATTGCCGAATCGAATTCCCAATACCATCAAAAACACTAGACAACGATAGACTCAACGATAGTGTCTCTGGACCAAGACCTTAACAATAAATGCGCAAAAATTTTCCCAAAAAAACCAAAAATCTCTTTGCTATCAATATTTCCCAGGTCTTCTTTGGGCATGCAATGCAATCGTTAAGCAGACAGCACTGCACAGTGGAAAAATGCAATCGAAATAGACTCCAAAATAAAAGAAACAATTTTACTCGTATTTCATGCAATTTTACAACGTTCTTTTAATCTTCTTTAAATTCTTTGAATACAAATTTTTTGTAGAATTGTTTCTTAACAAACTTTACACAAATCTCTTTGCATATGTTTCTGATTGATTCCTAAAATAAATCCCATTTGATATATAAAATAATTTCTGATGTTTTCATTTAAAAATTAACACATTGTCGGTTCATGTTCGACTTTTCGGAATTCGGGACATTTTTAAAAATGTTCATATATATTTTGGTTTATTTATTAAAAACTGGAATATATAAAAAACAAAAGTCATTCGTTTTATCAACTTTTAGTTAGTTTTAATAAATTTATTCCGAAATAATTGAGAAAAATCCACCTTCAAGAGTAAAATGGGGCTGAATATTGATTGAACATACCTTTATAACTAAAAAATATTCTTAAATTATTCAAAAACTTTATAATTTTTACATTCATTTTTAAATGTTTACAACAATTTTCATTTCCAAATAACTTAGTTTTTCTGGCGATATTTTTAATAAAGCCTTCAAAAGTCTTGATATAAAAAAAACCTTATAAATTGCTAACTAGACGAAGAGTCTTTGTCAAACTTTCGAAACTCCAATGCTCTGTTAACCTTTAAGGAAATTGAAATCTATAGGAATACCTAATTTCTTAATCTAAATATTAGCAAGAAGTAAAAATAATTAATATCAAGATATATTATATTTTCAAAATTTTCAGATTTTCATACAATGTTGTTTGTGTGTTCCACTGTGCCCGCTTGGACACTGGGACATAACACACGGCAGCGATAGCGACAGCGACATGTCGCCTCGGAAGATGATGGACGACGGGATGGTAAAATCGATTTTGGTCGTCGACGTCGACGGCAACGGCAACGACGGCGACGACGATGGTGACTAGCGTCGCGGTTACCTGCTGACCAGGTAGGTAGGTATCTACCTGCAACTAATGGCCCAGACCGACACACATAAATCCATAAAAACATAAAAAACAACAACGGCAAAGAAGAGGAAAATAATTAAATTGCAATTATGTGCAAACAATTCGAAATCCGGAGATTCGGAAAAAGTTAATTACACGACAATAAAGAGCAGAAAGTATACATATATATCCACACACACACACACACACACCGATAGTGGTAACCTCAACACCAACGCATTGTGGGATAGCCCCGGGATGTTGGGAATGGAAATGGTAACACACACACACACACACACAAACATACACAGTAGGGAATGGCCAAGAGGTTTGGCAGCAGGTCGAGCGAGAATACCTATAGATATGCGTTTTTTTTTCGCATTTACCTTGGTTGGCTTTTGGGTTCTCGCATTCTGCACCACTTAAGCCTGACATTAATGGGTATTTGAATGTGGCTTCTGGTCCGCTTTAATCGGTTTGTTTGACTGATTCCTGGTGACATGTCCAACTCGTCTCTCAACTGTCGACTGTCGGACTTGAGTTGTCTCAGCTTGTGCGCATAATCATTAGCATTAACGCTTAGCGTCTGCCAATGACAATGACTAAGACAATTTCACTGACCATTATTATCAGAGAGAGCACAACGAGTGAGAGAGAGACAGAGAGATACTCTATGACTCGAAATTGCCATTCTAATTGAAGTTTTGCACCCATTACCACAATCGACTTACCTCTACATTACGTTAATTGCCTTTTGAAGTCATCGTGGCCAATTTTCATAGTCTCATAGTCCAAACTAACAAGTCGATGGTTATTACTGCGTATATAGAAAGAATCACCTAATGTAACTTCAATTGGTTATCGTTTTTAGTTAAGTACTTTTGGTCTTATCAATATCTAAATGGCATAACTAATGATAATAAATATGAGGAACTATTGAAAATTTCCAATTCATTTTGCATCAATTCCAAATAAGTATGGAACTAACTTAATGTCTTTAAATTTGGTTACATATATTCGGAAAAAGATTTCTGCAAATCCAAATTCATCCATAACTTTATGATCAAAATTCGTATGAAATACTATTGAAAAATAATCAAGAAAACATTTTCTTAGTTTTTTCCCTGTGAAGATGGATGAATATCTTCTCATAGGAAATGCAAATAAAACACAAATTTTTGTAGGGGCTTTTAAGCATTTGTTTCATTAACGTAAAATTTTGTTTTTTATAATAATAACCTAAAGAGATAATTTATGCCCACAAATAAGTAATAACTAGTCATCAATGCATGGGATGCGACTTGCTCCCTTTTTTGGGGGATCGTCTTCGATATGATGGGAGACGCCAATTGGCCAGTTTGCATATGATTGAGAAAATACCAAAAAAGATGGTCATTACCATTGTTGCAATCAGCATTAGGCAAATGCGAACCAACCAGGCGGCCTGATCGTATTCAATGCTCAAGTATTGGCTCTCGTATACCTCATCGATAAGCTTAATGTATAGAATCAAGGCATGAATAAACCAACCGTTGGGATGTTTCCAAAATGGCAATGTCTTTGTCTTCATCCAACAATCAGAGAGAATGACATCTTTAATCTCTTTCACTTTATAGGACACTGGCAATTGGCGAAATTCTCCATCCTTCACATGCAAAATGGTGGGCAAGGATTCCAATGAGAAACGTCGAACAAGTGCCTCCGAATAATTTAGTTCCATGCTGGCCACAGTAATATTACGTTCTGGTTTATTCTTATCCCTTCGCTGCTGCTGCTCCTGTTCCATTTCCTGGGCTAATTTAATCCAAGTGCGTTCGAATTGAAAGCAATTCGGTACGAGTGGGACACAGAAACCCACAAGCCATTCACCTTTTAGCATTTCTTCCCACGAACGTTCGTTTAATAGAATTTGTACATGTTTCTTTTCATTTGGCGGCGGCTGCTGCTCCTGCTGCTGCTGCGGCTTCTGCTGCTCCTGCGGCTGCTGCTGCTCCTGCGGCTGCTGCTTCGGCTCCAGAGGCTGATGTTGTTGATTAGCCGAATTGTAATGAG
The DNA here is from genome assembly GCF_018902025.1 of Drosophila willistoni. Classification (NCBI taxonomy): domain Eukaryota; kingdom Metazoa; phylum Arthropoda; class Insecta; order Diptera; family Drosophilidae; genus Drosophila; species Drosophila willistoni. The sequence goes on from NW_025814057.1 coordinate 9,882,146, forward strand.
TTGTGACTAAAATAATCAGCAAAATGTGCACAAAGTCCATCTTTTTTTTTTTTGTTTAATGAATAAAATTCATGGGTGAAAATTGTTAAACAGACTAAATATAGAATGTGTAGCAAGAGAAGTATGAGATAGAATGCCTAATGACTACTAGACTAGTTCACCAAGTAAACTTTTTCGTAGTAAATCTTAGCGAGAAAGGCTTGCTAGATTTCAATTTTTTCTAATCTTTATTCAGTAAGTGATTATTAGAGTTGGGAAAGCCAAACACATTGGAAATAATCGAACTGAAAACATCTCTAATTAGACTCTATCAAACCATAAGCATTGATTCAAATATGTTAAGGACTAACAAATGAAATATTTACCTTTTTTTTGAGCAAAGTTTAAGTACCTTTACTTGTTGAAGGTTTCTCTCTCCCATCGCCCCATCCCTCTCTGTTTCTCACCCTCTTTGCCTCATGCAAGTGACCTAATTTTGCGCATAAACGATTAGTCGAAATTCGAAATGAAATCAAATGAAAACGAAACGTGATTTCACAGTGAAATCAGGTCAATGATTGGTAGTTAAATTTCTAGATTTAGATTGACAGCTTGAAGTAGTGGAGTTCATGAAGTTCAGGCAAGTTTAATTAGATCTGCATGTCTGAGAATGTCCTGTGATTTGATTGTGAGTTGAGTTGTGATTCTCAGCTACAAATTCTAGTTGCTTCTGTTGTGCTCAACTGGTTAGAATGCATCGGTGGCATTCAATTGTATTTCTCATTTGGTGGTGGTACTGTTTACCCTCTCCAATAATGAGCCAAGAGTTACATATAAAATTCTCAAATAAATGGCCATTGGATGAGTATCACAGCCATTTGAGGCAATTGTTGCAACAATTACTCTCATTGGTCAATGTGAAACGTTGTTTTGCCATCATCACCGATGATATACACTTTCCAATCTACGATCGTTCATACTATGAATCAATTGGACGCAATTTATGTCCCAGCTATATGATGCATGTAAATGAAAGTCAAGATTTGGGTCGTCCAGGCAAAAGTCTGGAATTGCATTTATCGGCCATGAAGGCTAGTGATTGTGATTTATATGTGATAACCATATTGAATGCCGGTCAAGTGAAACGTCTACTAAAATATATCTATCGTAATCGTTCACTTAATATGCAAAGGAAATATATTTTATTGCATGACTCGAGGCTCTTTGTTGAGGACATGTTGCATTTGTGGAGTGTTTTCGTGGAATGTTTATTTCTTAAACGTCTCATGGATAATAGGTCAGTGTTGCTCAGATGGGAAAGTGTTTAGAATGATTATTCAATTTGATTTGTTTCGCAGTTTCACCATATCAACCATTGCATATCCTGGCATACTGAGTGGAGTTTTGGTTGCTAAACAGTTGGCCACTTGGTCATTTGGTCAACGCATTCAAGGCAGTGTTTTCTTTATAGATAAAACCAAGAATTTGAAAGGTTTTCACTAATAAAAATACAACTTTGGCAAAACTTTGCCCCCTAAAGTATGCAAAGGGCAGTTTATAAATTCGCAAATACGGAAATTTTGGTATTCTTCAAGTAAACATTGTTTATAGACAATTTTAAAGTTACAAGGCCTACAAAAAGTTAGCAATTTGAATACTTTTCTAGCCTTTTGCATACTTTAAGGGGCAAAGTTTTACACATTTACGCCTACAAGTTAAATTATTATTTAAATGCATTTACTTTTATCTTTTGTTAGGTGCTCAACTGCCAGTGGCAATTGCTGAGCATTATCCCATGGTGCAATTGATAAGGTCCTCAAATGTCTATCAAGGTGTTGAAATTGACATCATGAATGCATTGGCTAAGGCATTAAATTTTCATCCTATTTACTATAATGCCAATGTCAGTGATACAATGGATTGGAATGATCAGCAAGATCAGCAGAACGATTATTATGATAATGAGACAAGGCTGATAGATTCGCTAATCATTGGCGAAGTGGTAAGTAAAGTGAAAATCCCTGAAATTAATAAGCCCAATAACTGTGTCCTCAATGTGAGCAGTCGCGTCATGTGGCACGTTTTGCCATTGGCGATTTACATCTCTTTCAGGCATATTCACATCTTGTGGAACTTAGTTATCCACACAATTTCGAGTGCTTAACCTTTCTAACGCCAGAATCGACAGCAGATAACTCATGGCAGACATTCATTTTACCCTTCAGTGGCGGAATGTGGGCTGGTGTATTGCTATCACTATTCGTGGTGGGCAGTGTCTTCTATATGATAAGTTTCCTCAATGCCATGCTCTCGAATGATGGCGAAAATAATAAAAAGACATTTTTTCGTTGCCTACGATGGAATAGGCTTAAGTCCGAGGATCGTGTGGATAAAAATGTCTGGCAAAGATCAAGTTTTCGCATCGCATTGATGCGTCGTCGTTCAACGGCCGTCGTTAAGTATCGTGATATCTTTGATGATTATCCCAATTGTATATTACTTACATATAGTATGTTGCTCTATGTGGCATTGCCACGTATGCCCAGAAATTGGCCATTACGTGTCCTAACTGGTTGGTATTGGATCTATTGTATACTCTTGGTGGCCACCTATCGAGCCAGTTTCACAGCCATATTGGCCAATCCGGCGGCACGGTGAGTAAATTATTATTAAAACCACATAATCTTCTAGTTAAACTTCTTTCCCTTAAAGGATTACAATTGATACTCTACAGGAATTGCTATACTCTCATTTACCGCTCTCAACCGAATTGACCGAGAATAGACAATTCTTTTTGGATTCCAGTGACTCTGTGGCTCAACAATTGGGTACCTCAATGAATATAATGACGCATAGTAATGATATGGTAAGTGATCGAGCCAAAATCTGAACTCAAAATCATATTATTGTCATGCAAACTTAAAGATTACTTTTTCATAAGAAAACTGATATATAAAATCAGTCCAAAATTCACAAAATGACAGATTCATAAAATCGGGGTTATTTGAGGATATTTCAGATATTTTTTTAAATATTTTTTTGTGATTTTACTGTATTTTAGTCAATTTCTAGCAGATTTTAAAAAGTTATATCTCATTTAAAATGCAAAATTAAAAGTTTTTGAAGAATTTGTAGAATTTTTCAAATTGAATTTTAGCCCAACTGAATGGAATGGATTCAACCCTTCAGCGATCAAGAATCAGCTTTTGCTCGTAACTTTTGCTTATCCTGGCTATATGGTTAATCAGTTTGGGGCCCTGATAAAGTTATGTGAAAACTCCAATCACACACACAATCTCAGGCATTTAGAAAACTGCACCCAGTTGCTAAAATGAATAAAGAACTTTCATAAGACTCTCTTCATTAGCGTTTTTCATTGTATTCCAACAGTGGAGTTATATTAAAAAGATTGTTTATTCATTCGCCAGTTACAAACAGACAATAATAAATATATGCACTTGTATGTGTGTAAACACAGTTTTACTTACTTATCGTTTAAGTAGTGAGAAAACTGTACAGTGTACACTGTATATTATAGTATGTGCATTGTACATACTTATGTACATATATATATAGTATAATGCTCATAATACTATAAAGAAATTGCTTGTTATCAATTTGCCTTACCCTATTTGCAGATCGCTCGCATTGCCAAGGGTCAGTGCGCTTACTATGATAACGAGTTCTATCTGCGTTATCTACGCTCAACGGATGATTCTGTAAGTGATGCTGCCGATGCAGCCACAACCACAAATGGAGTTGGATCCGGTTCTGCTGCTCTACATATAATGCATGAATGTGTTATCCAAATGCCGGTGGTTATTGCTCTAGAAAAGAACTCGGCTATTAAAGAGCATGTGGATACTTATATTAAATATTTAGCCGAAAGTGGTAAGGCAAATGAAAATATATTAAAACACTTGCAAATAAAAGTTTTTCTCATTTTGTTAATTAAGCATCCACAAATCAATTAATATATTTCTTTTCATTTGACAATTCCTAATTATTATTATAATTTTTGTCTATCCCTTATTTAAATCAAAATCTTCTTAACTTAAAAGTAGACTTTCCTTATTTTTTCCTATTTTATATATAGGCTTAATTGCGAAATGGTTACGCGATGCCATACAACGTTTACCCGCCGAGGAGGAGGCCCCACAAGAGGCCCTTATGAATTTACGTAAATTCTGGAGCTCATTTGTGGCCTTGATAATTGGCTATTTAATTGCCATCTGTGCCATATTGGCTGAAAATTGGCATTTCAGGCATTACATCATGAAGCATCCAATGTATGATACATATTGTCCCAGTTTATATTATAATTTTAAACGTCTATATCCAGATCAATAGAATGGCAATTTGACAAATATGTATCTACATATGGATGTGTATATATGTATATGTATTATTATGATGATGATGTACTTATAGCGACTTGTTTCTTTTCACAATCGAATGACGCACTGAAGGAAACAACAACCAACCCGAAAAATATATTATAAAAGTCAATTTTCCATATATCATGACCTCACTTAAGTGAGGGCCTCAAGTGGGATGCCCCATTCAAACCATCCATCCATCCATCTATCTATCTATCTATCCTATCCCCTATCCATCCAGCCATTCATCCAGTTCAGTTCAGTTCACAGCAATGTGGCTGGGATTGGTTATATAGAATGATGAAGATGATTTTTCTGGTGTGGTTTTTTTTTTTCTTTTGGAATTCTTTCAATCACTTTTCGTAAATAATAATTTGCATTGTTTATGAGCTAATGCATTAATTGTTTATTGCCAATCGCCTGGATATATCACAAATGCTAAATACTCGTAAATAAACCAAATTTTAAGTGCCCCCAGAACCAGACTAAACAGATTGAAAAAAAAAAAAAAAAACTACCATAAGAAGAGCAAAAAGAAAACTGCCAAAAAAAAAAGAAAAATAAATGGCAATAGGAAATTTTAGGCAGAAATTAAATGATTTAAAATCAAAAAATTTTACAAACTAAGAAGTACCCTTTAACTGAAAAGTAAAATTTACCAAATTTTTCTCACGTAATGTTTAATAAAGATATTAATTTTTTTTTAAATTATATACTATGTAATCTGTAAGATAAAAATTATGTTACATATATTTAATCTAGCTCCAATTAAAGTAAAGGGTATGAACACGAAAGAACACAAAATTAAAAATTAAAAAAAATTATAACCTTTTACGAGCCAGAGATTCTAGACGTAATAAACAAATCCAACAGAATATGTTAATAACAATCATAATTATGAATAAACAATTTAATTTGTTCCCCATTTGGCCTTTTTGGCCAAATCGGTTTCTTTGTTCTCTCTATTAAAAATAATATGGAAGCCCCCGAGATGATGGTATATCATCACTAACAAAAGTTTATCGTTTTGTCTTAATTTCGAAATTTTAATGTGTGTGTGTGCCTGTTTTTTTTTTCAAATCAAATTTTTACAGAATTTTATGTTATTAATTATTTCCCTGAATCCCTTGGTGGCATAACTAACAGCATTTAATTGTTACGAAAAATTTGTTTTCCTGTTTTGATGTTGTTTTTTTGCTCGTCTCGTCTCGTTTCAATTTGTTTTGACTTGTTGTTTACTTTAGAAACTTTATTTTAATTTAATTAGTCTTGCATTATTTTATTTGTGAGCAGCAGCAGCAGCAGCAGCACAGCAACAGCGAACGAACAAACGATCGATCGTCTGAAGGAAGACGGCACTCCCACTTTTCAGTTTTTGGAATTTTTCCTCTCATCGATATTAAGTGATTTAGCGAATTTTACAGATTGGATTGGCGCCTCAGCAAATGCTTTTGAAGAGTTCCTGAAATTATCTTCATAAAATATAATTATTTAAAGTAAAATGAGCATCACAATCAATTTGTTTTATTTTTAAGAAATTTATTCATATAAATTTCATAGTTTTAATTATTACAATTTTTTTTTGGGTTTATTTTGTTCCTCATTTACATAGGCAGGCTAATTGTAAGTATTTCAGAACTTGCACTAGTAAGTATGCAACAATAAATCATGCAAAATGTGTCCACAAAGCCGGCAAGGTAAGAGTTCAAATACCGGCTCAACAAAACACTGATTTTGTTCTGCCTGCTAATTGAATGTCAATGGCGTATTAAGTAAATAAACCGCTGATCATCCAAAGCGAGGGTGCGAGTTCAATTCCCGGCTTAGCCCCAAAAAAGTCCCGCTTTAAGCTTATTTTATTTATTAATTCAAAACTCATGTACAAGAGCACACAGTAGTTAAAAAGAGATGTGCATATGGCAAGCTCTGCTGCAGCAACTAGCGCTAAGCTGCACATAACTTGAAAGAATTCTCACTTGGGAATTCTAAGGGAAGCTTGAAAAAAAAACCTGCGTGTGTTGTTGTTGTGTTTGTGAGGCCGATGGGGGCGCGAGTGTTGTTGTGACGCGTCACACTCACCCACTAAAACCGTTCTTAGTGCACTTGCGCAGTATGCTAATGCAATCAGTGGGTGGCTCTGCGGTTAGACACGTCGATGTTGTTGAGAAAGGCTTTGGAGTTCAAATCCGCACGCGGTAATATTAACTCCTTCAATTAAAAAGAATTAAATTGAATTGAAAAAATTGAAGAAAAGACGATGGAGGAGGTTTAAAGAGGGGGGGTGTGTATAGTAGTATAGTAGTAGGTAAGAGTAGTTAGTTGGGCGGCGGTGCTGGGTGGGTGAGGGAGGGGAGATGGTATTGGATGGACGACGCGGTTGAGAATGTGTGTGGGAAGAGAGTTAGTAGTAGGTGGTGTGTTGGGAAGGGAAAAGAAAAGAGAAGCGTGTGGCGGCGTGGTGTTGTTGTTGGTGTTGGCCCATGCTGATGGTGAGGGGAGACAATGCAATTGAGGAAAAGAGAAATTCCTTGAGAAATCCAAACCATCACATCAGGAAGGGAGAGGGAGCGGCGGTGTGTGGTGATGAGATATCTCGCCCGATATCTCATTTTTTATCGTGCTTCATTGTGCCCCCAAAAGTATGCTACACATTTTATAAACTTGGCATACAACAAAAAAATTTTCCCGAGCATTGGGTATGCAACAAAAATTTTAATTTCTGGAGCGTTGGGTATGCAATAAAATTTTTTTTCCACCAGGCAGGACATCAATTAAATCGAGAGATTCGTAATAACTCCGGTCCCCGCAGGATTATCGCAAAATCCTTTGGTCAGCAGATAGTCCTTATTCATTGGACTGGTTTGGCACTAGTTTCGTCTTGATCCATTCATGGGCTTACGAGATATCAGCACTTAAAGTTTGTTCCTATCTCAGCTGTTTGAAGGACTTTAAAGGATCTAATGATGCCAATCGATGATACTCAATGAATGCTTAGTTTTGGCCAAAGGACATCGTAATCCGACTACAAATGGCCGAGTTACAGCCACTTTTAATTTTTTAAATCAATTTTAATGACCTACCCCCTTTCAAAATTTTTGACAAAAAAACTACCGCCGTTTCGGTCTTAATTTAGATGGGCTGCTGCGATTGAACTACCAGGCCATGAGAAACGGTCGCATTGATATTTTTAAGGTAAACTTGTCCTACCAACACACCAGGCGAACAGCAAAACATAGTAGGTTGATTATTCATTTTATACTGCAAGCTAAAATTTACTTACCTAATCTTAAAAAAAAATACCAGGCGAACAGCAAAACATAGTAGGTTGATTATTCATTTTATACTGCAAGCTAAAGCTTACTTACTTAATCTAAAAAAAAATACCAGGCGAACAGCAAAATATAGTAGGTTGAATATTCATTTTATACTGCAAGCTAAAATTTACTTACCTAATCTAAAAAAAAATACCAGGCGAACAGCAAAATGTAGTAGGTTGATTATTCATTTTATACTGCAAACTGAAATTTACTTACCTAATCTCTTAAAAAAAAAATAACAGGCTAACAGAAAAAGACAAGAGGTTGATATAGAAAAAAACTGAAGGTATTTATTTATCAAACAATTTTTTCAAGTTTTTTGTAGGCGGTAGGTCATAAAATTTATAGGAAACAGCTAAAAGTGGCTGTAACTCGGCCATGTGAAGTCCTATAATGATGTCCTTTGGCAAAAACTAAGCACTCATTGAGTATCATCGATTGGCATCTTTATATCCTTGAAAGTCCTTCAAACAGCTGAGATAGGAACAAACTTTAAGTGCTGATATCTCGTAAGCCCATGAATGGATCAAGACGAAACTAGTGCCAAACCAGTCCAATGAATAAGGACTATCTGCTGACCAAAGGATTTTGCGATAATCCTGCGGGGACCGGAGTTATTACGAATCTCTCGATTTCATTGATGTCCTGCCTGGTGGAAAAAAAATGTTGTTGCATACCCAAAAATAAAAGAGCTGAAAAATAAAAAAAGTTTTAGTTGCATACTTTTAGAAAATAATTTGTTGCATAATTTTAGGAGGCTTCGAAAACGTGTGAAAAAATTCAAATTTTTTGTGGTGGGGTTGTGGTTGGTTGGGGGCCTCTTTTTCCTGCCTTAAACACACAAAATCACACACACCACACACCTTTCCTTTTTACTACCTCTCTTTCTTTTTTCTTTTATATTCTCATATTCTCCAAACACCCCTCCTAAGAGACACACAAACTTTTTCCCCAAATCCCCCACACACAAACCATTCTTATTGTATTCTACTCTCCTTCTGTTCGATTCCCCCCAAAACAACAACAACCCACTCTTCTTTACCCCTCCTCCCTCCCACCTTTTAACACACACAATTAATTTATTTTTATTCCTTAAAAATCTCCTAATAATTACACACGCGTGGGCGGGATTCGAGAACTCAGACCTTAGGTACGAGTGACAAAATCTCTAACCATTAAGCTACCGTACTGATCTAGAATTAGTGCAGCGAAAATTCACTAAGTACAGCTTTTGTGTGTGACGTCACACGATGTGACAGCAAAGCTCCCGCAACGCATCTCCTCTAACTACTCCGAGCTTATTACCAATTAGAGCGCCCCCATTTTTTTCGGTTTTCGCATTAGAATTCTCAAGCTGAGATTTATGATCTTTACTACTATAAATGTACGCATGGCGAGAGCAGTAAGCTGAAATGATTTAAGGAACCATTATGTTTTTCCTTTTTTTTTATATTTTACAGACGTTGAATAAATAATTTTTAACTTAAATTTAATTAGAAATTTAAAAAAGGCATATTTAAGAAAAAAAATTTAATTGCTGCGCCGCGGAAATAATGCTCAAGTCAATATTAAAAAAATTTCAACCAAGCCGAGACTTGAACTCGCGACTCTATTCCTAAGCGAAGGCGTCCCCAACCCTCAAGCCACCGTTTATGAAGCTGCGGGGGCGCTAAAATCCTAATAGGTGGTAACTTGAAAGGATACATTAATTTAAAACAATGATAAAATTACTTAAACTGGTAGAAAATCTAAAAACGACAAAGTGTAAAATTATATAGAAAATTAGTTAACTTACAGTTATTTTGTTTAGTGTGTCCTGAGATTGGGTGAAATTAACTTGTTGTTCCGCTGTTATAACTGCCGTTTCCGCGCTGCTGCTCTTCGTTTTGCGTTTTTGCCCCTTTTGTTAGTAATTAAAATGCAATTGGCATTTTTATTTAAAAGTTTACATTTCGGTAGAAGGAATTTCTCACTTGTGTTTTGCTTGGCAATAAGAACATTCTGTGAAAATTAGCAGCATGCTGTTGAGTGAATTCAAATTATTGTGCCGAGATGAAGAAATTCATTTGCATTCACATTTTACAAAATGTTGAATGAATGCAAAATGAATTTCATTTCTCTTTTCACGTCAAAGTTTTTCTTTTTCTTTTCCTTTTTTTTTGTATGATTTTTCGTTTATTTTCGTTTTGCATCTAAAATTATATGCCAAATGAAATAACAAGACAGTAAGTAGTAAACAATTTCTGGCTGAATTGTGTTCACTTTGAACAAAATGTAGATACATATTTGTATGTATAAACAAAAATCTAAAGAATATTTGTTTTTTTCAAATGTGTATAATAATTTTAGTGCAGCTGCCCGAGGGAACTCTTATGTATGTATATATCAATCAATGAAGCTTGAACTTGGGAATTCACATAAATCACAAAACTTTGTTTCGTTTTGGGGTTTCTTAATTCAAGTTTCATTCAGGATATATAGGAGCAAGATTAAAAAGAAAAAAAATAATGGACACCAACACCGATTAAAGCTGACAAAAAAAAAATAATAATAATAATAATAATAATAATTTACAATCAAATTTTAACAACTTAAAAAGTTTAAAAGCAATTATCCAATACGCTCTCCCCTCTCGCTCGCTCGCTAACTCTCTCTCTCCCTCGTTCGCTGCAGTATATATATATATAATTGTTCAGTTGGTTTCATATGCTCATATATAAAACTATATCTTATTAATACAAAAAAAAATATATATGTTTATATAACGCTCTACAAAGCCTACGAAAGTAAGTGGAGCGGGGGAGAGAAACTTAGTTTACTTATTTTTTGTTTTGTTTTTGTTTTGAACCCGGGACAATGTACGGAGAGGGGAGGGCACAAGAGTACATCATATAATATATAAATTCAATTCCCGTTATGGTTCGAATAAAAATTCTTATAATATAATTTGCAGTCCATGTGCCTGATAAAACAATGCCTGGAACATATGTGAGTATAATATATACATACAAACGTATATATATATAAATATATATGATATATTAGATATTGTTTAAAACTGAATTTAACGTTTTAGTTAAATGCACCGTCAAATAAAATTTACAATTATTTTTGCTATTGAAATTATAACATTTTTTTTAGCATTTTACATTTGAAGAGTCGGTGCATTGTTTTCTTTTGTTTTGTTTCTTGTTTTTGTATCACTCTGAACTTATGCGTGTATTGTTGTTAGCATTTTGAAAAGATTTCTGGACAATTGTTTTGTGTGTTTTTGTAATCTGTTATGGCATAAATACGAGGACAATTGGACAGCATCAATCGCGTTTTGATAAGCATATACATCATATTTCAAGTTTATTTTCATTTAAAAACAATATTCAATTGAAAAATCCGTGAGAGAAAAAAAAAATAGAAAGAGTCATACATATCTCTGTACTATATAGTAAAAATATTTCTATATATGTATGTATGTATGTATGAATGTATATATTTATATAACGCACACTACTACGCTCGCTAAGTAATACAATCAATATGTTATACATATATTCAATTATGTATATTTTATATGGATTTATATATATATATATGTATATCACGTTTGCTGCCCTTACTACTTGGCGATTTGGGGCGTACCCTCTACAGATTCCACTTCAAAAACATCATCGGACTCTTGTCCTCCGGCAACATTATCATGATAATTATCATTCTCACAACATTCATCTAAATCTACATCATCGTCATCAGCATCAACATCATCATCATGGAGGTGATGGTGATGGTGATCGTCAATCTCATCATTCTCATCGTAATCATCGCCAAACTCTGAGGATTCACCAAGCGTCCAAGCGTCGTTTTCCATTGAGTTTCGTGGACTGTAGTGAATGCTGCTGCTTCCCGTGAGGGTTAAATTGTTGGCTGGCCGCAGGACACTGTAGAAAAACAAATCAACATTACTTCAAAGTTATGCCAAATTTCAAATTCTTAATTTTCAAATTTAATACAATATTTGCAATGAATGTGTGTGTGTGTGTGTGTGTGTGTGGGTGTGTGAATGATCTTATCGCTCGAATGTTATGTGAAAATATATCTAGCAGCGATATTCTAAGAAAGCATTTTTAATTTGTTGATGAGTTTCGGTGTTAAGTAGTTGTGTTTAGCCAAGTTACAGGTTTTTTTTTTTGTGGTTTAAATGTGATGAAGAAACAAGACAAACGTTTTTACAATTAACAAAACACAGTTAATGGGGTGGGGTGGAGGTAGGAGAGATTACACACAGGCCAACAACAAAGACAACGACCAATTTTTTCTTGGGACGGGACTTCATTATGAATTAAGTTCCATAAAACATAGAATGAAATTTGAATTTGACTCAAAAATTCGAATGGAAGACTTTCCCATCAAGATGTAGTAACTGAATAACATTGAATTATTATGATGAGAGTGCCAGATTTAATTACTACAATTCTTTTTGAAAACTAACATAAAATGAAATATATATACTAAAATTAAATACTTTTTCATACAGAATATTGTATTTGAAGATATAGATTGGTTGGTTTATCTATGAACTCGTTGAATTTCTCTAATAAATAAGAAACAAAAAAAAAACGTATTGAATTAGATATATAAAAAAAACTTTAGTTAGTTAATATAGAAATCCACGTCTCAGAGAAAAACAAAAAAGGTCTATAAAGGGGGGGAAGTTGTCTCTGTATGTGTGTGTGTTATGTGTGTTAAGGAGTAAGAGATGTTGATTAAATTTTTGGTGGAGACGAAAATTCTACTAAATGATATACATAGATATCGAGAATACTTTTTAACAAGGTTTTCTAATTTTGGCGAATTTTTCTTAATGAAATTTTAGATTTACATAGTTTTTGCAGCGTGAAGTTAGATTTTAGTTTTAGTTTGTTTTTTTTTTAGTATTATGCAATTGATTTTTGTTTTTGTTTATTGTTGTTAGCGCCATATGAAATAGCCAGACACAAGACACAAAACGAGTACGAGGAACGAACGAACGAACGAAAGGAACGCAACAAACTGACAAACAAAATTTTGTTGTATGGCTTTTTTAGATATACATATATGTAATGTATATATATATATATAATATTTAAGACATATTTGCAAACAAACAAGCATTAAAAATTACTAATTTTAGAGGTAGAGGAGAATACAAACAGAAGAAACTTCTCTCTCGCTGCGCTTTCTTTTCTTGTGTGTGTCTCGCTCTAATCCACTCGCAACTTATTTAGGTAGAGGGGACGGGGACCCAAAGCCCAAAAGTATGCATCAATAATTGCTGCGTTATATATATCTGTGTGTTGTGTGTATGTGTGCGAGTTCTTTTCTATCTCGTTCGATATCGTTGTTATTATTGTTGTTGTTGTTGTTCGATCGCTTTTCGTTTGGGGATGAAAAGGAGCAACTACATTGCCGCTATCTGCTGCTCTTCTATTGGCATCGTTGAGTTTTGTTTGCTTCGATTTTATGTGGAATATAATATCGTATCGTAATCGTATCGTCGTGATATATATATATATATGTGTGTATATATAGTAATAGTATGTTCTTGTTGTTGTTGGAAATAAGTTAGTGTTATAGCAGTAGTATTATTGTAGTAGAAGATCTAGAAATCGGTCACTAGCACCACACCCATATTATCCATATCCGTTGGTCATAACTGTCCACGGCGATAGTGTGAGCGTGATGGTCTGACAGGAGTTGTGTGTGTATATATAGTTTGGTTGGTGTTGGTTGGTTTTGGTTGGTTGGTTGATTGGTTTTTGTTTCAAAGAAAGGTGTACAAAAATTAAAAGAGAAAGAAACATAATTAGCAAAAATTATACATAAAATTTAACTAAATGCTTTTTGTAGTTGTTGTTGTTGTTGCTTTTGTTCACTGCCACATTAATTAATTGATATAGGTACATATATTCCTAATTATATACTAATAACAAATTGAAGGTGTTATATATTTTGGTTTTTTTTTTGTTTTTTTGTTGTTCTTTTTACTATCAACAACTTGATGTCTAGTTAGCAATACTAATATATGTAGATTGTTTAATTAGCAATAATGATATAAAGTATATGATTGGTTGTTTGATCTAATTGACAAAAGGAAATAATCAGAAATAAAACGCACCTTTACCTCTAGTCGCGATATTAACCATAACCTTAAGCTAATGATCAAAAGAATATATATATATAGAGAGAGTATAACAAAAATAAAAATATAAAAAACAATAATGTTACAAATCAATATATAGAAAATATATGTATATATATATATAATACTAAATAGAGTCACAGGAAGATATACAACTATATATAAATAGGAAAAATTAAAGTCTTTCCTTATCTACTTTAAATTTCTTTTCTCATCTATATAATTTAGATATCTCTTCTCATAAGATTATAGAAATTCATTTTAGTTACACTTTTAGTGTAGTTAGTTATAATATTCATATAAATTCAAAGAAATCAATTGATTCTAGAATTGTTTCTGCACCTAAAAACGTTCTCTCTTGCTCTACAAACAAAAAAAAAGAGATCTATCTAAGGAACTTGGGGCAATATTTCCTATTTTTTTTTTGGAATGTATAATTTGTAGTTTGGTTTTTTTTTTCTAAAAGCTTTTACCTCTCGAAAGGCACTTCATCGTCGAGATGTTCCTGCTGCTGCTCCTGTTGTTGTTGTCTTGCCTGACTTTGGGCACGACGCGCTTCTTCCTTTTTGCGGCGATCTTCGGCTGCTGCCTTCATTGGATCATAGGTGGAGCGACGTTTCCACATGGCCATTTCAGCTTCCTTTTGTTTATTGACTGCGATAAAAGAGTTTTTACATGAGTCGTGTTTCTTTTAGTAGGTGTAAAAACACACAAAAACTTACCTGAGGCATCACGTCGCACCGCTGAAGAAGCTCGTGGTCCTAGTCCACCGCCCATGCCGCCACCGCCTCCTCCTCCACCAGCACCTAGTGATGTGGTACTGCTATTCATTACGGAGGCGGCACTACGCACACTCCGATTACTGGCCCGTATGCCCTCGCCCCGGCTTAGACCCATAGATGAGGCACTGGGGCTACGTTTCATTTGCTCCGATGGCTTCAATGTACTCTTGGCATCATTTTTACGCAGAAAATTATTGGATTGGGCCGACTTGTATTTGGATATATCCAAATATTTTGGTTGCACTCTTGGCTGTTGCTCGCGATTGCTCGCATTTGCGGTCTGGAGCAATTGTTTCTTGGCATTGGCCAAGGAACTGGGAACCTGTTGGGCCAAACGACTGAGACTAGTGTCGCGTGGCATGGACTGACGTGAGGGTTTCATCGAGCCGACAGTTGTACGGGCTGTGGCACTCTTAATGCCACGTCGTGGCAATTCTGGAGTATTGGGACAGGCAATTAGACCAGCAGCAGCAGCTGCAGCTGATAATTTGCCAGCTGGAGCTGAACTGGGTTTGGCTGGTGTATGACTGTTTTGCTGCTGTTGTTGTTGTTGCTGTCGCTGTTTGCTCCTCTCGATGCGCATGAGGAGAGCCTTATTGAGACGCGTATTGCTTAGGGGTACAGCCGTCTCCTGGGGCTCCAACATATCTGGTGGCTCATCCTCTTCGTTGCTAGAGTAATAGGCACCTCCAGTGCCCAGTTCATCCTCATCGTTGATATAATATTGCAATTCGTTGTCATAATCGCTATAGGCTTGTTCAAAATTATTGCTACTTGAGGATTTCTTAAGCTGTTGCAACAGTTGCTGCTGCTGCTGGGCATGACGAGCTGCTGGCGGAGTATATAGATTCTGGAAATTGGGGCGACCCTGACGACCCGAATGGTGATGGTGATGATGGTGGTGTTGATGATGGGATGAATGCTGTTGATGTTGCATTTGCTGCTGCTGCTGGAAGGAGCTCGAACGACGCAGCGGCGACAACGGAGCGGATGACTCAAGCGGCTCGATATCATCATCCAAGGAGTTCTTGCGCCGATTCATTTGCTTGAGCAGATAATCACCGCTGGTGAGTAACTGCAATTGCGCTTCGTTGATGCTGCTGGTCATGAGAGCCCGATGCAATGGGGATCGACGATAGCCACCGCCACCGCCCCCACCCCCGCCAGCACCACCGTTTGCCGTTTCTAGGCTATGCTGTGGACTGCTCTGAGCCGGCGATTTAACGGAACTACGTCGCGATAGCGACTGTTGCAGACAGCTAATGGCTGCTGCCGTCTGCTCCAAATAGGCATCTGTGGTATGAGGACGCGGACGACTGGCACTGCGCGCACGTCCCAGCGTGTGCAACGGCGATGGTATCTTACTGGGACTTTTGGGTGGCTTATACGGTGGCTCAATCATCTGAGATCCTGAACTACCGCCATCATTATTATTGTGGCTGCACAACGCTGGATCGCTGGCGTAGTCACAGTCGCCCAATAGACGATAACGTTCGGCCAAATTGCTGCGATTCAATTTTCCTTGTGCTGCTGCTGCTGTCACATATTGGCGATGTTGTTGTTGCTGTTGTTGCTGCTGCTGCAGATGTTGATGTTGATGATAGAGACTGAGACTGTCATCAGTAAGGGAATCGACACCCGTATCCGAGCAATTATAGCTGCGCGTCATTAGTTGCTGTCGAAAGAGGGAGAGAGAGAGAGATCGATTAAGTTGTAATAATGAAAGTGCAAAAAAAAATTAATCATTCATTTCCCATTTGATAGTGAAAATATTAATACAAAAAAAGACAATTATTTATGCGCGATTACAAATCAATAAAAATTTGAATGAGTGTAAACTTTCCATAAATGAGCGCACTTATGTATTGGCCTCTGCGGTTTTAATACTCTTTGATTTATTATCAATAACTATCACAGAGAATCATTCTATTGAAGCGTGTTTAAGTGGTTAACCGTTAAAAAGTTCAGCTAAAACCGAAATACTTATCGGTTATACGACTGGCCAGCTAGATATTTGGAAAATCTATAAAGTAGGCGGGCAAAATAAATATTCGTGATCATCATCAACCGCCGAGTTGATCTTGCCATGTCTGTCAGCATAAACAACTTGATCTCGGAGACTATTGAAGCTTGAGCAACCAAATTTGTCATTTGGATTCGTTTAAAATACACGCAGAGATTGAAAATTATTGCAAATTTTTACTATAACCCTTCCATCGAGGTTATATTTTATGCCATAAACCATAAGTATAGAAAAATATTAAATATTTGTGCAATTTTTAAACAATTTTTTAGCTTTTCGAAGAGTCGATATTGGTATTTCCGGATCTTAAACACCCATTCTACAAAACAAGAATTGAACTAGATAAACCAAATCAATCGTTGGCCAATCTTAGTACCTTGCTTAATAACCTGACCGGGTTAGAATGTTACGCATATTTTGCTTCTAAGAACGTTTTTGTATGTTTTGATTAACCGGATGCAATTCATTCAACTTGCGGTAGACACCTTTCAGACATATTTCGTGGTAAGGTGGTTTATCAGGATGATTTGATTTCGGGGGGGTTTTTAAGTGATTTTGATTAAAAATAGATTGATAAAACGAAAAAAAACACAGGAACTTCTTTCTGTCAGTTAAGCATTACTCAAAGTATATAGTGGCGCGTGACAATCTCATATCTTTAGATGTCTTTCCGTATAAATATCATGAGAATTTGGTCAAATGGCATTAGTTGAGAAACTAAATTGAAGAATTCACAACACAAGAATGAAATATTCAGTAGCAATCCTTTTCGCCATTGTGGCCTGTGTCCTTGTGGCACAACAGCAAGTGGCAGCTGTAAGTAATAATAATAATATGGGAGTGTTCCCATTTCTGAACTCAATCAAAATTTTCTTCTTTATTTCGCTAGAAATCGATAAGCAGCAAGGTTAGCGATAAAACTAACGAGATCACCAATAAGGTCGATGATAAAACTAACGAGATCACCAACAAGGTCGATGACAAAACCAATCAGATAACTGATAAAATCGATGACAAAACTAATCAGATAACCGATAAAGTAGATGACAAGACCAACGAGATCACCAACAAAGTGGACAAGAAAACTGATAAAATATCCAAGAAAGTGGATAAGAAAGCCAATAAAATTTCCAAGAAAGTCGATAAGAAAACCGATGAAGTGACTAACAAAGTGGACAAGAAGGTTAATCACATTGTAAACAAAATCTAAAGACCGCACACTAATTCTGTTCTTTTTTTTTTAATGAATTCTTTTAATAAATAAATTCTGATTACTGCATTATGATTGCTTTGTTTTTTTTTTTTCATGTTATGTATATATAAATTCCCATTGAAAGAAATCCCCATAGGAAATCCTTTTAAAATGCCACAAATTTGTGGTTTGGTAGTTCTATAGAAATTATTTATGTCTGGCCGTAAATATAGTAAACATTTGATTGTAGTTTACAATTCAGATATTAATCATTCAAATGACTTATAAATTTCTACGCCTTTTCCCAGTCTAAATATAGAAATGTTTATGTCTTAAGTCGTCATTAATGGAGACTTACCCTACTTTTAAATAGGTAAAAAAGGCATATTGGTATTTGAGGTTCCATTACGATAGATATATAGATCGATATATGCGATAAGTGAAGAAAGTATTTCGATAACAGAAAATTTCTGCGAATGTAAAGCAATCTTTGGCATCGCCAGTCAGAAAACTATCGTTGAGATCTACAAGTCGATATATAGATCGATATAAGTGATGAAAATGTTTCCTTAAGAGAAAATTTCAGGGGTTTTAACGCGATCTTTGGCATCTCTAATCAGAGAGTTATCGTATCACTTTTAACTGAGTCAGCATATAATAATGCGGTTAGCAATTCTTTGTTTTTTTTTATTTTTATTATTGTAACTTTGACCGTATCGATTGTTTTTGTTTGCAAAAAAAATTATGTCGTAATAATTGAGAACGGATGAAAATGACGGGTGTGCGCAGTTCTTTGATAATAAGCAGACAATTTTTAGATAACTTGGCAGACGGTGGCATTGCTTTAGGTCATTAGAAATGTCCGGATGGAACTACATATTCGCTTACAAGCCATGTCAAACACAAGAAGGAATACGTAGAAAGGGTGAGGGTAAGGGTCGGGGGACGAATGGGTTAATTTTGTTAATGAGGATTGGTGGTGCCTTGCACTCAACCGTGGAGCTGAAATTTCGTATATTTATATATTTAAAAATGGATCAATCACCTACACACCACTCCATTAGCTTTAGATAAGGGAAAAACAAAAAAGTTCACCTTTGGTTAAAACAAAAATAAAAAAAAATTCCATAGATATAAACAAATTTTGGTGACCATTAGTCAATATAGAAGTTGACTGTGACAATTTAAAATTTATCGTTTATACATATAAACAATTTTAAGTTTTTTTTTTGGTATAAATACCATGTGAAATTAGGCAAAATTATTAGTTGAAAAAACAAAGTTAAACATGAAATTCGTAGCAGCATTTGTGTTGGTAGCAGTTTTGGCCATTTCGTTGCCAATACGGGAAGTTAGCGCCAGGAGTGCGTTGAGTGAATTGGTAAGGAGTGAAAGGAAACAATTAATTGTTGAACAATTAACTGATTTTATGCTTTGTGTAGAGCAATCTTGGTCTTGAGATTGGACAAGATGCCTCCATCTTTGGCGACTCTTTGGGCCAGGAGGGTACACAGTTTGGACAAGAGATTTCGAATAGTGCCATTGCCTTTGGACATGCAGTTTCCCAAGAGGCGGTAGGTGTTCACCTTCAATGGCATGGAATAAGAAAGAAGGTTTACAAAGTATTTTTGTTGTTTTGTTTACAGGAAACTTTAGCTGGCGAGGAAATCGCTGCAGCTTTGAAAAACGCCTCAGCCAAGAAAACAATTAAAACTCCAAAGACAACGTCCCTGGTGTCCACCAGTGTGGCAGACTCAGCTTTAACTGGTGCCGGCAAGGTGGCCGATACAGCTATCGATGGAGCTCAAAAGGTTGCCGATACCGCCATCGATGGGGCTCAAAGCGTAATTAGTTCTATCTTTGGTGATGACTCCTCGACCAGTGTGGATAAGACAGCAGCAAGTGCTGCCAAGGATGTGGCTAGTTCTGTTGGCGAATTGGCTAATGAAATTTATGGCTCAGCATCGGATGCGGCCAGCCAAATTGCTTCGGCGGCGGCTAGCAACTCCAGTGATTCCTCATCGGCTAGTGTGGCCCAAACGGCGGCAAGTGTGGGCCGGGATATTTCAAAGACGGCCAATGCTATGGGTCGCCATGTTTCCAATACTGCCAACAGCATGGCAAATACAGTTGCCTCGGAGGCCACATCAAGCGGTACGACCAAGACCTTGCTTAAGGTTGGTTCCAGTGTAGCAAGCAGTGCCACTAGTGCTGCTGATAAAGTAGCTTCCGATGCTACAAAGGCGGCTAGTCAAACTGTCGATTCTGCCACAAAAGTTGCTTCAAGTGCTGTGAGTTGTGCCGGTACAGTTGCCTCCGATGCTTCGAAGGTGGCAAGCAGTGCCGCCAGTGCTGCAGGTACAGTTGCCTCTGATGCTGCCAGTGCCGCTGGTACAGTTGCCTCTGACGCTTCCAAAGTAGCAAGCAGTGCCGCTAGTGCTGCAGGTACAGTTGCCTCTGATGCTGCCAGTGCTGCTGGCAAAGCAGCTTCAACTGCCGTCAGTACTGCCGATAAAGTAGCAAGCAGTGCCGCTAGTACCGCAGGTAAAGTTGCATCCGATGCCACCAGTGCCGCTGGTACAGTTGCTTCTGATGCTTCTAAGGTTGCAAGCAGTGCCGCAAGTGCCGCCGGCACAGTTGCATCAAACGCTGCTAGTGCTGCTGGTACAGTTGCCTCCGATGCTGCCAGCACCGCCGGTAAAGTAGCTTCTGCTGCTGCCGATGCTGCTAGTACTGTCGTCTCAACTGCTTCAAATGTTGCCAGCAATGTGGCCAATGCCGCAACAAATGTGGCCAGCGGTGCCGTCAATGCTGCCGATAATGTGGCCCACGATGCCGTCAAGGCTGCCAACACTATTGCCAACGATGCCACCAATGCAGCCAATGCCATTGCCAATTTGTTCTAATCAAATCCACAAATTGGTTCAACAAAAAAACAACATAATAATCCCGACATATTACAAAAAATACCAAAAAATGAAAAAAAAAAAAGTAATAAATTAAACCGAAACAATTCCGAGTGTCGACTTGGTGTATAACCTTGCAGTTACATAATTGACTATATCTTTTCTTTTTCCATAGGATATTCAAAATATGTTATCTAGAAGTAGTCTGATCTAAGCAAAATCAAGGAGTTAGAAATGTGAAATGTGGGAAATCTGTCCCTACAATACTCTATCAAAGACTTTTTTAAAGAAAACTGAATTTTGCTGAAATAATCTTAAAATGTCTATAAAAATGTAGAAAATGTTGCAAAAAGGCGCGCTACGAAGGTATGAAACAAGAGAATTGCATACTTTTGGGATAATTCACAGTCTTAGATTAGGCACTGGTAAATATATTTTCACCCACCCATTTTAAATGATCTTTCCTATATAAGCTCTGTAATATATTCGAGTAATCCGATATATTTGACTATTTTATCAGTTGGAAGAGATATGGTTAACTAATGATATTCTTAGCTTACCTGTGCCTGCTGTTGTTTACGACGACTTGCAGTACTTCCACTCACATCCTGAGCCAAACTGCGTGCCCGAGCATTGCGTGCCCATTCCTGAATCCAGTCCTGCTTCGTCTGTGCCGTCTGCAACAATGCCGCCTCTGTGGCAGTGGGCGTCGTAGGAGTCTCTGGCATTTGATGCTGCTGCTGATTCGTGCTAGTGGTGAACACATTGAGCCGGTACTCGGCCTTCTGGCAGTCTGTGGCCGAACCAGCCAATGCTCCACCCGGAGCCTGACGCAATTTGGCCTCATTGCTGACATATTCGGAGCTATCGATTTGTGATGTGGACAGACTGTGCGAGTGGCGCGTTAACTTGGGATGAGTATCGAGGGCTCTTTGTTTGGCCAAAACCCCACTGGTAGTGACGCTAGTGAAACAACCAACATCGGCGGCTGGCGATGGCGGTGACCTCGGGAGAGGAGGACACGATTGACGCATCACACGTGACTTTAGTTGTTCCAAATAGGCACCAGTAGCACTAGTGTTTGATGTGGACCCTGCTTTGCTTGCCTTTGACTCTTGCTGCGGCTGCGTTTCATGATAGTAATTTACCTCCAGAACATTGCTAGCCCTTGCCGCCTTAACGGGAAGTTGTTTTGGTCTCTGTTTGCCAGCAGCTGCCGCCGCCGCAGCCGCCGCCGCGGCTGCTGCTGCATTACGATCGATATTCATCAGATCTTTTTGCTCTTCCGTATAGTTGTCGCCGTCAAGAGTGTAGGTGCCAGCCTCACTGACGACATCCTCATCGATTTGCGTTTTACCATCGGCTAGCGGCGGCTGTGGGCACAGCATCTCCACCTGCCTAAGGGCCAGTTGCATGGCCGTTGATCGTGGGGTAAACTGTCCTGTACGATTGGCCATCGAATTGGCAGCTCCTTTGGCTGTGGCCGGAGAAGGCGACACCTTGCTTTTAGTCACTGCTGTCGTGGGACGGCTTGCAGCAGCAGATGCCGTCGTCTCGGATGTACCAGAGCTACGTGGTGACCAACTGTGACGCTTGGAGGCATCCCTCACCCTTGAGGCACTGCGCTCACGTACACGCATTTTGACCTGCGGCGGCGGTGTTTGTTCACTGGTTGGTGTGGGTGTGGCCAATTCATCGGCACCACCATTTGGCGTCACTGGGCCATCGCTCTCCAGCTTGGACATGGATGCGCCACGTTTGTGCCGGTTTTGAAAACGTTCCATCATATTCTTATAGCGTGCCGCCTGCGCAGCTGCATCATTCGCTGAGGTATCAAAGTGATCTATGGTGAATGCCAGTGATTGCTTTGTAGCTGTCGACGTTGAATTAGATTCCGTCGAGTTTTCTTCTTCGTCTACGTCTGGATGATGATGATTATTTTCCTGCTGCTGTTGTTGTTGTTGTTGCTGCTGCTGATGATGATGATGATTCGCTCTAGCCACTGCAATGCAAGACAATTAAATTAACATTTTTTATTTTACAGTTGTTTTTATTATTATTCCATATTATTAACATTTATAAATGCAGTGAAAAAGAAACTAAAACTAAACCAGGGACGGAATTAGCCAGAGAATTGAATATTTACCCTCTCTCAAGCGTTTAGATGAAATCTATACAATTTAACCCTCTTAAAAATAAAGGGAAAACCCCAATTCAATGAACTTCCGATTGTGCATACGACTCGCACTTAGGGTCGGCCTTTTCTTTGCTGTTCACCTGTTTTAACTGACATTCCCTCACTGTTTCCGCTAACTGCAATAATCTCTTTCTTTCTTTCTCCTTCTCTCTTTCTCTTTAGACAATACATTTCCGCGGCATAGCATAATATATAGTAGTAGTAGTAGTAAAGTAAAAGAAAATCAAACAATTTGCTTTCAACTTGGCCACGCAAACTCAACTTAACTGAACTGAACTAAACTGGGCCGTTGCCTCGCCTTGCAGTTCGTGATCTATGGCTGAACGCACACACAAACACACACCAAACCAAACCAAGTGAAGGTTAGAGTTCGTTGATTTTCATAGGGGAATGATGGACAGCAAGAGAGGAGGAAGAAGGGAGACCTAACCACTGACCATGGAGAAGCTACCTGGCTAGCTAGCTAGGGTGCAGGTGGTGGGCACTATTAACTTCCGCATTACGGAAGACAAGCAGGCTAACGCATATTAATAATGGACACACTATCCAAATGTCTGTTTGTCTGTCTGTTTCGTCTCGATTCCCAACTCAATAACTATAGTTATAGATAGACATCCAATTATTAGTTGGTTCATTTTGGCAATAGAAAATCACACCGGAAACTAAAAATTCGTGTGTTCGTGCCCCTTGCAGTTCTGTTTGCGAGTTCGATTCATTTGAATTTCTCTCTTTCTCCTTTTCTCTCACCTTGCCAAGCTTATTCTATGATATAATTTTCACCACGTAAAACTGCAACTAAAATTGCATTTGTTATCTTTAAAAACATGTATACCGTCTAATCCCTCAAGCAATTTTCCTTGATCTTTGGTGATCATGAATATATTTTTAGATATAATAATCGCGAAAATGACTAAAACTGCTTCCAGTTGATTGAATATATAGTATTATCGGTCACAAGTAGTTTTATTTGATATTCAAATTTGTTTTAATTTCATTGATATAACACAATAACTATTTACAAGTCTTTGTTTAAGATTTTTCCTAGCATTTTTCCCATCAACATACTAATTTTTCTCCAGCTCTATAAAAACCCGTAATTTGTTTAATATCGTTTACTAAATATTAGAAATTTATATACATTTTTTTCATGCTCTTATTGAGTAATTTTCTTAATGGTTTGATGCTATAAATTATATTATTATATGTTCATTTTTTTAGAACCCTAATTTGGAAATTCTAGAAATGCTATTAGAGACATGTGAATTTATTTTTTAACTACTATACAAAACAAAGGAGCTTGTAAATTAAAAATTACCTAAACATCGTCATCATCTTAAATCACACAAAAGCTTAAGTTTCGTTTAACCTTATAAAGGTGCTTAACAAAAAAACCATTCTATTAATTAATATGATTGATGGTTCAAATGGGACTTTTAATCTCTATGCTTGAATTGTTTTGTCTATGACTTAACTTGATTCCAGCTTTAGTTAAATAATGTTATTTATATAGAAGAATTCATATATAATTGGATTTTAAGTAGCCATACTTCTAGTAAACAACTTAATACACAAGTCACTCTTTCTAAGTAGTTCTTAGGCTTAAAATGCTTTCTTGTGATACTTAACCGACAATTGAAAACGATCTAGCAACTTGATGATATTCCATGTTATGATTTTCATGGACTGTTTAACTTTAAACCTTCCTACTTAGTTTTTATAGTCACTTGTGCTTAAATCTCGAATGGGGGTAGCGCGTTTTAATATAATTCTTAAATCATTTCAACATATTTTCTGATATTTCTTCATTTCCTCGCACAAAGTCCGTTGGTCTTGTTACCATAATTGGTAAATTTTTAACCAGACTTTGGTAGACTTTGAGTTTATACATATTTAGTAAAGATCAGAAAATTGACAGGAAATTGTCTGTATGCCGACACAATATCCGCGATATGCGACCACAAAAAGAAGAGAAGAGAAGTAGAAATACGGGTATATGGGTATGTGTGTATATATGCCATATACAATAGCCAATTATATTGCCCACTGTGCATGGCCAAAATGTCTTTTGGCTCATACACAACACAACATCATTTTTCTATGGCAATTGAAAATTGCGGCCACAATATTCATACACATTGAATTTGTTGTTGTTGCAGTATTATTATTATTATTATTATTGTTGTTATTATTGTTTGGCAATTGTTGAGTAGCGTTAAAGTCTTTTGTTACCGCTTTTTATTTCTTGTGTGAGTGTTTTGTTTAGCTTTTACTTTTTGCAAAATATTACGGTTTATAAATTTTTTTTTGTTTTTTTCTTCCTTCTTTGAGTAGAGTTTTGGAAAGTCTAACAGAGGAAATTATTGTATTGACCGACCGCCTGCTGATTTTTGGTTGGTCTTTAAGCTTCTTTTTGGCTTAACGCAATTTCTGTAGGCCAAATGTGAGTGTAAGCAAATTTGGTAACGGAAATCTATAACAATTTTTGTTGTATTTTTGTTTTTTGAACAAACTTTCAATTGGTTTCTAATTAGTTTCTTGTCTTACGTCATTCGTAAAACTAAAAAAACCTAAAAAAAATTCAATCATCAAAACATTTTGTTAAATGCTTTGTCTTTTTTGTCATTTGTTCTTCACAAATTGTCTCTAGATTGAACTGGGGTATATTCGAATAGACAAGATTCATTTCTCCTATATTAGGTAAGCCCTGCAATTGAGCCAAGAACGAAGAATTGTTGCGAAATTTCACGAGATGATAATGCCTGTTAATCACAAGCACGTGTCTTAAATTGGATTACATTGTTTCATGGTCGACACGATGTAGAAAATGATTCACGAATGGGTCAAAAAGGGGTGATTACATGGTCATAATCTTACATCTGTTCAGTTTAAGTATCAAAAAATTCAATGCCAGCGAATGGACAAAACAATTCCCATGAAGCATCAGACAGAATCGCAATTCGTTCGAGTCTTCTTCGATATGATTGTGATCTAGATACAAAACCGCTCTACTACGGACCAAACTGGGTCTAGGTGGGTTCTCCAAGCCAAGGTTCAATAAGAAATTGAATTCATTAAATGATTGATAAAAGAGGACCCAACAAGTCACAGAAAATAAGTTTTGATTGTAAACTCTCTCAATTTACAAGGTATTAAAAGCATCGTTGTATTTAACAAATTGTGTTCATGCTGTTTTGTTTTTTTTTTGCTTCTCACACATGCAAATATATATATTATTATTATATATTTAAATTTATTTTCTTTGCTTTGCTTGAAACACACACATACAACACACAATACACAACACACGGCGTCGGTGGCGGTGGATGGAGAAAGCTTTGTGACGACGACAACCACTTTTGATGGTGTTCAGTGGTCATCAGAGTTGCTTCATTTGTCATCCATCTGATTGAGGTCATCGACTTGTTTATATATGTATAGATATCTATATAATGTATATACATTGACTTTGTAATCTTTTAAAAAACTATAAATAGTTTATTATATCGTAGATTTCAAGAAATTTCCCATAATTTATGAGGAATAATTACTTTTGTGACATTTCAAATTAATTGAAATATTTGAAATTCTCTTGAAAACTCACAATCAAATACATATATAGAAATTGTGACATAGTTTTATATGCCTTTATGCCACATTATAGAGAGTGTTTACTGTATAATTTAATCGAATCGCAAGACACTTAAACTGAGCATGTACTTTGATTTGTTTTCTTTGTCTTTTCCCAAGCGTTTATCAGTGTTACTTTAACTTTTCTTTTTCTTTGGCAAAAAATCTCTTACCTAATACAATTTGAACCTCTAACACGGTTGCCCCAGTCAGTCATTCAGTCAGTTGGTTGGTTGGCTGTTTGGTTGGCATTATTATCTCACATTCTCATGCCGCGCACGCAATTTGTTGTATACCCAAATCCCCCCGCGCCGATCTACTTACTGGAGGTGACGTTGGGTGACTCAGCGAACGAAACTCGTTGAGAGATCGAATATTTGTGGGCTACATTTGTGATATACAAATATATACATATATGTAGATACATATGGGAAGGTTCGTTGCTTTTTTTTTATGAGTGAAGTGAAGGCAAAATGCTTCGAGACGGCAATTATATATACAAAAATCTTTTCAATTACTTAAAATGTAAATATTTGGAAAATATTTTTGTTTTTTTGGCAATCTGCATAAGATTATTATCATTTTATTTTATATATTTATCAAGTGTATCCCATATTTTGTCTGCCAGATGACCGCTCTTCAAATACGTTTCTTAGAGCAGATAATTGTTATACAAATAATAGGAAAAGATAAAGAAATAAATTCCCATGGCCGCTAATTGTGAATCTTTTGAAACAGGTTTACGTTACGATTGCATTCCCTGAATAAAGCTCAACAAGTGTTATTGTCTCGCATTGCAAATGGGGATTAATTACCATCATGTTCAAGGACAACAAATGTTTTTACGTTTAATCTAACTTTCTCATGGGTAGAAATGGAATACCTGATCGTTTCTTTGTGCCAACTGGTTGAATGACTAATACACACACATACCAAAATGGAATGAAGATTGTAAAACCGATCAAGCGATAGAATTTTAAGCCAAATTCTATAAATTAATTTTTTTCTATTTCAGGATGAGAAAGTGCAAACCAAAAAATATTTGGTTCAATGGAGAATCTGGGTCTAGATGAAGTTAAGACAAGGAAGGGGAGTCAGTTTTGGATATCTATTGATATCTCTCCTTTTTGGAAACAATTCCCCCTTAAGAACTTTCTGTGTAATCGCTAAAGTGAATTGTCACTGTGCATAAATCTGACCCACTGTGCCCCAGCTTGTTAACTTTTTTTGGCTATGACTATTGCAATAAATATTTTGCGTTAAGAGCCGTGGCCAAAAAGCAAAACGACTCGTAAAACAACAAAAAAAAAAATAAAGTAACTTCATTAAAAATTCAAATTAAAAACTACAAGCTAAGGCAACAACAACAACAACACTAAAGAGACTTGCAAATTAGTCGCTATTGTTGCTGTTGTTGTTGTGGTTGCTGATTTTAACACTCACCTTTTTCAGCCGGCAATGGCGGCGGCTTGCCAAGACAGAACTTGGCATTTGACTCATCAATGGCAGCACCCAAGCCAACAAAATTGGCATTGTTTTGTTGACTGTGTTGATGATGATGATGATGTTGCAGATTGTGACGTGGTGATAAATTAATGGACGGCGAAGTAGCTGCAGCTGCAGCAGCCGTACCTCCAACAACAACATCCTCGCCCATTATTTCGGCGATTTTCTTAATATTTTCAGGTGTATGATCGGTTTTCTCTCGCCCATCAGAGGAGCTATTGTCATCGTCATTATGGTGGTGGTGATGATAGCTGTTGCTGTTTGTTGCCAATTGCTTGGCCATGACTTTAGAGGATGATTCAATTGCAGTAGAAGTGTCTCCTCCACCTGCTCCAAGTGTTATTCCATTACCATCTATAGCTACATTGGTGACCTCTGTTGCTGCTGCTGCTGTGGCATTTCCTGTTGTTGTTGTTGTTGTTGCTGCTGCTGTTGTTGTGTTTGTTCCTGTTGTTGTCTCATTTGCGTATGATGTCATTTTAAGAGTTTTATAGTTGTTGTTGCTGTTGCTTATGGTTTGTTGGTTGGTGTGTGTTTGTTCACCTATTTTTCTCGCAGCGCCGCTTTTCACTTTTTTAATTAGTTAATTAATTAGCGCCTCATTTTCTCTCTCAGACACAAACATACACACAGAGAGAAATTCGTTATGCCCATTTGCCTACTACTATTTATGTATATATACTACGCTTTTTTGCA
The DNA here is from genome assembly GCF_018902025.1 of Drosophila willistoni. Taxonomy (NCBI): domain Eukaryota; kingdom Metazoa; phylum Arthropoda; class Insecta; order Diptera; family Drosophilidae; genus Drosophila; species Drosophila willistoni. The sequence continues at coordinate 9,910,922 of NW_025814057.1, forward strand.
CATTGCCAACTGCTTTTCCTGCTGCTGCTGCTGCTGCGTTTTGTGCGTGAGTTCCAGTTCCTTTTCTTCCTTTGGGAGCGGCAGCAGATTCCTCCTTGAATGTTGTTGCTGCTACTACAAAAAAATGTATGAAAATATCCACCAAAAAAAAAACGATGTGAAAAAATTTATAAGAAAATATTGTATGTATTAAACACAATGAAAACTATTAGAGACAACTGAATACATCCTGCATGACATATTTATCTAAGGGCCCTAAGTTGAAAAGAAACAAGGAAAATTAAAACAATAGGTAAAATGTGTAAGGGCGTAGCCAAAGGTTGGCAGAGGGGGATGGGCAGAAAACAATTAAATATTAAATGTTATTAAAACTGAAAGCGTAACAATACTTTCGCAGAGCACGTTTAGTGGGCATTCTTAGGTTCCTATTGAAGCCGCTTTTTGCGTTAACTGACCAGTTGACTGTTAATTGATACAGCAAATACATTTACGTTCATATTAATTAACTGTAAAAGGATTGACAGATACGAAGATTTTTCAAAATTCATCAATTAGATGTGACCTCGAAAAGATTTCAATTTGGATACAATTCCTAAGGTGAAGAGGATCTATTGGTTCATTGACCATTATATTCTAATTGGGAAATAGTTTAACTAGAAATTGTATGTGCATGCGGATACACTGTAAAATGATATTCACTTAACAGAGCTGGCACACGGACACCATGTTAATGGAATTTCTCATTGTTCTTGGACACTGTTTTTCTTATTGGACGCACGGACACGGACACTGACACTGACATAGACACACACACACATGGAAAACTATTCAAGCATTTCACATAAAAATAGCCAAAAAATAAAACAAAAAAAAAAGAAGCAAATTGGAATAAGCAGCGGCAGATCTGCCTTTTCAAGGTTGCCTTTGTTGTTGTTGCTGTCTGTGCTCTTTAAAAACTTAATCGAATTTTATTTTTACATTGAAGAATTTTTGGAAACGTTTCATACACACACACACATCCATTAGAGACACGCACTTACATACACACACACATGCATAACTTTCAAGGGCAGTGTCCGTTGCGCTTGGACCTTTTCGCGTCACTTTTCTCTATGTCTCTTGGTCTTCTCTGGATTCTTGTTGCATTTGATAATGAACTTTTTGTTTTATCTTTTAATCTTTTGTTTCGATTCCTTTATTCTCTCCACTTTTCTTTTCACAATTCTCAGCACGCGCGCATTTATTAGCCGACGAAGACAGGAGACACAGAGCCCCACCAAACGCTTACTCACGTCGAAAGAAACGTTGAAAGAGACTGACAGAAATGAAACGGCGTCAGCCAGAGTCAACGTGTCTGTGTGTGTTTTGGCCAAAAAGTGACGTGACAACAATGTGAGAGTGAGAGCGAGAGAGAGCCAACAACCAATAAGCGTAAGAGACGCATGAGAGAGCGAGCAAAAACAGCTGCGCGTTGCAAATGAGGGGAGTTGCCGTTGTAAGTTCTTTCTTTAGGGTTGTCATGCCACAATTATTTATCAGTTCTTATTGTTTATGTGCAAATTGAATTGATAATAATCATTGAAAAGCCAATTGCTATATATGTTAATGCATTAAACTAAGAAAACAACACCGATTCATGTTGTTATTGTTTTAGCATCTGATACAAGTTAAATAATTTGTATGGTGGTAACTCCGTTTTGACGGCGCAACGCAATGGTCTCTCTTTTGTTTTCTTTGGCGCTCTCTCTCTCGCGCTCTCTAAGTCAGCATTGATTTTGGTCAGAAACTTCAACAGAAGTTTAATTAACTCATTGATAATTTTCAACGTACTCATACACATACGCGATATAAAACACATACACACACACACACAGGCAATCAATTTTAATTAGCCATCAAAAATGTTTAAACATATTCACGCCTGAATAAACACAGTGCACATACTCGACAGGTGGCCTTCAGTTGCGCTTTTTTTTTGCTATTAATAAACTATTTATGCTGCTCGGGTCTGTTATTCACTCTTGCTTTTTACTTCTGGCAGGTAGAAAGAAAAGTGGGTAATACCGTTTTTGCTTTACTAGAATTCTAAGGTCTGGAGAACAATAACAATTGCCGCGTAAATGTAATTGATAACAGAAGAGAGTACACTTGACACAACATTCTTTCTCTCTTTGTGTGCATTGGCATTTTCTGTTTTTGCCACCCTACACCCTCCTGTCCGACAATAACACCAACAACCACTTTTGTTTGTGCACTTGTATTCGAATGTAGTTATGTGAGTTTTTTCAATTGGTACACTTGAATTAGTATTAATTTGCAGATTCACACGCTTTGCACTTAACAATAAAACCGTTTTTCTTAATTATTTGTGTATTATTTACTTGCAGCAAGTTACTGTTTGGTTTGGCTGCAATGGCCAATTACAGTTTTGCTTTTGCCAACACTGAGCGACTTCATTTGTTTTGCGAAACGCTTGAACAATGAGCCGCAGCGCCAGTGAGCTATAGCAGCTGACTCGGTGATATCGATAACTTTATTTATTATTATCGATATTTAAAATTGTAATCGGACCACAAAATTTGAAATATTTACAAATAACAAGAGAAAAATCTAATTTTCAAAAATAACATTTATTCTTTTGGTGTAGGATAATAAGGATTGCTAGATCGATGAGATTGGAAATAATTGCTGCCATATTCCTGGTACATTTTACGTGTGGTCATAATGCGCGAAAAGTTTGAATCACGGGCCTGTAGGCAGGCACCTAGCCAAGGGCTTAAGATCGGCTCGGGCGACTCATAAATTTCAAAAGTGGACTGAAACGGACGCATCGCTAACAATTCCTTGGCCAGACGCTCCTTGAGACCACGAAATTGAGCACATCCGCCCGTCAAGTAGACATGTTGCACCAGTCGTTGTTGCTTATCCGCGGGAAATAGTTTGAGAACGAAATCTATTAGCTCCGCCAGACCGGCTTCAGAGCAACCGATCATGCTGGGCTGAAAGAGAATCTCAGACACCCGAATGCTCTCTACGCCAAAGTGCAGCTGATAATTTTCTGCAGCGCTCTGCTGAGATGTCTGACCATCCGGTTGGGCCTCATCAAAGTTGGGATCGTAGTGGCCCAGAATTTTCTCATACTCAAGTAGCTGTTCGGTATCCGCATCTGAGTCGGAGTCATCGTTATAGCGATTTATACGCTTGTAGACATCCCAATCGTTGTCATTCATGCCGAAACCATCGTCCTCCTCCTCGCCATTCGGTTGCTTGCGGCGCTTTTCGTGCCGGGCCAGAGACGAGATAATCCTCATGCGCTCCTGGGCAGCATGTGTATGCCGTTTGGCCTGCTCCTGTCGCTGCTGCTGTCGTGTCTGCTTGCGTTGCAACAGCTTCTCTCGCTTGGCCCGCAATTCATTGAGCCAGTCCTCCTGGGATACACCTTCCGGTGGTTTAGCCATTCTGTCCTGTTTGCTGGAACGTGGCACTGTTGGCGGGCGTTTTTTGATCCTTTGAATGCGTCCTTTAATGGTTAGGATAAGCTCATCCAACTCTTCTAGACTTTTGATCTGTTGCTGCTCCAGGGCACGTTCAAATTTCTGCAGCTTCTGCTGCTCATAAAGTTCCCGGAGTTTAGTGAAATGCTGTAACTGTTGCTCATCCTCCTGCATTTTCTCGCGTTCGCGACGATTCTTAATCTCCAACAGCCGCATGGCCAATTCGCGACGTTTCTCCTGCTTCTGTTCGGCCGTTAGCAAGGCATTTGAGGCAGTGACGGGATTATAAGGCAATTGGATTTTCATTATATGATCTTCGTAGTAGTCCATGCGCGACCATTTAACTAGCTCTTCACGATAATCCGTGGCCACATGGCAATGCTCGTGGACCAACTTTTCCATGCGGCTTATGGTGATGGCGTTTAGATGGACGGGATATTTCATTTGCATAAGTCGGAACAGATACGTAATGATGTGATAGCCACCCACATTCAGTCGACGCACATGCTCCAACTGCAATTGGCCATCAAGGACTGGTATAACATGCGTTGTGCTATAGCCAAAGCTTATGATGAGGCCATCCCTGCCACGCTTTGGCTGCTGCTGCTGATAGTGTTCCCAACTGTAGAGGGCATCAATACCATAGGAGACTCCCGGCACTCCGTAGCATTCGAAAAGTAGTTCGCTCATCTGCTGACGACAAAAGCTGGGATTGGCCAAGGCCTCTGTTAGCACAATGGGATGATCAATACTTGTGGAACCCTCAAATCCCATTTTTGTAAAGACATAATCAAAAATCTGCTCCTGATGATTCCAATTGGTGATCACATTGCGTTCGAAAGGTGATTTGAGATGAGCACGAACGGCCTCGATATTGGTAATATCATTGCCCACCTGAATTTCAGCTGGCCCCTCTGCTAACAAGGCGGATGATGAGGCATCTGCTGTTGCTGGTGGATTACCACCAGCGTCACCCGTTCCATTCTTCTCCTTCTTTCGGTCCTTGCGTGGTTTTGTTAAGACATTGCGGAAACGTAATTCCGGCTCTTTGCTGTTCTGCCAACCCACACGGCACTCATACGAGCCATTGTCGATGATCAAAATCCGCTTTGCCATCGTCCAAGCGAGCGTTATTTACTGCTGTGGCTTTAAATAAATCTTTCGCAGATTGTAAACAAAAAATAACGAGGGAACGCTGGCAGAACCGGCATTAGAGATGCCCATTCAACCTCTAAATATTCTCTGGCTAAAAACAAGCCATCAGCACAATTGCTAAATAGCTAAATCATGAGAAACTTAAGTGTCGTTTTTATTTATAATGCCCTTCTATTATAATACATCTGTAAATTACTTATTATGATGTAAACTTAGGTTTGGCTTTATAAAATTTAGAATCATATTGTTGAACTAGTTCTACTGTCTCATCATTGACCAGGAATCAAAAATTACGCCATCGATTAAATAGTGTGAGTTACTATCGATAATATTGTCGTTACTGAAAATTACCATCACTAACACAAATAATATTTAAAATACAATTTTTCAACAATCGACATTAATATTTAAAAGATTTATAGGAAAATGCCAGAATAAGTAAATAAATAGGTCAAAAAACCCCGGGTGCCCCACTAAACTTTCTAGCATATGATACGATTATATATTAAACATTTAACCCTTAAACTTTTGTTGATATTAACATATATATATTTTCAGCGGTCTCGTTCAATATGATCATCCTAGATTTGGCATATAACACTGCAAAACTGACTTTTATTTACATGTGATGTTCACATTGGTTTTAGCCACACGATAGTCCATCTCTAATAAAATTAACAATATATCGATAGCCATATTGGCCGATTAATAACAAACAGCTGTTGCTTGTCTCAAGTTTGGGGCTTAATTCTCTGCTCTGCGCAACCCCCAAAAAAGAAAGACCAGAAATAAAAATCTCTGCTTGGGGCTTGGCGCTGCTGCTACTTAAAATTCAGTTTATATCTAGTTTTCGTGGCATCAACAACGTCCCAGTCAAAAGTCGCCATCGTTCCGGTGTTGAGAGTGTTGTGTTTTTTTTGGTCGTAACAAACAATTCGCATAACAGAGCGGCGCGGCACGCGTATACATACACAGATACACCACAGTAACAGTTACAGTTTTTTTTTTGATTGTTAAAAGCCGAAACGGAAACCCAAAAAAAAAAACGAAACGTAAGCTACAAAACATTATAAACAAATCAACAGCAACAAATGTGTGTTGCAATAATAACAGTGATGAATTTTTTTTTCATACCGTTTGATTTTAATTCAGAAAAAACTTTTGTTACCATGTTTGCGTTTGTGTGTATGTGTGTCTGTGTGTGAGACTGTTAGGGCGCAGCAGCTGCAGTTGCAAACTGGAACGCTCACACACATCCGCATCCGCATCTAATTCCTGGGACAAAATCTCAGTTATTATATCTTTAGCTTTTGTCTATAGTATTGCCTCTGTTTTTTTTTGTTAGGTTTTGCCAAGTCCAGATAGCAAAATTGTAAAAAAAAATGTTGTATATTATTATGCTTTTTGTTTCGTCTTATGCTGTCCCTCTTGGGCTTTATTAACGCTTTTTACGTCTGGGCTAGCAGCCAAACATCATAACTTATTATAGCCAGTGAGTGCGTAGTGAGGTGAGTCAGTCAGGCCTCCATATGATTTGCATGCGTCACACAGTCGATGGTTGATGATGTTGCCACACAAAGATGCATATAAGCCCCCCCAAAAAAAAAAAAAAACAGTTTTTAACAAAAATTTTTTATGCTGGTGATCTCATATTCCCATCTCAAACTGTTTTCATCTCCGCGTCGCGCGGGTTTGCTTCCGTTTTGGTTGGTTTTCGTTCTGCCCCAGAACTGCAGCATGTTCGTTCGTTTCTGGCCTTAATTCACGCCTCTGTGCGTTGAAAAATCTTTGAGAGAAACCGACCGCGCAGCCATTTGCCGTTTTTGCTATGAACACTATCTGCTCCTAATAAGGTTTTAAGTCCAGACCCAGCCGGCGAATGCTTTAAAGCAGTTTTGTTTGCTTCTTAGCCGCGGGGGCAATTAAACGCAATGACGTTGACCCTCAATTTATTCACCTCACGAATCGCCCATTCATATCAAACTCTGCTCCGGGGGGCGCCCACATATTAACCTTGTTTGGTATTTGGCTTTTATAAAACAATTCTTAATTGCTTTGACTCGGTTCTGGTGTCTGGTCTGGGTGAAACGGGTGTGTAATTTAGCAACTCGTTTGCTTTTAATTGCCGTTTAGAAAGTACTTTTTTTTCGATGTGGTTTTTTGTAGTAACTACTTTAACCTTCGTACCACATATTTTTTATTTTTTGGTAACTATCTTTTATAGAAACTGGGCTAAAGTAGTTTCAGAAAGTGGTGTTAGAGCTCAAAATGACGAATGAGAAACCCAATGGCAATTTTTGTTCTCTCTTCACAATAGACCCCTTCCTAATGCTCTTACCAATCTTGTCAGCGATCACCATCTATCATATTTATGTTCATAAATAATACAGAAGCTTTTTTGCTCTCATAAAGTTGAATGAAAACGCAAAATAATCCACATTTAATATTAAAAAGCATTTGAGGTAAACCGCGATTCGGCTATATCTAAACAATAAAGTCAGCTACTTAAGACCGCCTGTTATTTATCACACAGATAATACAAAAAAAGATAATGAATATTTTATTTAGCTGGACAAAAACAAAGTACTTGGCAGGCATAATAAAACTGAAAGCAAATATACATATTTGCTCATGTAGAGAAAAGTCCTAATGGAAATTTGGGTCACTAAAGACTTTAATAAAAGTTAAAATTTAATTATAAAATTTCATTTAAATTAGGTAAAAAAATCATTTAAACCAGGGCGTAAGAAGGCGTGGCAAGAATTTGTAACAAACTTGATGTGCGTATAAACCATTCAAATCTACATATGCAATTTTGTGGCTTTAGCTGCTATAGTTTTCGAGATCTTAATATTTATACAGACGGACAGGTGGATGCTGAGCATATACGGCTTTAGTATACCCTTTCCCTCTATGTGAATGCAAGGTATAATAAAACGAAATCACTTGTTTCCTTGTTTCTTAACCAAGAGTCAATCCAAATGGAATGAAAGCACAGGGTAACGAACTGTTGGAGCTTTTACACTTTAACTGTTCTCTAGTGCTCTCTCTCTCTGCGTGCTGTTAAACAGCTGACGCTTAACAGCGGTGATGAGTGGGTGGGAAAGTTAATATGTAATTTTACTATCGCTTTTTTTCTTTTTTATTGTTTTAGCAATTGACTATGAACTAATATACACACACGTATATATATATTTATATATATTTATAATCTGTACATACATGAGAGACACAAAACACTTTTATTATTTACTACTATATAATATATAACACGTCGATTTGCAAATACTAAATGCGGCGCTGACAGAAAATATCCGCGTCGCTGCTGCTGCTGCTGCCGCCGTTTGTTGTCGCCTACGCCTATTGGCCGCCACCTCCAATCAGCTGCTCAAAGTCCGTTACGTAATACTGAGCGCGTCGATAGACTTCGGGCCTGACAACATTGCCACCAAAACCAATAAAATGATCTGCCGGTGGGACAGCCTCCAAATCGGTGGCACCATCACCAATCATTGTAATCAGAGCGTCCGCATTATGTTGCTGCCTAATCAGGTTGATGGCCTCCGCTTTGCCGCCAGACCGAGATGTGGGCTGATTGATATCAAAGCTATCGTATGCGCCCTGATAGTCGAACAGCATTTTATTGGCATACAGCTGAGTGAGTGGTATGCCAAGTTCGTTTGCGACAGGTGCAATTAGGCAATCAAAACCGCCGGATATGAGATAAACCTGCTTGCCATCTGCCTTCAATTGATTGACAAAACGTTTCACATTTCGGGTAAGAGTACTGGGACGTTCGCGTATGAAATCCTGGACTTGCTGCTGCGATGGCTTTATGATATTCAAACGTATTTGGAGGGCATTCTGGAAGGTCATAGTGCCGCCCATTGCCTCCTTGGTGACACGTGCCACTTCGCTACCTTTGCCACAATAATCAGCCAGCTCATCGATACCCTCTTCACAAATGACTGTGGAGTCGACATCGAAGCAAACAATTTGCGATTGCTGAATGATTTTGGCAGCCAATTGAACCTGTTTGGGTGGTGTGGCAGCCGTGGCAGCTGAAGGATTGGCCGCAACTGTTGGAATTGGTATGGAGCCGTTGCCATTACAATTCAATTGCTTGGCGGCTAAAACTGTTGGCGGAGGACGTGCCAGGCTAAGTACTGAGCTGCTCATCTTGATGTTTGTGTATAGGGAGGATAACGAGGACGACCACGTTGTGATGACGTTGTTCACACACTGCCGAGGGTTTAGGTTAAATGGCCAAACAAAAAATTTCCGCTGTCAACGCGCAGATTTCTTTGGTGTTTCTTGTTATTGGTTTCTTTATTTTGTGTATGCGTTGAATATGTATATTTTTGGGGATTTTTTCTTTTCCTTTTCGCACACGCGCTTTTAGGCTCTCAGCTGTTTTTTGTTTTTATTAGTCTCACACATATACAAAATACATATACTTGGCTTGTCTTGTCTAGTATGCTCTGTGTATTTGTCTGTTGTGTGTGTGTTCGCTCTCTCTCTTTCTCTCTTTGTGTTAACCCACACACGATATGATCGCGTTGACTGACTTTTTACAACTGACTTGACGCTTGTCGATCGCCCTTATAAGAAAACTCGCTCAAAGCAGAGATACAGCTACAACACACATTACGTCGCTCAGTCGGCAGAGGCAGCGACGGCGGCGGCGGCTGCTCTCACTCTCTTGCACGGTAATCGTACGATAGCCCAATGGATCGTGAGTCGCCTCGTTGGCTAAGCATTACATTAAAACCATTTCAATTGAATGTTTTTCTTTACTATATATAGTATATGATTGGAACAGACATTATTGGTTGAGATCCTTCCCTTCAGATACAGAAGCCGAGTGATTTTGATTGTTTTCTTTTTTTTGTTGTTGTTGTTGCCTTTTCTTAAGTTTAGACTTCCTTTGTGAATGGGGGAAAATGGATCTTTGCCCCGCGCTTTGCGGTTCACGTGCTGCTTGCATGCGTGAGTGAAAACGAGATGGCAATGTCTGTGCTTATCATAAAAACATAAACAAAAAAAAAAAAACAGACCACAACACAAAATGCTGTCATTAATGTTGCCGAAGTCAAGTGGTGTTTTTAGTGCCATGGAACTGGCTAGAACTGGTTTATTGACCACACAGACCACATTGACGATTAGACTCTCCTCCTTATCAATTTTAGCACACCCCATTAAAATAAAGAAAACGAACAAAAAAAAAAAACAGCTGATTAAAGTAAAGAGGATCGCCACCGGAAGACCTTAAGTAATTGCCAAAAAAAAAAAAAAAAAAGTAGTAAAAGAATCTATGAAAAACCGCATTTGGACTTCGGCGAGTGTTTTGTTTTGTCTACACACACACACACACACACACACCGAATACCCCCGAAGCTCTTATCTAAACCAAAAAAGACCCCATTACGCAGCGCATTCAAGTCCACCGGGGGAAACAAACAACTGATCGTTTCAAAATACTACTACTTACTTTCTTTTTGTTCCCATTAATCACTGGATGATGGAAAATAACCACACAAAAGCCAGCCGTCTAGATTAAAGCTTATGCAATTCGGTCGATGATCAATTGATGATCAAAGCGATCAAAACGATCCTTCTGCAGATCTCTAGAAGTCTCTCTTTCACTCTATCTCACTCTTTCTCTCTCTGTGTTTCTGAGCAGAATGCCGTGTGCTGTGTGTGCGAACAGCTCGTTCTTCCTTCATTCAATTTCAATTAGATAAAAAAAGACGAAACGAGAAGCGCGCGTGCATTTCGAATTGCAATGTGCAATTTGATGTTGTTTGCGGTTTTTTTTGCATTGTTGTTGTTGCTATTATTATGGAATAACAAGTTGTTTTGATTGCTCGTCGCCGTTGTCGTTGTCGTCGTCGACATTTTGCCGTGATCGATGGTCGGTCTCTGGTAAACAACACAGAGAGAGGGAATTTTAGAGTGAGTGGGGGACCGACCGACCGCAAAAAGTATTTCATTGCCATCGTTGAGTTGCACTTTGATAAAAACCAAACCAAACAAAACAAAACTATAGTAAGAAAAAAAAAAATAACAATTTTTGCAGTGCGTGTTCTCATGCATAAGTAAAGCTTAGCTTGGCCAATTGAACAAAGTCGTAAACATTCGTTTAGTTATATTTTTAATTACATACATATAAGCACACGTATGTACATATGCCCGTTGCCTTGAGCAACAAGAAGAAGGCTGACAAAAAAAGGAGGTGAAAAGAAGGAGGCAGCTAGCTTGCTAGGTAGGAAGGAAGGTAGGTGAAATCAACCGCGAGCACCTGTCAGCAAAGGCGCCTGTTGTTGTTTGGACGTTGAGTTTTTCCCTTGCCTTGGTAACTTGAGTATCGATTGACCTTGTTGCTGCATAAATTTACCTAGAGAGTACACCACCACGTAAGGCTTGGCTGGCAGGCACAAACATGTCCAAAAATACAAACGTTCCTTTTTATATACATATGTATTTATATACACACATACCTCATTTATTATGTCCTTTGGTCAAGTCAACCACACATGTTCTTGATGTGATAATCAATTGTAATTAACATCTACCCGTATTCCACAAAAATGGTAACTAAACTCAAGTTCACTCGTCATGACGCCTTTAAGTCAATATGTATTTCAAAGACATTAAGAGCCAAAGCTATCAGAATTTGTAATATGGACTAGTTTAGTATATAAGTGAGTCATGTTAATTAAAAAAGGATACTAATATGTGGTATCATATACCAACGGCCCATCAAATTTCATGAAAATCGGATAAGATTTAGCCAAGTTACATATCATCAGGAGATTTACCAAGCCGCAATGGGCTGCAAAGGGCGCTAGAGTGCTCATCTGTTCTTATGCATATTCAAAGTGAATGGTAGTCGGTACAATGGCTGAGAAGACAACATTATTTTAACAAACATCAGTTAAAATATGTCCTTCATTCATAAGAATATGCTTAGTAAAAGTATATCTAGATCATATATGGTGTAATGTGGACTGAATCCTTGTCAGATATAAAAATAAAGGAGTGTTTTTTTGGGCTCAAAGTTGCTTCAGTTAAGAGTTCCCCGAATTCCTTTCAACAACATTCTCTTGCGGAAACATTAGTAGGCTTTAAGACTTCTATAAAGTTTTTATTACAACCCGTTTTGATATTATCTTCCGTGTTTTCGTATCAGTGCACTGCAAAATCTAGTGAGGCATTGCAACTGAGTTTCTTCTATGATATCGAATGTATAGAGTTTATACTATAGACAATACATTCACAGGTGCAATATATATACATACTATATTTGCATACTTATAAGTGTCGTTGCATAATGACGACTTTCATTAACATATGATAGATAGCGTCACATTTTTTGCTTTTTGAGGGCTTGTTTTGTTCTATAAAGATTCTCGAGGGGAAAAACAGCTGATAGGGCGTAGAGGCAAATAGTGTGTGTCATCGTCTGCCCCAAAAGTCATCGTCGAATGGAATCGGATCATCAGAGATTAATTGATTGAAATGGCATGCAATAGCCATAGACGATTTCATCACCAAGTCAGTCTCGTCTGTATGAAAAATCAAAATCAAAAATAATAGTCATGAATTAAGTAAAAATAAATTCTATTTTTCACTTGTCTGCAGCAAGAGATTTGTTATTGTTATTTCGAAAGAAAAGAAAACAAGCAAATAAATTCCAACAACAAAAACTGCAAGTTGTTAATAATACTACTCACTTACTTTTCCCTCATTCCCTCTCTATCTTCTGGCTATCATCATCGTGATTTGTTGCCAAGTGCAGCGGTTGCTGTCCGCTGATTAACCGTTAAATTGAGTGAGAGGTGTTGTTGTTGTTGTTTACAAGCTGCACGCGATTCTTAATTCCCATTTTTGATAACTTTCCTCTCTTTCTCTCTCTGTCTCTTACTGCATTGCTCTCCATCTTGGGGAGAGAGCAAGCAAAGTTACCTTTCTCCCGGCTCCCCCGTTTTACCCTTTTTCTTATTTGACACATTTTTACTGGGGGGGAACAACAGGAACGAAACATTGTCTTTGTTGTTGTTTTTCTGGTTGTCATTGCTGTTTCTTCTTCTTCTTCCTCTGCTTTGGCTTATAAACAGTTATAAATGGAGCTTAAGCTGGGCTTTGTGGTGTAAACGAGATGGCTATATAGCAACGTCAATGCTTTATGCACTGGGCAAATAAACACACAATAACAACAACAATGGCAAGGCGATTCCCTCTCTGCTGGGGGGCTCCTGGCTACAAAAGGAACAACAACTGCATAAACAATTCTCGTAATCGACTATCAGATACCTTCTACTCGATTTCTCTAGAATTCGATTGAATGTGAAGGCTATTGAAGTAACTTTTTGAATATTCTTAGTATAAATTTCTATATGATTTCTCAAAATAATAATCAACTTAGTTTTATTATAGATAAAGTATTCGTACGAACTATTTTTTCGACTCATTTGAAAATAAATCTACATTATTAGTATAGTAATTTTCAATCTAAAGATCTACAATATACTGAAAAAGAATGATATTGGGCTGATAACAATTGTCGATCATTTATGTACATATAAATTATAGTAAAAAGATATGCATTATTTTGTATGTATATACAGAATAAGCCGATCTGACTCAAATATAAACCGTTCTGTTTAATATTTTTTTGTGATTTTAAAAGTAGACATGAATAAGCAGTTTTCTCTTAATGTGAAACCAACGAAAAGCTTTGTTTTACCTTTTAAATTGCTTATATTTCGATATGCCCCAAGCAGAGAGGGTATTGGAAAACACGTCATTTGCTTATGCAGTTGGTGCCTATCGCTTTTTGACATTCGAGCTGCTTGTTTAAGTTTTAACGCTGACAAAACTATAGAAAAATAGTCAGCAACAGTAAATAACAATGGCAAAAAAAAAACGTTGATTTGCTTGCCCTGCCCCCCTTTGCCAACTGAAACCAGCCTCCATTTAGGAACAGCGAATCCACCTAACTAACTACCAATGTGTAGTACCTGCCCCACCCCCTTTTGATGTTGTTGTTTTTTTTTTTGTTTTCAAATGTAATTACAAAAGCCAAGCGTTATCGTTCTGACATCGTAAGTTTTGCCAGTTTGCCAGTTCGTTGCACTCGCTAGAATCAACAATAAATACGGCCAACATGAGCAAAAAAGAGTTAGGTCCTGGCCCACAAGTTTAATGACACTTGAAACTATGGCACACATATTTGTTCATTCATCATTTCTTTATTCATTCATTCATACATAATGTACATGTGTGAGTGTGTGTGTGTGTGTGTACCGATTACCGCACGCAATTCATTCCTTGATGGTAATCAGCTTAAGCGATGATTTTGCTTAAATAACTGAAAATTACCCTCAATTGGGTCAAATTGCAAGAGAAATATAGATTAAAATAACTCAATAAATTCTAATAATCGAAATAAATGAACAATTTTTGCATAACATGAGATTTTTATGCATGAAACTTAATTTCATATGACTTTAATAGTCTCATTCATTTGAAAAGTCATAAAGTCGGATTAGATATAATCCATTTATAGGCACGTAATTAATGGAAATAGAATTTGTGACGCTTTTATTTATTGGTTGACATCATGCTATATATATTTATAGTCACGACCGAACTCTACAATTGAATCGATGGGTTTTAAATCATTTTTTATTCAATTTCTTTATCATTTCAAGATCTGTTTTCATCAAGTATTTGATGAAATCGTTCATAACATTCGTTAGGTTTTATTTTAATCGTTATATATTTATTATAGTATTATATTTATATTTTTATAGCATATTATAGCGTATTATATTTATTATAGCAAAATCTTTGAAATCGTTAAAAACGAAATAATAAATTGTTTTTTTTTCGTATTAAGTCAAGTTTTTGATAGGGCATGCTCTTTATAATATTCTCAATTTGTTTTTTTTTTTTTATTTTTATGGGAAATATTTTTAAAAAGTTTCAATCTTTTAAATTGTTTCTAATATTCTCAAGCTGTTTTTGAATATTATTAATCTATTTCGATCAAGCTCTTTGAAAATATTCACTTTGAAAACTTGTTTATGTAAAAATCCGCATTGTTTAACCCATTTTGAATATTATTTACATTGTTTTTGTTTTTTTAAATGCAATTGAAAAGTAATAAACAGTTCTAAATTTGATAGAAATTGTCTGCCTAGATACTAGAATCGCTATATAGATCGATCTGTCGTGTAATTTTCCTTCACCTCGATTTTTTTTCTTTTTTTTTTGTTGCCATTTGATGGCACTCCCATAGTATATTTCACACGTGTCGGAAAAGATTCGTTGATTGCTGCTGAATCATTTGAAGTCGGTGATTAGTTGCAATTTCAATGATTCCACCATAGCACCACACCCTATAGAAAGAAACGCGAAATAATAATTGATACGACATACGAAACTGATAATCAAACAATCGCTTTATACAGCAAAAGAGCACGCCTATTGTAACGCTCCATTAAATTTGAATTCGCAAATTCGCATTTACCAAATTACAGACGAAGCAGTGAAGCGGCGGCCCAGAGAATACCACGATATATATATATATATATAGACATATATAGAGAGTGACAGAGAGAGAGAGAGAGAGGGAGAGAGATACTAAATAGGTCAGAGCAATCAGCAACAAACAGCAGAAGAATGGTGGATTTCCGTTTCGACATTAAACCGCTGTTTCCGCAGTCAATTATTAAAGTGACATCCAATCTCTTGCCGCACACCTTTCGCGGCGATCGGCGTCAGTGTTTGTGAGTATTGAAATTGTATGCGGAGTAATTTTTTGGGATCATGGATCTAAAACCAATTAACCAAACGTTACACTTTCCAACACTCATGCCACTCATCCACCTGTTGTCCGTCCCGGCCACAGAGATGCCACCTCAAAGATGTCGGAAATAATTGATAGATTGGGTCAATTATCGGCCACATCGCAGGGTTTAAGTAAGCCAGTGACCACAGCACAGCGTCTCAGAATGTCTGAGAATCAGACAATCTATCTGCTGGCAGATAGCAATGCTGGACACAAGTAAGTCTTCTCGAAATATACAAATAACCAAAGATTTTAACTATACTATACATGCAATAAAATGAAAATTTGTAATTCCTTTTAGCGGTGCTGTTATTGGCCTTCTTAAAGTTGGCACCAAGGATCTCTATTTGTTCGATGAAACCGGTCAGACACGTAAAGTGGAGCAGGCTCCATCGATTCTCGATTTCTATGTCCATGAGTCGCGTCAACGTTCGGGCCTGGGCAAACGTCTCTTTGAGACTATGCTGAAAGAGGAACATTGGACCCCAATCAAATGTTCTGTGGATCGTCCATCTGAGAAACTTTTGGCATTTTTGGCCAAACATTATGGTCTACAGCGTACCATACCGCAAGCGAATAATTTTGTTCTATACGAGGGTTTCTTTAACAATAATAATGATAATGAAAATGGTTCAAACCATTCCAATTCTCAATCTGCGGCCAATGGACATGGAAATGGCCTGCACATAACAAACAGGTTAGTACTCAGGAAACATTTCATTTCCTTCATTGGTGGCCCGCCCCCTCCTCCTCCTCCTTCTACCCCTTCAGGTAATTTGCATATCTTGCTGTTAGTGCAAATAGTGTCTATTCATGATGAAAGGATAACGAATGAAAG
Source organism: Drosophila willistoni (assembly GCF_018902025.1). Taxonomy (NCBI): domain Eukaryota; kingdom Metazoa; phylum Arthropoda; class Insecta; order Diptera; family Drosophilidae; genus Drosophila; species Drosophila willistoni. The sequence goes on from NW_025814057.1 coordinate 9,927,267, forward strand.
TGAAAGCCAAGAAAGAAAGACCCTGTTACTTACTTACTACTTAATATTCAATTTACTTTTAGTCAAGACAAAAAAACTGAGCATTTTAGGCCATAGAGTTGGGTCAGTTTTAGTTTCAGTTTACTTTCCATTTTACGTTTTTTATATAAATCAGTAATTATAGTTTGTAGCTTAGGGAAAGCTTTAACTAACTATTAACTAAAACTCAGAGAATGCAGTCAAAAGTCTGGTCAGCTAATCTGGCAAAATGTGCTAACTTAATTTCAAATAGGCAGATGTAGATAGAATTTTACTTTTCTTGAGACGAGTGTTTAGTTAACTCCTTGAGGATCGGGAAGATAGATGAAATATTTGATTTTATGCTGAATAATTTGAGAAGAAGTACTAACCAAAATGAATTTGGCGGTTTAAGGAATCCTGATTCGTTTTAGACGAAATATTAACTATAGGCAACATGAGTTTAATTAAAGAGATAGTTAAATTAATCACTCTAATAGGACAATTCTATATAGAAAATGCATTTTCATTTAGAAATATTTTCATATGGTATTGATTCCAGGATATAACAAAGATCGACTAATTTTTTGGTGGCTTTTTTTGCTTTTTATGTGCCTAACTAATTGAATATTCTCTCTCCCCACTCTCTCTTTCTATTTTTATGCCATTTAACTAACTGATTTATATATATATAACAACATCATCACATCAAGTCCTAACACTCAACTATTTGGTGCTACTTATCTGGGCGATGAGGCTAACAAAAGACGTGGATCACAGCAACAACAGACTTCATCGAATGTTTTGTTGCAGCAAATAACACAGATCTCACCATCGGGACGCTATGGTGCACCGCGTCCCACATGCAGTATGGCGGAGGTACTACATTATAATAATCTAATCTAATTAATAATACATACATAAGTACATACATATACTATATCCATACCCCAATGAGAATCATAGAAAACAAAGTAACCTTGGATTTGGAAACAAACCAAAAAAGCAATCAAAGTAGCCTTTGAATTGTGATCTGGGGAGGCCATGACTTGACCAAAATTTGGATAAATTTTTAAGGTCCTCTAGCATTTGGGGTACGAAAGTTCAGTTCTCATTTTTCCTCAATACAATTCACAACGTTTTTTGCTTTCCTCCTCTCTTTACAAATAAAAAGTATTTTTTCAAACAATTTACATCCAAAAAAACAAAACAAAAAAAACCTAACTAAAACTAAATATAAAAATACAAAAAGGAAAAGTAATAATAATTATTATAATAATAATCTATATATATATATTAAGTGTACCTACTTTAATTTCGTCGTTTTCTCGTGGTCGACGGTCGTCGTCGCGAAATTTGTGCGCAAAAGTTTTTCGTGTGAATTAGTCGTTATTCGGTGTTATAATTTTCAATGATGGATCCAAGACGTGGAGCCGCACGCCAGAACGCTAATGCTGCCTCTAAGACCAGTGTGGCGGTAAGTTGGTCAAATAAACACACACGAGCGGAGAATGTGGAGGAATGGGGTACAGTGTGCAGACGATTCATACCCCCATTTTTGGTTTACAGCAGCAGTCACGCCATGTCCACCATCAGCCAACAGCAGCGGCAACCAATGTTGGCCATAAGTTTGGCGGCAGCGAGGTCAGCTTGAGTCCCAGTCAGGCCAAAAAAGATGTCGAAAATGTAAGACACAACATGACTGATTTGTTCCTAATTGTATAAACCAACACACACACACACACACAACGTCAACTCACTTAGCCACGCAAGAGTCCTTTGGATGCCTTGAGTCGTGGCAGCAATTTGCGCCAGGATCCCTTTGAGCGACGCTCTGGGTTGCAGGATGTAGATGAGGCCTTCTTGTCTAACAATGCATTTGCACGTCCCTCACGTGTACGCCATTCAGGCTTGGAAATTGGTATGGCAAATGCCACAATGCCACAGCCGGGAGGAGGGGTAGGAGCCGCTGCTCCACCTACCATGACAACCATGCGTATGCCCGGTGGACAAGAGCAGCAGCAGCAGCAGCAGCCACCACTGCAACAATCGATTCCACCGATGAATGCTGTGCCCTCCCAGCACCAGCAGCAACAGCCACAATATGTGCAGCCTCCAGCTGCCGGGCAGCCCACACGCCTTGAGCCGGCACCCACAGGACGTGCTCATGTGCATCAACAGGCTGCCTATGAGCAGCAGCAGCAGCAGCAACAAATGCAGCAGCAGCAGCAACAGATGCAGCAACAGCAACAACAACAACAACAGATGCAACAGCAGCAGCAGCAGCAACAACAGCAGGAAGCTATGTATGCACAACAACAGCAACAAGCAGCGGCTCAGTCTCAACAGGCTCAACAGCAGCAGGGCTATGTAAATATATAGTGCAATTGCTTCCTTTTGACCCTCCATAACCAACACACTCACTCTTCCTTGATTACAGCCTGCCCAGCAACCAATTGGCGGTGGCACAACCAATGCTAATCAAAATGCTGCGGCAGCGGCTGCTTCTGGCAATAATGGCGGAGCTGGTGGTGCTGCTCCCCCACCGGATGCTGAAATGTGCACCACTTGTCCCAATTGCCAAACAACCATCTATTTGGTACGCTCCCCCGAGCTGGGACACGGTGATGCTGGTTCCCCAGTGCAATAAGCCTGAGAATGAACACCAACAAAAAAAATCAAATTTCCGGTTCTAAAAATTTCCAAAATTTTAAATTTCATTGTAAATGGTTTCTTGTTTCTTTTATGCTGATCATGATCTTTTCCCACAACTCAATTCGAAAGCAAAAACGAAATTCCAAACACAATTATATGTAAAATTTGAAGCATATGTTAACTAAAATGTTCGAAACAAAAAACAACCAATCTTTTTTTATGCCAAGGCAAAAGAAAAGGAGCTTGTTTAGAGGATTGATAGACCTCAACCAAAAAAGGGATAAATCTGAGATAAACCAGACTTAACCCAAAACAAATGTCTATTCTTTCTATTCCTAATTGATTTCAGTTATTAAGTTACTAATAAGCTTGACCCAAAGTTCGGTTTTTACCGACCTTCTAAATGTTTGTGCCTTCTATTGAGGAAAAGTGTGGTGTAAATGAGTTGTATATACATATGTATGTAGGAATAAAGAAGGGGGCGGGCGGCGACTACAAAACGTTGTGTTTTAGTATAAGTAAATGAGGAAACAAACCTTCCCCCACAAAAAAAAAAAAACAGAAAAACCACCCCACCATATTTTTATGACATTTTTCTTGGATTTCTTTTATGCATTGACTGGAATGTGCCAGTGGGTCAAGTCAGGGGTGGCCTTCGCTTTTAAATCAAAAGCGGCAGAAAATATTTTCAAATATTTTACATAGAAATATTTAGTTGGTTACTTAGAATAAGTCTTCATTTGAATAAGATCTCCTTAGAATCCAAAGTCACTCCTTTATGCCAAACTTTAGATGGCATTAGATTTTCACTGAATCCGCTCCTTGTGGCACCACTTGCTTTATTGTTTTTTTTTTTTTTTTGCTTTTGGGGTGGCTCTGGTTTCAGTTTACATTGGCTGCGTGCCAAGGCGCGGTTTGTGTGTGGCATGTGAAATAAACTTTCCTTTAGCTTTGACACTTGTGTGTGCTAGATTTTCCTCACTGGCTTTATGGGGTTGGTTGGTTTAGTTGGTGGTTCGTTTGGTGGTTCCACAATAACGAGAAACTTAATTATGTATACTAGTATATGTATTTATGGCCATATACTAGGCAATTAATAGAGTAATTCAATGGATTAAATCATTGAGTTAAATTGAAATTGATAAAATCTAAACGATATTTCATTTTCTCTGTGTGTTTTTTCTTTTTATTTTAGATAATTCATGCTGGTGGCTCTAAGAATGGCAGCAACAAAGTTGCCGGTGGTGGAGGAGGAGTGGGTGGTGGTGGCGGCGTCGAGTCAAGCAGGTAAACCAGATCAATCATATATACAATATACATATATATATATAGAGAGAAAGAGAGAAATTAAGCCACATTTTAGTGGTCATAATTTAGTTGTTTTCTATATATATATATATAACATATTTTATGTCCATTTCGTTTCATTCATTATTTTGTTTTCTTTTGGTTTCACTTGTCTCTTTTACTTTCTCTCTCTATCTCTCTCTCTCTCTGTCTGTCTGTCTATATCTTTTTTTTTCTTTTGTCGTTCTTTTTTTTTCATTTTTGTTCGTTTCAGAATCAAATAAGATATAGCACACTCACAATACACCACAGATTACAAATACGGCTGGCATTTCATACAAGAAAATCAAGAAAAAATGAACAACAAATTGTACAAATCTTTCGTTTATATTTATATATATAGATAAATATTTATTAATTTTTGTTTTGCCTAGTTAATTTATATAAACTATATATATATATACACGTATGTACTTACATATATACAAGCTGATGAATTTATCCGAAAAGCAAAAGATGCGAGATGTTGCTCCTGATGCTGTCTGCCTCTAGCTGCACTTGCCACTGCACCGTCCGCAACATGAACAACAACAACAACAATAAGAACATTATTGGAACCACACACACACACACACACACACATACACAGAAACACACAAAATACGTAAACACACAAATTACCTGATTAATTGTGATGACATTTTATTTAACAAATTTTAATACTAAATGCATAATTTATTTTTGTTTAAACAAACCACCCACTGCCTTCAACCTCCCCTCCCTCCACACACACACATTATTATTATTATAATTATTATAATTTTTTTCCTCTCTCTCTTTTGACGTGCAATAAAAAAACTCAAAAATCCAAATCAAATTAAATAAAATCAAATGCATAAATAAAAAACACATTTGTAAAGAGTAAATGCCGTGTCGTCCCCTCATTTCCGATTTTGCATAGCAAAACTTTTCTTGTAAACCATATTATAATATTAGATACTCTATTAAAACCTCTCTCTAAACAGCGGCGGCCATGACTTGGCAGAACTAGCAGCCCAATTGCAGATGCATGATCCAGAACCCGAAATTCACGTATCTCAACTTCAACCCGAGCTTGACCCAGAGCCAGAGGAAGAACCAGAGGATGAGCTGGAGGAGATACCACCATCTCCATTGCCGCCAACACCGCCGCGGAAGGCCCACACACCGACACCGCCGTCGGTACGTTCGCCGGAGGCTGCGGAGAGCATCATTGGGGATAATCGTAAGCCACCGGCATTCCAATTGTCCAAACAACACACTGGCATGAAGAATCGCTCTTTTGGTGTGGGCATGGCTGTTATGCCCAGCAGTAAAATGGAATTCAATCAATTGGAACGTGAAGATTTCGGTGTGGTTAAAATAAATCGTCCGCCCGGACATGAATTAACCTCACCGGGTCAAGATAACACAGATGCCATGTCCACAGTATCGGGTGCCAATGGTGCTGGAGGATTAACCGATCAGGGTTATTATGATCTCAAGTTCTATCACAATAAATTGTGGTAAGCAGCAGCAGCAGCAACAGAAGGAGATCCGCCAGAGCCAGGAGGCAACAAATGTCTTAACATTCGATTTTTTTGTACGTGGCATATATAAGCATAAATAATGAATTAAACAGAATTTAGCATATAAGCTTAAAACTTAACTCTTTATATACATACGTAAAGAAATCCCCTATAAACCTTAGGTCAAACACACACTTAAAAGGCGGTTCCTGTTTAGTTTAAACCATAGTTCAAATTATGTTTTGTGCTTCTTTTGTAATTTATTTAATTAATTTTGTTGTTTGTGTTCGTCTTTCATTTGTTACGGCCAACCACCACACACACAACAAGCACTTAACAGAGCAGCTAAGAGTAAATAATGTTGATTATCTAGAGTAACTCACACATAAAGAATCTAATCTAATAATTATTATTGTTAGCCATAGTCAAATCAAATAATATATATATATATATAGTATAATTCAGTTGTAACACACACACATACACAAATTCACAGTATATTAAGCATTGGGCAACAGATCTAGTTAATTTCTTTGATTTTTGAAGCTCACAAAGTTCCAAGTATTTAAAAATGTTCAATGTAAACCAAATATATAGATTGTTGCCCATTGTCAGTGAATCTGAAACCAAAATCCAAAAATTTAATTAATAAACAATATGAACGGCCCGGTGTGTGTATCTCTTCCAATTGCAGCAAACGTGAATATTTCGAGCAGATCTATAGCGATTATATGCTTTAATCACCAATGGCCAACTGCATAGAACAAAAGCGCATTAAACTCCTTCAACTATAATCAAAAAATGCAAGAAAAAGACATTCTCTTCTCTGTAACCATATTTAGTTCTTAATACAATAAAGAAACCAAAAGCCTAATCTATATCTCAAATGACATAAATAAATGAATGAAATAAAGCACACAAAAAAGTATTTGTTGTAGTTTTTTCTTCTATTTTTTTTTTGGTTTTGTGATTCGATTTCAGATTCTATATGCCAAGAAGTAGGAATTACAATTGATGTAAAGTTTCTAAATCATTTTTCTTATTACAAAACATACGCATACACACACGCACGCACACACCTTCCAAACACACGCACACACACACACACACAGATAATGGAGATCTCTACATTAAAAAGTGCGGCATTTGAGTGAGTTCTTGTGGGGAGGGGGTAGAGCTGTACTGCAGTAGTAGTAGTGGATATATCCTTTACATATAGATGAAATTGAATCTGAAAAAGAAAAAGTTGCAAAATGTTATCAAAATAGTATCACTTGATAATGAAATTAATCAACTCACCTGCATAGCGCTTGCGGCAGGGATGAAATTATGGGTCCATAGCCTTGTGAGTTGTCATATAGCTCGAATAATGGGGCAGCAACAAGCTTATAATTTTTGGGCACAGCAAAAAGTGCTAAATGGTGGGGGTAAAAACGATACAGACAGAATAATATATATGCGAATGTATATATATATATATATATATGTGTATATATATAAGAGATATAAAAGCAGAGATAGATTGAAAAATAAAGATTGACAGATTGAGACAGAAAGAAATAGACAGAGATTGTATATATGTAGATAGATAGATAGAAAAAGAGCGAATCGATTGTACAATTAGGTTTATAACAATTTTATATTGTATACAAAAATCGTTTTTGTTTAGTTTTTCTATTTTCATTCATTTCATTTCTTGTTTTTCATCTCTTTGACTTTTTGTATTTTGTTTCGTTTTCTTTTACATTGTTCGTTCATTTAAGTGTTTTTGTTTTAATTAATTACTAAGATTTTCAGTCTTAATTGCGCTCTCAGATAGTTGCTACTATAAAACAGAACCAAGTCGTGACTAAACATATAATTTTCATAGGTTTTTTTTTGTTTTTTGTTTACACACATGAAAGAGAGCAAGACAACAAATTCGATTTGATATAGAAAGTGAAAATAAATAATAATAATAATAATAATAATAATACTATGTAAACTGAAAGGACCTTATGGTCGAATTCAGCGCACATTAAATTCAATTGGTTCTTTTTGTTTGTTTTCCTTTTTTGTTTTTAGTTTTCTTTGGTTTTTTTGCTTTTAAGATGAATAATTAAAACAACACAAAAAAAAGTAATTTATGAAAATAAGTATATAAACAGAGTTGCTTTTACATAATTGATAAATTGACGAGTGCTTAGCTTAGTAAGAGCGACTACTACTAATTTGAGGGTAATTGGTGGTGATTCATTTTTTTTTTTTACTGTTGTGGGCGGGGGCGTTGGAAGGACTTTTGGGGGGTTTTGTTGATCCCTAGAAACCTATATGCTGGCTGGGCGCTCGTATGCAAGCAAATCTCTGCCTAAACACGCAAGATTTGCAAACATTATTCCAGCCAGCAATTCCACAACAACAATAATAACAATAACAAATTGTTACAAAAATGCTTTGTTTGCTTGTAAAAATACTTGTACATTATCCTCTATATAGTATAGTAGATAAATGGTATGCTAATATGTATATTACAAAAAAACAAAAAAAAAAAACCTTTAACATCACAATCAATTTTAGGAAATAGTTTTGAGGGGGAAATTCTTATATAAAGAGCCGCCAGATGTCGACATATTTACAAAATTATATATGTTTTTAAAAAAACACAAACAACAACAATTTCTCTCTCTCTCTCGCTCACATAGAATTTTCCCAAATTTAGTATAAATTCTATGGAATAAGAAGAAAACAAGAACAACAAAAAAAAAACAAACATATGCCAACACGCGCGAGCTGAGCCAAACACAAGATATTTATGATATCGACAACAATAACTATATATCATCAAGAATTATATCATTCTGATAGTAACAAAAAAAAAAAAATGTTGTATATATGTATGTATATGTATCGAATTTGCGAGACCAAGAACAAGGAACTATGGAAGATAGGTTGGTTTTTGTGCGCCTGGTTCTGTGTCTGTTCTGTGCTTTTTCTTTTTCGCTTTGTGGTTGCTGTTTGGCTACTTGTGGAGGCGGGCGGCGCGCACTCTTGAGAATATTTGGTTGGAGAGGTTGGATTTTTGGTTAACGAGTGATACACACACACACACACACTGAGAGAAAATGTTGGAGGGGGGCGGAACAGCTCAGGGTACATCGTAGTAACTGGCGTTCCTGTCCGTATCATCTAAACAGTATTTGAAAAAGATATATATAGATATATATATATATATATTTATATGTTTATGTGACATGAGGTTTGGTTTGTTGTTTTTGATAAATATTTTTTTTTTTTTTTTTGGAAACGATTTTAAATTTTTTGCGGGCTTTGCTTCTTTTTTTGTTTTTTTTTTTTGCCTCCTTGGAAAGCAACCGCAGAGTTATTGATGTATATATATATATGGCCTACCATGGGATCAGTCAGTTGGATAATTACCCTTTTCATGCAGCTGTACAAGAAAGAGACGCTTATGCTCTTTGGGTTTTGTTATATGGGGCGGAATGTAGGGATATTGCGGAGGCTCGAAATTGGGACGCCACCAATTGCCAATGGTGTCCTCAACAATCCAGTCCTGCTTGACACCATCCTGACGACCCAGCGTCTAAAAGAGAAGTGAAGGAACAAATTTTAAAACTATGGATGGAGGAGGAGGAGGGGGAGGCAGTTCAAACTCACCTCGGAAAGTAATCTCTTTAGGCCATCGACCTCATCTTCGCCGGCATTTAGTTCACCGCCAGGCAATTTAAAGAATGTTGTGCCCAATTGCAAAAGCAGGACATGCGGCAAACCATGTTCATGGACTAATAAAACACCCTCAACGGATCGTCGCATCCCAATGCGATCGAATTCCTCGCGCATTCGTTGAAAACGCGATGGCACCGATGGATCCTTTTCAAATAGCGGCTCCTTGGTGCCAAATGTGTAATTGGTCAAAGGATAACTGTGAAAACAACAACAACAACAACAATGATTAGAGATCAATGAATGAAAACGGAGTAAGATTGATTGTTTTGCACTCACAGATTGATTGTACGATTTATGGTTAGAGCCTGATTGTTATTATATTTTTGCGTGCCATTATTGCTGGCCGAGGCATCCGCCTGGCCTTGACTGCCACGGCGGGGCCATCCGCTGCCCGACTTATTTGAGACTTGTGTGGACGCCATTATTATGTTATACACACACACACACACACACACGCGCGCGAGAGCAGAGGCAAGCACGCACACAGAAAATGCGAAAAGTTGCTATATCAACTTTAAAATGTATCCAACTAATCCTTGCAATAACTGTTTTATTTCAAGCGCTTGGCTCTAAGCTCGTGTCCCAGCTTATTCTTTAATGTAGTAAGTGCCCTTTTTGCACATAAATAATTAAATTTTTTCGCAGCAAAATGTTGCCGGCGTTTGTGTGTGAAACGGTGTATGTAATGTGTGTTTTCCCATTATTTTGGGATTTTGTCATCTTTTCTCACTGAAGGGAATTTTTTCCCCTTTGGTATTTTCTGGTATTTTCCGCCATTAAATTCCCAGTTTTTTCTAAGACACATCTGTTAGGCCATCTCTAAGTTATCGAATGGTAACAATCCAGTGGCGCCATCTGGACGATTAATTGACCTTTTTACTTAGACCTTAGCACTTTCGGCTCACTTTTTACTCAGCCCTTAGGACTTTCTCCGTTAGAAAAAAGTAGATGTCGCTAGTAAAGTATCGGAGACCCTACATTTTTTTGTTGTTTATGTTAAGGGCACCCGTTGTCGTCTGTTTGTCTGTTTTGCTATATTTAAAATTCAGCGCAGCAAGCAAGAAGAACAACTAGAACAATAGCAACAAAAACAACCGCAACAACAACAAATACAAGGAGCATTGTATTTACATTCAACAAAAAAAAAATGTAATTCGGAAGCAACTGAAGGAAAAAAAACAGACGAAAGAAAGAAACGCATTTCGTGTGTGTGTGTGTGTGTTTATGTATGCACCCCTATATATATACATACAAATGTATGTGTGTGTGGGTGTATATATATATTGAATGGTGCAATGGAAAATCATTATTATAAATGAAAACGTGTGAAATGTGTAAGTTTCGTAATGAATATGCATTAAGGCCATGCCGATGCTTTGAAGTTGAAAGTTATTTAAATTTCTTTTCATCTGCTTGCATTATAAAATTAAACAGGCTCAAAGGCCCAGACGACCAACAACAATAGCAGCAGCAGCAGCAGCAACAACAATAATAATAAATACAACAACAATAAAAACAACGACAACACCGACAGCGACCGACAACTCCCAACTGTATGTGTGCGTATGGTGCGGGGGTGCGCAGTGAAGCAGCAGCAGCAGTAGGCCAAGGGGCGACAGCAAGAGAAGGAGAGAGAGAGCGAGAGAGATAGCAAGGGAGTAAGAGAGGTAAGGGCTGTATTTCGTGTATGGGAGGATATTTAATGTCAAAGCTAAGTAAAAGGCGACAAACACAACGACACGAAACACACACATACAACGCGACGTAATATGCATGGCCATTAATTACGCCAAAGAAGGTCAAAAGTTAAATATTGCTATATGGTAAGTAGCAAGAAGAAGGCGAAACACCAGGCACCCCGAAGACGAAGAAGAAGAAGAACAGTAGCAGCAGCATTAACACGAAGCAGAAGAAGGAACTACACACTAAACTGAACTGAAAGTAGAACAAAGAGGCAAACGAGAGAGCGAGATACAGAGAGTGAGCGAGAGACGGAGACGAAACAGCGGCAACAACAACAAAATATTGGTTCAAAAAATAAAAGGACAAAAGATACATTATGTCGGCAGCAGAACTTGAGGCTGAAGGGGGTGCTAATTCAGAGCAACAGCAGCAGCAGCAGCATCCGCAACAACATCAACACCAACAACACCAACAACAACAGCAGCAACAGCAACAACACCAACCAAATGAACATCTTAGCACTGCCATTGAAGAGACTTTAGCAACATCAAGCAACAACAATAATAACTACAACAATAACATTATGGTTGAAGAACAAATGCAACTAAATAATATGCTGCAACATGCCCAGCAGCAGCAGCAACAACAACAACAGCAACAGCAACTGGAAACCAACAATGACCTAAGCGGCCTGGGTCTTAGCCTAATGCAATCCTCACCACCCCCACACAGTTATCGTCATTCGAGAGCCTATCGTCATTTTAAGAATCCACCACAACCCCACATGTGCATACGGACCACCACGGAGACGGGGGAGGAGCTATTCATCAATGTCCTTAGCTGGACACGCATTGTGATACCACAAGAACCCAGTGATCCCATACCTCTCTATGGCGGCATGCGCGTAAGTTCAATGAGAATGAATTTTAACTTTGACATTTAATTAAGGGTTTTCTGTATTTGTATTTTAGGTGCCACCCGGCAGTCCGCGTAGTCCACCAATTGTATTTGCCGTTATGGCCAATCCAGAGGTACTCAAAGATTCGGGTCGTCATAGCAAAGATCCTGAAGAGCGTCGCGCAATGGTGGAACTAATGTGTGACTTTGTGGAGGCTATGAATCCCGGCGTGAAATTAGTCAGGTAGTGGACTGGGAGAGTGGGAGGGGGTGTGGTTATTCACTGTAATTCATGAAAACTGACATTTTTCACTTCATTCATGTAGAAACGCCGTCATACTCAAGGATCGTGACATTTCTGGTGAGCTGAAAGATGTTTGGAATGCGGTGCAGGCACAACGAGATCGTGAACGTGAAGAGCAAATGCTACAGCAGCGTCAGCAGCAACATTATCAGAATATAACCACACAGCAAATGTTTCCCAAATCGCCAGATGCTGCAAGAGCGGCCAGTGGAGGTGGTGGTGCTGGTCAGCTAACTGAGGGAGGCAACTCATTGCAACCAGCTAGCATAGCCGAATCAGTGCCCGGAGATGGCCAGGGTAATGGTAATGGCATTACTTTGGCTGTTTTTGCCCAACAATTGGATAACAAAGTAGCCAGTGAGCAAATCGAGCAGCAGCAGCAGCAGCAGCAACAACAATCGTCAGAAGATTCACACAACGACAGTTGTGTGGATCAGACAGATAATGGTGGTACTTCGATGGATAAAACAAATGGATCATTGGAGAATGCAGATGCCTTAGAAATGGAAATGAACGCCAACATAAATAGTAATGGAGGCGGGGGCAACGGTTCCATTCAGCCACCATTAGCTACAGTTGTCACGCCTGTAGTCACGCCCAATCCTCAATCATCACCAGCACCATCAGCACCTTTACCAGCTCAAATACCTGTTGCCATCGTCCCAGCTCCTGCCTCAGCTCCAGCTGTTACACCAGCTCCTGCACCAGTACCAGTACCAGTACCAGTTCCCACTCCAGCTCCAGCTCCTGCTAAAAAAGAAAAATTGGGCGGTTTTCTGCCCAACGGTTGCATTTTCCCGCGTTTCAAAAACAACAAGCACAAGGATAAGGATAGCAGCAATCACAAGGAGACAAAAAGCAAAGAGAAAACCCTTTTGAATGCCCTCAAAAAGAGCAAAGAGAAGAAAGTGGCGCCCAGTGAGCAGCAGCAACAGCAACAACAACAGTCGGCGACAAATAATGGCGAAAAGGCCAGCACAACCGATGCCGCCAGCCAATATGAAAAGAACTGCATCAATAATCTGGAATGTGAGGTCCAGAAACTTGATTTGAACAATAGCAACAACGATAATAATATGTTTATCAAGCTGAAAGTATCAACGGCTCAGGCAACGCCAGCAGCAGCAGCAGCGGCTGCCAAGTAAAATTCTTCAAATTAAGTTGCAACACAAAGAAAATTTAAGTAGAGAGGTAAGTAGATACCTACCTACACACACACCACACACCACATACACACACACACACACACACACACACAGAAGGATAAAACTAGCACTCACTAGCTATAATATTAGCAAACTGACCTGATTGATGGTGAGTGAACAAAAAGGATCCATTTACTCACTACTCCAATTGGTCATTCCTCCTGGCACCTAGACATAGAAGAGAAGTCTTGGACATCATGTAGCATATATACAAAAATATATATATATATATATATATACAAGATTTATATATACAAAAAACGTTTATATATACATATACATACATACTACACACCCACACACACACAAACTCACACAATCACAAAAGTCAGTCAATTTTTTGTGAAAAGGCTCTGCATAAGAAACTAAATAGAAGACGATAAAGTTGATGTAGGACAAAAAAAAAAACAAAATTTGTGCCATTTTCCATAATATTTCCACTGTTTTTACCAGACACAACAACCATAATCGTGACAACAAGAAAAATAAAAACCAAAATCTTCCCCTGGCATAAACATATATACATCTATAGATATATATATATGTATATTAATATATATATATATATATAAATGACGTACTTATATAGTTCAATATTTGTATGTTTAAGCATACAGTTTGCCTTATATATACAACAAAAAAAGAAAAAACAAAAAAGAAGAGAAAACCCGTAAAATAATACAAAGAAAAAAGAAAAAAAAAAGATAATGATAAAATGGTATTTAAACTAACATTTAGGCAATCGTAAATTGAAACTCATGCGCCAAATGATCATCTGCCCATTGCACATTGCATTATTGCCTCATTCTCCTCCTTCTCCATTGAAAATGAGAAAAAGTATTATTACAAATTTTCCCCCAGAATAACAAAACATAAAACCATAACATTTACTCATTCACTCCAATCCCTTAATCCATAATCGATTCGAATCGAATCGAATCGAATTGATCTCCAATTTTATATGATTTGTGTAGAAACCAACCAACTCTTATGTACCTTAAAATGTATACCCCCTATGCTACCCTTTACTTATATATTTATATACTACTTATTATAGCACTAAATGCATGGCTAAACTGTTGTTTTTCGCCTTTTTGTTTTCCTAATCGAATGGAACTTTTCTATTAATGGTTCCTCTTCGATTAGGATTTTTTCTATTTTATTGTGTTTTCAAAATGTTGTGCTTTGTAATTTTTTTTTTTGTTAATTGTTTTTTTTGATCAATTTTTCTATATTTATTTATGACTTTGAACACAATTACGATGGATGTTGTTCCAATTTGCATATCGATTAGTTATTTTCTCCAAATTGTAATATCATTTGCTCCAGAGATTCTATTTTAAAAGATCTTTAGATCACCATTTGTTTTTACAACATTTTAAGCTCCTGATCATTCTATTAAAGAATTTATATACATTTACTTTATAAAACGATTTTTTTTGAAGAAGGAAACCAATTAACGTTTATTCCGTGTTTAGGTTTTTGGTGAATATTTTCATGAAAGGTGTCAAATGTCCTAAAAAATACACCCTTTAATTGCAAGATATATGACTTAACTTGAACTTGAATTAAAAAGTTTCGATTCCAAAAGTAGAAAAAGCATTTCAAAAACAATTGGCATTAATTTCAAATGGTTATTGAGAACAACAAACCGTTTAAATATCCTTCCCTCGATAGTAAAAGTTCCTAAAAATAATCTTAATTTATATCATTATTTATAATAGAATATTGAATATCTTTTCAATTTCTACAGGTTCTATTATTGCTTAATTATTTCTATTTAATTGTTGTCATTTGTTCTCTTGCATTTTCTTGAATTTATTTGAACTTAATCGAACCTAATCTCATTTTAAACTTTCTCAGTAATTAAGTTAAACCCAAAACAACACATGCATTTTCGACTTATCATAATAAAAACAAAAAGAAAAGAAAAAAAAAAAACAAAAACTCTATGAATAATAAACAACTAAAACTCGTAAAACTGCAATATCGGACTGAACAATGCTGCCATATATAAAAACGAATGTACCCCCCATTTGTTGTACCCTATGGGTGTACAGGGTGTATAACAAAATAAAAATAAAAAAAAAATAACTCAAATTATACATACAATACGAAAGAACGAAAAGAAAAATTCTCTCTACTAATGTGATTCATTTCGAAAATCAAATTTTTCGTTTTTTAACATCGAAAGAAAAACAAAATAAAAAAACAAAAACAAAATTCCTCAAACTAAAATTCTAAATTCCAAAAGAAAAACAAACAAAAAAAAAACGCAAACAAAACAAAAATGTATACAAAGAAAATTTAATTTTTGCTAGCACCCAAAAAGTAAGCTACACTGGCACCCAAAAAAGTATGCTACATTAAATCTTACATAACGACCGAGAATTTCCAGAACGAAAGCTAACGACACGAAATTCAGGTGCAAAACAAAACGATCTAAATGCTAGTTTTTAAACATGGGCGTAGCCATACGGAAATCTTAATGGGGGCGAAATGACCAGCTCTTCTCCAATGCTTTGCCCTTGTTTGTAACTGGTTGTAAATTAGTTTAAACAAATAGAATGCACATCAACATTAAAATGGAGAAAAACATCATTACGAAAATCATCACACTAACTATACATACACCCACACACACTCACACATACATATAAATATTATAAAAAAAAAACGAAAATTAATTAAAATTAAGTTAAATGCAAAAAGCAATAAGCAAGAAAAGCAAACAACAAACAAACAACAAAAAGAAGAAAATTAACAATAGGGAAAAGTTTCCCTCTGATAAGAAGGCGTTTGAAAATTTGTAAATGTAAAGCAACAATAAAATTACAAATATACATCAGACGATGTAGAAGAAGAATAACTAAGATTATACAAAAACATACAAAAAACAAAACACACACACATTTTTTTATATATATGTATATGTATGTAACAATAAAATGACAAAACATATTCAAGAAATGTATTTCCACTTGGTTTTTGAGTTAGCAGCCTGGTAATATTCTGTAGAAAGTAAGTATTGTATTTTGCTCTTAAATAGCTAAAAAGATAAATATGGTTATTTATATTTTATATAGAAATACTTCCTGTTAATTAGGTTATCAAGAAGCTTTTGGTTTTTAAACAGGATTGCTTGGCGCTCCTGTTGTGAATTCTGTTAAATTAACAGAGGCTTTAGTTGAACGACGTCTGGCAACGCAATGTGTTTAATTTTGGCGGCTGGGTCGCAGTGTTTGCAAATTGTTTTTTCTTCTTGTGTTTTAATATCTCATTAAAGTGAAATTAAATTTAATCCGCATAAGGTTGAGGTAATCTATGTTTAAATTGTTCCATTTGCATTTAAAACGCTTTGAGTTTTTTGGCAAAACTGGTAACAAAATAACGCTAGAAAGACATATTTGTACATGCATACACATATGTATATGCTTATGTATGTTTGTATGCGTATGATCATTTGGTGATGCATTTGTTTTGTTTTTTGAGTAAAAAATGTGCTAAAATAGTTCATCAGGAAATAACACCGATAAAGTAAGTATATCAGTGTTTTTTTCATGTACCTAGTAGACAGACAACAACAAGTTTGTTATTTTTAAGATCAGTAGAAAAGGACGCTGTTTTTTGTTTCGATTTTTATCGTTTGTTATCGATTGTGTGTGGCTAAGATTTATTTAGGTTTTGAAGTTTAAATAAATATTTTCAGATGCGAATGGTAGGCTATATATGGTAGAAGTATGTACAAGAATCTGTATTTTGTGAACTCAGACTCTATTCCTCTTTGTTGTTGATGGCCCTAAGACGCTCCAATTCGGCGCGCTCCTCCTTGTTGCGCAACAATGGAACATTATAGTCAAAGGCATAGAAGAAGCCCTTGGGCTCACCAGTCTCCTCGGGTCCGGGGACATAGGGTTGCTCCTCATGAACATATTCACGAGTCTCGGCCTCACTGGGCTGATAGGCACCCTCACCTGTCTGATATTCGGCAGCATAAGGATCAGGATTGTGACCAGCAGCGGCAGCCAATTCACCCCACAATTTGAAATGTTCTTCCTCGGCCTTGAGGACAGCCGGAGTTTTGGTGGCTGGCAATTTCAAATGGGCCGGACGATTGTCCTCGACATGGAAACCAGTTTTATCAGCATAATAGGTGGCCACAAAATCACGACCATGTGGCTGAACATATTTATAAGAGCCCGTCACCTTGCCGGTCTCATCACGTTTCTCGTTCTTGCCCTGGTTCCAGTCTCTATAGCCATAGGCGAATTGTCCCAAACCATCTTGACCATGATACTGATGGGCATCATAATGTTCCTCGACATAATCCTCCGGATGTTCTATCACACGACCCATGTACACGAATTCACCACGCTCATTACGTGCCTCGGGCAGGGGATTCTCTCCAGTCTTGGGTGCATATTCAATGTCGTTGATGCCACGCAATTGGGCGCTTTGCAGAAATTGTTGTGCCTCTTCCGGAGTAATGTTGATTTTGAAAATATTTTCAGCTGAGCATAGAGATGCCTAATAATGGGAAGAAAAACAAAAGCAATATTCGTTGGGTCAATTTAAATTTCTAAACACGTGTAGTAGAGTTCTATATGTACATATCCTTCATAAAAACTGCTAATTTATTAAAAAATCAACCAAAAATCGAATGGTGTCGAAAATTGGATAACTAATTAAAACAGAATGACACTTTTTAACGTTTAGTTTATGTAGTTTTAAAAGTTTCTTATCTGATAAATATGTTTCTCGCAAGTTTTTCCTTCTTTTGGACCTTAAATTCAATTTAAACTAAAACGAAATCTCTCTTCTTGATAATATGTATATAAACTAAGCTTTAACATTTGATGACAAAAATAAGTAATTATAATCGAAGGAAACGATGATGTCATTGTGTGTATTTTGTATCGTAGCCATTTTGTAGATATTTTGCACATGTAACTATTAAATATTTGCCAAATATTATAGCAAAACAAATATTATTAACAAATACCAAAGAAAAAATAAAAAAAAAAAAGATGAGAAACACAGATGACAACACTCAATGTGACATTTTGTTACATTCAACCCGGATTTCAATTGAATGGGTTACCAATTGAATAGACGATCGTAAATTTCAGACTGATTATGCAAATTGTCTATCTAATATATAGATCTCAGCGTTTTTTTTCTCTTTCGTACCAGCATTAGAGCGGCCAATATAAAACACTTCATGTTAAACTTGATATCACTCGTTGTATATAGATGTATATATATATATATGCGTGTAGTTATCCAATATCTGTTTTCGATTTTGTTTTTTACTGTTCTGTTGCTAAAGCTCGACTAATAACTAAATAACTAAATGTTGCTGCCTTTTATACTAACTTTTTTGTTGTGTGCTGCCAGCTTCCCAGTTTCAGCTTCAGCTTCTGCTTCTGTTGTTGTTTTTTTGCGTTTTGCATAAAATTAAAAAAAGAAATAAAATTTTTTTTTTTCGCCTGCCTTTTGAATGAAGATGTGCGACGTAGCAGCAGCATCTTAGCATCGGCATCAGCATCATCTCTGTCCGGTTTCTTACTCAGCGGCAGCCAACAATTTGAAGTTCATTATCAACATCACTCAAATTCACACTTCTCCCAGAGAGTTCTCGTCGTCTCATAGGTCGAGGGGGCTGATGCTATGAAAACATCATTAATTGTATGTATGGGCCCAATGCTCAATTAGTTATTTAATAATAATAATTGTTATTTCCCATACTCTGCCGATAGAGAAGAACCTATTTCAAACATTAAACTTCCATTCCAACTACACATACAATACGATGCGATTCGATTCGATTCGCTCCCTTGGACATCCCCTTCATTAGAGTGGAGACGCAGCTAAGTGGCAATTTTGTGAGCTCATTTGGTTGTCAGTTACGAGTGTCTTGAAGATGATTTTCCCCTCCCGCCCCCACCGCAATTTTTTGTTGTTCATAGATAGTACTTACGTATTGTATAATATTGTCTTTAATGGGTAGTAAAATGGGGTTCATTCGTTTGCCATTCGCTATCAGTTATGGTTAAGATGCTTGAGTTTTCCAATGAAATTGCCAATACTTTTACTGTAAATTATATTTTTTATAATTGCTTTAACAAATGTATTTCGCTCATATCAAGGGATACCTTTTTTCATTTGGAAACTTGTTCTTTGGCTAAAAACGTCCACATTCGAAATTGTGATATGGATTTTGAATCCTGTTTAAGCCTCTACACTTACGAGTCTCTCAGGGTACTTACTATAGTTTAACTCATTTGGGACTTTTGGGAACGCAAACAAGGATATCTAGGACATTCAAATTAGTTTAGTTAAGTAAATAGTTATTAATATGCCATAAAATATATGTTTGATTTCCCACTTCAATTCGTTGCAGACCGAAGTTAAATTAAAAAGTTCCATATATGATTTATCTCAACTTAAATGCAATTCCGTAAGAGTTTTAAAAAATTATGTAATTTTCAATATATATAATGGCCACAGAGAGCTTAAAATAAGCAAAGGGTATAATGTGAGTCGATACTTTTTCTGGTCATTCTTTTTCGCATTTAATGTGGCTATTTATTTATTTTTTCTATTAAACAATTTGAGCATTTTTTACTCATAATTAATGCAAAATTTACAGCTTTGGCTTTTTGGTTTCAGTTTCCTGTAGACTAACTATTTTAAACGGAAGTTTATTTATGTTTTGACATGCGGCAAGCAATTGCTTGACGTTTATGAATAATTATAATTAGAGATATAAAAAGAATTGGTAATCAAATCTCTCAATGTGCTATCAAATGTCAATCTTAAAGTTCACAACATTTTTACTTCACAATTCAGGAAGAATTAGCATGATGAAGTGAATTGATTTTGATGGGTGAATTGAATGGTGGGATAGTTGGTAGGTGGAGAGGAGGTATGGAGATTGGTGAGCCTTAAGAACTTGAAAAGGGCAAGACCGACATTAAACCATTAATGTGTCAGTATCAGAAAATAAAGGAAACTGCGCAATTAATCAACATATAGAAATTACAAAATAATTTACTACTATTTATATAATAAATAAGCTGCACGTTTTTTTTTTATTATTTTTAATACCAATTGCAATCTATTTTTGGTTATTCGTGAAGATCATTATAATCTCCTACCAAAAATGCTGACGTTGCTAGGCAGCAGCATTCAAAATGTTGCTGTAGACAAAAACGAGCCAAAAGTTTTTCAATGAATTTCATTAGTTTTTGTGTTTTGAACGAAAACAAGAAAAGAACCTTCTCTACAACATAGTTGTAGTTGATGATTCATCAACTGGTTGACTAACTTATTGTTGCTAAAAAATGATTATTGTTGTTGTTTATTTTTCATAAATCTTCTTGGCTACATACTTAAATTTAAATTGTTTATATTTACTTTTTGGAATTTCCTTTAAAAACAATCAAGCGATGAAGCAAAAACCAAAATACATTTGATATTTAAGTAGAAAAACAGATGAATTTGTATTTGATTCTTCTGGAATGTTTGTCGTAAGTCTGTATCTTGTTGGTGATGATGATGCAAATGTCTAAATAAAAACGCAGACCTAATTTCCAAATCAGGTTTTCTGGATTGAGGCCTGGTACATATACTTACTAATAATTTTTCGTTTCTTTATATTTATAATATATATATATATATATAACTGCTTTAATAAAAATATTTTGCGTTTTTTATTTTTCTTCTTCTTTTCGTTAATTCATTTCGTTGACATGATAAATGATAAATGCAAAACACAAAATGTTGAAGGGGTTAACTTATTGCAATATAATGTCAAGTATTTATATATTACATATATGATTTAACGATCATATTTTCTTTTTTTGTTATTAAGTTCCTGGATAATAATCTTACAACTTTCTCTTCTTTTTCTACAGTTTCGCCTTTTGAACAATTTTATTGAAAATCTTTGGAAAAATAAGACATCATAAGGTGAGTTCAACTGAAACATTTGTAAAATTGAAAGTTTAATATACACAGAAATGTATTTTTGAAGATTTATATTCATAATTTCTATTTAGATAGATTTGCCAGATCAAAATTTATGTCATCCTTTCTCTTCAAATCAGATTTGAAATATGACTAAGTTGGCATCGTTGATAATAAAATGAGAAAGTAATTTGTACTGGTTTCAATTGGCCTTAGTATCTAATTAACAATCCTTTGTTAATCTGTTATACTTCACTTCGACTTTATTTTTATAGATTTTGCTTTAATAAAATGATAGATAAGAGAATTTTGAGTTGGCATTTTGAATCAATTTCTAGTTAAATGAATTTTGCTAAGTTCTGCTAAAAATTTCACATGGATTACAATTTCAATTTTAATGGTATTTTCCTTCTACCATCCTCACTCTAATTATTTCTCTCTCGTTCCCTGTGAATCTCTCTCATATAGAATATAACACTTTCACTCACCTTGTTAATATTGGCGGAAATTTAAGTATAACAGAAAGAAAGAAGGAAAAAGGGGGAAAAAACAACAAAATTTAACAAACAAATGCAAATAAATAACTCAAACAAGGTAAGAGACTCATTTGTTGTGACCAAAAGCGCAATGAGAGAAGCTTGGAGCTTGAAGCACGTCTTGAAAGAAAAAAAATGTGGAAAAAAGTTGGCCAAGTGCCAAGAGCGAGTAAACAAGTGCCAAACAAAGGCAAATACAAATATGTAAAAAGAAATACTCAATTACATTCAGAGCAGGGAAAAAAAAGCAGGTGAAAAAAAAGCGCAGCACTTTGTGGGCATAAGTTCGTTGGCCAAAGTCGGGCTAAAATTAGTGCATTAACAGACGACTGCCAAGACGGATCTTTCCATCTCTCTCGACTTCTTTCGTTCTCTATTTCTTGTTATCTCAAATCTAAGTTAAGGAAAAGAAACAAAATGCAGTTAATTTTCCAACTCATACAAATGCTGCTTAGCTTCAGTTTACTGCAAGCGGCAATTTTGCCACTTACCCTCAACAAAGACAATGAGGCAACAAGAAACTTGCTTTCGGATTTGGATAAAATGAATTATTTGGAATTGAAACCGAATGGAAGCTTAATCCTGAGACGTAAACCCAATCAGAATGGTAGCAATTTGGAGAATCTTCTTCTGTTACGCGGTGTACTACAAGCCCTTAAGTTGCCATCAATTGACGGAGTGGTAGATATCGAGGCAACGAAACAAAACATAAAAATGTATGGCGACGGTGTGGAACATAAGTTTCCACCACTAGTGGAGAATATTATTCAACGTATACAAACCTATTTCTCGATTTATCGTTATAAGGATACAAGTCGGCCCATACGCAAAGATGAAATAATCCTCCAGCCTCTAGCTCAGCCGCAGGGACAGGAAATTCCCGAAGAAGTGATTACAACCACCGACACTACCACCACCACGACGGTTAAGGCAGAAGACGTAACCCTTGATGACAAGGATGCTTACATTACAGTTGGTGAGAGTGGTGAATAATTTGCAAAGCAGGAAGAAAACGAAGAAGAATCCAATGATTCCCAATTTTAGACCTAAGTCAATAAAAACCGTAATGCCCACGGTCGTTGTGATGTGCCACCAATCCTCAATTCAACTCTTTTACTTATGGCTGGGCACGTTCCCACTGTGGTGTGTGTGTATGTCGATTCCTATTTAGTATTCACTGCCGTGCACTTGAGTACTTACGATTTATGTTTTTTTTTTCTTTTTTGTAATATGTGCAATATTTTTATGCTGTGGGATTTCATTTCGGTTAATTCGTTCATAAGAGGGGAATTCAAAGCGATTTGGCAATGATGGAGGTCAAATTGGTTAACATAACGCCCATCTAAAAACAAATTTCGTTTATGCAAAATTCAAAGTGGGACACTGTAATCAATCAATTTGATGAATTTGTCTTTACATTCAGGTCAACAAATTCCAGAGGAAAGCCATAGAGAACTTTATGCTATATTGAAAGTTCTCTCCATAAGTGACTGAATAAAGAACTCAGGGCCGTCTGCCATCAAAATAGCGCCCATAATTTAACATTTTTAGTTGTATTAAATAATTCTGGCTAGGATTGATTACTAGAGTGAAATTGCCTTCTTCATTTAATTTTTCTAAATTTCCTCAGCTGTCGTCTTTTCACTATTGTAGCCAATTGTTCATCGCATTGCAAGACGTTTCCCATGTTTCTGCAAATCTTTTTCTTTGTTCCTTTTTTCGATGTCCTTACAAGTTCGTTGTCTAAGTCATTTTGTTCTGTTTCTTGTATATGTAGGTTCAAGTTTGCTGCCTAAGTCTTTTGTTCTGGCTTTTTTACCAAGTTTGTTGCCTAAGTCTTTTCTTGCAAGTTTGACGCTTAAGTCTTTTATATAATTTTTTTAGTTTTTTTTTCAAGTTCGTTGCCTAAGTCTTTCGCTTCATATTTTGTTTTTCTACAGATTCTTGCGAGTTTGTTCTAGCTTTTTTTTCTTGCTGCAAAGGTTCTCGCAAGTTTGTTGCCTAAGTCTTTCCTTTTATTTTCTTTTCTGGGTGTTGTTTTCTCAAGTTTGTTGCCCAAGTCTTTCGTTTTTCCATTATGAACAATAAAAAGTGTCTCATTCTCTTACATTTTACATTCACTTTTTTTGTTGTTTTTATTTGTTCTGTTTTATGTATGTTTTTTTTTCAATGTTATGTTTAATGAATATAATGATGATGAACGAACTTTTATTTATATAGTTTGTTTAGTCGTGATTATGATGAATTATGAATGAATGTGTTGTGTGTGTTTTTTGTTGGTTGATTGGTTGGTTGGTTGGTTGGTTGGTTGGTTGGTTGATTGGTTGATTGATTGATTGATTGGTTGATCTTGCATTTGTTGCTGTTAATGTTGATGTTTGGAAAATGTGAAATATGTGTTGACGATTGTTGTTGCTTCTGGTGTGTGTTGGCTGGTTGATTGGTTAGTTAGTATAAAACTAAAATTGTATAGGTATACAAAAAAAAAAAAATTATAATAATAATAATATTAATAGTAGATAAAAAGGATAAGAAAAACCCCTTGGCCTGATTGCTACAGGCACGCAAAAGCGTTGAAGAACCAAAGCTGCCCAATATGATATAGTATTTGAGAGAGGTGAGAATGATGTTGGGTTTGGGGAGGGAGTTGAGGAAT
Source organism: Drosophila willistoni (assembly GCF_018902025.1). Taxonomy (NCBI): domain Eukaryota; kingdom Metazoa; phylum Arthropoda; class Insecta; order Diptera; family Drosophilidae; genus Drosophila; species Drosophila willistoni. Next base: position 9,951,728 of record NW_025814057.1, read on the forward strand.
GGCTCGCGGATGCTGATGAGATGATGATAATGTTGTTGTTGTAATGGCTCTGCTTAAACTGCTCCAGCAATAGCTGGAATGGCTGGAATAATCTCAGCTGGCTGAGATTGTGGCTGAGCTGCGGCCTGCTGCTGCTGCTCGGGTTGAATAGCAGTCTCGGCTGGTAGATTCTTGATCAAAGGTTGCTCGGGCAGAATTTTAACTGAAATTAAATGAAAACATCTTTATAGATATTCAATTAGCCGGACAGAAGGAATTGCCTCTTACTCTCTTCCTTGGGCTGCTCCTTGGCCAGTTCAGCGGGCTGAAGATCCTGTTTAATGGCATTGCCCTCCAATAGACGACCAGCGAATTCGGATTTCTGCTCATTGGCCTCTGGGATAATGGCAGCTGGCTGTTGCTGCTCCTGCTGGATCAATGGCTGCTTCTCCTCCAATGGCTGCTCCTTTAACAAAGGTTGAGCTAGTGGCAATTCTGGTTCCAATTCCGTTTTCAATGGGGCTGCTTGTGGCTCTGCTTCGGCCTGAATGCTGCGCGCACGGATAGCCGAAATGGGGAAGGAGTAGACGGGCGTATGGACGACATCGACCACAGTTGGGGCATGATAGACCTGGGGCAGACCATAGAAATGACGTGCCTCAGTGGCCAGCAAGGGCTGAGTATTAGCCGGGGTCTCGATCAATTCGATTTTCTCAGTCTTTAGTTTTTGCTCATCCGGTTTCTTGGAGCCACCGCTCGATGGGAAGAAGCCAGGGAAGAAACCGGCACCAGTTGATGCTGCTGCAGCTGCTGCCTCACCAAATTGACCACTTACAATCTCCACACCCTGCTGTGCCGTCTGCTGGATCTGATTGATGTTCTCGGGGAAATTCTCAATTTGCTTGGTCTCCTGTTGGATCGGTTGAATTGCACTGGCACGACCCGAGCCGACAGCATCGACAACAGGGACAACAGAGGCAGCCGTTCCAGCTGGTACATACACAATGGTCTCCTCATGATGGGGGGCCGAGACACGAGCCAATGGCGATAGACCATGGACATAACGTAAGGCTGGCTCCAAATGCACTTGGGCCTGTGGCGTCACAATCACAATATGCTGGGCAGTTGATTCAATCGGATGGCTATTAGCCACTGCCGCAAGGCAGAACAACGCTAGGATGAACATTCTGCAATCAAGATGATAGAAAGGTGAGAGAGCTGGGCGAGAGGGGTCCTGGAGGTGGGGTGAACACTTATCAGAACTGGTATGGCCACTCGCGGCGGCTATTTTTAGTTTCTTGTATTACGAACTAACCAAGCAAAGTCCATTCTAAATTTAACGTTATTAATTCCCATGTATGGCTCTCTGTGTGCGTGTGTGTGTGTGTGTTTTTTTGTAATTGCATGTTGCCGATGGCCACGACAGGATGCTAGGTACTTGAATTGACTATTAACCGGTTTGCTATTTGATTGGCCTGGCCACTTCTAGTGTACATACAAAGTCAATGTCTCCTTCTTGTTCTTCTATCCATCCATCCATAGGCAAAGTTTAAGCTTGAAATCCATACTTGGCCTATACAAAGATACCTAATACCTAAAACCACTTGGCCATAATCAACAAGAATTTCTTTTTCAACGTCAGCAAGTTTTTTGCTTAAGCCTTTCGTTTCGACAGAGTTTGTAAACTGGTACAAGAGAGAATTAACTAATCTAGCCGATCTACCTTAGGATAAAGTATGTGTCTCTAGAAATCTGCATATATATGTAGATATAAGGGTGATTTATCAGAATTTCCTACAGACTAATAAATGAAAATAAGTTTTGGACATTGCAATTGTTCATTAATATATTTAAAAATAAAAATTAAAGATTTAATTTAAAATATGTAAATTACGGAATGGAAAAGTCTTTAATATCTTTGCAATTTTGAAACTTGTTTAGTTCTATATACAAAAATTAAGTATAATACAAAATATGGCTTTGGCACATATTTTAACCCCTTTAAATAGAATTTTGTAAGCCAAATTTATAATTGGTATTAACAACAACTAGCAGAACTTGAAAACTAATGTCGTAAAGCGGATCTAGCATGTAATTTAATTTTGGCAATGCACTGAAAAAATAGCTTTAGCCTAGTGTTACTTAAAAAAAAAATGGAAATGAAACTTGTCTTGTTTGTTTGTAATATTATGCAATTTTGAATGCAATGTCGTTTATCGTTTATAGATAAATAGGTATATTTTATTTTGTTACGCACAAGAAGATATTGCAAATTAAACTAAGATATGAATTGACTAAGACTTTCACGATCCTATATGCAATATCTATATCTTTGATATTATCAAAGCTTTAAAGACACAACCAAAACTGAGGAGAAGATAATTTAAACATATGTCTTTGATTTTTTTAAACTAATATTTCACAACCGGCAATAGAATTCTAATGCTTTCTAGACCATTCTTAATTACAAAAACGTTTTCTAATAAAACTTCTTATAGTAAGTATTTCCAAATTCAATAGTTAACAATTATATTCCAAATTGCAAACTTATTTAACGACCTGTCTAGACTTTGAGACACTATTTTTTGGCAATTAATTTATAAAGTAAGCCTACATTAGTTAAAAACTTTCTTGGATAACCTCAAACGAGATCATAAAAATATGAAAACTTACCTTTTTGTTTGTTGTCAGTCTTCTGTGTGTGTGTGTTTTATTTTTAGTGTTTCTTTGTTCTAGGCACGTCGGCGTTTAATTGACACTTTCCAAAAAGTAATGAATCTCTTTTTTTAGGCAGAGTTGGCTTGATTTTTGAACTAGGCTAAGAAGCTGCTACTTTTATATGGCCACAAAATGTGTGTGTGTGTGTGTTGTGTGTGTTCGGGGGAGAAATCTCAAAAAAAAAGAGTCACAAAAACAAAGTGTCGACGACGTCTTTGATGAGGGTTGGCACAATTGGTTTAGTTGGTTGGTTTTCAGTCTTCAGTGTTAACACGGCGACCACTTCAAGGAAACTGGTGGCCATGGCTACATGGCCATGGCCTTTTATAATGTGCCAACTACGCGAGTCTTTGCAAACTGACCTAGGCCACAGAACAGAACAAAGAACCAGAAATGGGAAAAAGCTGAAAAACAAGACGATCTGACTCGGTGCGGCAGCTTCCCGCAGGAAAATGTCGACATCAAGCTCGAGTCGGTTCAAGCTGAAGTAGTGAACAAAAAAAAAAAAAAATGCAGAAAACAACAAAAATAGATAGCCAAAAGGAAGAAACAAGCAACCAGAATAGAATAGTCGACTGGTAGAGGGTTCTTTAGGTATCAGGTTCCCCGCTTTGCGCTTCTGTCTCGTTTTTGCAATCTCTTCCTATCCCTCTCTGGTTTACTTACATTCAGTTGGGCAGATGGCAGATGGTCAACGTAGATGTTGGACTTCTTGGAGAATGTTAAACCAGCCGCGTAATAGAAGTCAAGCATGGCCATGGCCACTGCATTGAAGCCACATTGACAGGCCCAGACCAAGACCAAGGCACAAACTCAAGCTCAAGACCAAGTTTAGGGCGGGGGGGGACTGGTTCAGGTGCAAATTGAATGCCTTCTTCCCCACTTATCATCGTCCCACCGATTCGTTCCCCTCAACGTGATCCTCCTCCTGCTGCACCACTCTTTCTTTGTAGATAATTTATTTTCATGCTCCATGCCTTGGCGGAAAAGATTAATCAAGATTTGCACATGCTTGCGTTCTATTCTCCGATCAGTTCTCCCCTTCGCTCTCTCTCTGTCTCTCTCTCTCTCTATCTATACTCATGTCTCTCCTCTTCTTCTCTTGTCGTTGTAGATGAAAATTTATTTTTGTTATAAAATATAATCACTTCCCGCAGCAATTAAATACATGTCTCTGCCTTAGACTTAAAACTTGGACGTCTTTCTTTCTCTGTCTATCTTTCTCTCTGTCTCTGATATCAGCGCCTCAAGTCAGGCAATGAAAATTGATAAAAAGAGATGAAAAAGAGTTCATTGGACTTTTACGATGTGAGAGAAGTTTATTGCGTTTGTGTGTGTTGTAGCGAAATGAAACCCCATAAAGTTTTTCCTACAAGTTACAATCTTAATAGTCATCATATATGTCATTATATATAAAAATCTAATTGAACATTTAGTCATTAAATGACATGATAAAGTACTAGAAGACCAATCAAAATCTCTTTACTTCGGTTTTGGAATGCAATGTCAACTTCGTGTATCTATGTCTTTTGGATTTCAATCTAAAGTGGAACAGGAAATCAAAAAATTTTTGAATTCTAATAATGATCACTTATTTACAAGATCTGTCTTTTCTTTTTTTTACTTGTGTCGCCTTCAAAGTATTTAAATTGGATAGGCAAAAGTCATAAGTTGGTTTGTTTTTTTTTTTTATTATTGGCAATTGGTCAGTTGGCACACACACAAAAAATATATATCTCTAAGCATTTAGTGTATAGAATAGAATTGTCATTGGATATCCGTTTGAAGAATCCTTTAAGAGGGAATCGTCTGGGGACTCATTCGTAATGCAAACGCCGCTTGGGGGCCATGCGTATGAAGGGTTTGGGTGGCGATTTGACCTTTGCTTGGGTTTGCCTGGCAGCATATTCCTCGGCAATGGCTGTACGCCATTGATCGACGAGAGAGTCACCATTGCCGGAGAAGCGTATGGGGACAAATGGTGTTTCGCGAGTCAATGGAAAGCGGGCGACTGCAGCAGCTATGGGTACATCATTGTAATCGTAGTCATCGCTGGCCTTTTCCGCTGCCGAGTTTGGTGTCTTGATGACCAATTGATTGCGGGTGGGCAATGAGATGCTGAAAGCGGCGGCTTCCTCCGGAGAGACACCAGCAATGGCTGTGGCCTTGGGTGAGGCAACTGCCAGACCATTGCGCCCAGAAAGGGCAACTGCATTGGGCTTAGATGAGGCCACTCCGCCCTCACCGGCAATGGAGAGACCTTGAGTAAGAGTAAATGACAATGAGTTGAAGTTTTTTACGGCTGGCTTTCTATTACGACTTACCCACTGGCTTGGCCTCGGCCACAGCTGCGTCTTTTTTGGGCGCCATTATGGCCACACTATCATTGACATCCTCGTAGGGATCTTCTTGATTGGGCGGCAGAAACTCATCCGGTGACAATTGCTGTTCGGTTACCTCTTCCAGCTTTTGCTCATCTATTTTCTGATCTGCTGGATTAATGCCCGATGCCTCGAGTCCAAAGTTTGAGGGCTGCTTTTGTGGTATGGGAAACAGTTCCGGCTGCAGGAGTACACTGAAATCCTTAATCTGTCCCGTTTGTTGTTGCAGGGCCAAACTTTGGGCTGCCTGTCCCAGTTCAAGCAAACTGCTGGCATAGATTTTATTATCCTCTTCGCTAAAGGAGCCCTTCCTTTTGGCCATCTCCTGAATGGCCACAAGACGAGCGGCGGCCAATTGTATGCGATTGAAGTCACTGGCACTGGCCGAAATGGATGATGAAGCAGGGGAGGAACTGCCATCTGCAACGGCCGATATGCCAGCTGCTGATATGGTGATGGTGTCATCTGCATCCCGATCTCTGGGCACAGCTCTCACTTGCGGTTGGAGTATATAGGTGGCCAGGCTGCCATCTCTTTGGGGATGCAATTGCAGCAATTGCCCTCTTAGGCCACCATAGTAGTTTAATGGACTTGCTACCGATCTGTGTCTAAGTTAAGATTTGTATATATATAAACGTTATAGATGGTGTAGAGAGTGTGTGGGTGTCTGTGTGTGTGTGTGTGTGTAGGTGTTTGTGCTTGTGCGAGAGAGATAGAGTGTGTGTGTGTGATGGGTGAAAGCTAAGCTAAGAGCAACAATATCTACAAAATGGATTAGCGGGCTAAAAAGCAAATTAAAATCAAATAATTTATACAAATTACTTAAACATTTATTTACACTAAAATGTATATTCAGGCCTCTACTTAACATAGGAACAACACACATATATATATATATATATCTACAGATTGTATAGGACTTATTATATATACGTATGTATATTTTTGATATACTTATGCCCTTGGGGAAGTTGCCTCGTTTAAAGTTATTAGCATTTGTGTTGACTAATTAAACAAATCCAATTCCAAATCGGCAGTGGCATGTGCTTTACCCCCCACCCCTGCTATGGCCACAGATTCAGGATTAAAATACACATTGGTGGGCACGCCCTTCTTTAGCAGTGCCTTGGAAATGGGCGTCGAGATGGCTGTGCCACCATTACCAACCACAGCCTTGGAATGCGGCTCTAATATCAAAGCTGCCTGCTTATGTCCTTGTATGGCCTTGGCTTGCAGTGGCTGATAAGGCAGAAAATAATTGCCAAATGGTATTTGTGGTATATTCCCACCATTGGTGCTTGTTCTGCCGGTGGCCTCCACCTTTAATGCCGCTGCCATTGCCGCCTGCTTCTTAATGCCATTCAATTTCAAGGGCGATGAGTTCTTCTTTTTATTTTGGATTTTTCTCAATTGCTGGCTATTAGTGGTAGATGATATCACATGTTTGCCAGGTATGGCTATTATTTCCTCTATCACATAATCCGTGTTAATTTGTCTTATGGCCGATTTAAGTTTTTCATCTGATTTGAAATCGCCCAATTGCTGTTGCTCTTTGTTGGTTGGTGTCTTGGCTTGTTGTAATTTAGCCAATGTTTCAATCTCATCGTCGAATTTTTCGGTGGTTGTCTTGGCTGTGGTGGTGGTGGTCGTTGTACTCGCTACCGGTGAGTTGGTGCTTGTCTCTGCTGTAAAACGCATGTAGAAATGCATGTAGAAAACGATGTAAAATTACGTAAGCTGTGTAGAATAGACGTTTTAACGGATTTTCAAATATTATGAAAATCAAATAAAACAAAAAATGCAAATAAAATTTCAACCTTGTGGCAGGAATATTATGGGTTGAAGTTGCAACGCCTGTAGCTGGGGCTGTAGCTGTGGCTGTGGCTGGAGCTGGCCTTGCAGTTGCAGTTGATAGGCTCCATATGGCTGTAGATTGGCAATGAGCTGCTCCAATGATCCAGTAGTGGCTGGTGGCCAAGACTCCAAGCTGGCAGTACGCCAATAAGCACTATTTTCATTATAGTTGTTGTTAGTTGTAGGATAGTTTACGAAAGGTGGGGGATAATAATGGGAGAAAGAGTTTTGGGGGGGAAAAAAAGCTGTTAGTTTTGTGCAAATTTTATTTGTGGTTTTTTGTATTTACAGCATATAAGTTGAGAGTGTGGGTGTGTGTGTGTGTTAGAGACAGCAAAGAGAGTATATTTCGATTAAGGTTTAGTATGACTTTCTATATATACATATTCAATACACCGTTTTACACCAAATGGAATGGAAAGCCAGCCAAATGACAAAACAATCACAAAAATACCATTAAAAATATATATATAAGTCAATATATAAAAAAATTTATTTAAAAGTTCCTAAATGAGAAACAAATTACGAAAACTAAATATAGATACACATATAGGCTAAAACGACATGTTTTTTTTTGTATTTTGTTTGTTTTTCTTTTTTAAATAATCAAAAATAGTTAATAAACATTAAGCCTCAGACTCAAATTCCGCCTCCTCCTCATCGTACTCGCCCGTTTCTGTGCCCGTCGGTGGAGCATAATAAACAGTTGGCCCAGTGGCCACCACCTTGCCTTCGCGTGGAAAACTCTTGGCTTCCAAATTGGTACGCTGCAATGCATCCTTGAGATCCACCTCGGGTGGTATGGATATCACTTTGGCTCCCGGGCCAGCGATGGTTAGACTACGTGGGTGAGTTAAAGCATATCCACCGGGACCGACAATAGCCGTGCCGCCACTGCCAGCAGTGGCCACGCCTCCCGGTCCAGCAATGGCAATACCCCCCTTGCGTACCTTTAGCCTTTGAATGATGATGCCACCCTCACGTAGAGCCTGCTTCTGGGTAGACTGATGGGCTGTGGCCACTTGGCCCACTGTATGCATCAGATGATGAGCCTTATGGGCAAACAGATGCTTCTCCGCCGATGTACTGCTATCCTGTTCGGCCGCTGTATTCTCTACGGTATCCAGATCATCATTAAAGCCATCGCTATCTCCATCGCCGGCTCCTTCTTTCTCATCATCCCATTTATAGTCCTGTGAGTCACTTAAACTTGCCTGCATCAGATGCTGCGGCTGTTGCTGGTTTAGCGTAGAGCCAACAACCACTGTTGGTGTGGGGCCAGCAGCAACGGCTGGGGCCAGTGGTGATCCTTGGAAGGGCATTTTAAAGATATTTGTAAAGGCATTTTTAATAGCCATCGATGTGTGGTTCTGCATCTCGGCCAGATTAACGCTGGGCACTCGGAAGGGATTCAATCGATTACGATTGGGCAACAAACCACCCGAAGGAGGCAACGTCGACAGGATATGAACTGGTGCCGAGGTGACCTTGTTGTTAACCAATGGCTGTACTTCTTTGGCACTTGCTTTAGTTGGCTTCGCAGTGGAACTGCTGACACGTTTGCGATTGGCAGTCAAACTATTTGGCTCTGGCTGTTGACGTGGTAAATGAATGGATTGCGGTTTATGTACTTGTTTCTCACGTGAATCCAGACGAGATTCTTTCGAATTGATCAATGTGGGATGTCTTGTGGTTGTTGTTGTTGTTGTCGTGGTCGTCGTTGAGTTGCCTCTCTTGGGTGTTCCATCCTCATTTAGAGCCAATTCACGTGGCAAGAAAAACAAATGATATTTGGGTGTCGATTTGCCCTGTTTTGCCCGACTGCGATCATTGAGCATCGACTTGGCCTTGCCATAGAAACTGTCCACATCGCCAATGATCTTATAGCCCTTAATGCGATACTCCTGTGGTGCCTGCTCCTTCAAATATTGCTCTTTATTCAGTTTATAGAGATGAACTGGTATAACAAAATGGGCTGGCAATTGTTGAGCTTCTTCAGCTGATACGGGTTTCGGTACAATCACACGATTGGGACGAAAATAAAGCTGCGACGGAGAGGGAGATGGCATTGGAGATGGCGCTGGAGATGGTTTCTCTTTGTGCTCCGTGGTAACATTTGGTAGACGCGTTTTCGAGGGCACATTATAATTAATTCCACCCACATTTCTAGTCAATTTCACAGCTCTTATTGAGGGTTCCAACAGAGTTTGACCATTACCACCGGTAAAATGATGCTGCTGATTGTGAAATGGTGTATAAGCGGGCTTGGGAAATAAATACTGACTGGAATCGAGTATGGGCGGCAGTTTCGGCTGCTCTGGCTGCTTCTTCACATAGCCAAATGCCTCGTTCACTTTGGCTATTTGCTCCAAAATGCGTTTCGCCTCATCCGTTTTCTCTGATGTCGGAGGCGCCACATTTGGATCAAACTCTTCCGGAAATTTGACCAGTCTTTGCTTTTGTATTCTGTAATTTAAAGTTTAGGTTTTTGTTTTTGTTTTGGTCTCTTTGTTTTGGTTTTTTTTTTTTTTTTGATTTTCGATTGTTTTTGGCTACTAAAACTAAATGCAGAAATATGGGTCAAATGGATGGGTTTCATTTATTATGCGTTTTTCTCTTCTTTTTTTTTTTGTTTGTGGGTTAGAAATTGGGAGAATGAATTAATAAAAAAATCTTAGTCACACACTTAGTCTGAGTTTAGAGTTCAAGATTTTTGTTTTGGTTTTTTTTGTTTTTTAGTCACAATTCTAATTAATAGGAGTAAGTGAGAGTGAGACAGAGAGCAGGCGGCAACAAATTTCTACTAAGCAAAAAATAATGACACATTCACACGGCAAGGCAAGGCAAGGGGTTAATAATCTTCTTGAATTGAGTTCGAAAAATAGAGAAATCAACTTACTCTACATTTGCAGCATTTGAATGAGGATGACCCAGTGCCAAAGTGGCCAATAAAAGCGTTGATAACTAAAAAGAAAAGTTAAAAAAGAAATGCCAAAAAAAAAAATTAGAAAATTTATCACATAGTATGTGAATATTATAATTACAAGAATTTCACAAGAAACTATGTTATCTTATTCATAACATCCATATAAATAAAGACATCTCTATAAATATGCTTAAAAATAAAATGAAAGAGAAATGGGCTAAATATGCTTATTGTAATTAAACTGTGACTTAAATTTTCACAGCTTCCTTCCTGGACTATATTTTTCAATCTTAACCAACTTATACTTGTGATGAGAGGCAGAATCTAAGTAGTGAAAGGGGTAGGAAAACGTTGCAAATCTTATTAACCTAAATATCCTTATTTACCATGTATGGCATTTACATTAATTAACACATGCTTAAATTTTAATAAGTCTTTTTGGAACAAGTTATTGGCCATTTCTAGCAAATTAAGTTTAATTCCTTAAATAGAACTTAGTGAAATTAGTTTTATACATATATGTATAGAGACATAGGTAAGATGGTAAGATTCTCTGATTCTTAAATACTCATGACGTTAAAGACCAAAAATGCGGTCAAGTGTCTTGCGAAAGTCTCTGCCTCGCCCCCTCCCTTTACCTCTTGCTCTTGCTGTCTAAAGGCATTTGCATAATTTCTTTAAACTTGAGCCAAAAAAAAAAAAAAAAATTAAAATAAAATAAAAAGAACAAGTGAGCAAAAAGTGAGAGCCAAGCCCAGTTTAAAGTACAAGTTTTCTCTGGTTTTTCACTTGGAAGTACTTACAAAATAAAAAGGGGGCCGATTTGGGTGTGGGGGGGATTATCGGTATTAACAAGAAAGAATATCGTGAAACTCCGTGCTCAGTGTAAATATTTAACTTCTTTATGCTCTCCCTCTCTCTCTCTCTCCCTCTCATTCTTGGTCTTTGTTTCTGTCTCTGTCTCTGTTTGAGCATTTGGCAAAAATCAATATTGACGCAATCTGGCCGGCCGGCCAGGGCGGTCGACCGACCCGTTAACTTGACTTGGCCCAAGCAAAACGCCCATCTATCAAGCTAAAAAGAAATGTCACTAAGCCGTAGCCGCAGCAGCAGCCGCAAACTGAAACTGAAGTTGTAGCTCGTGTGAGCTTGTATCTTAGCAAGTCATTGACCTGTTACGTTTTCTCAGATCAGAGCAGAAAGAAAGACACCAAAGGTAACTTGAAACAAGCCATCATTATCAGAGTTCTGCTAGAAAGCTAAAAGTGTATACCGATTCAATTTCGATTCAGTTTTGATTTGCAAGTTGGATTGCATTCTATGTAAATGTATAGCTTTTAGGTGTAGTTCTGAATGGCTTTCTTTTATTTATTATATTATACGATTTTCTTTTTATTGACCATAAAGTTGGCAGAGACTTGTCGTTGTTGTCATTATCTTGTTCTTTATTTTTTTTTTTTTGGGTGTGTTTATTTATCCAAAAATAAACTGGGTTAATAACTCGAAATGCAAAGTTTATGCAGCATTTTTTATATATAGCCCCGAGAAGTACCATCTCAAGTGTCTGTGACTGTCTGATTGTTTGTTTTAAGATTGAAGATAAAGTTAAATGATCATTTCGTTATACTATATATGCAGATGAGGAGCCATCCACCGTTCATCGGTACAAATCAATTCCAGAGTTAAGATTAATGAGCCAATAGTCAAAATCTGTGGGCAGCAACAGCTCAAATAACCGACCAGAATAGAATTTATGCTCTGGTGTTGGTGTAGCCCACAGAACCTTACTGACAACAACAAACAAAAAAAAAAAAGCCTTATCGATTTATTGATTTATGTTCTGAACAAAATGGAAAAACTTTCTGTTTTTTACATCATGTTTGTATGTATTGAATGATTCATATACACATGTACATGTTCTATGACCCACGCCTAGATTTCCAGATGCCTGAAGAATATTAATTTTATGATCTACGGGCATCATAATTAAATTGTCTTTCTATTTCTTTATGGTATTTTCCTTGTAAATATATGCTTGAATTCAAATTATTGTCCATGTCCCAAATTGAGTTATTCAATATTTATTTTTTAATTTCTTAAAGGCTTTTGGTGCCCTGATGAATAATTAAATTGAGGCCCAATAATGATTCATTTTCACTTTTCATATAAAGGAGTGTATGAGCCTATAGAATATTATCACGTATCATAAATAATAAAAAAATCACAACACTCACAGAAAATTTCAATTTATCCAAAAGAACAGAAAGGAAATGATCAATGCATAAATTATATTAATTAATTTTGTATACTAAAATAAAATTCATATACTTTTTTGTAACTAGCAGATCATTTTTTTTAAATGAATCCTTTAGGCACAAGAAAATTCTTAAGTCATTTTTCTAGCTTGCCAAAAAGTCTAAATAATTGCTATGAATTCATATTTCAGACTTCTTCTAGGATAACCAAATAAAGCTTACATAAGTTGAAATCTTATTAGACCAATAGAAACTGAAACAAAGCCTTAAAGGTTGACAGATTTCTCTATTGATGCTGATATATGTATTTAGTATTTAAATACATACTTTATGGTGACAAAAAAAAGGTGAAGAACTAGAAGCTATTAAAGACTTGCTGTCAGCTTATTTTACTCCATTTATCACCAAAGAAAACTTCAAAGAATGTTCATAAAAATCCGGGCTAAATACAAATTAGTGTCATTTTCCAAACAAATCGACCTTTACGAACATTTAAATAATTCCCACATCAAATAGCAGAAATTCTTACAATCTAAATAAAAACACCAAGACCATTTAGATAAAAGTTACTGTAACTTTTCAAAGAAAACAGAAAGAAAAAAAATAAACAACCTTTCTCTCTGGCCAAAATCAATTTTCTTTCTCTCTTTCTGTGGCTTTCAAATTGATTTTTAATGAGCTAGTCAAAGTCATAGATTTGCATATATGCCACAAATTCGAATTTCAATTAGGCTAGAATAGAATTTAACACAAAAAAAAATTGTCGCTTAGTGAAAGTTTCAAAATTTCAAGTGAGGGGGGAGAGAGAGAGAGACGATACAAAAGACTTAAGACACAAACTTCTTGGGGTCAGTTAATGAGTTCAACGGCAGCGACAAAAAAAGACCAAAATAATGAATGGATGATTAAATGCAATATTGATAAATAATTAACCAAAGAAAATTAATAATATCAACTTAAAAAAATGTATTTTTTATCTCTACTTACAACAAAGAAGCGCATTTTTCCTGTGCCTGTTGCTCTTTTTTATCGCTGTCTTTTTTTGTTGTTTTAATTTGTCCTGTAGTTGTCCTTGAACTGCAAAAATGAATAAATAAGATTCTCTCAGTTATCACCGTGCTATATCAGCAGCAACAACTGCAGCAACAACAACACACTTAAAAAAAAAAAACCACATCCAATCCTTTTAAGATTTCAATTTACGATTGTTCTTTCTGTCTCCTTGTTATTTGTTGTTTTCTCTGTTCTCTGAACACGCACAGCACAATATCAAAAGACACACACACACACACACAGCACATGAAAAAATGGTCACAATTTATATGTGTGGGATGGGGGGGAAACGCACCTCCAATCTAGAACCAAGCCAGTTAACAGCTGAAGATCAACTGATTCGTGCCCGGGCCCAATGTGTCCGTTTTATAACATTTTCCATTAGCCATGCAAAACAGAAGTTCAAAAGAAATGCCCAAGAGACTAAGAAATCCACAGAGAGAGAGAGACAGATGGAAGCAGAGACAGAGAGAAAGAGAGTGGCTAAAGTCAAGAGAATTTGATATGCCATGACACGTACGAATACGAGTGCGAGTGCGAGTACCTTGTAGCGCCTTGGCCTAAAGCTTATCAATGGGCGGGCATCTTTTCTCAATTTCTTATTGAAATTCATGTTGCTCCGTTTTTTTTTTTTCAGTTTCGGTTTTCTGTGACTGATTGAAATCATTTATCTCCCACTTCTTTGCTGGCTTTTTTTGTCGCTTTTGTTTTAACTGAAAACTTGTTAGGTCGCTGACAGAGCTACTGAACATCTTTTTAGTCTTTTTTTTTGCCTCCTTCGTTTGGACATTGATTAATTGGTCAATTATTGGCTTGATTGAGTGTTTCATTGCTTTAGGTGGAGGTGGAGGTGGAGATGAAGAGTAGCCCAGCCTATTAGCAATTTGGTGTGAAGAAACTGTCCAATTGTGTCTCATTGTGTGCCTTCGTGCGTGTGTCTATTTGTGTGGGACGCATGACATGTCATGTAACATGACATAAGCCTATCAGAAAACATAAAGGCTTAACTGAAGAAAAAAAAACAAAATTTGTCAAACAAGATTTGCAATCTGAACTTGTTAGAAAGTTTGCCAAATCATTAAATTTCACATAATTGGATCAAGTTCGTGTTCTAGGTCTTTTGTTTCGCCAGCGAAATATAACAACAAAATAGAAAAAGGAGAAAATTTAAATTATGAACAAAAGGCATAGTTACACTATAGAAATAGTTATAAATACATCGATAAAGTTCTTATGGAAAAATTTCATAAATTGTAAATCAAAGAATTATTTCATGAAAATGTGAAATTTCGGTTCTTTTTGTTATTATTATAATTCATATGACTAAATTGAAAAGTTTAATTCAAATATTTTTAAAAAATTACCCCAGCTGATTTCCTTCTAGAAATACATTTTCAAAAATTTTGAAATTCTATATAAATTGATTGCCCGTTTATTTGATTCACACTGTAATCGCTTAATGGCTGAGCCAACTCGAAGAAGATAAAAGTTCGTGTCCTGAGTCTTTTGTTTTTCATTCGTATATAAATCGATTTCCATTTGCAATTGACAGAGCCATCATAAGTCTTCATTAACTGCCCCCAAGTGGCAAGCAACTTGAAAGCGAATACGCACAGGTTTATTTATGATAATTTGAATGCTGCCTGCAGCTAAACCGATACATATTTCCTCGATTAACCCTAAAAAAAATAAAAACAACTAAGGAAATATTTCATGTGCACACTACCCACTTACACAGCACTTACGACCTTTTGTGGCACACGTAGAAATCAATAAAAAACCAAAAAAAAAAATTTAAAAAAAACAGGCAATAGCAGCAACAAATTGCCATAAGATTTATAGGTTCGACTCTGTGTACGAATACAAAATTAGCGGGTAAAACTCTGCACACACACACACACACATACAATAAAACAACACACTACACACAATTGGAATGCAGCCATCAAAAGGCGATAAATCGAACGGGGTGAGAGCAAAAACCACAGCTGGAACCATCGATACCAGAGCTGCCTTTGCTCTGGGCTCTTTGCATGAAGAAGAACAGAGAGACCTTGAGACCTATTTTTAAATGCAGTCAAAACGGGACTACTGCATAAAACTGGGTAGGGAAGAGGAGGAGCTTCAACATGATAATGATGATGATGTCGTTGCCTAGGCCTAAGCCAATTAAGTTTGACCTTCACCAACGGGAACAGAATACAGAATACACGATTCAGGAGAAGGCAATGGCAAAGGCAAAGGAGAAGGCAAATTCTTTAGCCAACAACCAAACCGTTGTTTATTCTATGAACTAATGAGTGAGTGAATGAATGTGCTGCAGCACCTGAGAGATCACATCTCCCTTAATATATGACTACTGCTTATTGTTGTTGTTGTTGTTGTGCGATTATGCTAACCCAATTATAGCTGGCAAACACTTCATTCCCACATAGCCGCCACACATTTCCCCATTGAATTGATATACATATATTGCTGAGAACGTGACCAAATACAAAAAATAATCCAAAACTACAATTCTCTAACATTAGACTTTGGCCCTAAAGTAAGTCACATTCTAACCAGGTCACTTTACTTTTTATTATTATTAATTTTGTCTTACTTGTTTTAAGAGCATTAAATTTGAAAGAAAGTTGTGCGTAGGAACTTGTTTTATAATAGCTCTTAAAACGAACATTTCGTTTAGCAAAAAAAAAAAATTAATTTAAAAAAAAGTGTGTTTTAATGGCCCACAAATTGTTGACAAAAAATTCTCTCAGTGAAACTTTATGATGTGTTTTTTTTTTGGCTTTGTTTCACAATTTTTGTTTAATGTTTTTTGGTTTTTTTGCCAAATATGATTATTATTTATAAGCATAAGGTTTTTGGCTTTGTTTTTGGTTTACTGTGTTTTATTTTCTGTAAATTTAAATATTTTTATTTTTTGGGTATTTGTGCCTTTTAGTTGTGATTTTTATTTAGGCCACGATGCGAGACGGCCCCAAGGCTTTCCGTTCAATTGAACAAAATTGTTTGGCAAGTGCTCGCACGCGTTCAACATTCGAAATGTTAATTTTTTCTTTTGTTTTTTTGGCGGGATGCACCTTGCCCATAATAAATGTAAAGCATTTTGTCAACAAATACCTAATTGTTTATGATCGGCAAATCAATTAGGCATTATCAAATGTTTATGCTTGAAGCCTGCAGCAGCACGTGGCCAAAAACAAATTTATATGGCAAATGGACAAATTTCTGCGCGAGGTGGGCTAATTGTTGGCTAACAATGAATTTTTAGTTTAAAAATATCCTTAAAACTTAGGTGTTTCTATTAATTATTTGTTTAGAGTACATTTTTATTTTAGCATAGCCCAGAAGAATGAAATATCACAGAAAGAAGCTGCTTTAAATTGATAATAACTAATAAATTATTATTATCAATTAACCATTTGATATTTTATTATGATGTTATACAACTTTTATTAGTCATCCCAATTGATTTTCCAAATTTAAGTATTTTCTTTCATTTTTCGTTTTACGATGCTTACAGATTGAAAGATCTCATTTCCAAAACTTAAGACATAACATTTTTTTTGTAAATCATTTAAATGCATTTGGAAAATGAGATTTTATTCCTATTTTATGGATCGTTTTCAGTCATATCGATGACTTGCAGGTCTGTGGTTTTCCCCTCCCCATCCACCTATCGAGTTTTTGGTGTCTTCTGATTGATCTAACAGACTAAAAAACGACTTACCTACTTGCGTTCCGTTCTCAGGTCACGTACACGGGTCTACATGACAGTTGCGACAATCTGATTGTTTAGCTGCCAACTAATATAAATGGTTTCATTAAAATCAAAGTACAAAAGATAATTTAAATTATGTCATTTATTTTTATTTGCGAAAGAATCTTTGATGCAAATGACCAAAATTTGTAGCGGAACTCAAGTCATTTGATTGGATTTCCGTTAGTTGTGATGGCTGTTCCGTTGCCTTGGCCAAATTACCACCCATGACAACAAATCCAATGCCAGCTCCGGCTTTATAGCTAAGCTCATGATAACCAGCTGCATCATAATAGGAATATTTACCCACAATATGTCCAGCCTGATCGGTATGCTGTGAGTGAGACATTTGATGGGTAGAGAAATCAAAGTTTGGACCCGTTTGCCTTGCATGTGACAAGTGCTCCTGATGAGGTTGTTGGTGTTGATAGGGAATCTCCATTGTATTGGGATGTCTGCGCATATTACTCCAAGATTGCTGAACAAATTGATGAGGACTATAGCCAGGGACAGCAGCAGTAGCAGCAACAGCAGCAGTAGTAGGAGATGAAGGAAGTGACGTTAGATATTGTTGATCCTGATAATCGTAATTGGGCGATAGGGCATGTCCGCCCAATGCATCTTTATCCGTATTGTAGGCATATTTATGACCATTGAATTCCATATAGACCTGGGCTCCATGCGCGAGGCCACAGCAGAGTGCCAACAAGAGTAACACGTGACAGATGTTCATCTTTAACTGAATCAAAGTTCGCTTGAGTTGGGAGTTTTATAAGATATTAGTGCTAACCGCAAGACTTGGCATACAACTTGTTGTCTTGTTAGATTTTGTGAGCCACGAGTATCGCATAACCGTTATTACTATATACCTATTGCATATACCGCTTTGATATGATGGATATGTATCACAACTGACATCCATTTCCTATATCAATTCTTGTCACATTTTTTCTCGTCATAAACTAGCAAAACCTAACATGTTTTTCCATGAAATGGTATAAATCCTTTTTGTTTTCTCAAGTCTTTATGAAGATTATGCATTTCAGTTGCTGTATATTCCATATTTAAAGTACTTAACTGAAAGTGTAGAACGAATTTATTAATCAATCTTACCAAAAAGTGTTTCCTATAGTTCAATATTCTCTAGTGGATTAATGAAAGAGACAGAACCAAATGTGCATATGCTGTATCCATTGGTGTAAGTGCGATGGTCTTTTTTTTGTTCTTGTTCTCGTTTTCAATTTATAATAAATTTGATATGCCTTTTCCATTTGCTTTTCAAATAAATGTTTCCGCTTGGTTCTCGTTTATTTACAATTTACTTTTCGAGTTTCAAAACGATTTGAAAATGAAATGAGGAATCGAGAACAGGCCTGGTTAATAACTTTTTGTGGTTCTTGCCTAAAAATATGCAAAGAATTTCAAGTTCTCTCGCTTATAAAAAAGAAAAAACTTTATTCTGAGATATAAGTTTAGCCAAGATAAGTTCCTATTGTAAAATTATTAGATTTTGTTGATATTTCTTCTATCAAACCAACAGAAGAAAAGTTTATGAGAAGATGTTCTGAAAATGTTAATATATTTACATAAACCTAAAAAAAAAAGGAAATGAAAAGAAGGGTGTTCTGAAAATTTTGTTTTTTTTGCTGTATGATGGGTATGATCAAAGTCGTATTGTAAATGATTTTGTTGTTTAAAGTAGATTGGCAAAAATGTATTTCTGGTTCTTCTGGTTTCGATGATCGGCCCACTTGTGCACAGTTAGTTAGTTACTTAAATAACAATGTTTTAACTTAAACTAAATCGATAAGGGGAAGTGTGTAGTGGTTGTTGGTGGGTGTTAATGCTCTCTGGAGGCATTTAGCTCGTTGATCTCATCTTGCCTCAGGGCTTCGGATGGTGACAGAGAGACACGTCCGCCCAGCGGCACAATGTCAATATTCTGGACATGAGCCCTTACACTCTGACCCGGCGGCAGACCCACATACCATTTACCCACATTTTTAATGACCGTGGAATCGCGATGTCGTTGCACCCATTCGCGATCCCGATCGATTTCCAATATACGATGATTTGCAGTGACCAATGGAGGCAGTGAACTGCCAACATCATCATCATTGAGATGGTAATTGTCACCGGGACCACTTGAAGCACTGCCGGTCCCACCACCTCCAGCTGTGGGTGGTAGATAGCCAAATGATGATGAAGATTCTCTTTCAGCTGAATCACCACGGCGTGAGGATGAGACGGAACCAGAACCGGAATTGCTAAATCTATTGCGATTTCTTGTGCCGCTTGCATTGATTCTATTGCCTGAGGTTCGACTGCCACCACCTGAGGCACCACTGGTAACTCCACCTCCGCTCCCACCTCCTGCTGATCCCCCTGACCCATATCTGGTGTTGCCACGATTTGATCCGCCAGCTGGATAACCTCTGCGATCATCTTTGCCTCGTTGTGGGCTAACGGAACCACTGGAGCTGCTACTTAGGCCATTACCACCATCAATCCCAATCTCCGATTCGCCGTCATCACCATTTCCTGGACCTGAACCTGCACCTGCGCTAGCACCTGGGGTTCCACCTGCAACGCCTGGTTTCAAGTAATCCGTTGAGCCAGTGCGTCCCCTGCCACCACCCCCACCCCCACTTGAAGAACTACTACCTCCACTGCCTCCACCCACTCCTACGCCCACTCCTGCTCCACCGCTTCCTGTCGTACCCAGTTTACCACCTGCTCCCCTACCAAAATCATTGGCCAAACGAAAATCTGTATCGCTCAAACGAAAATCAGCCACCGAAGGATTTATATGAGTGCCCGGACCTATGCGATTCTGGACAACTCTATAGCCTATGCCTGCACCAGCTATATACTCCACCGTCCTCTGAACACCCTTGTCATCCAGAAAGGAATAGGTGCCCCTAACCAAACCATCTGGAGCACGACTCTCAGCCCTACGATGATCGGGACCAGCGGCTATCAGTTTATAACTTCCCGCCGGACCACGTTGAACGGACATCTTGCCCCTTGTCTTGGGATGGGCCTTGTACAATGGATTCGAATAGCCAACATTCGATGGATTATCGGGCACTGCATTGGATATCTCAAATCCGGTGCCAGCTCCAGCTGCATAGCGTACACTATGTCGTTCACCCACATCATCCAAATAGGAATAGAGACCTAATTAAGTTGAGAATTAGTAGAAAACTACAAATTGTTATTCCTACTTACCTCTTATGCGATTTGTGGAATCATTCTCTTCACTTCTCGATTGATCGGCTGTACGAAAACTAAAACTATATGAGGGATCATCGAATGGATCGGCTAGCGGATCATCTGGACTTCCTCTGGGTCGTACCGGATACTGGGCCAAATCCATTTTTCGATGTATTTTCGGACCATTCGCACGAAAGCTTTTTGTATGAGAATGTAGAGGGAAATTATTAATTAATTAGACACCTTTTGTTCCCATCAAATCAAAAACAATTCTCAAGACTTATCATATTTTGGATCTTGTCATTACATTGATTACCACATCCACCATTAGCGATCAGAGAGTTTGATCTCTCTCGGTACAGAATTTACCTAAGCACTAAAACTCTAAGCAATTTGTTAACAGTTTTTTTTTTTTTTGTTTTTGCCGTTTGCTCGTTTCCCCCAAACCGGAGATTGCAACAAAAAACAGTTTGGTTTTGCCACTATTTGAACTTAATGGAAAAACGTTTAGGCAACACACAAAACACACAACGAGACACAACAAAAACAAAAAAAAAAAACGTAGTTCAATGTGTTAGAACCGTTGCGACTTGAAGTCGTCCAACTCAAAGTTATGCTTCAGTGGCGCCTGCCGCTGTTGATATATGAGCTCAGAGAGAAGTTCGCTGGAGGAGCCACAGAGGGAGGAAGAGGAGGAGGAGATGGCAGTTGGTGTCTTCATTTACTCACCCACGTGGTCCGGCCGTATAGACAGTCTCTTCGATTTGGCCGCTCGCTGGACTACGCGAACCATAACGACCTCGCACTATGTTGTCGGGAGTACCAGAGGCGCTATGATAGTAGCCGCCAATGTCATCATTTGCATGTCTATTTGTAAGTCCAAGACAAGAGAAAGAAAATATACATTAAGTGAAAGAAACATAGTAAGGGGGAGTGAGAGAGAAGGAGATAAATAAAAAGATTTTGTTACGCTTGCCAAACGCCGTTCAAAAGGTGTTAAATATTCCAAACAATAAAGTGGGCATGAGTGAGGGGGAAGTGGCTATGTATTTGGGGGGGGGGAAATCTTTGATTTGGCCAAATTTATGATCCATGGTAAAACGAAAACAAAGAAGAAGAATAAGGTAAATAGACAATTACAAATTGAGATGTTAGCAATTAGTTGGAAAACTTGTCATAAATATGTAAAACAAAATTATTCGAACTAAATTGTTCCTTAACAGGAACGTTCTTTTGATCTAAAGGATTCCATATTATTCTTTTTAAAATGGTCTAAGAAAGGACTGCATATTCTAATTCTTCTTTGAAGATGAAATCCTTTTGATCTAGAAGGAATTCCAAATTTAAGTTTTTCTCAGAAGATAAACTTTTCTATGGCCAAAAAAATGATCCCACGAATCGCTTTAGCAAATATTTTTTATGTCGATTGCTAACTGAATTACTTTTTATTTGATTGGATAGGTATAGTTTATACTGCATAGCTAAAATGATAATAGTTTAAATTTTATGTATACAACTGGTGAACTTTGATCTAAGGATTGAAAGGATTCATCTGAAAAAGTGTTCTAAGCAATTTTGAAATATTTTTGAATGTTTTTTACTCCATTTACTAAGATTTTAAATATTTTTATATGCTTTTGATAAGTATTATATAAGGTCTATAAATAATAAATTTGTATTCAAGTTAAAATTTAAAAGCAATAGAGATAAGTTCCTTCTGAATCGTTCACCATATATATTTTTTATATAGCCATAATATTGTTATAATCTGAGAAGATCTGTTAAACCTAAAAGTAGTCAAACATAAAAAGAAACTCCTTTTGCATAGTCTACAGAAAAATTTAAGAAATATTTTATCCAGCATCTATTAATAGTTTTCTTAAATTATTATAAAAAATTTGAAGATTGAACACTTTGTCTAGGACTAAAAAGAAAACAAAATTCTCTTTTCTGTAACGTCTCGTTTATACAATAAAGCGAAAGATTATGGAGAAAAAATTCTCAAAAAAAGAACAGAAGAAAACAAACATTTGCAATTACAATAGTCCTTAAGTTCACACTTAAAACATAGAGACTTTCCAAGGCCTTCCAAGACTTTCTGAAGTGGTTCCAGGTAAAGAGCCACTTCAAAAGCCTTTCTTTTCTTAAAGAACTCTCTTTGGGCGCATTCAGTTGCGAAACACAGTTTGGTCTCTAAATTCTTTCTTAACTCTTTTCACAACAACAAAAAAAAGGATAAAAATAATGAAAAAAAAAGTAAACCCCAATTTGCACTTGGAGGGCTAAACACATTTTGAACACTTGAGCGTATAAATATACCGATATTGATAGGATCCATCATCGTTAATGGTATTATATTCGATTTCAGCATAAACCGTTTGAGTGAAATGGCCAAATAGAGCGCATAGAACAAGCCACAGTAGCAGCAACATTTTATGATAGACAAACAAAAGTAACTTTCAACACTGCAGCAAAGGGAGAGAATGCCAATCAAATCAAATTAGCATCCTGTCCAGCAGTAAGAGGAGCTGGACAACAACAATTTTTGTTATGTATCCCCGATACTATGGCGAACCGAACCGAGTTGGCTTAAGAACAACGCGACAATGACGACTGAATGGGTTAGAGCGTTAGGCTTTTGTATTTAAATACAAATTCTCAGGCGAATCAGCGAACGGTGGCTGGCCAGCGGTTCGAGTGGTTCGTGCTGTGTTTTGCTGCTGCTGCTGCTGCTACTGCTGGCACTTGTCTCACCTGACCACCCACCCAAAGTGATGGAAGCCACGAAGATGAAACAGCAGCAGCAGCAACAACAACAACAGCAACAACGTTTTGTGTGCAAATTGCGTTACAAGAAATGTTTGTCAAGAAAGAGATACAAAGCGAGAGAGAGAGAGAAGAAAAGAAGAGGACGATAAAATGCACAGGTGTGGGAGAGATGGTAGAAGGTAGGAGATGGCAGGAGGGTCAGACAGGTGAGAGAATTTGTTCTAATGATGGACACGCAAGCAACTGCTGAAACTGCTGCTGCTTGTTCTTGGCTTCTTGTATTTCTCTTCTTTTTTTTCCTGTCCAGGCTTCATGTTCAGTAAATTGCAACGAATCATGGAGAAGGTAGGAGGAAGAACGAAGGGGATAAACGATTCGAAATGGGGGAGAGAATGTTGGCTGTTGGTTGCTGTTGTATATTGCCGGGAAAGAATGAAAATCGTGCCTGAAGCTGTCTGTCAATTAGCTCACGTTGTTCCTGTTGTTGTTATTCTCCTTCTTGTTGCTTGCTTGTTGTTTGTTGTTTGTGTTGACAATTTTCCTGGGTGATCTATGACCAAACAATTTCCAATGTTTCCATTCCTCCGTTATTTCACCCAAAGAGCAAAAGAGACACCATTCTCCCATGGGAGACAGAGATCTTGATTATGGTTATGGGCTATTATAAATTTGTTACCCTCTCTCTCTCTCTCTTTCTGTCTCTCTTTCTATTTTTTTATGCCCGAGTCTAGGTCAGTGTCTTAGGCTCTCTGCACATTATGCAATTAAATGCAATTACACCCCTCGACCAGAAGTCGACACAATTTCCGCCTAGGATGTGCCAAAAACTTTGAAAACTTTTAAAGAACTTCTTCGTTCTTTTTTAATGAAGCATAATTATAGAAGGTAGCCAATTTCAAGTACAGTTATTGGCCATTGTTCTCATAGATACACTGAAAGAAATTGTCAAAAATATAAACAACTTTTCTTAACAATTAATACAAATATATACATACTAGCTGACTGAATACAAATCTTTCCATGGCTCAACACATCAAAACTGAATTAAAGCTGTGAAATGGGGAAATTTGCGCCCTAAAGTATGCCATGAATTAACTTGCACATATAATCCTGGAAATAATTTTAAGTTA
This sequence comes from Drosophila willistoni, assembly GCF_018902025.1. Classification (NCBI taxonomy): domain Eukaryota; kingdom Metazoa; phylum Arthropoda; class Insecta; order Diptera; family Drosophilidae; genus Drosophila; species Drosophila willistoni. Next base: position 9,975,772 of record NW_025814057.1, read on the forward strand.
CTTTAGTTTCCTCTATTCGGTTTTTTATTTTCAAAATATATATTACAAGTTGTTTTAAAATTATGTTTTTTTTGCATTTCGACCGCCTTGTAGTTAAAATTCACCCTATCTTGAAATCCTTTTCGTTTTGTGGGGCCTCGGAGCAATTGAGCCGCTTGTTCTCCTAGAATTCTTTTGCGCACAGTGTAGGGGAAATATGTCAAACCTTTTGATTAGAGCAGAAAGAAAATATTCTCGAGTTAAGGCATCGCTTGGCTGACTATGATACTTCTTCTGCTTCTTCTTGGATATTCTTTGTTTGTTTTTAGCTTTATGACTACTGCCGCATTTGATAATCTTTATTATAGCTTAACTTTTGGTCATACATTTTACGCATATATGCAAATTAGTTTCAACTCCCCCGAAAGAAAAACAAAAAAAAAAAAAATCCGAACTAATGCGGAAGACTTTGTTGGCTGACCCAACCCCAACATATTTTTGTGGTCGAATTGTGCAGTCAATTGAATCGTGATTCTGTGGCGGATGAATTCTAAGCAATGAATGAACAATAAGGCGAATTGACAATAACATCTGTTTTGTAGGCAATGTTTGTTGATGTAAAGTTTATTGTAAAGTTGAATCAAATGAAATGTAATCCAAAGCGAAAAGATATCATGCCAAGCCAATGGCCATGTTCATAATGATCATGTTTGGTCTAAGGACAAGTTTCTAACTGTCAATTTTGGAGGCAACTGCACGCATGGGAAATGTGCAACCAGTTGTGGCAGGTTGCAGGTTATTGCCAGTTGCCATTGAACCACATAACCAAACAGCAAAACTGGAATTATGCTTTCCAACCAACTAGGGAAGAAGGCGGAGGCCAGCAGGAGACGTGAGGCAGTAGAGAGGGACTACAACGATCCTGCCATGTGTTTGGATGAAAAGTGAAAATGCTTTCATTTTCATTCATTCAATTGACAGCAGGCAAAGTGTTCAGTTCAGCTCAGATATTGTTGTTTTTTTGTTACTTTTTTTCTTTCTTGTACAATATGAAAATTACACAACTTTGGAAAATTTTGCAAATTTTCTGTGTGTTCATCACATCGATCAATGCTCTGGGCTATATAATACGCTATGAAAAGAAAAAGGCTCGATGTCTAAATCCACCACGAACGGCCAGAAGGGTGGAATCAGTGATTGGCGATTGTCAAGATGAGGTCAAAAATAAACTGGTTAACGGTTAGTATGAGTAAAAAGAATACTCTTCTGTAAATTCTATAATCAAAGTCGCATTTACCCTTCAGAGGCCTATGAAATTCTCAAGGAGCAGGTCTCCCATAGTCAGCCTCCGATAGATGTCAATGATGATAAAGTTGAGTTTATAGAGTCTCTGGAATGGCCACCGATACATGGTGAAACAACTATAGAACTGGATGAGTCACAGCCTTCACCTGCATCTCCTGCCCCATCGCCTCCCAGTAATGGCAGTGAGTATGAGTATATAATCTTTGATGAGCCCGAACCACATAGACGTATGGCTCGACTAATGAGAAATATTAAACGTTTGGATATAGCCAAAGCGGGTATATATCATCCCACTTTGGTACCATTAGAAGATAAACGTATAGCTGGGGTAAGTTTAAAAATAAAAAACATAACTAGAAGATTCGGTTTATGCTTCAAGGGTAGCGTTGAAAAATATTAGAATTATTTGGCTGGTCACCTCTCTTAGTTTTCATGTTAATGAAATGCATAAAGCAAAACTGCATCCCCAACGCTTAATTAAGTTCAATGTTAAGCCCAAAGTAACAATATGACTTTGTCGACTTTGTCTGCCATTGATTTGGCATGCAATTAAACAAAGTACATCCCCCATTCCCCCCAGTCCCGTCCCCAAAACCCATCCCTTTGCCACCCAGTCACATTTGTTGCACTCCCACAAGCTTCTAAAGTCAGGGTTTTCCACAACAATTGAAAGAAAAGCTTAACCGTAGATTTTTCACACAAAACTCACAGCAAACGCAGCTCAGCAGCAGCGGCAGCAGCAACTTAAATTTGATGGTTGAAAAGTGAATTTTATGGCTGCATTTAATACATATTAGCTGGGCTTTTATGCATCAGCAAATTGAATGGCCGCCATTGCATTTTATTTTTGTGTTTTTTTTTTCATGTTTCTCCCTCCCCTGCTCCCTCTTTTTTTTTTTTGTTCTTTGTGTGGGCTCTTGATTTTTCTTCGGGGGGCGGTGGGCTGGATTTTAGTGCCTGCTGCACTGTGTCTACGCTAAGAATAACGCCATCGACAAATTTGGATGGCCGACACTGGATGGCCTGGTGGACTTTTATTCAGAGGGTGTCCACGAGCATGGATTTTTTATGGCCACGCTGAGATCGGTTAATCTCTGTCTGCGTGCCATGACGAACAAGTATCATGTGAATCGCAAACGATTGCCACAAAAAGGTGAAAGCTGTGATTTGGCCTTCGATGTGTTTGATTGTATATCGGATCAAATAACAGGATATTGCCTCTATCAATACAGCCGGTATTAACCGACAATAAAAACTCATCTAAAAAGTTACCACAAATTGGTTTTTTATTTTATTTGCCGAAAGTAAAAAATGTATTTTGAATTTTTTTTTTTTGATATTTGAGAATAGAGTGAATAGAGTGAAAATGAATGAATTTGAAATTATTTTAAATACTAAAAGCTTGGCGCCCAAGTTTCGCAAGTAATCGTCTATCGCCAAACAAACTGAGAGCGCCACAGTGCAATGGCGAATTTCGATAATAATCGATAGTCGATTGCAAATAATTCATCGATTCGCATTTAACATTTCTCTGCTATTGCACATTTTTGAGTCTGCCTTGTAACATCTGACATCGAAAAATTGTTTTTTTCCTCCAATTTTGTTATAAACGGTGCGTGTGTGTAAAACGGATTAAATTCATTTGAAAATTCTGTCATATATTGTCAATACTTTTCATTTACCTTTACTAAGGGATACAATTTGAAACAGTATTTACTTTTATTTATTAAATCGACTAAACAGCACGCGTTTGCCTGCATGTCTAGGCGCTTTTACGTGCGTGTGTGTGTGAAAAAGAAATATATTTTATCGAAAATTCTCACATATATTTGCAGTAAAATCTTGGAGCTGGTGTGTGGAACCAAAGCGAATAACAACCGAAAACCAACAGCAACAGCGGCAAATCAATATAAAAAAAAACCGAGAAATACTATTAAATAGAAGAAAATCAAAGAAACTATAGAAAATGTCTGTGATTGGCATCGATTTTGGTAACGAAGGCTGCTATGTTGCGGCTGCCCGTTCCGGTGGCATTGAGACGCTAGCAAACGATTACAGTTTGCGGGCCACGCCGTAAGTAGAGAAATCCCCATATTTTATTCTTTGTGTAAATTGTCATAAGTTTTTTTAATTGGGGGGCGAAATCATTGATAAGGTTCATCATCTTTGGTCGTGTCCCCCCACCACCCAGTATTCCCATCCGTCACTATGCACCAGTCGTACATTGGTGTTTTTTTTAGGTTATGTAGAAATGTAAGTCATGCCTATATGTGTGTGTGTTTGTGTTAGTGTGAGCGCGCCTAGAAAATTCCATGGTTGTTGTTGGTAACGATTGTGGAAAAAATTACATACATATGTATGTATGTACAAATTTATATTCGTTTATATGTACATATGTATTGCCAATTGAGGCCTAAATTTGGCTGACTGCACACACAACAATCCCATAAAAAGAATTGCAATTTTAATGAGAGGAGCACGCTATGGCGACCACCCCTAACAGCACCTTTCCTCCTCATTGTCGGCATCTTCGACAACGACAACAACAAGAGCAATTTGGGAGAGGGGCGAAGAGAGAGAGATAGAGATGAGAAGAATTTCATTGATTTAATTTATTGTTGCGCTGTTTAAACTCAAGATTCTTAATTTAAATCTGATAATTTGCGTGGGCTCAATTTCCACTTTTGACAATTTACATTTTTTTTTTTGCTCTTTTCGCTTTTTGTTTTTTTGGCAAGCACGCAATGTGCAATGCGTCATGCGGTCAAGCAGCAAGTTAGAGTGAGATAGAGATAAAAGCAGCGGCAGTACCAACAACAGCAGCTGTTGCTACAGTGAAGAAGAGAGAAAGGAGAAAAACGTGTATGTGTATGCGCGAAACTGTCAAAAATAAATTCAAAGCCGGCAAATACAGACGGGCCAAAAAGATGACATAGGCCACTACAGTGAATATTCATCCCATTTCCATCTCTCTCTCTCTCTCCAGCCAATAGGATTTGGAGGGGGCCAATAGAAATAAAAGAGAAAATTCCAGAAAGTTCGAGAATGTCGAAAGGTGTTCCATTCACATATACACACACACACACACATCCAAATGTACATGTTAATTCTGCTTAGGTTCTACGCCAAATGGGAAATTGTTTTCGTCGTCACACTGTGTGTACAGTTCTAGAAACATCCTGCAACGTTTTTAACCGTTAACTGTAATCCAATTGGATATTTTACTGGAAACTTGAATTACAATTGGATACTTTTCCGGGATATGTACATCAATTTTCTTAATGATTTCTTAAAGAATTAGATGAATAATCCTTGAACACAATTGGGTGGAATAATTTCTGGAGTTTCAATATTTTAAAAATATTTTATATTAGTTTATATGGACATATGTAATTATTGTCGATCGTTTGTTGGAGCGGCTACTGTAGTAATAGGCTAGCCAACTAGCACACACTCACTCACACATAGAAATCTAAACTAACCCATACATGAACATACATATATGTATGTATTTATGTGCATGAATGTTTGTTTAATTAATTTGAGGTGATTTTTTTTTAAGGCACTTTATTGATGGAATTGACATTGATTTTTTGGCCTTATAAGTACTTGTTAACTAAATACATTCCATCTTTCTCTCGCTCTCCCTCTCTATCTCTCTGTTATGCTCACTCGTTTAATAAGTTCTCACACTGATTGGTTTTTTGTATTTTTTTTTTTTCGACAGCTCCTTTGTGGCCTTTGATGGAAAGAAACGGATCATTGGCGTTGCCGCCAAAAATCAACAGGTGACAAATATGAAAAACACAGTTGGCGGTTTCAAGCGTTTGCTGGGACGTAAATTCAATGATCCACATGTCCAGCATGAACTATCGAGCATTCCAGCGCGCGTCGAGGCGCGCCAAGATGGCAGCATTGGGATTAAGGTTAACTATTTGCATGAGGATCAACATTTTAGCCCCGAACAGTTGACAGCGATGCTGTTCACCAAACTAAAGGAGACATCGGCTTCGGCGATGCAAACGCAGGTGAATGACTGTGTCATTGCTTGCCCCGTATTCTTTACGAATGCCGAGCGTCGTGCTTTATTGGATGCTGCTTCAATTGCCGGATTGAATGTCCTTCGCTTGATGAATGAGACAACGGCGACAGCTTTGGCCTATGGTTTCTATAAGAACGATTTGTTTGAGGAAGAGTCACGTAATGTTATATTTATCGATTTTGGCCATTCAGCACTGCAGGCCAGTGTCTGCGTTTTTACCAAGGGTAAATTAAAAATGTTGGCCAGCACTTGGGATCAGATTGGTGGTCGTGATTTTGATTTGGCTTTGGCTGAACATTTTACCAAGGAGTTCCAGGAGCGTTATAAGATCAATGCCAAAACAAATGCACGTGCCAATTTACGTCTGCTGACGGAAATTGAGAAACTGAAAAAGCAAATGTCCGCAAATAGCACCAAATTGCCCTTGAATATTGAATGCTTTTTGGATGATATCGATGTCACTTCGTCGATGCAACGTTCCCAAATGGAAGAGCTCTGTGCCCCAGTATTGCAACGTGTTGAACAGACTTTTAAGCGTTTGCTAGCTGAATCGAAATTGCAATTGGATGATATACACTCGGTGGAAATTGTCGGCGGAAGTACACGTATTCCTGCCGTTAAGCAACTGATTGAGCAGGTATGTAAAACGAGGTCGTTATGTGAAGCATTTTCATCTTATCACATCTTTTTTCCCCACCCCAGGTCTTTAATAAACCGGCTAGCACTACGCTAAATCAAGATGAGGCTGTATCTCGTGGCGCTGCTTTACAATGCGCCATTATGTCACCGGCTGTGCGTGTCCGTGACTTTGGTGTCACTGACATACAAAACTTTGCGGTGAAAGTCCTTTGGGACGGTGAGGGTGCCGCTGGTCCCGGGGAGATTGAGATTTTCCCACAGTTCCATGCATCGCCGTTTAGCCGTCTGCTTACCATCAATCGCAAGGCACCATTCAATGTATCGATTGTCTACGGCCAACCAGTGCCATATCCAGATCAAACAATTGGCGTATGGAAAATCAAAGATGTCAAGCCCACGGAACGTGGTGAGGGTCAAGAGGTTAAGCTGAAAGTTCGCATCAATTACAATGGAATTGTATTGATCTCCTCTGCCACACTGCTGGAAAAGAAGGAGCTGGAAGAAGCTGCTGCTGCGGCCGCAGCTGATCAGGCTACTGCTGGAGCTGCACCAAGCGTCGGCGAGGAAAAGTCAGGCGAACAGCAGGCAGCTGGTGGCAATAAAACTGGTGAACCGGCAGCTGATGGCCAACAGGAGGTGAGTTCTCGTCTCGTACCATTCATCCATCCATCAATCGTGCCACATACGCACACACATTTCTCAACAAACTCTCCTTCCTCCTCTTCCTCATCCTCATCCTCCTCCTCCTCCTCCTTGTATGTTATTTGTCTTTGTTTTTCTTTTTTTTCATCTTATCTTTGTTTGTTATTAGCTAGAAGTTAACGTAGTTTGCTTTTCTTTCAACATCCCTTGTCTTTATTTTTTAACCCATGTGTTTGAAATTTTTTCAATTTTCTTTTATGTTAAGCAACAAGAATTTAGCATTTATGTAGCAAGGATATTTTTTAAAGATAGTTCCTTATAGGAAACGGCTTTACATACATTGTGCCTGTATTCTCGAGTATTCGGAATATCAAAAAACATTGGAAAACCACACCTGATTAAATTATTACAATTATTACAATATGTAGCAAAAAGTCTTAAAGCTAAGCCGCCTAGTCCTAATAGGAATCGGCCAAGTGTATATATAATGCTTAAATGATTGCGCCTGCTTAAAAAAAAAAAAAACCAATTCTGTCGGTTTGTCGTCTCTCAATGTTTGTTTGTTGCCATTAACCAAGATATTGTTAAGAAATTCTTCAGATAAGAAACAAACGCGATAATATGATTATTATGAAATTTGTTGAATATAGAAATAACACATAGTGTATTGCTTGTATTTTTTGATTTTTAGATTGTTTTAGTTTTTAATTATTTTGCCTTGCTTGCCATGCTATAATCCTTCTAAAAATTACACGTCTATATTATATCATTTGCATAAATATTAATATATTATATACATATATATATGTATATATATCTACCCATATATGCATATACATATGCCAACCAACGTTCGTTCTTTCCTCTCTTCTTCTTCTACTTCTTTTTTTTCATACCTTTATTTTGTTTACTTTTTTTTGGTTTCGTTTATGCGCGCGCGCGCCTCTCGTCGTGTTGCTGTTGTTGTTATATTTTGCTCTTCTCTTAGGCATATTGTGAGAATGAGGATGATAATTATACATCAACAGCGTCATCACCTGGCGGACAAGGGTGGGCACAGCGGGTCAAGGGCTGGTTTAGTTCGGTACGTCTTTCCCTATTCAAATTTCACAAAAAAAAAAAAAAAAAAAAACCAAAACAAAACAAAAAACAAAAACCAATTTTGATTCTAAAAATTATACAAATTTACAAAAACAAAAAAAAATTTGATAAAAACACACAAAGTTTTTTCCGTTGTTGTTCTAATACTCCCAATTAAAAACAAAAAACGATTGAGTTTACGGGAGAGATAATAAAACGAATGAAGAAGACCGCTCATAAGCCAAGCCGCCGCCTACCCTGTGTGCTCCTTACAAAGCCAACAAAACACAACAAAAACAAACCAAACAAATATTTCATACAAATTGCCTAAAACAGACATAAAGTTTTATTATATATATATATTATTTCTTTTTATTACTTGCCAGCTAACTTTAATTTTCCGGTTTTCATTTTCCACCCTCAAAAAACCTATCCCAAACTTTTCTGTTGCTCTATTTTTGGTTCTCCTAACATATTTCTAAATATTTATATATTATATATAACACAAAAGCTTTTGTTGTTGCTCATCTTGTGTAGGCCGCTGTGTGTTGCTTGAGCTGATTTTCCTCTTCGCTTTGTTGTTTGTTGGTATTCTGTCTGCTAATTAACGAACAAAAATTAAAAACAAACTTTTATATACTTTAATATTTACACATATATTAATAATCATTTCTCTCTCTCTCTCTCTCTCTCTCTTTCTGTAGGGCACCGATAAGAAAAAGAAGACAGCAAAATCAACTGAACTGCCTTTGGAGGTGATTACGCATGGCTTCAGTCCAATTGACTTGGATAACTATACACAGCAGGAACATAAAATGATTGGCAATGATCAGAAGGAAACTGAACGCATTGATGCCAAGAATGCATTGGAGGAGTTTGTCTATGATATGCGCAACAAATTGCAGGTAAGAAAGAACATAAGACTTGACCATAAGTTGGATAATATTTGGTTGCTTTTTCTATACTAGGGCGGTCCATTAGAACGTTTTGTTGTGGAGAACGTGCGCTCAAATATTGTAGCACAGCTGAATGATCTCGAGAACTGGTTATACGAGGACGGGGAGGATTGTGAACGTGAGATTTATACCAGTCGTTTGCAGTCACTGCAACAGCAGACTGATCCCATTAAGGCTCGTGCCCACGACTATGAACTGTGCCCGGCCGTATTTGAGGAGTTAAAGGCCAGCGTTGCCCATGCCCGTCAAGCAGTCAATGAATTCCGCAAGGGTGTCCCGAAATATGATCATTTGACGGAAACTGAATTCATCAATATATCGGAAATGGCCGATAAGACACAGAAATGGCTTGATGACAATCTATCCAAGTTTACGCAAACACCACGCACTTCTGACAGTCCCGTCCAAGTGGCTGCTGTCCGTCAAGAGGTCCAATTACTGAACGCCTGCGTCAATTCTGTTATTAACCGTGCGAAACCTAAGCCACCACCGACTGCTACACCGAAAACAACGACAACACCGCCCAAGGATGGATCAGCAGCCGATGCGAATGCCGAACAGAATGGCGGTGAGCCGACATCAGCTGGTGATAATAAAATGGATGTCGATAACAATGGCCAGAGTGCGGAACCTAATTCCTCGGGCATGGATGTCGAGTGAAATGACGATGATAGAAGATGATGATGATGTGTGTTATGATTGAGAAGAGAGCGAGGTGGCACATGGTTTATACATGTATAATGAATAATGGTATTGGCTTAACGATAAAAATCAACAACAACAAACAACAAGCATCAAACAAACAAAAAAGAAAAACCAACAGCGAAACAACAAATAATAATTATAACAAATTACTTTGTACATTTTGTAATTTCTCAATATGCTTGCCCGGAAAAATTCCAAAATGTACGAAAATATGTGAGAAAAGCAAACAACAACAACAAGCAAAACAACCACAGGCCCCAAAATTTATATTTAATTAAGAAGCCAGAAATCATAATTTTTGATGATATATATAATATTAATAATAATGATAATGATGATGGATAATAGCTGGGATGGATCGATCGATTGCAGCAGCTGTCAGAGAGTTGCTGTTAAGGCTAATGCTAAATCATATATATATATATATATATATATGTATATATATATATACGAACACACACATTTGCAGACAAACATAAACATATAGGTAAACATATATATACATATATATATATATATTAAACATGAAAATCAAACTTTAAACCAATTTCTAATCGATCATTTTTCATATAATTTGAATAACAACCAAAATCAACAAACAAACAAATAAAACATAAAACAAACATTAAAAAACAAAAACACAGCCGACACTAAATGAATGGAATTCAAAATAATCAAATAAAAAAAACCATGATGATTCCAAAAGAGAAAACGCAACTTTTTTATATTTTTCAAATGGAAGGAGGGAAAGTTCCGCCAAGTTTCTTTTTACGGCGGATAATTTGAAAGTACGGACAGAATATGGCTTGATTCCACAAGTAAGTTATCTATTTAATCGTTGTGTTTGTGTGATTATTTAAAAGTTTCTAATTTGTTTTGCAAATGATTGTAATGTGAAATTACAAATTTCAATAGGGGCAGAAGGAGCTAGAAAATTAAGAGATTTTTTAATAACTTTTTAAAACTCCTCAGAAATAGATTATAAAGTGTTTTATGGGTTCGTTAAATCTGGCCCGGGTTGTATATGATTTACGTGCCATAATAAGAAAACTTTTCACTCCTGGCATTTCGTGCCTTAAAATCGCACAAAAAGGAACGAAATTCACCAAAATTTCTGAAGATGAGATTTTTAAAGAAACATAAAAAATGATTGGTAAGGGTAAACGACTTTTTGAAAAAAGAGAAAACAATTAAATTTAATTTAATTTAAATTAATTAAAAGTTTAAAAAATTTCTCTATCGGACTGGGCCTTAAAATTAACTTTGTATTTGTCCTGTGGCGGACCTTAAAAATTTCAAACTCAAATTAATTCAAACTTTTGTGATTAAATTTTATTGGCTCTTACAATATATAAAAACTCATCGTTTACAAAGATTGAGAGGAATGCGTATGCGTTTTTTTTTTGTTTGTTTTGTTTTTAATGATTTTTGGTTTTTGGAGGCGGCGGCGGCGAAGGCTGCTGCACGGCTGAGGCTGTGGCGGCATATAGGAATAGGTAGGAGGATACGAGGCGTCTTAGCTGCTTGCTTGTGTTTAGGAGTATTTTATAATGATGACTTAGTGAGTATAAATTTGATAAATTTTAATGTTTGACTAGTGTGTGAGAGTGTGCGAGTGTTGGTAAGGTCAGACGAGTAAGGCCTAGAGAGCTCTCAGCTCTCTCTCTTTCTAATGTGAGCTTTGATCCTCAATACGATCTAATTTGATAATCAAGGCATTGATTATGCAGGCTCCAGCCTCTTTGGTAAACCAGCAGAGATCATTAAGTAGATGTAGAGATGATTCGCTTAAAGCAGGAGCGGGAGGTGCAGTAGCAGCAACAGCAGCAGCTCCTCCTCCGCCGCCATCAGTTTGCCCTCCTGCTGATGACTGACTGTTGGCAGCTGCCTCATTATCCAGACTGCGTCGTTTCACATCCGCTGCCGATTTGCCTGTGGTGGTTACACCCGAAATGGACTGACGCCTTACATAGACTTCAAATGATGTCGATATACGATGTAATCCCAGTTCGGAGACATAATGATGTTGAGGCAAAACTGGTTCAATTACCGTGGCATTGGGTGAGTAATACAATTCCAAGCGTGTGCCTGGCTCATCTTTATGGGTAGCCGCCGACTCTTCGTCTGTGTCGAGGGGCAGCGGTTGGCCACGATCCAAAATGGCTCGAATTTTATCCACTCGTGTCATATAGTAGAAGGGCAACCAATCGCCATTGAGATCGAAATGTACCTGCTGTTGCTGCTGCTGACCCTGCTGAGTCCCGGATGAGGAAGCTCCACTTGCTGTTGCTGCTCCCCCCGCTCCACCACCACCACCACCACCTCCGGTTGTGCCCGTCGTTCCGGTCGTCGTTGCTGTTGTTGTCGTTGTCGTTGTCATGGATGTGCTAAGCATATTGACTGTCTGCTGGTTTAACTTAAAGTAGACCCAACCCTCCAGTTTATCACCTCCAATGCCATTGCTGGGCAAGCCACTGCAATTCAAGCAGAAACATATTGGCTCCAAGCGACTATCAAAGAAAGCCTGCGGCAGAACCAGTGAGGCACAGAAACGTTTCACTTGCTTCAAATACTCGCAATCGTTTTGCTGTTGCTCCAAGCTGGAAGGCGCCGCCGTGGCCGAACGCAACGATTCGGCACGCTGTTGATTCAATGAATTTGTTGTTGTATCCACCGATTCCAATGAGTTTAATGAGGGCAAATCCAATGCCTGATCTGGCATTAAATGATGACGTGTATATTCATTCTGTTGCAGCTGCTGCAGCAGTAATAAATGATTCATATAATCAATTTCATCATCTTCCAGAACATTATCGCCAGCTCCCCCATTAGCTCCCGCTCCCACTCCAACTCCCACAGTAGCAGCCGCTACCAATTCATTGCTCAATTCACGCTCATTATTAATGTCCACATCGATATTATTCTCCAATTGCTCGGTGGTTGATGTTGTGCCAGCTATTGTTGTTGTTGCTGTCGCTGGCTCACCCAACGATCCAGAAGTGGTTATGGCTGCATTTGAGGATAATGGCAATTCGTCATATTCTTTGTTTGTATCATAGACAATTGAATTGCTTAAATGTTGTGGGAGATTCGTAGACAGATTTGCTGCTGCAGTTGATGATCCTGCTGCTGCTGCTGCTGATGATGATGACGGTGGTGCTGTTGCTCCTCCTGCTCCAGTGTTGTTTGTTGTGGTTGCCCCAGCTGCTGATGCTCCCGCTGCTGTTGTTGTTGAGGTATTAAGGGAATTTTGGAAACGCTGAGTACTTTGACTGCGTTGTATATTGAGATTTGTATTGTGCTGCAGTTGCAAAGATTCACGCAAACAACTGAAAATGAAAGAGAAGGCAACAATAAGGTCAGGAAACTTATTTTACTTTCTGTTTGGACCCACCATGTAGATGAAGAACCACCCAAATCATTACGTTGCTGCTCCAATGTGCGATTCTTAATCGATATATTTAACAATAGATTCTCCGAAACGCTTTCCATCACCGAACGTGTCCTGTGAAATGGATTAGCATTGAAATTCATATATAATCCTGTGATTAGTTAGTCGAAAATTTCACTCACATGGCATTTGAAGGCGCTGCCGACGTAGAAGGACCATCTCTGGCACTATCGCTCATCGGCTCGGTCTCCTTCTCCTTTTCATGCATCTCTAGGTGAGCCTTTTCGCATTGCTGCGGCATTCCATTATCTAATTCGAGGGCTTCGGGGGCTTCTAGTATCGGCGTGCCATTGGCATTGTTGCCATTTCGAGTCGCATCATTTCCAGTTATAAGTGAGATCTTTTCACATTTTCCATAGATATCAAAGACGGGATATACATGTCCTGGCAGTCCGGTGGCTAAATCCTCCAAATTTGTTGAACCAACCATAATTACTGAAACGGGGGAATAAATGTTATACTAATTAATTAACCAAATTCATAAGGATGGAATGAAATAAAATTCATATCGGAACGGTTGAATTTTTCGTTTCAATTAAACCTCAGAAAATTAAGAAAAGTTTATTGATTCGTTTCTTTTTACTATCTGAGGTCAATCTCTTGTTGATTCTCAAGTACCATTCTTCTTTGTTTGAACTATTGGGGTCATTGGGGCAAGGGGGGGTATTCTTTGTACTTACTCAGCATGCCGGCATGCGTCAGGGTCAATGTGATGACTGTGCCCACTTGAATGTGCTCCAGAGCTTCACCATATTTTGATGCCATCACTTGGCCATTGATGTTCACATAGTCATTGGTGGTTAGCCAGCAACTGCGTTTGCAATTGAGCAAGGAGATGGGCAACGTTTGTGGACTGGCCGAGAGGACACCCAAGCCGAGTGTGCCACGCCATTTATTATTGAGGGCATCGACTTTAATGCTTATGCTCTCACCCTTGCACAAAGGTTTATTAAGGCAGACAATGGCCTGATTGTAGGACTTGATTCTTGCGGCACTGCGTCGATCATCGGCGAGACGTATGTGTTTCTGTGTTATATCCACAAATTCATAGTTCTGGGCCTCCGAGTCAATTGATTCGAGCATTGAGCTATCTTGTTTATTCAAAGGATCCATGCCAAAGTCCATGGAATCCTGTAGACGAAGACTACAAGGACGCAAGGGTGAGCCCGCGGGGCCCTGAGATGATATCACCTGAACACCCATTGTCGAGCCACGCAGCTCAACAACCACATAGACATCATTGGGTATATTTTGGAATTGTATATTCACATTCTCTGAATTGAGAAGCATATTCAAGGAGTTTTCCACACGTTCCAATGTGATGCGATCATCGCATCGTAGCCAGGCCAATGAGGCCAAAGAACGTTGCAGGCAGCTGGAATTAAAGCGAACTTCATTCCCGCTGACATACCAGACATTGGCGGGAATGCGCTTAATACTAGTTGGTAACTTCTTGCGTACACTTTCATCACTCAGATTGAGATCCGTGATGCCTATGCTGAGACAGCCTATAAAAAAAGGGGAGAGAGAGATAGATGAAATGCTGGGCAAGTGTGAGAGTATTTACTTACCCGCAAACATGGGATTAATCGAGGTCAATTTGATTTCAAACGGTGATCCCATACTCAAGGGATGCTCCGAAAAGACCAAACAATGCGAAAGAGCAGCCGATGGGCCAATAAATCGTGTAGCTTCTGTCCAATCTTTGGTTAAACTAACATTACCCGATACACACGTCCAACGATGTTTCGTTTCTAATGCTCCCGGATGATGTTGTATCACAGAGGTGGCCTGACAACTTTGCGAATTCTCACTGGTCGCATAGGGTGCTCTAATATCCAGTTGAGTCTGTGTCAGACTCACCTGCGCACACTGGCCATAGAGATCGATAATGGCATAGATATTGGGTGCATGGCATTCGCATGCCGGCCCCTGATCCATTCCGTTAACAAAGAAATGTATAAAATCACCATTACGCATCACACCGACCCTCGTATTGGGTCCCAGAGTGTCCAAGTCTATGAGAACATTCGTGCGTATGGTTTTACGATTATGAAAGATCATGGAGCCACACAGAATGATCGTATCATTCGCCTCCAAATCGGTGGCATTTGGTGCCAATTGAATGTCTTCGGGCCGGGTGCCCGTCACCCCGATTTCTATGTTGCCCGACCAATGGCGTACCATTGTCTCGAGTTCCACTTCGAAGAGTTCACGCTGACGCAACGGGCGATTGCTAAAGACAATGGCATCATTGAACTCGGCCAATGAATTGGGACGTGATGCAGTCAATCCACTATTCGATATGCCCGCATTCGCACCATGTATACTATGAAAACGTAATGGAACTTCGCTGTACAGCGTAGTATTTGAGATTGTTGAGTTACCCGTGTCGGGACTGCCACATTCGGAGGTATCCACAATGCTGGCCTGGGCAGCCTGACCATAAAGATCGATTACTCCATAGACACGTTCGGGTACATTGGTAGCCGCTGGACCCTGATCGACACCATTAACCCAAAAGTGAAGAGTGCCATCATCTTTGCGTACAACACCGACACGATCGCCCACTTGAAGCCGATCAAGATTTTGACCATATTGCTCGATGACAGTGACACCATTCTGCATGACACCATTGCCAGTCATCATCCAGGTGCCAGATCTAAGAAAGAGACGATATATTAGTTTAAATTCCAGATTGGTGATGATTCTGCCTAACTTACCGCACATTTGTCATGGTAAAGGGAAAATCCAGTTCATCGGCTGTGTGTGTGGTAACGCCCATTTCAACGGAACCAGCCCATTTGGTGACCACACGTTCCAGACGCACCTGAAACAGTTCATTGGGACGCAAAGTGCGACGAGTGAGAACCACACCATTATTGAAATCATCGGCAGCACTGCAATAGACAAATTTCAATCAAAACAAACAGAAAATGGGAGTCTCTATAGAGAGATAGACTCACTTGGGACGTAGAGCAGTGCGTCCACTTTGCGTGACTTTGGCATGAGTGCCGCATATATGATGAAATGTTAAACGATCATCGTTACGGGCAATGGCTCGTGTACTGGATATGGTTTCACTTAGACCACTTACGGCACCAGCCACTTGCATTTCACTCTCTGGGCTGAGTAGACTCAAAGTGGGTGTACCCGATTGTTGCTGCTGCTGGTGGTGATGTTGATGATGGTGCTGATGATGCTGCTGGTGCTGCTGCTGCTGGCTCTGTATGCCTGCTAGAGTCATGCCAGCAGCCACAATATTATTACGTCTAGTGACCAAATTCTGTTGCTCACGTTCATCACGATCCACAATGGTTACTTTAATGGTCATGCCATATAGATCGATGACACCCCACAGTGTGTTGGAGACACGGGTGGCAGCCACCCCTTGATCTTGGCCATTGATATAGTAATGCAAATTACCATTGGATTTACGCATCATTCCAACACGATCACCTTCCCTTAGCTCATCCAAATTGAATTCTCCGTATTGACGGCGCGTGCCCTTGCCATTGGTTAGGATGCCGCATCCGGACATCATAATGGTGCCCGAACGCATATTGGTCATGGTGGCAGGAAAATGCAGAACCGTGGGATTATGTGTGGTCACACCAACTTCAATGGATCCCGACCATTTGTCGACTAACTTATCGATGCGTATTTCAAATAATTCATTGTCCCTAAGCGGACGATGGGTCATGACGACACCATTATTGAACTCATCCAGGGGACGACGTCGTTCACCGGAACGAAAATTTGGTGATAGTTTCACCAATGAGCCACAACGTGTATGGAATCGAAGGCGATCATTGATATCGTAGACAAAATCCGTACCATTTGTGGTGCTACCATTTCCATTGAGATTGAGACGCGACAAAGCATCCAGACTAGGAGCACTTGCCACCTGCTGGTCCACACATACATCAACACTCATAGCGACATCGAGATTCTGTACTACTTGCTGCAAAGGCTGCTGTAGTGGCGAATCTAGAAGCTGCAAACCGAGAATTTAATAAAAAATCTCATCTTTTATTTAAACTTGAACTTACTTCTCCCTCGCGAGGACAGAGTGAAACTTGTACACAGCGTCCATAGAGATCAACTAAAGCCCACAGTGGTTTGGGCATATTTTTAGCAGCCACACCTTGAGATTCGCCATTTACATAGAACACCAAATCATTACCCGATGTCCGCATCACACCCACACGATCATTCTCATTTAGAGTCTCGAGATCAGTGCCATAAAACTCGAGCAGACGTCGACCATTTTTGCGTACATCAATGCCAGACATAACCCAAGTTCCATTCCGCATTGCTGTGGCACAGGCGACCAATTCCAGATCATCTGGTGACTCGGATGTTACACCGATTTCAATACTGCCGCCCCAGGAATGATTCTGTGGAAGCAAGAAAATCCAAATTAGTGGAATTAGACAAAATGACATCCGCAGTGACTCTGTCCAACTTACTTTCTTTTCTATAACAACCTCAAAGAGGACATCGTCCTCTAGCGGCTCCGCACTGAATATCAAGGCATGACTGAAATCCCGCATAGAACGTTGAGCCGAACGATTGCCATTGTAAAGGCGTATGGAACGACCGCAACGGGAGTGAAAACTCTGCATTTGTTGTGCTGTCGTGCTGGTCGTCGTGGCCAACATTGTGTTTATATTCATTTTCAGTCAAGTTGTAGTTTTTCTCCAGTACAAATCAATGGGTTTCCTCCTCCCTATTTGAAACCAAATATATATATATATATGTGTGTGTGTGTGCGCGACACTGGCAAACTATTGGAAATAGTTAACGCACAATTTTCGGACAAGTTATGATGTTATGCGTTGGCATTTGTGCTTAATTACAAGATTTTACATTCTATTTAATAAATATAATCAAAAATTTGCAAACTAAGATATTACATTCTATTCAATAAATCGAACCTCCTCGATAACACACACACCGACAGTGCTGCCAGACGTGAAGTGACGTCGTGAACAATTAGCGCGAATTGATAAGTCAGCTAACAGCTGATTGGTATCGATAGCTTCATAAGTTTCGAACATAGACAGATGTTCTTTTGCCGCCAATAATATTTCGAAATGTGAAGAAATTTACTTTAAAATTAAATTGAATTTCTTTAAGAATAATTTAAACAAATATTAAATATATACTAATTTTTAAAAATATCAAAGAAATTTATCAACAAATATAAAAAACATAAAAATAAACAAACTATCGATATATCATGGTGGCATCTGTCATCAAATGTTTCCCCCTACCTCCTCAAGTAGGTAAACACACATTTTATTTCATCGATAGAATCTGTGGAATTCACAGCTCTATTCTTTTGCTTTATATTTAATTTGGGAAAAAAAATTGTATAAATAAACAGCACAAATCGGTAAAAACGTTTGGCAATTCGGTTAATGGCTGCTAAAATGTCGTCCAAATCAACCACGCAACGCCAAAAACAGTTTGACGAGAATCGCAATAAGTCAGGTGCGAATAATAATAACCACAACAAAAACAACAACAAACCCGCGGATTCCCCGCGCTTACAGAAGTCCATGGAACGGCTACAGGTGCAACAGCCAAATGTAAACAGACGTGCAGCTGGCTCCAATTGGCTGGCAGCCACTGCTCCAGCTACCATCACAGCATCTGGTAGTGAAAATCAGAGAGAACAGAAGCCAAACACATCAGGTGGAGGAGCTCCAGATGGACCTCCTGCTATGAGCAAATCTGCTCATAGGCGCTTAAAGAAGAAAGCAGAGCGCAATCGTTATCTGGCCATGGACTGTGAAATGGTTGGCGTCGGCTTCAATGGCAATGACGATATGCTGGCCCGTGTCTCTATAGTCAATCGTAATGGGGATGTGCTTTTGGATAAGCATGTGAAGCCGCGCCAAGAGGTCACTGACTATCGCACAAGTGTATCTGGCATCCGCCCTCAGGATATAGCTAATGGTGAGGATTTTGCTGCCGTTCAGGATGAGGTGGTGAAGCTATTGCATGGCAAAATACTTGTCGGCCATGCCCTGCGCAATGATCTCAATGTGCTGAATATCAAACATCCATATGAACACATTAGGGACACATCCCGTTATAAGCCGCTCTCTAAGGTCGTCTCGAATGGACATACACCTAGCCTCAAGCGTCTCACCTTGGCTGTGTTGGGACAGGAGATTCAAACGGGAGAACACAACTCAGTGGAGGATGCACGCGCTGCCATGGGTATCTTTAATCGCATTGCTGACGACTGGGAGAAGCATCTGGAGAAGCAACAGCAACAGCACCAGCACCATCACCATTACCATGGCCATCATAAATGATATGGCTCTTGGCCTTAGTAATAAGAGATTTATAAAAAATGTTTAGATTTTATTATTTTCCCCTTCTCTTTATCTTTGCCCATTTGCATTTGTAAAACTGTTGTTTAATTGTATAAAGAAGATCTTAAGAATCACTTTGCTCTGATTGTGCTTTAATGTTGTGAATTGCATTGTGGCGTGCCATCAGATCCCGCCAAGGGTCCTCAAGCATTGAGGGATGATAGTACTGAGAGAAGGCGTTACCAGAATCCCTGTGCTGACCACCACCGCCGCCGCCACCACGATGCTGATACGAACGTCCTCGATTGCCGCGACCAAAGAATCTGCCACCTTGTCCCTGGCGCTGTTCGTGAGGTGTTTTGTTTTGATAGAAATGTGGTGTGGATGAAGGGGCTTCCCGGTAATTGCCTCCGCCGTATGCCCTCTTATCTTCGTAGAATCCGAAATTTTGTTGCTGCTGTCCTGGATTTTGTATACCACCCCCGGCATGGTGAGACATGTACTCCGCTGACTGTGAGGGATATTGACCTGGTGTCTGGTGCGAGAAGTTATAGTTGCGACGCGGTGTCCCCATTTTTAATGCTTTTTAAAATAAATTCAAGAATGTCAACAAAACACAACACTTTTGTTTCGATTATTTCGCTGCAGCAAAATAGGGGTTTTTGGTATCGATTGCATGCTCAAAGTATCGATTGCATGTGCCGATTTATCGATTGTATTAATTGTAACTATCGATACTTATCGACTCCTTTGTCGGAGTTCGACTCTTTTGTTGGACTCCATTGCTCGAGTTCGACTCCTTTACCTAATGTTGGTACTATTTTTCACGATTTTTACTCTTTTGCATAACCTGCACTCTTTTGTTGCCACCAACACCAGTGATGTCATTTTTTGTTAGGCCAAAACAGCTGAATCGACTCAAGAAAACAGCTAAAAAAAGCTGAATCTCCGGAGAAAAAAGTCGAAAAAAAGCTGATTTTTAAATATTGAATTTTTTTTACTAGATTTTCAATATCTTCCTTATCGCTCTTATAATATTCCCTCTGTTGTATTTTATTTAGACAGCTGGGTGGTAGCTGGTAATCAAAACAGGATTTGTTTTCTCGGTGCAGTTTTATGCTTAATGCTTTGATTTCTTTCTTAAAATCATCGTCAATTGCGATAGAAACAACTCACCAAATTGAGAAAGTGTAAAATTAAAAAAATTTATATTTCAATTTGCTAAAAAAGCTAGAATTCCCGCCGCCCGCTGTTTTCAAATTTTTCCCGCAATCTCATTTCCAAAACAGCCAGATCTGGCTGGAAATAAGCTGAAATGACATCAGTGAATGGTTGTTTATATTTTCTGGGAGTGCGGTACCATAAAACGTCGTCGTCGCGGAAGAATTTTTTGCCTTCATTTTTTAAACATAATAAATAATAAAGCGAATAATAAATAAATATGCGCTGTCGCTTGCAAATGAAATATAATAAAAAAAATTGCAGCTTGCATTTAAATAAATTCTTTAGGCCAAGTGTGGAATAAAGGAAATACCGTCGACAGCTGCAACAACAACGACAACGACAACAAAAAAGTGCATTCAACTGCAATGATATATATTTTTTTGGTTAATTTTTTTAAACGTTCAAGTCGATAGTGATGCGAATTAATAGATTCAACCAAGGTTAAAAAAGGCACCAAAATAAAGAGAAAAAATTAAGGAAAAGGAGTGCATAAAAAGAAAGAAAAAAGGCGACGCCTTGTTTAAAAAGGAGAGGAGCCTCCGCCTCCGAATCTCTGGCTTTGTCTGTGCATTTGCATTTGTGTCTGTGTTCGCGCGTGTGTGTGTCTACAAGTGTGTGTGTGTGTTTGTATTTGTTCAGCAGCAATTTTTTAAAACAACAACATCAAAAAAAGTAAAAAATTTGCTTACTTTGTCAAATAACAAAATTTTTAATGAACAGCATTTTTAGTCTTCACACATAAAATAAATCACATTGATTGGGTCCCGAATATTTGTTTGGATTTTTTTAAACAAAAATTCACAAGTAACAAACAGAAACAGTAGCAGGAGTAACAGTAACAGGAACAGGAACAGGAACAGGAGTAGGAGCAAAAACAGTAAATAAACGAATCGAGTAGTCGCAGGAGCAGCAGCAGCACCGCTTTGGATTTCTTTAACGAAATCAAAGAGCAACTATCAAGTTGCCCCGAACGTACACGGGAATTCTGTCGCACTGCATGGGGGACCCTTTCGTTAACCCTTAGCACAGCGCTTACAGCGGCCAGCATCGAAGCCGGCGACGAGGGTGGTGGACGAAGTGGTGCTGGACGAGCAGTTGGCATTGGCGCTGGAGGCGCGCACGGCGGAGGAGGCGGCGGCGGCGGCGGTGGTGGTGGAGGTGGTGGAGGAGTTGCTCGCTTTGCCACCATAATGGGTGCAGTCAAATCTCGACCTATTACACAAGCGGATGTCAATCAGGATGCCGATTATCATCATCATCATCAACAACAATTGGATCAACATTCCAGCAATAATCATTCAATGCTCCGCAATGGACATCCGCATCATAATGGCACATCCACACTACAAAAGCTGGATCTACGCTATGACATTGGCTCCAGTTCCCAATATCATCATGTTCGTCAGCCAAGTGTCCGTAATCGTAGTCAACCGCCCATACCCCATTCTGATGAGCTGGATCGCCGATTTGCCAAAGTCTTGGTAAGTCTTAACTGAACTAAACTCCTAATTATTATCTAAGGATTGTTTGGCTCCCAATCCGATTCCCCCCATTCTCCCATTCCTTTGCATTTCTTGCACATGCCTCAGTGTAAGTGTGTGTGTATCTTACTCTGTGTGTGCGTGTGCCATGTGTGTGTGATTGATGACCTCATCGAGTTTACTTCGCTTGAATTTTGTCTCTCCCTCTATCTCTGTCTCTGGGTGTGTGCTTGTTGTGTGTGTGTCTGTTCTGACTTGCAGTCCCAAATCGACAACGTTTCCAAAATGAAGGAGAATATACATACATAAATACACATACAAATATGTATGTGGGTATAGACGCACTGTGGTTGCTTTGCGTTTTCCTTTTTCTGCTTGAACTGCTTGCGAATTATAGGAGAATCCTTAAAAATTACCAGCTTCATGTGTACACTGAAAATCAATCGATATTGAAATCGTTTTATCAGAATTAATAATAATATTTTTAATTTCATAAAGATTCGTCTTACTTATAAAAAACATACTAGCTTGATAGTTATATGAAAACGATATAATTTTTAAATCGCTCTTGAAAATATATCTAAAATTGAATTTAAAATACATTTTTTAAAATCCCGGAAAAAATGGAATTTTTCCAAAAACTTTGAAGAATTCACTTTCCAAAAAGCTAGAAAAAAACCATTGAAATAATCTATTATAAAAGCTATTTTAAATTTTGATCCAATATCCACAATAATTAAGCCTGACTTAAAGCTAAATAATTGTTAAAGATTAATATATACTATATGATAAAATACAAGAAAGTTAGGGATTACGTACCGAAATAAAATATTGTCAAACACTAATAAAAAGGTTTAGGTATTATTTTGTCCTTAACATGATAATCCTAAGCCAATTAAAAGTCTTCAAACTGCTTCTTGGTATAAAATTTCAAATACACACATGTATACATATATGGAATTTAGGTGAAAATATAATGACGACATCAACAAATATGTTTTCTTAATATTTTAATCATCCCATCATCAAATGGTTTTTTTTTTGGTCTGGCACGAATTCTGTGAGTTTTATGGTGCAATTTTACGACCAAAAATTAATGAATCATCCTAAACAAGAAAATTTCGTTTTCCACTAACATATCAAAGATCTTTTTCACAAAAAAAATAAAGGATACTCAATCGAATCGTTTTAATCTAATCAAATTCTTATGCCAAAAAACATCTTCAAAAGAGAGAAAATCAGAGAGAGAGAGAGAGAGAGCGAGATAGAATTGAATCAAACCCGTTCTCATATTACTACTCACAACACTCCCCGGGCTCAATATGTGTACTTGACTCTGACGATGGATGAGAATGGCGATAAGTGAGAATTTGAGCTGAGGCATATATACTATAAATAAAGATTTTTCTTGTTGTTGTGAGAGGGAGAGAAAGAGAGAGAGACTGGGAGATAGAGATAAGCCAAAGCAACCAACCGCCAAGCATCATCGGCCCCAGCTTGGATGAAGTGAGTCAGCCGCATCTCTCTATAGCTTGAGCTGAGCTGAGCTGAACCTGGCGACCAGATGATGTTAATAGGATGATTGCTGCTGGATGATACAGGGGAGACGCATACAGGGAGGGGAATCGAGAGCGGAAAAGAGGGCGACATTCGATCAATTTGCTTTAATTGCCATTAGCATGTCGAATTGTGGAGTGGAATAGAGTAGAGACAGCAACAACAACAATTGTGGGTCACACTCATTTGTTATAGTTTTATGACGGTCAAAAACTGTATAGCTTTTTGCTTTTGCGCCCCATTATCTAGTCTCTTTGTCTCTTGTTGTTGTTTTCTTGGCTTTTTTTTTCTTTTTGGCAATCCAAAAGCTGGCTCCATTGCTTAATTATGTAGACTTGTTTATGGTAAAGTGTGTGTGTGTGCTCCCCTAAGTGCTGCTGGAGGAGATTTGTCTTTATTTTTTTTTATTGTAAGACACGAGACACAAGACACTTGTAATCAACAACATGGTGACGAGGTTCTTCGACTGATAAGCAATCAAACGACCATTGATGTCGACAATCTTGACCACAAGAACTGTCTCTCTTGGGTAGATTTCGGAAATTTCGTAATGAAGAATTAATTTGCAATATAAGAATATTTGATAAGTGTTAAAATTGAAGTGGCTCTCGAAAACACACCATAAAAATGAGGGTGAGAAAAAGAGAAGAAATGGCTCTCTCCCTTCTTAGAGTAGCAGCCCTTTAGCTCTTAGCTAATAGAAATTCCCATTTTACCCATAGGCAAAAGTTCAATCAACCCACACACACACACAAATCTAAAACACAACAGAGAAACAGAGAGTCGAGAGTCTCTACATCGTCATCGTCGTCTACTCGTATAACCGGAAACATGTGCAGCCACTGCCACTGCGCGCATCTAATCAGAGAGACACACCAAAACGCAAATTCAGAACGCAGCAAAAAATATGTTTGTAGTAAAGTTTTTTTTTTTTTTTTGCAATGCTATTTATAAACCCCATGAATCAGTCGGCAAAACAATACACAAATTGCTTGCAATTGAATTGAAAAGGCGCCTTTTTTTTTTGTTTTGCCTCCGGCTCAGCACTCACCAATGGCAAGGTAAACATAAATTAGCTAAGCCCAAAGCCAAAGAGTCGGAGTCGGAGTCGAAGGTAAAGGCATGCCCCATCCATCCAATGGCAATGAATGGTAGGGGCTACCGAAATGGCAAACAAACAACAAACCTCTCTATATGTATACACATCAAACACACACACACACACAACTCAATAAGTAAATACTTCCCAAAATGCGCGAAAAAAAACGACAACAAAATATTAAACACACCACAACAACACCAAAACCCCAATGGAATTATTAGGGTAAACAAAATAAAGTGTGACAAAGTTTTTATATTTTCCATTATTATTTCACATGTACCCTTGAAAAAAAATAGAAAGAAAACATTCCTACATTATATGGTATATTGTATACTACAACTGTATACATAGAAATAAATTTCGCACTTTATTTTCGTTGTGGGATAGCATACAAATACATATATTGCAGACGTCGGGGTCACCAATGGTAATAATGAAAGCTTAGGGCAAGTTGTGCCTTCACGTCGGGGTCACCAAATGGATTTTTAAGGGCAACAACGCCTAATGCTGCTGTGCGCATTCACTTGAAAAGCTTAAGGCAAATTGCCTACCCGTCGGGGTCACCAAATTAACTAATTACCTGCAACGTACACAACAAAACAATTTAGTAATTAGAAATTAAGGCAATAAATTTGAGAGAAACTTGCACACGTTGACCAATTGATTAATAGATAATTGACAAGATCGTCGGGGTCACCAAATCGTAAGAACTTGTTTAAGCTTTTGATCGACATATGTAATTCTATATGCAACTTAAGTTATGAACTGTTATATATCTGACCTTGAACATTGAAGGTTAACAGAAGCTAGGTTTCATTATTATATATGACTGTTCATATATTTATTTATATACATACATATATGTATGTACATAGCCAGCTAATCAGGCAAAACCACAAAAATGTCGTTGTACATTTTATCCCATTGCAAACAGAAAAAATGTTTAAAAGTAAAAGTCATAAAAATTATACTGATAAGCTTAAAAGCTGCCAACTCCTTTGTTTTTTTCACTTTTGTTTCTTGCTAGTTTATGATTTTAATAATTATTAATAGTTTGTTAATTATATGGCATTATTATTTTATGAGCATTATGCTTAATAGGCTTATCTTAATGGCTCCAACTGGCACACACCTCTTTCAGCGTGTGTGTGTGTTTGGTGGCATCTTGTGGGTGTCATTAGACTAAACCACATGAAATCCTCATTAGTTTACACAAGCTTTCACAATGAAACGACTTTCACTCACTTCGACCATTTATTAATCATCGAGAATATGATAAAACAATTGCGCTTTAACGTCAAACTTGGTTAAAGTCTCTCTGTCTCGCTATCCTAATGACATATTTTCATGTCATCAATATTGTTTGTAACGAACAATGACGACCTAAAAGATACCCATTAAAAGATACACATTATTTGTTTGGAGAGATAATTCTTTGCCAAAATGTTAATGTTAATAAACTTTGTTGATTCAAGTGCACTTTACTATAAACAAATGGTTTGACTTGTTTAGACATTTAAAAATCTATTTTATTGTATAGAACAATATATGAGATCATCCCAAGTGAGAGTGAGATAATTTGTTTCCCTTTTTTACGAGTGATTCTTAAAATTAGGTAGGGAAGAGTGCTTAGCTGTGGGCCCAAAGAGTTCAGAAATGAAGCCAATTCCGAAAGAGGGGGCCCAATTATTTACAAGTTTCCCACAGAAGAGTCTCTATTATATAGCTTTTGATCGTTTATTGATTTTCCAACAATATGTTTCGTTTTACATTTGGTGAAGTTATCTATCTAAACACTCATTCCTACTTCATTAATGGCATAATGAATGTTCATTGTAAGATCGCAACTATCTACCCTATTAGTGGTTTTTGTCCCTGGTTACAGGGTGTGAGACTAAAACCACAGACACACACACTCTATAAGAAAAAAAAACAACCGCAGCTGCAATTGATGTTATTGTTGGAATTAATACCTCATAGACAACTTTTTGATGACTTTGTCAGAGCCAACGTCAGCGCCGATTTGAAGAGGATTGCACATGGTCAGCGGCATTATACAGATATCTCTGTATATACATACATATATGTATGTGTTTGCTAGATTTCTATGTGAATCAGTTCTTTTTTCTCCCTCGTTATCTTTTCTTGTATTATAAAGCAAAATCCCATCATTGCCTTTTCACTTCCTTGCGGTCTGCAAAAAAGAAGTCGAATTAAAGATAAAGCAAAAGAAATATGATTGCATCTGTTTTTTTTTTCTTTACATGCTAAATGACTTTAGACTTAATGGGAACTTTGAAGAACTTTGAATCAGCCTAGGAAACTGTAAAGAACATTAATTTCTTGCGTTGTTCGTTCTCTAGGCATTTAATTCGTCTTTTTGTATATTTCCGTTTTGTGTATATAGTACTTTCGATTGAACTGACTCATTTGTTCAATAAATTGACTCATAGAAAACATACAATAACCACAACAACCACATGGCATTACTTATTCAGTACACGCATTCAAAAAATCACTCTATAAATAAATAAATCAGTGAATAATTGAAACAATTTCAGATTATACTCTATTCCTCATCCTAACATGTGGTTAAAATAATCAACAGGATGATTAATTCGACCACTAAGCTTATATTTGAAAAAAAAAATATATATAAAAAACCCAAGGGAAACTTTCTCCACTTATCATTGGATTGATTTCTTTATGAGGTCCTAAAAATATTTTCAAACCATTTTCTAAGAATAAAATATTTCATAAATTCTTTCTTTCTATATCTCGTTCTTCCTGTTTAATTGCAAATTGTTACTCTCAATTTCCTTTAATTTCTTGGAACTATTCTGTTTGGTTTTATATATCTTTTCTATGCCTAAAGAATTTGTTGTTCATGACAAATGATTCGAATCTGTAATAAATATTATCTACAATTATTAGGAATTTGGTTTTTACTGTTTACAAACAAAGGGAAATAAGCTGTTAGTAAATAATGTTAATAACAAATTCTAAAATTCCAGTTATGCCAATATATATATTTATAAACATTAAGGGTATTCGTACACATAAACAAAGCCTTAGATTCTTTTCTTAAGAAAATTTATATAATATTTATAGATAGCGTTTTATTTATCTATTTATTTAAGAATATTTCAAATTTTTTTAAACTATAAACCAAAAATAAAGGAAAGTTTAAAGTATAATGTCCAATCCTCGAACCACATATATACATCCTTTCTCTCGCTGAAATTTCTTATACTTTATTGCTAAACTAATCCTGATTTCTACTCCAAATAGGTTAGGTGCATGTAGTAAACCCTTAACTTTATGTCATGTTTTAACTAAACTAAAGTTTGAGACTATAACACTCTGAGGTAAACCCTAAGACGTTGAGAGATTTGAGTTCCTCGGTGGGTGGTCTTATTTACATATGTATATGATAGTAAAAGCTGTCCAATTTAAACTATGTAATGACTTCGATTTACCCTTTAGCCACCTTTGCAATGAGTTTATGCGATAGTAATATACCATACAAGCTTGTCCACATTTGACAAAAGCGTAGAAAATATGATAAGTAATTGGCGGGAGCGGGAATCAGCAGCTCTTTTATCCCCTCTACCTCTTTATGCACACACTCTCTCATACATGTTGAAAATATTTAAATTGCGTATCCGGTGAGACAAGCGACTTCGCTTCCCCTTACCTCCACATTGAATATTTCATTGAATAAAAGAGCAAGGGGAAAAGAGATAGACAGAGTAAGAGGATGGGTGTAATGTCGGAGGTGTAGTAGAGGGGTAGTGGGGAGTGCTTTGTTGACTTATTATACTTTATATACATAGTTTTTTATTTATGTACAATATTTCTTTTTTTCTCAATTTCATTTGTCCAAGAGTCAGAGCGTAACGTACAATAATATGAATGGAATACAAAAAAAAACAAAAAGGGTGGGGCAGAGATTGGGCAAGGGGTCAAAGGGGGGATGGGTAATAAGGAAGAGGGGGTCGCAAACAATAATTATTCAATAAATTTGTGCAATAAATATATAAACAAAGTGCCGGTTGGGCACGTTCATTCTTTAAGATAATTCAAGCAATTGTTTACCTTAATTAACACACAGCTCAAGATGATGGGAAGACTCTGATCAACTATATATATATATATATGCCATAATTGACTGTGAAAAGGCAAAAAACAATAAACAAAAGCTAATGCAGTTCATTAGAGCTATACGAATAATAATCATAAATCAAGTCAAGGTGCGAAAATGTTATAGTAAAAAAAAAAACAAAAGTTTTTTTGCGTTTTGCATTTCATTTAATTTTTTGTAAAATCTCTTTTCGTGATTAAGTTGAAAACAAAAGCGTAATATGGAGAATTATTCATTTAATTTTTTGCTATTTTGTAATTGCAATCGAAACAAAAAATTTGTGTAATATACAGGGTGTAATATAAGTTTTAAGACAGACAGGGTAAAGTTTTTTAAGTAAGATTTTTGATTTGCTCATTAGTAGAAAGGAAAAGAAAGGATATAAAGAGGAAGCTTAAGGTAATAAAAGACTTTTATTTAATTTGATGTGTGTTTGGGGTGAAAAACTTTAAATATCTTTCTAGAAACGAGATATTCAATTCAAAATTCCGATAATTCTCTTAAAATTTAAGAAGAATCCAATGAGATAATATCTTCACGGTCCTAAAAAGGTGTTCAAAACTCTTGAAGTAGTTCTTTTTTCGGTAGTGAAAATAACTTCAAGTTTACTTTAAACAGCCACAACTCATCATCATGCTGATCAGGATTATATACATACATATGTACATATAGAGAACATTGCTACTTTATATGGCTTGTTGGCATCGTTTTAATTTTTTGGGTTTTTATTTGCATTTAATGTGTTTATTTACGTTAGACATTTTTATTTTGGCAATCAATTGTCGCTTTAGATCACACCCACACCCACACACACACACACACCTTACCATAAATGGATTTTTTAGCCCGCACCTTTCTCCTTTTGTTTCCCCTTTCCTCTTACCATCATCATCTTCATTTTGGTTATGCTGCACTGTGTGTTGGCACTCCAATTAGAACTTTTGGATGCAACAGCAGCTGCACCCCAAAAAAGATGTAAGAAAAAAAGGTGAAAAAGTAAATGTAAAACCCTAAATTAAAGTCACGTAAGCATATTTGCTGATTTCATTATGGCATTCTCGTAAATAAGTAATAAATGATGTGTACATTTTGGTTTTTGTTTTTTTTTTTCATACCATTTTTTGACACAATGAGTGCACATTTGGTTTTTGAGGAAATTGTTGTTGTTGGCTGCTGCTGCTGATGCTGATGCCCTGAATGAATAAATGGATACGTAGTTGGTTGGTTGCTTGAATAAAATACTCTGGCGATGGCACATATATTTACTGTATTCAGTTTTGTTACGGTTGAGCGAACCTTTTGGCTTCATCATCATCTTCATTATAATCATCATCAATGGTAGTCACAAGTGCGTTTTGCTCCCTTTGCCATAGTCGTCTCTAATCATGGAACTCTAAAAAGATTGTCTCTCTTACTAAGTTACTAAGTTTACTGTTTACTAATGTCGACAAAATTAAAGCAATTCTTTAGAAGTTTCTGCAAATTCTTAGTTTGTGATAAATTCGAAATTTCCAGGCTGAAATATATGAAATTGTTAGGAACTCATAGGATTTCATACGAAAATGTCGAATTAAAAATATGCCACCAAGTTTTATTATCAGCTGAGTTTGCTAAAACCTCCAGAGTAATAACGGCCATGCCAACGCTAAAACTAGTTGGGAATTATAACTAAATAAAGGGCAGAGTCGATAACAGCAGAGAATCCCATAAAAACAAAGATGTTTTATCTAGAATATATATTGCAACCGTTAGGACGATCAATTGATAATGCAATAATACATATAACTGAC
Organism: Drosophila willistoni; assembly: GCF_018902025.1. NCBI lineage: Eukaryota > Metazoa > Arthropoda > Insecta > Diptera > Drosophilidae > Drosophila > Drosophila willistoni. Next base: position 10,006,201 of record NW_025814057.1, read on the forward strand.
CCACAATATAAAGCTATTTGCTTTTCTTTGAGTGTTATCAACCAATATTTGTCCAAGATCTAAGAGAACTCTTTAAAAACGATGGAAAACTTGCTGTGTGTGTGTTTAGGTCTAATGAAAGCTTTCCATTTGCCTGATTACCCCCTTCTCCTAGCCAGGTGTGCGTGTGTGGTGTGTGCTTTTCTCATTTGTGTTGATCAAACGTTTATTTACTCAATCTTTAAGTCACTTATTTCAGCTTCACCTTCTTTACTTTGTTACTTACTCTTCTCTCTTTTTCTTCTGTTTTTGTTGTCTAATAGGCTTCCATGGATTTGCCACCGGACAAAGCGAAACTCTTACGCAACTACGATGATGAGAAGAAATGGGACATGATATGCGATCAAGTAAGTTGTTATAACATTTAAGTAACTTCCCATTAATAATGCGTTAAATTTGATTTATACGTTATTATTATACATACATACATACATATATATTTTGCCATGTCTCTAAGTCGCTTTTTATCAACAAACTAACTCCCCGAACGCAATAAACAAACTTCCTGTTTTCCTATATATCTTTTATATACCAGTATGTATGTATATGTATAATTTTTGCAGATTAACGTATTGCACTTTGGACTTTTTTAATAGAGTGGTTTTTTAGCAGCAAGTAGTCTGGTCGGTCAAGAGAAGGGGGGAGAGATTGGGTCAACGCCTAAACAAAAATTTAACTCAGTTTAGTGCCTTGAGTGGTGGAGTAGATTGGAATGGTGATTGAGGGGGGGAGGGGCTATGGAAGGCGACACCTTGAACGCGCGCCGACGCTGACCTTTAGGCGACTTCTAGAGGCGGAGTTGAGATAAACAGACAGAGAATGAATAGCGAGAATTGAGTCGTTCTCCTCCCTCTCCCCTTGCCTAGTTGCCTTCTTGTAATTAACTATGCCAAATGGCAGTTTGCGCCATAATTGTTAGTCATATACATATAGTACACACACTCATACATTTATGTGTCTGTCTGTCTATGAATGTAAAGTAGGTTTATGCGTATATGTACGTATTTTGTCATTTTGTAGCTCAATTAAATTTCAAAATCAACAGAAAATTTACTTTGATCTAAGTTGATCTGGAATGTAGTAAAGTTAATAAATTCCAAAGCTGTAAGATGAAATTTCGATGTAAACTTAAAATTTACCATTTCAAAAGGAGAGGTCTTAGAGGACTTTTTCAGATATATTCATTCTGTAAACTGTATACAAAGCATTAAGTGAGTTAAGTAAATGATGGAAGAACTTTCTGTTTGCATAAAATGTTCACAATTCAATCGGTTCTGTCTTTATACTTTGTTTTTTTAACTCTTAATTGCGCTATAACTATAATTCCATTCATTTCGAAGGGTCTTAAAAAACTTTGTTTATTTTTATATAAAAGATTATCTACAAAACAAATATACATATGAAAGAGCAAGGTCACGGTCAACATTTTTGATATGAATAAAGCTATTAAAGAAATGTAAACAATTTGCAAAGTCAGTCTGATAGTTCATTGGAACCTTTAAAAAACTAATGGGAATACTGGGAATTGAAAAGATTTTTGTCATTTAAATTACTACCCACCGATTGTCGACCGCCATGAAAGCTGTCGTTCGTCTTATCTCGCTAATTGAGCATATACAATTGAAAGTTGTAATTTATTATATTATTTCACTTCCTTATCTTGTGAGAAAGCACAGAGAGACGGAGAGAGAAGTAGAAGAAGTAGTAATATATAATATACATGTCTCCTCCTCCTCCTCCACCTCCCTCAATACATTATTCTTCATGAAATATGTGACGAAGGGGTGTGCGTGTGTAGCTAGGGAGGGGGAGATGGAGAGGGGAGTCGGCTTGGAACATCATTATTCAGTGCGTGCTTTTTGGTCGCAAAATTTTTGTTTGATGTCACACGAGTTTATTGCTTTGAAAATACTGCAAAATGGACACTTAAACGCTATTTTCGCTTGTTGAATCCGCAAAATGGCGTTAAACGACGAGAGAGACACACATTTTATTACTTCTATAAAATATATATCAAACGAAATGAAATCTAGAATGACAACAGCGACGACTTAGTAATAAGTTAACGAGTGGGCAAGGCAGGAGGTGAGGTGGAGTGATGAGGAATTGGCTGATGTGTGGGTGGTATATATAGGTGGAGCCGCCAGACACGCTCATCCAAAAAAAAAAAAGCAAAAACAAATGTATAAACGGATGTATATACACATGTCTGATGTATGTTTAATCCATGTCGACAAATCTACATTGCGTGCCTGCTGCTTACTGCCTACTGTCTACTACTGCCTGCTGCTGCTGCTGTAGTGTTTTGGGAGTTATGACGAAACTATTAAAGTGTGCACCAGAGCATGAGCATGCCTTGCCTTGCCTTGTTTTGCCTAGCTCGGTCACATATGTGTACCGTGTACGGTGTACCGTGGTTATGGCTACAACTACGTCGGCGGATACGCGCCTGCTTTGGACTGCGGATTGGCTGTTTGGCTGTTTGGCTGTTCTGGCTTGGTCATTAAACTGGGTCACTGAATTTTCAAGAGCTGCACCTAGAAAAAGAAGAAAAAAAAAATACAAATTCGCCATAGGCGTATTGTAAGAACTAAAGAATGTCTCAAAGAGAGCCAATATACAGCCGACAATGGGTAAAGTGTTGAGCCCCATGAGAAAGGCGGGGGTGTGGCGGTGGGGAGAGAAAGATGCAGCGTCAAAAAAAAAGTTACTGCCATACGATAAAATATCATAAACACCCAAACAACAACTCCGACTTTGGTTGTCGTCGTCGTAGTCAACGCCGGTTCCTTAGCCACCGCCTGCATGCCAACAGACCTGTTTTCCATAATACAAACTACTACAGACTCGGCACACACCACACCACACCACACACACACATCACTCATACTACACACATCACTGTGGGTACTGGCGACTAAAATCACAGTAAAACCTAGACCGAGTAAAAGAAAGAAAGTTCTTTCTAGCACGTTTAGCAGGATATTTCCTGCAATTCGTGCTAAAAATGGACATTAAGATGGGAAAATATTTCCTTAAACGTGCCCAACATTGAAAATGATAACTAGCCATTCATCAATTGTTTTCTCAGATAAGTTTTTTCTTTTTTTTTAAGCAGGTAGCTACACTTTAGAGAATTTCGAGCCTACATTTCAAATAGAATACTTAAATGTTCTTCTAATTAAAAGTCTGTGTTTATGTGAAAATTTTAAGCTATAAGACACTTGAAAAACTCCTTGCTCCCATAGTTAAATGTTAAGAAAATTGTTTTTGGCCCACTGTAAGACCACTTAAGACCCAAGCTCTTAAGCTAGAAAATGAATGAAACTGCATGAAAACCCCACACACAGACAGACAATGGGACAACTCGTCAAAGTGGAGGCGAAGTAGTTGACTCTCTCAACACAATAACAATAACAACAACTCCAACTCCTTGCTTGAGTGTAGACGACGATCCCAGCCAATCCTCCAATCCACCAACTTCTTCAACTCTTCTACTTGCTCCATGTAGGAGCTGCTGCCAACCAGTGACAAAATGCAAATTATTATGACTGCGATAAATTGCAGTTTTTAATCGCTTGCCTTATACCTGGTTTATACTATATATATATATATGTAGGTATAAATGGTGGTATATATATATATTCATTTGCTTTCATTTTGTTGCTCCATGACGTTTTGGTTTTTGGTTCGACTAGGAGGAGGAAAAAGAATCAAACTGGTTTTCTTTTTTTTATACTTAGTTATTTTGTTTTTGTTTCTTTCTCTAGTTATTTGTGTGTTGCACAAACCAAAACCAACCCACACATAGTTTCAGTTGTGTTGTTGTTGTTGTTGTGAGGCATAGTAGTAAAAACCGAAATACACAAACATGTATACCACGCTTCATGCTTAAAAACACTTCAAAATGTTTTAAGTTAGGCAAGCCAACCAGCCAACAGCCACCAGCCAGTCCAATAGTCCGCCAGTCAGTCAGCCCATCCATCGATGCGGTGCGGCGTTGGGATGTGATGCCATGCGATGCGATGCGATGTGATGCTTATGTGATTGCCAGAGGGAAATACAAGAGGGTGTTCGGCCAGGGGCACGGGGTGATGGGAAGGGTGAAGAAAACTGTAAACATGTATGCACAAATATGCAGTTAAGCCAAAAACAAAAAAACTCACACACAAAAAACCAACAAAATAACAACTTCAAAGCGTAGAAAAACAAAAGTAAAAGCCGCTATCGACTGCATAAAAAAGTTTATATATTTGTATGTAGATATTGTGTTTAAGTATAAGGGTAGATCTTGGGGATACCCTGCAATAATGGTAGCTACTCCATAAAATAAACATTTCTCAAAGATATTTTATAGATAGGTACTTTATTCTAGCTTTTGCGGAAAAGTCCATCATTTATAACGTCCCTTTAAAAAGAAAAAAAAGGTTTATAAAATTTGCATTATAGTCAGATAGATCTTATGTTCATCTTATCTTCTGTAGATTGATTATATGTAGGTCCTTACCTTTTAAGAATTCTTACAAATAGAAGAAAATACTAAACTAGGTTGGCCCTGTGCCCAATATATCAATATGGACCTTTTTATTCTTGAGTGATGCCTCAAAAGACCTTTAAAGGGAGTTATAGAAACGAGATCAGGGCTGTGAATGTATATTTCCTTATATACACAGGCATAAGGACATTGAAAACTAAAACTTTTTAAAAGATATAATATAGTTTTTTGAAAATTGCTAATTGGTTTCAAGACTTAACTTAACTTTGGTTTATAGATATTACAGGGTAATATATTTAAGGCACTGCTTACTCAGCCAATATTCAAATTAGTTTGTTTCTTTATAGTTATTCAGATATTTGCCAACTATTGCGGGTTGGTTAGCTTATTGAACGATGACTTTGCCAATTGAGGGAGGTGTGGAGAGTGTTGCAAAACATAACAAAAAAATTTGCTGCAAGTTAGCTGATAATTAAGCAGTAAAAGTTTCTTTCCCTTACATCTTTCACTGTAGTAATTAGAAACTCGGAACAATGGTAATCAATGTAACGAGCTGTTAAAATAAATAAGATAAGATTTGTTTTGTTTTCTCAGATAATTCGTCTCGTTTTGCCATATCTTCAATTAAAAATGGGTTAAACAAAAACCGATAAGTGACTTCAAATCTTTGGCATTTAAATATTCTTATCGGTTAGATAATTTCATGTTGGCAATATATATTTATCTTTAGATTTGGCAGATATAAGTTAGGGGTTTGTCTATCTTATCTTAGAGGTATTTTCAGAAGCGTATGCATATAGATAAGCCAATCTCTTGTAGGTCGTTGACATCCCGCTGATTGAATGCAATTATATATGCCTAAATGTGATTTAACCCCTTGGTATCTAAAAACTGATAGAAATGATGTCTAACATTGTAATTATTTACCTTTCCTTTGTATTCTTTGTGAGCCTCAATTTATTCTGCAGTAAAAGACAATTCTTTGTTATCCTTGTTAATGATAATGATTTCCTTCTATTTCATGGTGTTTTAAAGACTTATGCTATTCTGTATATTTTATTACAACCAGTTTCACTTAGCAAAATATTGTTCGTTTAAAATTAAACTCAGATCAAGTCACTTAAAGGACCAAATAATGGATCTACATGTAAAGTTAAGTGTGGCATAAAATCGACCTTTTTTTTCCAAAATTTTAGCAGGCAATATGTAAAATGTTTAGATTTAGATTTTGGAAAATTAAATTTTCCATTTTAGAGAAGTAAACGATTTTGATTTCGATTTTAATTTTTGAGGCTGAAATCGGCTAATTTTGGATGGAAAATATATCATGGATTTCAGAAATTTTATCAGTGTATGAGGTGACATATCTTTCTTGGAAAGGATTTAGTTTTTAATGATAATGATTGTCTTCGTTTTTAAATTTAAACTTTTTTCAATAAGTTGCCAAAAGCTTGAGAAATATTATTGAAACACTCTTGTAACTTTTTTTTCAGGAACGAGTGCAAGCCAAAGATCCTCCATCCCACTATTTGAGTAAATTGCGAACATATTTGGATCCCAAGGCATCACGTAGTCATCGGGTAAGTGTTTTGGGTTTATCTTTACTTATTTTTCTTATATCGTTTCTGTTTCATAACTGAGTTGAGTTGAGTTTCTTTTTCATAATAATTTTGAAGTTATTAATATTTATGTTTTTTTTGGTTTGTTTTTGTTGTAATATTATTTGTGTAGTTAGTCGGTTTCTTTTTTTTTTTTTTTTGTAGTCAATTGAACATTTAATGGTGCATAGTTATTTAATGAGATAAATGTCTCTAACCTCTATCAAAACTTGTAATAATAATTTGTAGTAAATATTTCGTTGATTTTTTTTTTTTTTTGTTGGTTTGGTGCGTTTTGTCTTTGACCTTTGTGAGGGGTGAAACCAAAAAAAAAGAAAAAAAAAAATACGAAAAATTGATTGAAAATCTATTCTACCCAAAAATGTATTAATGTGTAAATTTCATTTCTCTACTCACAACACTGACAAACACACACCAATAAAACACACACATGCACACACATATATACACCACGCACAAACCTTTCTTTCTCTTCCCCAAAAAACTGCACCACAAAAAACAAAAACCTGATCCTGCTGTGCATCTCCTCCTGTCGTCTGTGTGTCCTGTGCCTGCTCTCTCTCTCTCTGTCTCTCTTTCTTTCTTTCCTTTTGTACACTTTTACAGCTTTACCTCTTTTACTTTCTTTGTCAGAAACGTAAAATGGTCGGCGAATCGACATCGACCCAAGTGCTAAGAGATCTTGAGATCTCATTGCGCACCAATCATATTGAATGGGTGAAAGAGTTTTTGGATGATACCAATCAGGGTTTAGATGCTCTTGTTGATTATCTTAGTTTTCGTTTGCAAATGATGCGTCATGAGCAACGTATACAGGGTGCCTTGTGTGGAGCGAATTCCGATGAGCGTTTGAATTTAACCAGCGGCGGCGGCGGCGGTCTTGATAGCAATGAAATGGTAGTGCTTAGCAACAATTCATCATTGAGTCCCGGCGGCGTCGGTGGAGGCGGTGGCGTTGGTAACGGTGGCTCCGGCATCGGCGGTGGCATCTCTGGTGTCACTGGCATTGTAACGGGTGCTGGCAACTCGAGCATATTGGATTCATCTCGTCATAATCATCAACAGCATAATCATCATTCCTTGTCGTATAGCTTTCTGCGACCCACCATAGCGGATGCCCTCGATAGTCCCAGCATGAAGCGTCGATCTAGACATATTGCCAAACTGAATATGGGAGCGGCCACCGATGACATTCATGTATCGATAATGTGCCTCCGTGCCATAATGAATAATAAGTATGGCTTCAATATGGTCATACAGCATCGGGAGGCCATCAATTGCATTGCCCTCAGTCTGATACATAAATCGTTAAGGACCAAAGCATTGGTCTTGGAACTTTTGGCTGCCATATGCCTGGTAAAGGGGGGACATGAGATAATCTTGGGTTCCTTTGATAATTTCAAGGATGTATGTCAGGAGCAGAGACGTTTCCAAACCCTCATGGAGTATTTTATGAATTTCGAAGCGTTCAATATTGATTTTATGGTTGCTTGCATGCAATTTATGAATATTGTCGTCCATTCTGTCGAAGATATGAACTATCGCGTTCATTTGCAATATGAATTCACAGCCTTGGGTTTGGATAAATATCTCGAACGAATACGATTAACCGAATCGGAGGAATTGAAGGTTCAAATATCGGCATATTTGGATAATGTCTTCGATGTGGCGGCCCTTATGGAAGATTCCGAGACAAAGACAGCTGCACTGGAGCGAGTCCAAGAACTGGAGGATCAATTGGAGCGTGAAGTTGATATCCATTCGGAATTCCGTTATAAATACGCTGAATTGGAAACGGAAAATATGACCTTGAAAACGGAAAGAGAACAATTATCGATGGTCCGTCAGAAACTAGAGGATGAGCTGACCATGTTGCAACGCATGCTACAACAGAATGAACAGGAATTGAAGAAACGTGACACAATGTTGCAAACAAAGAATTTGGAACTACAAACCTTAAGCCGATCTCTGCCACGTTCCGCGTCGAGTGGGGATGGCAGTTTAGTTAATGTTGGCGCCAGTCTAATGGCTAGCTGTTCGGCAAATGGTTTTGATGGCCTGACAGTTGGAGGAGGATCGGATACGACAATGGTATCGGTAGCAGCATTAGCGGCGGCAGCGGCACCACCACCACCCCCACCGCCGCCACCACCACCACCACCGCCGTCGTCAATGACAGATGTTGTGTATCCAACAGCAGCGACACCATTAGCACCGCCAGCACCACCAGCTCCACCACCACCACCCGGCTGGAGTCCATTGGGTAGTCCCAATGGTAGCATGCACTCCACAGCACCATCTCCACCACATGCACCACCCAATTTGAGCTCATTCCAGCCACCACCACCACCCGTGGCTGGTTTTATGCCCGCCCCAGATGGAGCCATGACCATTAAACGCAAAGTGCCCACCAAATACAAGTTGCCCACTCTCAATTGGATAGCCCTAAAGCCCAATCAGGTGAGGAATTAATATAACTTTATTAAAGTATAGATCCTCTTTCTAACATATTTCTCTCCTTTTTTCCCCACAGGTACGTGGCACTATTTTCAATGAGCTGGACGACGAGAAGATCTTCAAGCAAATCGATTTCAATGAATTTGAAGAACGTTTCAAAATCGGCATTGGCGGCGCTTTGCATAATGGCCGCAATGGCAGCGAAGTTGATGGCACATTGCAATCGTATCCCAGTAAACGTATACGTAAGCCCGATAATATCTCGCTGCTGGAACACACGAGATTAAGAAATATAGGTGAGTTTGTCAGAAGTCTTGCAATTCAATCGATTTGTTAATCCCCCATTCAATCCATTATGTTAGCAATCTCTCGTCGTAAACTGGGCATGCCCATTGATGATGTCATTGCTGCCATACACAGTCTGGATTTAAAGAAGCTATCGCTGGAGAATGTTGAGCTCTTGCAAAAGATGATACCCACCGATGCCGAAGTTAAGGCCTACAAAGAGTATATCATTGAGCGTAAGGATCAGCAGCTTCTGACCGAGGAGGATAAATTCATGTTGCAATTATCGCGTCTAGAACGCATCTCATCAAAGCTGTCGATTATGAATTATATGGGCAATTTTGTTGATAGTGTCCATCTAATTAGTCCGGTGAGCCTAAACAACACAAAATCTTGAGAGTAAATTGACCAAATGCCGCAATCAGATCTATAACTAAACTTCTGACCCCTAAAGTATGCAATAGACTGCGAAAGTATTCATTGTTTTCCAAAAATTTATAGTTTCCTTCACCACACTCGAATTCTTGCCTACTTTAGGGGGCAAACTTCACCCCCAATTTATAGCCCTAAATCTACTTGGTTAATTATATCCTCAAGACGTTATATTTCTCTTATTTGACGGAAGAGATTGAAATTTTTATTGATATATTTCTCTGTGCTCTTTTTCGACAGCAAGTGCAATCGATTGCTGGGGCCTCCAGTTCATTGAAACAATCGCGCAAATTTAAGGCTGTGTTGGAAATTGTCCTGGCCTTTGGCAATTATCTCAATAGCAATAAACGTGGCCCGGCCTATGGGTTCAAGTTGCAATCCTTGGATACATTAATTGATACCAAATCGACAGATAAACGTTCATCCCTGCTGCATTATATTGTGGGTACCATACGTGCCAAATTTCCCGATATATTGAGTTTCGACAATGAACTCTATGGCACTGATAAGGCGGCATCTGTGGCCCTTGAGAATGTGGTGGCCGATGTTCAAGAACTGGACAAGGGTATGGAACTGGTGCGCAAGGAGGCCGAACTCCGTGTGAAGGGCACTCAGACGCATATTCTTCGGGATTTCCTTAACAACAGTGAGGATAAACTAAAGAAGGTGAAAAGTGATCTACGACATGCCCAGGATGCGTTCAAAGAGTGTGTAGAATATTTTGGTGAATCATCACGTAATGCCGATGCGGCTGCCTTTTTTGCATTGATTGTGCGTTTCACAAGGGCATTTAAGGTGGGAAGTCAATGTGAAATTCAAGTATATTTTGGGTTAAATTTAATATTAACTCTCTCTCTCTCTCTCTCTTTCTCTCCGTGTGTAGCAACACGATCAGGAGAATGAGCAACGTCGTCGCTTGGAGCAGGCAGCTGCTTTGGCTGCCTCGAAAAAGGAAAGCGATCAGGTGTTAATGCGCAACAAGGTCAATCAGAAGAAGCAACAGGTGAGTGGTGAAGGACATGGTGGTGGAGGACCTGGAGGACGCAGTGGCATACCATGCTATTCCAGGACGGCCAAATCCGTTTCATATATCTAAAGAAGTGTGTGGAAAGGGATCCCATTCATACAAAATCAAATCAACTCCATATATATTTTATAATTTTCATCGGTTATTCACATATTTTTTTTATATATATTGTGATGATTTCGAATATCTGTTATATCCGTGCTACTACTACTACTACTTACTACTACTACTATCCTGTATAACCTGTTCAATATTTTGTTTTGTTTTTTTTTCTTCTTATTATGGTTTTTTGTTTACTGACAAAAAAAGGCAACATTTTCAATGCCTGCTGGATATTATCAGGGAAAATAGCACTACTGTATGGACTTAATATCCTTTATATAGCATCCTTAGCACGTACAATATACACACATCTTCCGGGTAACTCTTTGGTTAACACTATACCTATAAACATATATCTGCTCATGGAGATGGCCATAAACGAATTAAAAACCCCGCAAAACCGCAAATCCAATCCAAATAAATCCATGTAAAATGCACCACCAACCGAACCAACCACTTGAACTATCAATCCATCAACCAAACAACTATCCAACACCACCACCACCAACACCACCAACCTACCAACCACCCACTAGCAACTAGTCGTGTGTCCTCTTGGGTTGGCATGTTTTGTTTAATCCACTTTGTTCTTAGTGTAAGTCATCATCTTGGCTTGTGTATTCTTTCCTACTACTAAAACTTAATTCTAACATTCACACTAATTCACCATGCTAATCCCCTTGCCCTGTGCTCCCAATCCATTTAGCTAGTCACTAGTCCCTCCTCTAAACCACCACTAAAAAATGAATGTGTAGCATTTGTTTCGACTAATACCCAAATTAATCCAAATCTCATCACCGCATTATACATACATATATGACGTGACAGCGCTAAAGCATGACAAAACACGAAGCTTATTTCAACAGGTCTATGAAATGTTTTCAAGAAAATACAGAAAAATATATTTATATATGAAAAATTGTGTAATTAAGACTCCTATAGAAATGCTTTAATTTTGGGACTTTACAGCAATTTGAAGACAATATCAGAAATATCAGCCTAGTTTTGAAAAGATAAAGATATGGTGTTAAATAGAATTGTATTTCCAGTTTAAATATTTTCGTCTTAGGGGACATTTGGTTAAATTTTACTCTAAAATTGTTTACTATAATAATTGACTTAGTAATCTATGTCTAATCTATCAATTAGATTCTTAAATGTTCTAGAAATTAGAATAGAATGCAATCTTTTCTAGATGGCAATAGCTTTTAGATATTTGGCAATTAATCAGGAGAACAAAAAATAAATAAATACTTATTTTAAACTAGGGGAAAAGAAATACTACAGAGACACACAGGTTACAAAATCTTGTCATTTCCTTAAATCTACTAATAATTTGCTTAATATTTCATGATGATTTTTACTTTGGTTTTTATCCATTCATATATTTTTTTGGTGTTGGTTTTTTTGTCTAATGCTAATCTATTTCTTTTTCTTTAATTTTACGCTCCGCTTGCTTCTCCTCTTACTCCTCTTTTTTGGTTGTTTCTTTCAAAAACAAAAACAACAAACAAAACCAAAAACAAATATCGAAAAAACAAAAATCGTCTAAAAAAAAAAACAACCCAAAAACCAAAAGTTGCCTACAAGTTGCGCGCTTTCCTTACAGGATGCCGTCATCAATGAATTAAAGAGCAAGGCGCATTCGGTGCTTGAGAAGAAGCTACTGCAACAGGATGAGGTCTACAATGGTGCACTGGAGGACATATTGTTGGGTTTGAAGAGCGAACCCTATCGCCGGGCAGATGCTGTGCGTCGTTCGCAACGGAGAAGGATTGACAATAATCGCTTGTCGCGCACCTTGGAGGAAATGGATTGCTAAGAAAACAAACAAAACACTCTAATTAGATACACATTATGTATATTATTATGTACAAGTATTTATGTGTACATATATACATATATATATTTTGTAGGTGTGCCAACAAAAAAACAAAAACACGCACTTTGTGAGGCAAATAATTGAGGTCTAAATCGAATAATCAAAATTCATACTACTGAAGCAAAATTAGCAAAAAAGAAAAAAAAAAAAAAAACAAAGAAACTCTGCAATATTGTGATTGGGCGATTAAATTTTTGTGTTAGAAAATGCACACCACACACACACTACACCCTCAAACTATTACACACACACTTTTGCAACCTGCGAGACAAACATTCCCAATCTAAATCGAAGCAACTCACTAATCGATCGAAACGAAAACTATTTTTCAAACGATAATAACCGTTTTGTATTTTCTCTCGAATATATATATATTAATATATATTTTTTATCACCGATTTATTATTTTTATGTGTCCTTTACGCACACCCACACACACACACACACACACACTCATAAACATATACTGCTATCTTCAGAATTAATTCGAATGGTTTTTTTTAGTTTAAAAATCTCTTTTGAATCTCAGAATCAATTTTATTTTCTCGCCCGATTTGATGGTATATACATCTTTATACATAAACCAACCTATATATATATACATATATATTTATATAAATTTTATTTTATTTTTTAGTTTTTTTTTTTTTGTGAAACTTTTTTAAATTGGAAAAAATGTATTGTTAATTAATGATTTTACAAATTTTAATTCTGTAAATATATGCATATATATAAAATGGTTATATATACCTATATATATATAATATATATATATATATATATATCGAACGATATACACCTATAGTACATTTTAAGTTTATTTTTTTGTATTTTTTTTTTATAATTATTATTATTATTCGAATTGATTTGGCATCTTAGATGGCCAAAAAAAAAAAAAAATAAGAAAAACGTGAATATACTTCTACATACATATACAATATCTATATATTTTGTATTTGGTTTTAAGTTATGAATTGTAAAATTGAGTAGAATGCATTAAATTGTACATTACCATTTATATATATATACACATACATATACATATATAAATTATATGAATTATGTTTTTGAGTTATGTTTTCTTTTATTGTACATTTCGCACACACTTCCACACAACAAATTTCAACACACACACACCCAAACACACACGCATAGAGCTTCAAAATGAAACACAAACAATTTCAAGCGCCAAATATTGCAATGAATACAATTTTTAGAGTCGATTTTTTTTATATATTTTATATATATATGAGAAACAAAAGCATTTTATAACATTTTATTGTAGATCTTTTATACAAAAAACTAAATATATATATATATACAAATATATATATATAAATTATACATTTTTATATGCCAATTATATTCTATTCCACAAAAAAAAAAAACAAAAACGAATACACACACAAGTAACAAGCGATGATGAAGACTGATAATGAAGCAGTTCATGAAACGATTCTATAACCGTGCAAATCAAGCGAATATATATGATATTTACGGCAATGCTTTGTAACGAACTTTTTCTAATCCTTTATATACATACGTACACGTACTAAACTACTCTCTATATATACTATAGACGTCTAGTGTCTTCTCTATATAATACATACATACATATACATATACATATATATATGATAATGTGTAATCGTATCGAATTTAGTTCAACTGTTAAGCACAGGTGCCGTTGGCATTGACGAACGACATGGTCCTTATCCATATCCTTTCGCAGCATGTTCTACATTATTATGTTTAGTTAAACATATTTTAATTTTTTGTTTTGTTTATGCAAATCTCAAAAACAAAGAGAATAGAGAAAGATAAACTGAGGGTCCGAGGTGTGTTTAATAATAATAAAATAATTAATTAGCACGCTTACATTGTTAGTTTTTAAATTATTGTGTTATTTAATTTAATAAGTGAAGCCAGACCAGCTTTTGGTATACGACGATATAATCTATATACATATGTATATATAAAAGACAGCCGGATTTTGATATCTAAAGATGAGATGGGCAGACCATACTCAGATCATCCCCAATAAGCTGAGAGACTTGTGGAAAACCGTCGCAACGACTTTGTAGAGAGCGTCCAACAAGACAAGAAGATCGAATGGCGTTTGGCAGTTTTTTAAAATTAAATATTGACTTTAAACAAACACATGTATTTCACCTCAATTTAAAATATATCGTTAACCTAGTAATAAACTACCTTTGATATAAAGTTAACCTCATACTTGGGGGCTTGCCAGTTTTGCTGAGCAAGGACGACAGGATCCCTTGCTGAATAGTCAATGACAGTTGGAAGTGACGTTTAATTCACTTGTGAAAAGTTTTTGGTAAATTTTAGCTAGTTTCACTATTTTAACAGTTGTGTATGGTGGGCTTGGCCGCCAAAGATCTGGCATCTATGTATATGAGTAGACAACCGGATTTTTTTATACATATTCATATGTTGTTATATTGTAAAACTTTGGCACATTTTTTTCACCGATTTTGAGCACTTGAACTATTTTAAATAAATGATAAACTATAAACAAGCCAAAGAAAAAAAAACAAGTAATATTATTTTCTTGATTGAAAGTAAAGGTAAGAGCATAACACTGTCAGTTATAAATTCAAACTAGTTTTAAAATTGGTCAATTGTGGCGCCACAGATTTACCAGTATTTGCCCACTATTGAAGCAGCTGCTTGCAGATGGCCCTCTACCGTCAAATGATCTGGCAACACTTCTGGCGAACTTTTAATGTTGCCAGAATCAGCGCAAAATCCAAGTTTCCAAATATAAATTTCAGTTTAAAAATGATTTAAAAAGCGAAAGCAAGCGAATCGATTGCATGTAAACGGTTCACGCCCTCAGCAAGAATGTTCAAGCGTACATTTAAAGTAGTTTATCGGCCAATTAAGAATAATTTTTTGTTACTGCCGGACCAATACTACGGAGTTGTGTCAACCTATGTAAGTGTTTGTTTTGTTATGTTTTAGTGTTGTTGGTTGGTTGGGGGGTCGGGGCCGGGCCGTGGGTTTCTGAGCCTTAGTTCAAAAGTCCACCTGTGGCACAATGCCCAATGTCCAAGAAGATTGCTACGACTACATAGATTAGATAAGGCCCACCGCCCTCACCACCCACCCACCAACTATAAATGTGTGAATAGAAACTAATCTTATTTGATATCTGATACACATATACTTCATAGGACACGGGCTGCCTTAGTTTGCAGTATAATGGACGCGTCCATTATGCCTCTTGGGCGCCGCATGCGGGTGGCGGCGGTGTCAAAGACACCGAAATTGGGATCAATGCCAGGGCAGCCAAGGAGATTGGTGAGTATATGTATATTATGGGGTTACTTAACAAGCGGATGTGCATCTGTTGCCAATCCTCCCTATCTACATACATACATATGTATGTATATATATATTTTCTTTACGTATAATGTAATCAGTATATATAGTAATTTCTTTATTTATCTATTCGTATGTCTTATTCTTGTCGTAGGTCTGCATGAAAATGATTTGGTCAAATGTTCGCTCATCGCTGACGTTCTCAATCTGCGCAGCGTCCATGTTACACCCGTTTCGGCCAAAGATTGGGAGATCATTGTGAGTGGAGTGTCTATAAATAGTTGACGTTTATTTAATTTGTTTTTAGTACCGACTTATATATATATAAATTATTTTTATATCAAATTGGCATTTTGGCGCGGGCGTGTGTGTCGTGTGGCCATTGTTTCGCCGGCATTGCCATTGACCCGAGATAGTCTCAGATATAGATAGACATACATACATAGTTCATGAATAGTTGGAATTTATTGAATATTTTGAAATGAAAACATAAACAGAGTCACACATCAGCTGCTATTTTTACCATTGATGATGCTCACCACAAACATTGCTCATTTATCAATATATATATAGATATTTTCCAATATTTTAATGTTTCTATACAATATACAAAAAAAAAAAAAACAAGTATTTGCTATAAACATGTGTGAAATTTAAATATTTCTATTGAGAAATTCTCTTCTATAGGGAAATCAATTTGAAACCACTTTAGTTTAGGGTCTAAAATAAATTTCTTTAGCTTTTATTTTGATATATATTTTGAATACTCTTATTTTGCAGGAGTTGAGCAGCGAGAAAATCTCGAGTAGCATGCTGGAGCAAACTCGTATTGTGAATTCCACACAGATTCTAATCATATGGATTAACAAGTCCATGCAGGTGGCATTGACAGTGGGTAAATAATGGAATATACAATTTTAACAAACTAATAAATATATTTTACATTTCTTTAAAAAAGATCGTTTGAAGCCACACATAAGCTATGGAAGAGTTGATCATAATACGGAATTGGTTGTGGCGCCAAATCTTTATAAAGGTCTCACCAATGGCAGCAATTCGAATGGCATTAATGGAGAATCCACGGATAAGGATATATCATCGAAATTGGCACGCAGTAAGACAAGTGTCCAGATTAAAGATGAAGTGGATGGCAACAAGATCACAAGACCTGCTCCGCTTACACACTCATCGACAGTGAGCAATGTGAAGAATACAATGCAACGTAACAAACGGCAGGATCATATGGAACGTTTGAAGAAGGATTTACGACGTGAGAGTTCGCATAGCTATGAGTTTCGTGTAGTGCGTGGCCTGTGGATGGAACAGGCTCAGGAATCTGATGTCTATGTGAATAGCAAGCATTTGCCAGATTTTATGGACCTGGATCTATTCTATAGCATGAAAACGGCCAGC
The DNA here is from genome assembly GCF_018902025.1 of Drosophila willistoni. Classification (NCBI taxonomy): domain Eukaryota; kingdom Metazoa; phylum Arthropoda; class Insecta; order Diptera; family Drosophilidae; genus Drosophila; species Drosophila willistoni. The sequence continues at coordinate 10,023,297 of NW_025814057.1, forward strand.
GATAAGGAGTACTATGTAAGGGTACATTCAATTAGTAAAGAACTGGAAGAGGATTTACCAGCCACATTGCATCCATCCATTGAGTTAAATGCCAATCTAATGAAATTGCTGGGCATTAAGGAGCTGGAGCGGATTGTGCTGCGACCAAAGACCATTGTGGTGAATTTCGTTGAAAAGATTGAACTGTTTGCGCATAAAAAAACTCACTATAAAATTATTGAGAATGCATTTAAGCGATTTGTCATCGAGAGAACACAAAAGCGGCCCATGTTGTTTAATCAGGAGGAGGTAGTCCGGCTGGAGGATGATCTTCTGGTGACTGTGGGCATTCTACCCGAGCATTTTCGTTATTGTGTGGTCGATGCGCAATTCTTGAAGGAATCGAAAATCTATGCTGCCGATTTAGTCCGTCCCGTCAATGAGATAATCAAAGAGCAACCCCAATTGACATCTCCCCTTAGTGTTAAGGATCTCATACGTCTGCCCGAATATGATAGAATTGTGGATCATGTGGTGAAAGAGTTACGCATGAATCTGTGCCTTAATGCCGATAATTCTGTGATGCGTCAGTGTAATATACTCCTTACCGGAGCGGCGGGCACTGGTAAAACTGTTCTCGTGGAACGTATACTAGATCAATTGTGCCGCAAACCGGATTACTGCTATTTCGATATATTCTATGGATCAAGGAGCAAGGGACGCAAAACTGAATCCATACAAAAGGATTTGCGTAACATATTCACAAGCTGCCTGCAACATGCCCCGGCAATTGTTGTAATTGAAAATCTCGATGTACTCGCCCATGCGGCAGGTGAACAATCTAGCCAGGATGGTGAATATTATAATCGTATGGCCGATACAGTGCATCAATTAATTATGCAGTATACAACAAATAATGCCATTGCCGTGATTGCCACCGTTAATGAGCTGCAATCGTTGAACAAACGTCTCAGTTCGCCCAGAGGACGACATGTCTTTCAAACTGTTGCCCGTCTGCCCAATTTGGAACGTGCCGATCGTGAGATAATCCTCAAAGAACTCTGTAGTCACATTAATGGCCGCCAATTGGATTTGGTGAAGTTTTCAAATTTAACCGAAGGTTATCGTAAATGTGATCTAGTGCAATTTATTGAGCGAGCTATCTTTTATGCCTACAGGATAAGTAAGTTGAGCTTTCAAACAAAACCAAATTACATGATGCTAATGAATACTTTTCATTTCAAAGGTAAAAGTCATCCTCTGCTTACCAATGATCAGCTCATTGAATCCTTGGAGCATACCAATTCCTATTGCCTACAGGGTATACAAAGTAATCAAAAGACTGGCTCTGAGCAGGAGACAAATGAAATGCGTGTGGAGGAGTTGCCTGGCTTGGAATTAGTCGTGGGTGTACTCGAAGAGGTTCTCATGTGGCCCTCAAGGGTAAGTTTAACAGAAAATGAAAGAAATTTACTCTATTCAATTGAATTGTTTTTTCCTAGTACCCTACCATATTTAATGCCTCACCGTTGCGCAATCAAGCCGGCGTCTTACTCTATGGCCCACCTGGTACTGGTAAAACGTATTTGGTCTCACAATTGGCTACCTCATGGAATCTGCGTATAATTTCTGTCAAGGGACCCGAACTATTGGCCAAATACATTGGCCAAAGTGAGGAGAATGTGAGAAATTTATTTAATCGTGCCCGCAGTGCCAAGCCCTGTGTACTCTTCTTCGATGAATTCGATAGTTTGGCCCCAAAACGTGGTCATGATTCGACCGGGGTGACAGATCGTGTAGTCAATCAATTGCTCACCGAACTAGATGGTGTCGAAGGGCTGCAAGGTGTTACGGTTATAGCGGCCACCTCAAGACCCGAGCTACTGGATCCAGCCTTGTTGCGTTCAGGACGTATTGATCGTTTGGTTGAATGTCCATTACCCGATGCACAGGCTCGGGTTCGAATCTTTGAGGCATTGAGCTCAACATTAAATCTAGATGAATGTGTGGACTTTGATTGGTTTAGTGGACGTACACAAAATTATACGGGAGCTGATATACAAAGTGTTCTGACCTCGGCAAATATGGCGGCAGTTAAGGAGGCGTTAGCACAATTTGGACATGAGGTAAGTGCTGGGGAAGTAAAGACCGGAAATTGTATACATATACATATATATATATATTCAATTGGAAGTTCTTGGTATTTTGTTTTAACAGTTAGTTTTTCCGTTTTCGGGTCTAGGTTCTCATCGTTAAGGGGCAAAACAACAAGTGCATAATAGAAAAAGAGTGTACTATAAAAATTTTTCTTTCATTTATTTTTGGGTTTCGAGATTCCATTGGGGATTTTCTTTTTTAGATATAAGTCACGTAACGGATATTTCCTTATTGATATGCGATTATCGCGCATGCGCACGTACTGCAAAAGACAATGGAAATGATGTTGTTGTTGTTGTTATTGCTATTTGTTATTGTTGCTGCTATTGTTGTTTGTCTCTTGTGCATAAATTAAACCGCGCGGCAAGCAAACACCACTCGACACACACACACACACACACAAACACACACTTTCGAAGGGTCCCCCGGTGATAAGCAATAAAGAATTCGAAGAGAACCGAAGCCACCGCAAACATGTTTAGAATAAAAGTAAAAAGAACAACAACAACAACAATTGCAATATGCGGGAGGTGAAGACCAACCAACCAACCTACCTAACCTATCATCTACCTGTAGTAGGAGTTACCTGTAAGCAGCAGCAACTACGGGGCCAGGATCGTGATTTGCTAGCCACTTCAATTGCCGAACCAACAAAATATCGTATTGAAGTACCCATCCGATACTCGGCTTACTCTATACTCCTCCACGGGCATAACCATAGCCGTTGTCGTTGTCGTTGTCGATGTTGATATCCAGAAAAATACAGACAACAAAAAAAGCAAAGTTTCCGATCGATCGTTACTTTTCAGTTGTGTGCGCACATTCAAGCGAATCGGTTGGACGGTTAGGTCGGATCGTTGAGAGATTTCTTCGTTTTGTTTTTTTTTTGGTTATTATTATTATATTCCTTTAACTTATGGTTAGTGCAAACGGAAGTGGTTACCCCAAAAAGACCATCTCTCTCTCTCGCTCTTACTCCTCCCGCAATCTCACTCTCTTTTTGTGTCGTCGTTTTCTTATTAAAAAATTGGCAACCAAGCGGAAATGCATATGAACCATCAGGCGCCCTTCAGCCACATGACAATCAGCAGCAGCAACAACAACAACAACAACAATAACAAAAAGCATTTTAACAACTGCAACCAAATATTGTGACAATGTTTTTATTTCGATTTTTGTGTTTTTTTTTGTACAAGACAAAGAACGTGATTTCTTATTTATTTATTTTTTTCTTGTGGTTTTTCTCCTCTTATTTGGTTTTTGTATTGAGAATTTTCGAGTGGCAAGAAAAGAAATTTATGTTCACATTTCGTCTGACATGAATTGCCCAACAAAAAGCCAAAACAAAAAGAAATTAAAAGAGAAATGTTTCTGCCTGTGAAATAAATAAATTCAATTCTCGAGTGCAACAAATAAAAAGATAAACCGCATTTATCAAGACTTCTTGAACAAAACAAAAAAAAAAAGCTCCCCGACAGTTGTCCAGACCAACGTAAACTCAATATATATTGAAATAGATCTTAATCATCTCCAGAATAGTATCACATATATATCATGCCAATATGCATCATATGGCTATAACAGCAACTCAAAAGGGTTAATAAATTTAAATAAAAAAGTCAATTCCAATTCCTATTATATATTTCTAAAGAATTTTCTCAAATATTCAAATACAATTTAAGTCAAAAATACATTTGTAATTATAATTATAGTTTCTATTGGAAATAAGAATGGATTTGATTGATCTTGACACCATTAACTGTTCTATTTATAGACAACTTCCTAAACGACTTCATTTTGAGACATAGAACAAAAAAGTGAAACTTGCTTGGCTTAAATAAATTTGTTCTTGACCTTTTTTTGTTTATAAAGTTGACAGAAATCTTTACAAAATGTTAAAAATAAAATCTTGATAACATTTTCTTTTACAAAGTTCACAAAAAACCTCTATGAAAAGTTTTTCAAAAGAGTTATCTTCAATTTCCGATCTATTTTAGTTTTTCTGTTCAAATTTGATTGCATTTCCATAGAACAGAAAATGTCAATTACTAATGCAAAAGACAAAAAACAAAAAACAACAACAACAATTAATTCGCAAACCGCATAAGTTTATAATAATTAATAAAACAAAGGTGTGAGCTAAACGTTTTTGGCCATGTGTGTGAGCTAGCGCTTTGCTGCCAATAATATTGAATGACGGACAAAATTGTGAAGAATAACACAGAAAAAAATACAACAAAAACAAAAAAAAAAAACACAATATAATACATACTTCAAACATCATATGTGGCAACAAATGACAGAAACCAAAAATACAAAAAAAAAAAATTAAGGAATTGAATAACTTAAAAGCTGCGACGCGTGTGCATATATCAAACAGCAAAAACGGCGACAGCAACCAGCAAAATGGCAACGGCAATAGAAATAAATGCTAGTACAACCGCAACAACAGCAACAACCACAACAGCAACAACAATAATAACCAAACCGAAACCGAAACATGAGCAACTGTTTTGTTATAAAACTCATTAATGCACAGTGGTTTAAAATTGCCTTTAGATTGGCTGGTCTTCAATATGTTTGAAAAGGCCGAAAGATATTAAATTGCATGTGTGGTTAAGACTTAACTAGGATTGCCACTTGTCCACATGTTGAATGAAGTTTCGCAATTGAGAGTAACCAAATGGAGAGCAGGTCATTCAATAATAGTTAGAATTTGCATTTAAAATGGGCTTCACTTTTTACCAGTTAATAAATTAGAATAATATTTCTATCATTAACTTAACTTTTAGTTAGATTTATTGGTAAAATATTTCTAATCGGTCTAGATTTCCCAGCTAAATATGAATACATACTATATACCAACTGTTGTGTTTATAGTTGTTACCAATATTTAGTTAAGCACAGCAAGTGCTGATTGTTTATTTTTTGTAAATATTAACTTGGAAGTGCTTTTTATACCCCACAAACAAACATCAAAAGAAAGTGTTTTAGGATTATCCAAGACTATTCAAAAGTTTTAGCAATATTTATTCAATTTATTCAAATACAAGTCAATATAACGATACGATATTAAAAGTTATAGATAGACATAAGAATAGTCAGGGCTGTTTCCGTTGTCGGAAACGTTTTCATTTCTAATTCCGATCTTGAAACGTGAATCACCTCAAAATCATTTAACGTTAGATTCGGAAACGAGAACAGGCCAACATCTAAAGTTTCTGGCTTTACAAGACATTCCATTATCGTCTTCCTAACTGTCAGTTGAATTACTATAATTGTAACTATTGAAACTTCCGTTTTTCAAATAAAAGTCGATGATAAGATTACTCGGACTATATGATTATGTAAGCTTGAATAAGCATATATATATGTCTTACAAACGATTGAATTGTTCAAATTTTTTAATGAACTATAGGAGATTATTGTATGAATAATTCGTCATCGTTTGCATTCCACTGAGAACTGAACATTTTCGTTAAGTCAATTAGAAAAGCTCTATATGTAGCGACATTAACAATACAAGTCATTATAGTAATAAATAAGGCTAAGGCTAAGATTGATTTATTTACAATCACATGATAATGTTGAAGTTTTTGTTAAAGAATCTCAAAACATGTTGGAAAGAATGAGAGAGTAACCTTAATGAAAAAGTTACTCAAGATTTAGATTTCTGTTGGTTTAGTTCGTTAGTTTAGTTCGTTTCTTTTATTTTCTGCATTTTTGTAACAATTATGCTCCAATGTTACATTGCAGCGATTGGATGACAACCAAAATTGTTTGACTATATTGGGAACTAACTTAACCAAAATGATTTTTGATTGATTGATTGACTGTTTCAGTTACCCCCATTTTCGAATTATTTTCAATCAAATGTAGATTAATGGGAAATTGAGTCCCAAGGGTATTTGAGACTTCGACCTGGATGAAATCTTCAACTAATTATGGCATCATTTGGGTATTTCTCACTTAGTAATGGTGAATCTTGACACCTTCTATATATGTACATATATAAAGAATTGTTTATAGGCAAAGCAGTTTAAATGAAAAGTTAAGGTGAAATGCAATTTTAGTCTCTTAACATTGTGACATTAGTTCGTTTAGTTTTTGTTTCGGTTTGGTTTTTTGTTGAATGAAATCAACTTACGATATATGCACATGGCGAAAATATCGTATATAGACAAGTTATAATAGAAAAAAAGAAGAGTGACAGAGAAGGAAGAGGAGGAGGAGGAAAAGAGACTCGGGTGTGTGTGTGTGTGTGTCCGGCAATTGTGAGCTCCAACCACGTCGGCGGGCCTCATTACCAAAGCAGTGCACATAATCTTCAGTGTTTTTTTTTTTTTTTTTGTGTTTTCTATAGAAGGTGACTGCTGTTGGTAATAAAATATTAAACAATAATAATAAATAAATAAAATGGGAGACTGCAAGAAATAGTGAAAAGGTGAATGCGAGAGAGACAGAGCAAGAAAATATTTGGCTAAAAGAAACATTTCATACAAACAAACAACTGAAGTTCTACCACTCAAAGAAAAAAACATGCAAAAATTGCTGATCATCGCCTGCTTGAGCAGCATCTTCAATCTGTTGTTGGCAGCCCCCACAGATGAATGTGATTACAAGCAGCATCGTTGCTTAATCGATGTCTTTGCCCTGCGTCGACAACAAACAAGCAGCAGACGAGTGCCCAGCGATGTGGATATAACATTGAAATGCTTTCGTCCACAACGTAAATGGTATTACCAAGATAAATTACAGCATGAATATCCTTTCTTACGTTTGAATCGCATACAACCCGAACAATCGGGTAACTACAGTTGTTTGGATGGTCAAAATAATTGGTCAAATATCACATTAATTGTTGGCCATCAAGAGGCTGAAACTCTGGATAATGATATTGCCAGCATCGATAAAATTCTACATGACAAACAGGAGGAAGAGGAGCAGGAGGAGGAGGAGGCAGAAAAGGAATCGGTGGAACAATTAGATTTTCGTCTATTGAACGCAAATCAAACACAAAGATTACCTCGTCTAGCAGAAGATTTGCCACAAGTTGTGCAACGTCCAGCTGATAGTTTCTATCAATTCACTTGTCAACCGAATACAAATGATGAGAGGCAACCATTGAATATCACATGGCTGCACAATGATAACCCCATTGTCGTCTCGGGCGGACGAGGACGCATAAAAAAGTTGAAATGGTCACTGAATGTGACCCAATTGCAAGTGGAGGATAGTGGCAACTATTCGTGCCGCATGTGCAATACTTATGGATGCATTGAAAGTAAACCCAGCCACCTGGAGGTCATTACACGCACTCATTTACCTCCCCAATTGAAAGAGGGCTTGCCAAAGAATGTAACCACAGCGCCGGGCGAAAATGTCAATTTCCATTGTGATCTAGAGGACTCCAAATTGGAGACAAAGATCACATGGCGTCATGTGAAGCCGCATATAGTGGATATCAATCAGTTAATTGAACAATTAACCAATCACCCCATGGAAGTGAATAAAAATGTAGAGCAAATGCCCACCATACGAGATCATCCGCATTTGCTGAGTCTCGGCAATGTCCTGGACGAGGATGAAGGCTGGTATATATGCATAGCAGAGAATCCAGTGGGCAATACTGTGGGTGCTGCCTACATGGAAGTTAGTTCAGCTTTAATTACCAGCAGCACGACAACAACAACCACAACGACCCCCACCATTCCAGTGACCACCACTGAGGCCGACGAGGATTCGGATGATAGTGCTGGCGATAGCATTGGCGATGCTACAAACGATGAATCTCCGCCAGTTTTTCGTAAGGGATTACTCCGGCAACAGCATTATGTGGCCGGGCAGACAATCACTCTAAGTTGTCCAGTGGCCGGTAGAGCCACCATCTCATGGACAAGGAATAATAATACTCTGAATCGTCGTTTTGGTGGTATTTTGCAAAAGAAATGGATGCTACGCATACAGGATGTCACCACAGAGGATAATGGCCTATACACCTGCACTGTGTGCAATACCAAGGGTTGCATACGCTTCGAGTTCAATGTGTGCGTGATTGAACGTGTACGTTCCTCGCCGATCATATCGCCAGTGCCGCAGAATCAAACGGCCTATATCAATGAGACAACGACCATTGCTTGCTCCGTTTTCTCCGATCTCCAGCCGACTGTCGAATGGATACGTGTTGTGCCAGGAAATCACTCGAAGGCAAATGTTGTGCCCATCAAATTGAACACTACTCAGGATACGGAACATTCGAATGGCATGTACAATATCACATTGCGGCATATAAGCCTAGAGGATGAGGGCTGGTATACATGCATGGCCTCCAATTCGCTGGGTACTAAAAATGCCAGCTTTTATTTGCGTGTCACCGAACGACCGCCCAGTATCTATACGGTGCGGCGTTCCCTAACTCCGGGCTTTGCTGTGGCCATTCTGATCATATTGACGTTCTTTCTCATAGGCAGTCTTCTGATTGTCTATATGCTGAGACGATTGCGTCGCGAGAAATTACTTAAACATCGCATCGAAACGGTCCATCAGTGGACCAAAAAGGTCATTATCTATCGCCCCGATAGCGCCGAGGGTAATTCCTGTTCGGCTGGTGATCTTCAGATGCCTGTGATCAAGATTGAGAAGCAACGCACCACATTCTCGACCACGGGATCGGGTTGTGCCGATCCCTCGCAGGCATTTAACGAATATGAATTCCCATTGGACTCCAATTGGGAGATACCACGACAACAGCTCTCGCTGGGCTCAATTTTGGGAGAGGGAGCCTTCGGACGAGTGGTCATGGCCGAAGCGGATGGCCTGCCACGCAGTCCCATTTCAGCTGAAACCATTGTGGCCGTTAAAATGGTCAAGGAAGAGCACACGGATGCCGATATGGCCAGCTTGGTTCGCGAAATGGAGGTCATGAAAATGATTGGCAAGCACATCAATATCATCAATCTGCTCGGCTGCTGTAGTCAAGGTGGCCCACTTTGGGTCATTGTTGAATACGCTCCGCATGGCAATCTGAAAGATTTCCTTAAACAGAATCGTCCTGGTGCTCCCATGCAGCGGCGCAGCGATAGTGATGGCTATTTAGATGATAAACTCCTGATGACACCGCAACAGCAATTGGGCGAAAAGGAGCTAACCATGTTTGCCTTTCAAATAGCCAGAGGCATGGAATACTTGGCCTCGCGACGGGTATGTTTACTTCTTAGACATCTTTAGTTATTAGTTTTTGGCCAAAAAGTCAAGAGGAAACATCTAAACTTGTAATCTAATTCATTAGCTGAAAAACTAGAGAAAATGGTTGAAATCTTTAGGCGAAAACATGGCATCGATTTTTCAATTTCTTTAAATATCGAAAAAGATTATTGATTGATAACAATTTGCATTCGAACAAAAATTAATTGTATCTCTTTATCTCTCAAGGGGTTTTTAAAATAAATCTCTGTTGGAAATACTTGAAATTCGACTTCCAAAATGTCGTATATGAAATATAAAACTTTGTTTCGAAAATATTACTTCGGTCTAAAAATGTATCTTCATGATTTCAAAATTCTTCGTTTATGATGGATTTTTTCTTGAACTTTTGCCAAAAACACGTCGAAACATTCTTGAATTTGAGGTTAACTTTAAAACAATCAACTATATTCCCAGTGCATACATCGTGATCTGGCTGCGCGTAATGTATTAGTTAGCGATGGTTATGTAATGAAAATCGCCGACTTTGGACTGGCCCGTGATATACAGGATACGGAATATTATCGAAAGAATACCAATGGACGTTTGCCCATCAAATGGATGGCTCCCGAATCGTTGCAGGAAAAGAAATATGATTCACAAACCGATGTTTGGAGCTATGGTGTTCTGTTATGGGAGATAATGACATATGGCAATCAGCCATATCCGAACATTATGTCCGCCGAAGAGCTCTATAGCTATCTGATCACAGGTCAGCGAATGGAGAAGCCAGCGAAATGTTCACTCAATATTTATGTTGTGATGCGACAATGCTGGCACTTTGAATCCTGCGCCCGTCCCACATTCGCCGAACTGGTGGAGAGTTTCGATGGCATACTGCAACAGGCTAGCAGTAATCCCAATGATGCTTACTTGGATCTCTCCATGCCCATGCTGGAAACGCCGCCATCATCGGGCGATGAAGATTATGGCTCCGATACGGATACATACCAAGAGACTTCCCCGCTTAAACATCCATGTACCACCACCTATAAGTTTAAATAGTTAAACATAAATGTCGGTTATAAAAAATATATATATATATAATTCCTTTTTTTTTGTTTAGTATTTTTTTTTTTAAATTGTTCTGTTAGGGCCCGCAAGAACTTCCAAATATGTAAATTTCTGAAAAATAACTTTAATGAAAATTGAATTCTTTTACCCTCTCGTCGTTGTCATCATCATCGATCAACAGAAACTGCCAAAGAGAATTTTAGTGAAGCAAAAACATCTCATCGAATCCTTTCAAACGACCCGGCCATCGCTAAGTGCCTCCGATGTGGCCAAATATCAGAAAACGTGAGTCATCCATCTAAATAGCCTTTTCGGCGAGAATCTTTTTTAAAATTTTGTTGTTTTTTCCCCCTCTCTTTGTAAAATAGTTATGCACGCTTCACCAACAAGGAGAAGAGCTCCAGAGACTTTGTGGCCAAACGGGCCACATTGGCATGAAGACAAAATCTGTCTAAACTAGAATTATGTAGCTAGTATCTTTTAAATAATTAATATCTTAAAAAAAAAAAACAAATTGGTTATTGGAGCAAGACAACGAAAAATGTGATGTGTCCAGGGTTTTTTTTTCTCTTTTGTTTCTCTTTTTTTACATTTTGTTGGAGATAATAAATGCGAATTTATTAAGGATATATTTTTTGAAATTAGAAATCTCATGACTCTCTTCTGGTTTTTAAAAACGTAAGATATTTACATATATATTATATGTGGAGTTATTTTCAATTTAATCAACTCAAATCTGGTAAGTTAAAGTTTCAGGAAATCGTTTAAACTTTTTGTTTACCTCAATTTTGCAAAGTTCACTTTATTTTTGGACAATTTTCAAAAATCGAGAAATTTTTTGATGTCATGAATATCAATTTTTGTTATTGGCAACAACAATAGAAAATTTAAGCCAAATATTATGTCGAAATTTTGTTTTTTTCTTCAAGTTTTAAACATTTTTTAAAATTTACCTATAAATATGTAATAAAGGCGGATCTAGAACTATGGTGGATCATTACCCCTTAAAGTTTGTAATAAGCTAGAATTTCGATAAATTTGTAGCTCTTCCTATGCCCTGTAAATTAAAAATTGTTTATATACAATATTTGCTTCGAGGTTTATACTATAGCCACAGATTATTCCAAAAATTTGTGTATGTGGTTTAAAAAGCGAACTGCTTATGGCATACTTAAGGGGGCAATGTATAATTTCACAGCTACATCATAGACCCATCACAACAAAAGATATTAAATACTCTCAACACTGATCATTGGCACAAAATGTAACTGATATATACCTGAAGTAGACATCTGATCAATTTATATTCTGAATACCCCAGACAAAAGATTAGCCCGAGTCAATACACTTGATAAGGGACCATGGGACTAAATAATCTATAAATACGAGATGACTTGCCATGCGACAAATCAGTATCAGTTGAGAATGCAGCAACTTTTGTTATTTGTGGTAATCTCTTGTCTGCTGGCCTGTTCCCAATCCGGTTGGAATGTTCGTCCACGTTGGTGGGCAACACCCACCCAAGCTAATGGCAGTAACATTGATGTGGTGACCATGGAATGGCAAATGCGACAACGTTTTCTTCTGGATCTGTTGTTGCAAGTACACAAACCTCTGCTGCAGGGGCAACTGTTTGAATTGGGTAGCCAATTGAAGGAGGAGCCAAGCGATTATCAAGAGGTGTATATATAAATGAAACCCATTTTAAGCTGAATTCACAACGGTTTATTTTCCAGGGAACTTGGCCACTTTTAAGTGATTTTATAGCAATGGTTCATCAGCAGGAAATGCCAAGGCCATTTAGCATTTTCAGTCAATTGGATGCAAAGGTACCAAAACAGCTTTCGGGTGTCTATCGGTTTCTGGTCTTTGCCAGAGATTGGACAATATTTAAGCATAATGCCTGCTATGCTAGAATATACTTTCATCCAGTGCTTTTTGTGAATGCTCTGCAAATGGCCATTAAGGAGCGAGAGGATTGCAAAATGATGCGTTTACCTGCTCCATATGAGATTCTACCACAATTATATTTCGAAAGGGATATTATACTGGCTGCTCAATTGACAAGTTGGCAACAATTGGCGCCAGTGAAGATCTCCACGAAGCGCACTTGGAAGGAGATCTTGGCCAGCTTTATGGGCTACACTCAGTCAACTTTAAAGGACTCGGAATCCGAACTCTTGCCAGCCGAACCAATTGTGATTGAGGCCAAGAAAGAGATGGCTCATTTAGGATTAGATGTGGATTTGAATGCTCATTGGAATCTAATAATCAATCAACTTCTGATGGATCAACAAGATGAGACTAACGAGGATAATACAATTATAGATGGTGATCGTATGATGGCATTTCGTGGTCCTAGCGATGAGCAACTCTATAAGGACAAAATCCGTAGACGAATGGGAAACGAAGCGAAAAGCTCGCAGAATTTCATTTATAATCTACAACAAATTGTACGACTTTTGGAATGGAAAGATCTTGTGACTAATCAACGATCAATGGATATAATACAACCTCGTCTGATAACCACTGGAGGCAAGCCCTATAGGGCCACCAACATTAGCTTAGAACAAATCCGAAGTTTGATGCATTTAGAATTGGATAATCTAAACAAACTCATAGAAAATGAGTTGAATGTTTCCTCAGATACGCCCTCGTTGATTGCACATCGCATTATAGCCGAAAATTATCGTCAGTTATGCGAGAATATGAGTCGAGCTTTGAATGATAATCGTTTGGATCAACCGAATATGTTTAGCATGGGAACATCTAATCTACGTGATCCCATTTATCGTTCATTACTCTATCGACTGGATCAACTAATCAATGTATACACAAAGCCATTGACGAGAGTCTTTAACATGGATATAAAGATTAATCAGTTAAGTGTGAGTCGTTTGGAGACTTTTGAGGAAGTTTTTAATACCGATTTGATAAATCTAATGGATCAACAATTGTTGCAAACACAACGGAATAATTTGCAAATGTTGCAACGTCGTCTCATTGCAAGTCAGCGACGTCTTAATCATAGATCGTTTAATATAAGCTATGAAATTCAATTATTGTCCACAGCAAAAGCAACAACAACAGCAACAACAACTATGCCCATACTAATACGTCTTTATCTAATACAAGCAGACGACCATCAGGCAAATTTTGGCTATCATCTCGGTAGCTCTTTGCGACATATAACAAAGGGTCTTAATCAATTCGTCCATCATTTCCCTTCACCTTCGATTCCCGTGACTCTAAGCGAACTCTACGAGGCCAAACAACCACCAGAAATATCCCAACCTGTACCTTTGACAAGATTTCCCTCACACCTCTTATTGCCACGTGGTGGAAGTGGCAATGAAGGGAAGGGATTGAAATTTCATTTGCATGTCGTGATTAGTCCTTGGCAGCAGCCACATCAATTCATGGCCAGCGCCATTAAAGATGTGTTCATAGAGCACAGAGACGACAGACATTAAGACAAACTAGTAAACACTAATATATGCAAAATGCCTCTTAATTGGCTAAATTAAAACGCTCACTCACCTGTGTCCTTTCTCCGCCCCCGACAAACAACCAATAGCCTTATCGATTGCAGCAATGGAGACAAACACGTATCCTTGTTTGTCATTCACCTTTCCCCAGGAGATTCTCGTCATAGAGATGAGTGACAAGATATATATTTCAAAAGTAAAATCATTATTTAAACGATTTAAAAATGTATACACCTTTAAAAATTAATAATTATTATTTGAAAAAGCTTTCTAAAGTAAATGTTCAATCGTAGTGAAGTCTGCTAAAACCTTTTTCCAAGTAAAACATTTATTTAAGATGCATGAATTGAAATAATTCGAAAATTGCATGACTTATTCTGATTTTATTAAGCAACAAAATTAGTTTGGTTGCTTTTTACTAATGCCAAATAAATAAATAAAAATATTTTGTATAACAAAAGTATATTTTTAATAAAGGCATCTCAAATATGAATGGAAAAACTACATTAATTAATTTTTTTTTTTTTTTTTTTTTTTTTTTTTTTTTTTTTGCAATATGTGTATTTTAGCAAGGAATCGATTCACAAATGATCTTAACAAAGCTTTTTACTTAACATAATATAAACGCCAAACAGTTATTTCTAACAGTGTAAATTTTAGTCTTATTTATATATGTACATTACTCTATATTTTTAGGGGTATGTTTATATAGGTATACAAGTCAACAACTTAGCGTATCATTGTCAGATACTGCCTTCTCTTCAGCCTGTGGATGGTCCTTTGGCTCGCAAGAGGTCTCGCCATACATTAATTAATAGTATTTACAATATTAATAGTATTCGCAAGCCTATAGCATACTTTTGAGGGCAAATTTACTCATTATTCTTACTTCTAAGTTATATGTAAATCATTTTTTTTTTTGTTATTTCGAGGGTGTTTTAATCTACTTATTCAAAACTAGTCATTGAACACATGTGGTCTATTTCATACATGTTTTAGTTTAAACTGACAAACCAAAGAAATAGACAAAAAAAAACCCTTCAAGTTTTACTATCCTATCAATCTATACAATAGTTCTAAGGAGAAAGAATTCAACAAAATGTTTTTAAATCTATGTAAAAATTTGTATAGAAATCATTTAATATTATTATGTTAGGCCATTCGACCATCTCTAATTTCTCTTCACAGAGAAATAAACACCCACATAACATCTTTTCAAATGAAAATCAAATAAAATGACTGGCAAATAAGGCAAAACAAAATGGAAGTGTGAGCCTTTTTAGAAGAAAAGGCGATAGATAGAGAGAGTGTGTGAGTGGGAGGGAGGGGGAGGGGAAGGATGATGAGGAAGTAGGCAAAAGTATACACCAAAAACAAGTTGAAAACCGAAACGGTTTATTATGCGAATGCGATGACAACAAAAAGGCATAATAGTAAAATTAAATGTGTCTATTATGCCAGCAATACACACATAAAACCACACACAGGGACACCAAACCACACACACATACACATACACATACACACACACACACACACACAGATTGGAGCACTCAAACACTGGGACCATACAATCATATAGCCTATAGAAACATTTGGCAGACAAGAAACGTTTAAGGAAGGATGTCTTGCTTAGAGAAAGAGACAGAGACATAGATAGAGAGTGAGAAAGGGACAGAGGGGTTTTAAAGGAGTGGCATACGCATAAAAACAAATGCACAATACAGTTTTATTCACTCACACACACACATAGACACAGATGTATAGACGGATGCTTAGTTCCAGTTCCTTGACAAAAATGAAAAGCGAAATCAACGTCAAGGCAAAACGAGGCCGTTGAATGGAGACCGGGGCGGCGTGTTTGTTGCCAGATAAGCGCAATAATATGCACGTATTTTACAGCACCCAGTTTCCCCTACCTCACCCTCACCCTCCCCCTCCCCTACCTCAAGCATCCCCAAACACCTAACCTTCCCCAACTCCAAGCGAACAAAAAAAAAAAAAAAATATGGCACCAAATGTAGAAAATTTGTCCTAAGAATGCGCCAAATTTAAATGCGAATTGTTTTCATTCTCTTTGCCTGCGTCGCTTTGCCTAATTGACTTTGCGTGCCGCACACCAACAGACCAAAAATAAAAAAAATAAACGACGAAAAAAAAACACACACAAAAATGAAAACGAAAGAACTTTGCAAGAATAGGCGACAATCAGCGCTTTTTTGTTGCTCTTGTTGTTTGCCTCTAATTTGTGTGTGGTTTATACAAAAAAAAAAACCTAGGAAAAAAACCAATTCACAAAAGTCCTCTAAATGAAAATTGTCAAAAAAGAAAAGGAGCAAGAAAAAAAGGGAGATGATATAAAAAAAATTTGTTGCATACTTCAAGGCTTATTAATTTTTGATTGTTGTTTTAACGGGAAGGGGCCGAGGACTTGGACTTGGAAATTAAAAAGAAGAGAGATTAAAAAACCTAGAAAAAAAAAACTAGAAATTCGCATTTAAAAGAGAGAGAGAGAGAGAGAAAGAGATAGTGAGAGAAGAAAAACTGTTTCTTAGATTTTCAATTAGCCATCATGTGGAAAAGATAGAGAGGAAGAGTGGCTAAGAGACTTACTTTCTACCATCATCCGTCCTCTGCCCCCCGCATATTAGTGCAAAAAGGACAACATAAAGAGCGAGGGGCTGTGGGAAGGACCAATGTGCACATTCATTGCTTTTTGCTCTCTGGTATTCCTGGGTATTGTATTTCATTTCCGTTTTCATTATTATTTGTGGCTGTCCAACTTCGACCCGTCACTCCTTCGACAATCTTGGGGCCTGTTGTTTGTTGTCTTGGTTTTGCCTTTTTATCGTTCTCATACCCTGTGCATATTCCGTAGTTTGAAAAGGTATAAGCAAATCAATGAATAGATGAACTAAAGGATATTCATGTGTCTCCTACTAAGTCTTAGGCGTGAGAAATGGAAGAATCTATTTCGAAATTTCTTTTTATTAGGGGGCAGAGATTTACCATTTTACTGCCATGTCAATCGAATCATATGGAAAATATCTTAGGGATTAAGGATTTTTTTTTTGTTCTGAACTTGTTTAGTCTGTAAAATGATTACAGGGTATCACAGCAACAGCAACCTTTCGACTTAAGGTAAAGGAAGAATTTTTGTTCTTGGTGTTGTCTCCACCATCCTCCATCCTCCATCCTCCATCCTTCAGCCGTGTTCTTGTCCTGGTCCTTGTCGTTGTGACTCTTGAGTACAAGAACAAGAACGTCGACAACGCTGGCAACTTCCTGCTATCGTGCTAATTTCCGTTTCTTTATCTTGACACAATGGTGCGCATTAAAACCAACAAAAAAAAAAGCGACAAAACGAAATGAAATAGAAAAAAAAAGAAACAACACAAGCGCAAAAGAGAAAAGCAAATTGGGGGCGGGCAAATTTCATACGAATGCTAAGGGTGCTTTCAATGCGGGGGCCGTTCGGGGGGAGGGCGTAGTTATTTTTCCTTTTTTCTTCTTGCCAACTGCAGCTGACCATTGCGCTTTTATTTCCGACGACCTCCAACGACATCCACCACCAGCTGAACCAGCAGCAGCCCCCCATTATACCACCCCCGACCCTCTTCATATTAGACGCCATTTTGTGGCATCCTGCTTGCCCCATTCCTCGTCCTCTTTGCCACAGTTACAATTTCTACCATAAAATTTGCATGTTGAGTTTTTTTTTTCATTGGTTTTTGGTTTTACGTATACGTATATATATATATTTTTGTTGTTGTTGGAAATATTGATAAATGCCCGCCATTAAACGCGATTAACAATTTGAATTATGTGCCAAAGCCAAATTTTATTGCCAACACACACACACATAGAGAGAGAGCGAGAAAGACAGAGCCATACACACGCGTCGACAATTCTATGGCCAAACAAATGGCATCATTATTAAAATATACATAAATAAACGCCTATATATGTATATATATACATTTTAGGCAGTAAGTATTTAAAAATAATGAAAAAAGCAAAAGAAAAAAAAAACATTTGTACTGATGAAATTTTTGGTTCAATGCAACCGCGAGAAAATTATGGCCAATTGTTTGGGTAACCTATTCTACACACAGTTCAGTCAATTCAGTCCGTCAGTCAGTCACCCAGTCATTCAGTTATTCAATGAGGACAAAAGCCTTAGAGAACTTAATGCAATTTTCGTCTAAACATTTGGCAAAAAAATTTCAATGAATTGCATCAATTGCCGGTCCATTGTCACCATCAAATTGTGGGCGTGGCATCAATGCTCGATGTTGTCGCCGTTGCACTTCAGACCCATAACCGAAAACCCCGAACCCCAGACCCCAGAGGGTTGGATGGCGGCCTTCTGGTGAGCGGGCATAATAAAATAATTGCAGCGCACGTGTCAAAAATATTCAAAAGGATTAAGAGTACAGCCGCATGGACACCAACCAGTTTCCTTTCTTCCTTTTGTGTGTGTTTCACGGTGTGTGTGTGTTGTGTGTGTGGTGTTCCTTTTTTTCCTTCGTTGTTGTTGTTGTTGTTGTCCAACTGATTGCATAAATTGTTATGGAATGCCATAGCGGATGGTGGTAGCGAATGATGGGCAGAGGTTTTCTTCACTGGTTTCCATTCTATTCAGTTGATATTGTTATAGTTGCTGTTGTTGTTCTTGTTGTTGTGTGGGCATCAAACGAGGGGGACAGAGAGGAGTGTAAATTTTGCGTTATTGCAGCAGGCAGAATTTGGCTATGCTCTCCTTTCTAAAAGGGTATCAAATAACTAGGGGTATATTCGTTCAATAACTCTAGTAACTAGAATACAACTAAACAGGAGTCCTCTTTTCTTCAAGGATGGCATAGAACGTTTTGTTTTCGAATTTTTCATAAAAAAAACTCTCTTCCTATATGTCCACCAAGTGGTGGATCCTCCGCTTAAAGTCATCAAAAATAGTTGGAAATGTTTACCCAAATTTATTCTTACAATGTTTTATATAGTTAAACAATAAAAGTCGTAGAAAACCAAGGATTCAGTCCATCAAATCGAAAAGTATCCCGAGAAAGGACTAGGGAAACGGAACAAAAATTGTTAATGGGTTTCGCATAAGTCGTTCTCTTCATAAAATGTATTGAATGTGTTTTTTTTTGTGCTTTTTGTTTTTTTACTATGCAGCTTTAGGAATTTGTTTTGATTTGCAACGAATTTGCTGTGGCATTGTCGATATTTCTTGCCTCCTTGCCACACTTTTGTTATGTGTGTGTGTGTGCTGAGCGTTTTATTGCTTTTTTTTTGCCTTCGCCACTTGCCCTTAGGACTATGTGGGCGACGTTGTATGATGAGGGGGCGATGGACGACGACGATGATGCTGATGATGATGGTATGGGTGTGGTTAAAGGGCTTTCGGCTGGGAGGGTTGCCTTGGGCTGAGCGTCTCCTGTTTTTTTTTCTCTCTCCGTTTTGTTTACATTGTTGTGGTGTGAATAGCAAATAAGCATTCGAAGCAATCGCCAACCTCCATCCCTTTAGGCTCAACACACTGAGGGGGAGAAAAAAATCTTCACTTCTGTTCAGATCTAATTGCGAATGCAGTAAATTTGATATTTCAACATTTTCATGCCTCATTAGTTGCGAAAAATTTTTTCCATTTTAGCATTTTACATACACAAATATAGAGAGGACACGAGGCAAGGGAAGAGGTGAAAATTGTGTAAAATGCATTTACTGCAATCTGTGGCCACAAAATCAATTTGCGTTTAAAAATTGTATAAGCCAAACCAAAGCCAAAGCCAAAGCCAAAGTGGAAAGCTTTTAGTTTGCAAATACGCAACCGGATATGGGATAAGCATTGAAATTAAATGCATTCAAAAAGTCAAGGGCGTAGGTAGTAACCCAATCTGAGTTATTTACATTCTAATAAAAATCTAATCTTTATTATTATTCTCAAACATTGGATTCATTTTTATTTTCATTACAATATTTTTGAATTTTACAATTGCGCCATTTTTCGCGCTTTTGTAATATCGATATATAAATGTTGCTCCTTTGTGCCTATCGATAGTCACGATCTCTATCTCTCTTACTCTCGCAATTTTGATACTTATAGCGCAGCTTTGTAAACATAACTGTAAGCCTCAAGTGAATAATTCTACAAAAACAATGCACATAAACGTAAATAAATAAATGTTAAATATAACTATTAATCGATATGTTTAACATTTGTTTACATTTTTCCTTCTCTCCTAACTACTGCTCACGCATACCAATACACTTTTTGCTATTGATCTCTCACAGACGCGCGCTCACTCACTCTCACTCTCTCCCCCACTTTTTTCAGTTTTCCTTTGCCAATTGTGAAATTAATACGCAAAAGTTTAAACTCTCGATCGTTTTTGTAATTTGTTGGCTTTATAAATCTCTTAATGTGAAAATTAATGTGGAAATGTGTAAAGCTAATTCAGTTTGTTTGCATTGACTGTAAATTGTAAAAGAATTCGTTGGCTAATTATTGAGGAAATAATTTTCTGTGTGTGTGAAAAAAATAAATGGCGAGCATCAGAGTTGGCGTTGGCGTTGACGTCGACGTTTTGCATGACTTCAAATCTAGCGTAAAAACAACAGCAAATCCTGCTTGCTTCTTTGTTTTTGTGTTTCTTTTTCCAATTAGAGTTTGTGTGTGAGAATGAGGTAGCAATATTATCTGCTCAAACTTAAAATGGTGAGAGGTGAGTAAAATCTTGATTTTAATTTGGCTTTACCAAGTGGTAAGTTTCAATTTTAAAGTATTTAATTATATTTATATTTATGTGCCTGATTAATAGCAAATATTCTTATTATACTAGATCAGATTTGTCCATTATCCCTGTAAATTGCATCTGTCTGACTACGTCCTTGCTTTGCGGTGGCTGTAAATTGATTGATTTTGTGCTGTGACAGCACAGTAATTGAAAATATTTTACAAAACTATTAGTTTAGCAAAAAACGTATAGAAAGGCATGGGTGAGGCGGTGGAGAAATGGGCAACTCCCCACTTCAAATGCTGCCAAATCCAACTCACAGAGCTGCTTACCTGTGTCAGGTGGTGTAAGCATCCCTTCCGGTTTCCGGTAATCCCCTTTTTGCCAGCCACATGCTTAATATGGTGGGCGGGGCTTTTGGACGTTTGTGGGGTGTGGAAAAATCTAATATAGAAGAAAAGTCAAAGGGAAATATTACTAAGAAATGCCAATAAAAATCGTTTAAAATATATTTCCATATACATATGTAAAATTATCATTAAAAGCAGCAATAGAAAAGAAAATATAATAGATAATAGACAAAGAAACTGAAACATTGAATGAAAAAATATACATTTCATTGTCTCTTTGCCTTTATTCGATACACCTGTTTGTCAACATTCTCTGAAGGACAATTCACCCACCGGGTATTAAAATGTTCTACATTTTCGGTGTTTCTTTTTTTTTTTGTAATCCTACTTGAGGCAAAGCCTCAAAAAGTTGTCTTCTTTCTTATCTAGCGAGGCGCCAAAGCGTGTCAGCTAAGAAACTGACAGAAGCATTTTGGTAAGGGGAATGTGGGAAACAGGGGGGAGGGGCGAAGCAAGGCAGGCACACTGCGGAAGGGCTAGATGCTGATTTCAATACAATTCAACAAAAGGGAGAGAGAGAGAGAGAGGGGGAGCTAAAAAGAATCTTTTTACAATGCATCGCATGTATTTGAATGTATTTCTTTATATTTCACTTTTTTCTTGTTGTTGTTGTTAATTCACAACAAATTGAATAGAGACGATGATTCTCCTTTCACCCTCACCCACGTAGTACACACCTCAAAGGAACAAAAATATTCACCTACAGTGGTCCTTCCTTCCCAATTCCTTCCCCCTAGTCCCTTTTACCATTAGCTTTTGTATTTTGGCTGCGGCGCGTATATCACATTTCCATTTTTGTTACCATTTCTTTCGTTATTTATTTATTTTTTTTCGCTACATTCTAAATATATATGAATAGCGACAAGTTTTATGCTCAACTTGATAGCCCCACCCCCTCACATCCATTCACTCCTCATCATGCAAAAAAAAAAAATGTTCATAGCGAAGGGTTTTCAGTTTTTTTTCGGGTTGATTTCGAAGGCATCTCACGCCCCTTCTATTTGAATGATTGTCAATATTTTCCACACGTCTACACAAAAGGTTGTGCCCAACTGTTGGCATTGATTTACCCCCAGCAAATAAATAAGCAAAATGAAAAGTTACAATAATATATTGTTAGTTTTTGTAGCACTAGTCAAAAGGGGCTAGAGAATTTACACATTTCCTACAGCTATATATGTATGTATGTACATATCTCTAGTATAGGAATTATCTATCAACTAAATAGGCATTGATGATGATTATGTAAGCTATAATCAATCTACTATGCTTGAATTGTTAGAATAGGTAAAGTATATTCCAATGGATATATTCCATGTCCTGCATGTCAAGCCGATTAGGGAAAAAGTATTCAATATTTTGCGGAAAACTTTTGCCCTTTACTAATTCCTCTCCATGGACCATTCACTTAAGAGAGAATATTTTCAGTTTCAGTTCAACTAACTGTGAAATTGTTTGCCAAACAAACAAATAGACAAACAAAAAAAGGAAAAAGTTGAAAACCGCAAACACATAGAAAGAGATAAGAGAGAGAGCCAACTTGTTTGCTTAATAAATAAACTTTATATTCATAACTGAAAAACTTTTTGCCTAAAGAGGCAGAGAGATATAGAGAGAGGGGAAGAAAGGGAGAGAGGGGATAGGTTCAACTAGCGAAACAAACGTGGCCGCTAATTTGCGTTGGCAAAAAGTTTTTCGCATAGCCCTGAATAGTATGCTATGGTTATTTGGCATCGCCTTAGGTAGGTGGAGGGACTCGTGAGAGTGGAGACGTGGGCACGTGGAGTGGAGTTACGCGACAGCATTTCCGTTGCCAGAGTCGAGTGCACTGTGTGGCAGAACATAAATTATGCTAGCATTTCCGCATCAGCTGACTAAAAGAGGCCGCCTATCCCGTTATCCCGCTATCCTGTTATCTTCTTTTGCTAAGCGAAAATCCCGCTAATCACAAAAGTTTGGCCGCTTCTTGCCGTTTGCTTTTGCTAGCTACCTTCAATTGCCACTCGAAGGCGCAAAAAGTTTTTGTGCACGAAAAAGGGTTAAATCGACTTTATACCCAAAAAGTCTCAAACTTTTTCCCTTCCCTCTCTCGCTCTCTCTCTCACTCACTCTCTCGCTTTGATTAAGAAGACATAATTATTTTTGCATTAAGCAGGCAGCTAATAGGCCGTGTAATACGAAGTTGTTGCTACTCTAATCAGCTCATCATCAGATGAGTATTAAAAACACGGAGAACGATGAATGACGCCGACGCCGACGACGATGAAGAGAAAATAAAAAGCACTCGAAGATAATGAAAATGCATTGAGGCGTTTAAAGTCTAGTGCAGAAAACAGGATCAGGTCGAGTGCAAAAAGATTTTTCCATTATGCCACTTGGCTAGCAGGAGAAATGACAACGACAACAACAACAGTAAAAAAAAAGATGAAGAGGAAAAATACAACAGAAAATGCAAAAGAAAAGAAGTAACTAAATCGACTAGTTAATACCTAGTAAATGCATTTTTTCTACAAACATTTTGAAGGGCCCCTTAAAGTATGCATTAAGCAGTTAATGAATACTTTGTCAACCTTATCAAAGTTCTCCCGATATCGGCCTTTAACTTTAAATTATAAAAGGTTTTTGAATATTTGATGAATACAGAAGAGCCAAATAAATAAAAAGAGAACAATTCGAGATCATTTGGAAAGAGAAATTGTCGTTGATAAAAAAAATCTGATAAATTTATCTTTTAGCATATTAACAGAAAAAAACAAAAAAAAATTGAATTCGAAGGGAAAAATATACAATATCTGGACTGAGACTGGGCTTAGGTAAATATGGGAAAAAATGCAACATTTTACCGCCTGCAGCGTAATGTCTGCTGCTGCTGTTGCTGCTCCTCGTTGGTTGGCTAACACTTTTTGCCGTTTTACCCGGGTGTCTGTGATGAGAAAATGTTTCAACTAAAGAGGAGGGTTAAAAGAACTGAACACACACAAACACACACACAGAGCTGGAACAACAAGGAGAAAGCACGAGAGAGAGAGAGAAAGCGAGAAACAGTGACTGGGAGCCAACAGTGACAACGGAAAGTGTGATTATATTTTCATTTTCAATTTTTTACGGCCAATTAATTTGGCAATTGACGCTTCGCTGGGCGTCTGCGCCCTGCCCACATAGAAATCAGATACACCGTGTGCTGGAGAGGAGGATAGGCGAGGAGGAGCCAAGGGATTAAAGGTTTTAAGGGCTGGGCGATGGGTAAATTGAGTTGTGTGGCAAGAATAAGAAAAGTCTATTATATATAGTGTTGTGTGTGTGGACAGGTTGTGTTGTCAGCTATTGCCTGGCAGCTATTCTGTGTCCCTGCATTGTCTGGGCTAAAGGTTTTTGTGGGCGGCCATTGTTAAGGGGCTGAACCCCAACTCAGACTTGTTGCAAGTTCCATGCAATTTGCATTGAAATTGTTTTTCCGAAAATTAGAAAAGCCAGTCAAGCAGAGTGGAGAGCAACACAGAGAGAAAACAGAGGAAAGAGAGAGAGATATAGAGGGAGAGAAAAAGGAATTTAAGCTCTGATGATTTACCAATCAGGTTGAAGTCAAACCGAAAGGAAATTCTCTTGATAATTTCGATAAATAACTGGTTTATGATTTTAATTTGATTTCGTTCAAGTTTTCAGTTTGGTTTCAATTTTAATGCTTTTTTGCATCGATTGCAAAGACGATTTATTCGACGATTATAATAGTAATAACATATATATATAGAAAAAAAAAATACAACTACTAAACTAAATTGACATAAACATCAGCAACAGGGGGGTCCGTCCGGAAGATTTGGTTTGCCGTAGGTCTCTCATGGGTTGATAATTATTAGTTAGTTCTCCTGATAGATAAGAACATCCTGCACACTGAGATTGGGCAATTGGATAAGTTGTTCCTCGTTCTCAATGCGACGATCAAGGGGATAGCCTAATGGACGTATATCCTGAATCGATGACGAGCCAATGCCCATAACAACGCCCGGAATGCGACGCTCCACACGACGCTCATCCAACTGAAGTGGCGAAACAATCACAAGCAATTGCATGGGCAGACCCTCAGGACGTCCACGAGGCAAGAGCAGGCGCTGAGGGAAGCGACCATTTTCGCCAATCAATTCGAAATTATCCTGCTGACCACGCAATTGAAGCATCACACGACGATAGATCTCAGTGTAGGGAGTGACATCGCGGGTGGTCCAGGGAATATCAATGGAACGACGCTGAATGCGATTGCGGCCGGACTGCAGTTGGATATTGATGGCATCGAGAAGAATAAAGTCGCGACGACGCTGCTCCAATGGCACTTCGCGACCTTGCTGATCCTCACGTGGGCCCAAAAACATGCGTACTATGACATCCTGTGGGCGCTCCGAGCTAATGTCCAAATCAATGATGAAGTCTTTGTTATTCAGACGACGCTGACGGCCAATAACCGATCGTTGTTGCTGCTGCTGCTGGTCAATCAGATTGGTAAGATCAATCTCGCTATCCTCGTAGCGTGTACGCAGTTTATCCAAACGAGCATCATTGATGGTAACTCCTTGCATATAGAGCTCATCGCGACGATAGCCTCCCAATAATTGTTCACGCTGTTCGTCCACAATGCCGACAATGCGACGCAAAGTATGCTGGACCACGGGATCGCTGAGAGTTAGGCGGTTGATTTGCTCTGGATTTTCACGGATCAGCTGGCGCAGTATATTCACAATGCCCACTTGACCCAGACGACCTAGCAAGACATCAGCAATGCGTCCTTCCACCTGACGTTGCTCATCAAATCGACCACGTGAATAGGATGAGTAAGAGGAGGAACCCACTTCTTGGCCAATAACTGTTTCCAAGCGACGTTCAATATCATTGATTTGCTGCAATACCTCACGACTGCGACGGGAATCCAAGCGCATGTCATTCAAACGAATGGCATAACGTTCCTCCTGGGACTGACGATTATTGTAGAGATATTGCTGTCCAGCTCGTTGATACTTTGAAGTGTCCTGGCCCAAAGAGATTCTCTCTTGATTGAGACGGGCAACTAATTGGCGCAAAGTGTGCAAAAGGACCTCATTACGGCGATAGTTTTCGACCGGGCTTTGAACAAGGCTACGACGAGAGCGGCGACCACCCTGGCGCACCTCATCATCATTATCGTCATCGTTGTTATCGTCACTCTGGTTCACTTGCTGCTGCTTTTGGCGACGTTCTTCACGATTTCTTTGCAACATTTGCACGATCTCATCGTCGCTCATTTCCGTTAAGCGATTATCCTGGCGTATAAACTTTACAATGTCTTCATCCTGGATCAATCCACCATCTACCACACGACGCCCTTCATCAATGGTATTTCCGCGGCGAGGGTAGAAACGCTGTTGTTGTTGCTGTTGGTTCGGATACTGCTCTTGGCCAAGGCGACGACGATTGATGTGAACAAGACGCTCATCATCACGCTCAACACTCTCTAGACGATCAATGGGACGTTCATTTTCGTTGTCATAGCGCTGATAACCGCGTTGCTGATCCCGATAGTTGCGGTATACATTGTAGTCGCGGCCCTGATCAACATTTTGACGGTAGTTCTTGCCCTCATAGCGCTGTCCTTGTGCTAGATAGCCAGTAATATCCTGATCGTAGGTTCGCTGACGGCCCTCATAGCCTTGCTGACGTCCCTCATAGCCTTGCTGACGTCCCTCGTAGCCTTGCTGGCGTCCTTCGTAGTTTTGCTGACGTCCCTCATAGCCTTGCTGACGTCCCTCGTAGCCTTGCTGGCGTCCCTCATAGCCTTGCTGACGTCCCTCGTAACCTTGCTGGCGTCCTTCGTAGTTTTGCTGACGTCCCTCATATACGCGCTGACCGTAGCTCTTCTTGTTGTTATAGTAGTCATCATCCTGACGTTCTTCTTGCTGCACACGACGGCCTTCGCTGAAGCGTTCACCACGCAGGGAACCGATGTAGCCACGACGTCCAAATTGTTGTTGCTCCTGTTCACGCTCTTGCTCAATGCTGCTCAAGCGGCGGCGGCTCACATGCAATAGACGGTCGCTATTCACATTCACTGTGGGCAAATCCTCGACTCCACCTTGACGGCCATAGCTTTTGTAGATATAGTCACGTTGAAGTGGTACACGAACTGATCCACGGCGCACTATATTCTCATCATCAACGTTGTCATCATCGCGTCGCAGGATGCGCAGGAAACGTTCACGCTCATTGCCATAGGTTTTTGGCTGGTATTGATACCGATCCTGATACTGATACTGCTCCTGGTCTTGCTCCTGATTTTGCTGACGACGGCGGTTCACACGCAACAGTGTACCATCGACTAGACCCAATTCCTGTTCAAGGGACTCGCGCTCTTCTCGCAATGCCAACTCTTGGATGAGATTCTGCACAAAGCTGCGCAAAGCAATATCCTCGGTGAATAGAGACATGCTCGATATATCCTGATTCTCAATGGATACAACCACACGTCCTTCCTGTCCCTCTCCACCAGCTAGACGAGCCTGCTGTCTCCTCAGGGCCATTTGCATGTGCAATTCCCGGAATGGATTGAGTATACCAAAGACTGGATTAACACGCTGTATGCCTACTACATCCAGGAACAAAGGACGCTGGCTCACATTCTGTCGTACACGTTCAATGACCTGCTGATCCAAGTACAATTCGGGCAAAATCTCACTAATGGCGGGCATAATCAAATTCTGAGTGTCCCGACGTTCGGGCAGGGCCAAAGCCAAGGCATTCACCAAAAGAACTGGATTGATGTTCCTTCTCAGGTAAACGACATTGCGACGGAAGGTTTCAAAATTGTCGGAACGGACGAGCAGGCGATAGATGCCTCGCAATTGCTGGATATGCTCCACTTGGGCCACCGAGTATATCTGATTTTCGTCAAGGAGTCGTCGTTGGCGATCCAAAGCTATGATGCGCTGCATCTCGCTATCAATGCCGCCAATATAACGCTGAGGATCCACAATCAATCCCTCATCCAATTGTAAAAGATCATCCTGCTGCAATGGTTGCTGGACACGTTGGACTATGTCCAAGATGAATTTCTGACGCTGCAAATCCCCAAGAGAAAGGCGATCTAGTGGAAGAAATGGAAAGAAATTTATGAATGAAACTTGTATCTCTGATGATGATGATGATGAGGGAGGTGCTCCTTCTTCTCTTCCTCCTGTGTGTGTGTGTTTACCCAATCCTAGTTCGCGGTATTCAGGATTCACCGTAATCCTTCCAGCAGCCACCAGGCTGACCATAAAGGCCACAAGCAACACGAATTTGTTCATTCTGAGGATGAGTGAACAGGGATTGAATTGTTTATTCTTCTTTAGTTCTCTAAACGACAAGATGAAGCAGAGACCAGAAGGCAACTGTGTCTCCAAACGTCGCCAATTGCACATTTTATACCCTCACGAAAGGAGGGAAGCTTATCTTTGTCTTCTGTGACTGCATAGGCATAGGCCTACACTTATCAACGTTTTTTTCTTTTTGTTTCTTCGTCGGGTTCGTCAATACGTTTATCGCTGTGCAAAAATGTGCAAAATCCGCACGTTCATTATGCAATTAAACCAAAAAATATATTGAGATGGGATCATCTGCTTGAGGTCATCAAAAGATTGTTCTAGACTCTGAGACTCGGTTGCCTGGTGACTGGGCCGGGTCACATGGCTCGAGGTATGGCTTGGCTTGGCCATTGCACTTTGGTTTGATTTCATTCTAGGTAAATTCTACTGCAATTCTAAAAATAAACCAAAAAGTATTAATTCTGATAAGAATTTAGAATCGAATAGACATTATGAGAAACTGATTAGAATGCTTATTCTAATTTCATTTTTATATTTTAAACTTCTAAATCACTTTTTATGCTTTTAATGCTTACTTAAATGAAAAATAATCTTCATTTATTTATTAAGATTAACATTTACATTTGATTTTATATAACTTGATGCTTTACTTAAATGTCGTTTAGCTGGGTAATCAGAAGGAATTATGTACGAGTATATAACTCTTGCAACCATCATCATTCAACATGCAACATTTTGCTTATTGTCTACCCCTTTTTTTGGCTTTTAGTTGTCCTTATTGTTTGGCAATGAGCAATAAGAGAGCGAGAGTGATTGGCGATTGTAAAGGCGAAAAAAGGAGTGTACGTTTTACTCTGATGCTGCTGTGAATGCAAAAATGTTGAAGTCACTACAAAAGGATGATAAGAAGACCAAGGGGAATGCCAGGGGAAATATGTGTCTGTGTGTGTGTGTGTGTGTGTGTGTAGGGCATTGCGGAATGCCCTTGCAATTTTTCTATTCACATTTAAATTGGCAATTCGTTTGCCTGGTGGCTTTTGTGCACCATTTTCTTTTGCGAATTCGCTTCTCTATTTTTTTTTTGTTCATTTTTTGTTCGGTTGCGACAATTTTTGCAACGTGCCTGGCATGCAACGGAAATGTTGCAAAACGCGAACGATAGAGAGAGTAAGGAAAAGAGTGAGAGGGACTGTGACAGAGAGGGAAAGAACTACCAGGATGACGCGTGGGTGGGTGTTTGGTTCACTGGGCTTAGGCTAACTGGGGTCATTGTCTCCTCCATTCCTCTCACGCTTTTGGTCTTCTAATGTAATTGCAATTGTTTGCCACCTCCGGCTCCGGTTCCAGTTTTTTCATGAAAAATGGTCAGTGCAGGAAAGAAAAAAAAAACCAAGATGAAGAAAACTTTGATTTGTCTCGCTTTCTCTCCGGTACTCTCTGTTTCTGTGTATACCCTTTAGAGGAAGAAAACGGGGAATATTACATCAAAGATTTTGCTCGAGGATTGGGTTCACGGAGGGGATCTGTTTGCTAGGTGCAGCTATTGGGTATCACAAGGTCGATGCAGCGACCTTTTTGGGGTGTAGAACATTTTTTGGTTGTGCTGTTGCACTTAACACTTTGCGCCGATTTTTATGCATGTCCAAGCGCATTTGTGAGGCATTAATTGCTCGTCCTGCCACTGCTGCTGCTTCATCCAGTCCAGTCCACTCCATCCGTCCAGCCATCCATCATCCATTCAATGCCATTGCATGTTCAGCAATTATGCAGCAACAATTTCACATTAATTGCTCCTTTGTGCCGGTCATCTCATTGCTTTCTTTCCCCTCTGTTTCACTTTTTATGTATAATTTTTTTATGACCCTTGGAAAAAAAATGTCCAGGACCAGGTTCTGGTTCTGATTCTGATTCTGGTCCTCGTCCTGGTCCATAGCATTGTTTGCAATTGCATTTACAACTCCAATGGCTCTTCTGGCAGCTGCTCATTTTAATTGCTCTAGGCCTTGCGTCATTTTGTGGCCCCAACAACAACAACAACATGTTGCAAGATGTATTAAACGCATGTGTGTGTGTGTGTGCAACAATTTGCATTATTTCTGCAACATTTTTTTTCAATACGAAATCGCCAACAGTAAAAGAAATCGTCAAACGGCATTGCAAATGGATTTAATTATTTGAATTACTATATATACGATATATGTGAGAATATAGTCTATAGCTATCTGAAAAGTTATAGTTATGATTAAAACTCTTCTCTATATACATTTATATATGTATCTGCCTTTACTTTTTAGATTGTTTTGAGTTCAATTAAGCTCACAATCAGTATTATGATTTTTGTTTTTCATTGTTTTTTGTTTTTTTCTTTAAATCATCTCTCGGTTAATTCTTATCTATGAACTGGCTGTTTTTTTTTTTGTGACATATAATGGAAATTTTTTCTTATATTTTGATCTTTTATTTACAAAAAAAAAATAGAAACAATCACTAGGGTAAATTACATCATTTTAATTGTTATCAGTTAATCAATTTTAAAGACATTAATAAAGAAAACAAATCTGTTATAACTTCCGCATTAAACTATGGAATTTTAATGAATTGTATTAGATAGATACCCTGTAAACAGGGGGTGGGTCCCTCTAGACTGAGTCTAAAGTAGTTGCTGATGCTAATTTCTAGTATATACTTCTAGCTGACCACTGAGATCTCTTAGGAAGGCCTCGTTAGGGCTAAGAAATTGAAATTTTAAACCAATATTGGACATGGAGAAAAACCTTTTGATTTGTTTAGCATATTCTATGGAGATGGATATGGAGTACAAATCACCCTTGCCCCGTCCCCCCATACTTCTCCTCTGTGTTGTGCTCACTCCCGTTTATTTTACTCTTCTCCAGCTGTCTCTTGTATCCCTTCTCTCAAGTGGATTGTCATAAGGCTTGTCTTCACTGTGTAGCCAAGTAAATGAAGTAAGTATAAGCCAAATGCTATGGGTGGCAAGGATGGGGCAGGGGAAGGGGGAGCTGGCGTTATTTGGTGGTGGTGGTGGTGGATGGTTTTGACTTAAATGCGATTTAATGCCTTTTTTGTTTGTCTTCCATGCGTCGGATATCCTTTTGACGCGCTGTGGGCGTGATAAACCGCAGCAGGCGTCGTCCCTGGCGTCGTCGTCGTCCTCGTTGTTGTTTCTTCCCCTTCTTCATTCTGTTTACTGCTTCTTGGCTAATTTGCTTGGCGTGTGTTTTTTCCATACTTTATGTTTTTCATCGTTTGCCTCCTTGGTTTGGTGTCTTAATCTTATATCCTTTTTCTGGTTTCGGGTTTTCGTCTTTTTTTTATTTATTTTTCTTTTTTTTCATTTTGGCTGGCTTGGCATTAAAAAATTGTCGCCCTTTGTTGGCTTGATAAAAGTGCTTACAAATGCTTAAAAAATTAAAATTTATTACATGCGATTATGATGGGAATTTTCTTCTTTTCGGCGAGGTCGATCTTTGCCATGAGAGTTGACTTGCCAGTGGCCACATGCAAATGGGGTATGATGATTGCCTATTATTATTTTTTTTTTTTTTGGTTGTTTTTTGGGCGGTTCAACATATTTCCGGGGCAACTGGACACAGTGGTCCTCCGTTACTGGCCACTCCATTCAATTGATTCATGGCCACACAATATCCTTTGCGTAATGGTTTTCTCTCTTATTCTGGGCTACCTTAAATACAGTCAACTTCAGCAAAAATGAAAAAATGGAGAGGGGCAACACAAGAAAAAACGAAACTGAAGCTATGAATAAAGAGAAGGAGCTGCAAGGAGTGAGAGAGAGAGAGAGAGAGAGACAGAGAAAAAAGTATAGCAAATAAATATAAATATATAGTAATAATGAAGCACCAAGAAAAGAAGCAAGAAGAAGAACGCATGGCAAAAAGAAAATATTTCTTTTTATCACAACGGATGTGAGTGTGCCAAGAGTACAGCAAAAAAAAAAAAAAAAAAAAAAAGAGGAAAGGAAAGAAAACCTAGAGAGAGGACAGCCGTATCATTTCTATCATACCGAAGTGTCTATACTCTAAGTTCACTATAGTCAAACTAATGGCAAAATGAGGGGAAGTCCCAGTTTAGTTGTAACTCTGTTTTCTTTAGGGTATACAAAATTGAATGAGAGACACTGCAAACGAGGAGATGGAAGGGGGCAGGGGGCCGGCAGCCTTCTAAATAAATAAAACAAAAATTCGCCCTAGCTTCGCCCATTTAGAAGTAGTGCAGGAGGAAGAAAACAAAAAAAAAAACAGAGAGGGAGAAACCACGACCAGGCACAGAACCATGGCAAGTTTTCTCATTGCCACTTTTGTCGCCCTTTTTCTCAGGACACACACACACACACACAAAGACACACACCCGCAAACAAAGCAAATCAAACAGATTCTACTTATTTCACACGTTTTTCGGGATGCTGCTTCTACTCCTGCTCCTGCTCCTGCTCCTGCTCCAGTGTTTTTATTTGCCTTGAAACAAGTGAAACTGAGTAAAGAATGGAAGCGAATTGAAGATGAACGCACGTGTCTGCGTGTGTCTGTTAGTTTTGATAGCTATTGACTTTTGCTTTGGGGCGTTACGACCCCACCAGACCCTTCCAATGGATTTAACACCCAATTTCCCCATCCGACATTCCACTCAGCCCACTTAGACAATTGACCCGTTAAATTTTTGTTTTTGATAATTGATTTAAGAACACTTTAAAAGATCTCGACGGGAATTAAATATATATATCGATAGCTACCTCTTTATTTTCAACTCTCCATTTGTTTGGCTACCACTTATAGGTACATATGTACATACATATGTATGTATAATAAACAATTGTTTAGCGTTTCTGCCGCTCCCCGCCCTTGTCAAAGTTATATTAAAGTCTATATAATTATTTGCACTCTTGATAAGGTACACACAATGAAAGGCTGGTAATTGTTGTGGCTTATTGTAACTATATATGTAGGTAGTATATTTTTTAGTTTGGCCGAACTTATTATCGGAAGTTTTAGTCAATAGCCTGTGAATCGTTCACTCACATCATAAATCACTTTTGAATTGTTCATTGGGCACCTTAAAAAGAGTTGAAAAGTTTTTCTGTAGCCTTACAAAATCGACTATATAATTTTTGAACGGGTACATGTCATAACGCCCAGTGTCATAAGGCCCATGGGCTTTATGTCACAAAAATGTGTGTCTTAGCGCCCATGGGCGCTAAGACACTTTTAAATGTGAACTAGCGCCCACTCCAAAAACGAAATAGCGCCCGAGGGCGCTACGACACAATTGAAGAATATTCAATAAAATATTTAAAAAATGTAATTGTTTGCCCTTTAATCGTGTCATAACGCCCATAAAAAAGTGAAATAAAGTCCGGCGTGCTTTATGTCACATTTAAAAGTGTCATTGCGCCCGTGGGCTTTATGTCGCAAAAATGTGTGTCATAAGGCCCAAGGGCCTTATGACACTGGGCGTTATGACATGTACCCAATTTGAACCTGTCATCATAATATTTGTAAATAATTTGTATTGCACTTTCTATAGTACAAAATAAATGGAATTGTTTTGAATCTTAAATCTATTCTATTCATTCAGTCTGACCTTCATTCATTTCAATTCAGTTGGGAATTCGAATGAAGTCATGAATTCATACTAATGTCTAAAGTGAGACTAAGAATTTTTTTGTCCTTCACTGCAAATTTCTTTAATTAATTTAATTCAATTTGTATGTTTTAAAGTTCTCAGAATTTTTGGTAAATAAATAGTAAAATACTGAAAGTTTTAAAGTCAAATTCTAATCCTAATGAAGGAATCAATGTGAAGTGCATTTTGATGACATAATACTCTTACCTAGATTCTGAAATTTGATGTTTTTCTTTACTTACTCTAACTTTTTGTAGCATTGCCAAGTTAAAAGATCTTTATACATATATACAGGACAATAGTTGTAGGTAACTGAAAATTCTCACACAGTTTCAATACAATTTCAAAAGGGGATGGGTGGGGGCTGGTTGATTTAAGTAGTATATTCAGTTCGTCCTTTTTGCCACTCGAGAACGAGGAAGGAGGGAGAAGGGAGGAGGGGAAACTGCTGCTCAATTGCTGCTTGTGCGTTGGACAATTTCATTGGGCAAATATTTTTGTAGCATTCTCATAGTGATTTTTGGTCTGTGGCTTTTGTCTGTGGGATGTGCGGGTACAAAATGCAAACATTAAAAGCGACGACGACAACGAGCAGGACGAGGACCAAGACCAGGACACTATAAAAACGACCTTGCGGGCAACAAAAGACAGAGTCAGACGTCTCCTTTTGCCACTTGTCTCTCTTCTCTCTGTGTGTGTGTGTGTGTGTGCGTGTGTGCAGACGACGACAATCAGCACACGACTTTTGGCTGCCGACTGTTGAGTGGTAAGAGTGGGGG
Organism: Drosophila willistoni; assembly: GCF_018902025.1. Taxonomy (NCBI): domain Eukaryota; kingdom Metazoa; phylum Arthropoda; class Insecta; order Diptera; family Drosophilidae; genus Drosophila; species Drosophila willistoni. The sequence goes on from NW_025814057.1 coordinate 10,058,086, forward strand.
GAGGGGTTTCATAGGGTGGTGGGGGCTCAGGACACTCTTCTTATCAGCAGTTTGGTTACGCTGCAGCGTGGCATTTGTGTGACTTTTATGTGCGGCTTTTCAGCTGGTTATGATGCCGTCGTCGCGATTGCTCGACCCCGAGCTACGACTCCAAGCCGAACCCAAACTACCCATCCCTCCCCCGCCCCATCACCCAGAGGGTCGGGGGTTGATGTCTGTGTCTTTGCTATTGCTTTTGTTTTGGGCCACTCGCAACTGGAAAGAAAGACAAAAAAAAAAAAACAGTTTCAATTGAATTGTTTTTTGCTCTTCTGACTGGGTATTGACACGCCTCAATGAAAGTTTCTCACAGTTGGTTGCATTAACAAGTGGGCGACAGGCAGCGTGAATCCCATTAACAGGAATCACCCAGGATCACCCCCTTCTTTTTTCATCCATTCCAGCCATTCATCCACCCCGAGGCGCGACGGCAATTTAAACTAATAATCAACGCATCAGCAAACATTGTCGTTATTATTCACGCTCATGTGGTGGGTGGTGGGTGGCTCCCCCTGGCGTTTGACTCTTGACAGATTTTATGCTTCTTCACCTCTTCTATTAAGCACCCCCCAACCCCCATCAAGTTCATCAATCAGTCATCATTTGTAGTGTTTTTTTTTTGCTATTTAAAAATCGTTTATTTGCTTTGTTGTTTGTTTTTCGTTTCTTTAGTTTTTTATCTTCATTTGTTTTTTTTTTGTTTTTATCACATTAAAATATAAATTTGTTTTATAATAATAGTATTATGTATATAGGTTTCCTTATAATACACACACACACAGACACACAAATCGGACAAATTTCTCAACAATATATTTTATTTTAAAGCACTAAAAACCTAAAGAATTTGGCAACTAAAATAAAAACTTTGCCAACAATTTGATTTGTGGTCAGAGGTTAGAGATCAAATAAACGAGAAAATGTCTAGGAAAAGAGAAAGTTTTTGTTTCGTTCTTCATAATGAAGGTTTACTGTATCTTTGCTCTGAAAAGCAGATATTGTGCTGGCTATTTCGATACTTTAATGTCAGTTTTGCGATTTGAGTTACTATTCAATTTTTAGAAGACTCATTTACGATTTTTCAATGAGTTTATATCTATTTTTTTTGTATTTCGATTGATTTTTAAAAGCCTATAACTATTTTCTCGGGACAATTTGAAAGTTTATATGCCACATTTGCTTTGTCTTACCACAAACCAAATTAATCGACATCTATAACAATTAAATTATAAACTTATTTAAGCAAAATGCAGACGAGAAAAAAAAACACTTACTAAAAAGATTAAACAAGGAAAAAGCTAACACTAGAAGTGGCTCTAACACTAGATAGAGAGCGAGTGAGAGAGATAGTGAGAGACAGTGAGAGAGAAAGAGAGATAGATAGATAGAGTGTAGGGCGGAAGGGAGGTGGAGTTGAATTCCTTTTGTCAATTCATAGAATTTGTTTTTGTTTTCTTTTTTTTTTTGGGTGGGTGGATGACTTTGCTCTGTATCTTAAATCGAATTATATATATGATATTAATATATATATATGTATATATATATATATATATTTACGATCCTAGACCGCATGCTCGGCGGTGGCGCCATAGCGCAATGGAGTCGGTCAAATAATATTCGGAGGCGTTGTGGCCGCCACTGGAACTGGTAGGACAACAGTGTTGGACACTGGTGAGGATTTGGCTGATTTGACACAGCCGTAGGATGAGATGCCGGTGCCACTGCTACTTGGGGGCGATGGTGGTGTCTCTGGGCTAATTAATGGTAAATAACGCCATGGATGATAAATGCTACCAGCATACATTTGCAAACGGGCCTGCAGATCGAGGGCGAGCGTTGGATCCAGTGGATAATGGGCGAGGGTGGGGAATGCATTCGGCAGACGGGGCAGTGAGAGTTCCAATGGTGAGCCAAAACCATATTTGGCCGCTGCCGCTGCAGCCAATTGGACTTGATGATGATGATGGGCGGCCGCTGCAGCCGCAGCATGAGGATGTGTCTGCGGATGACCATGTCCATGCAGCTGATGATGATGTAAATGATGATGAGCCATTGACGGTGAATGCAAAGGTTGTGAACTGTCCTTTGAACTGGATAAATTGACACCAGTCAAATTCGCTGCCGATCCAATGACACCATTCGAATTGCTAGCCGATGTTGCATTAACACCACCTCCACCACCAATTCCTCCGCCGGCTGCGCCACCATTACCACCACCCGGCACTGGTGACTTGTTTAGCGTCTTGGGTTTGCGTCTAGGCCGATATTTATAATCGGGGTGTTCTTTCATGTGCAGCGCCCTGTAAATTAAGTAAATGTTGATACATACAAATATATAGGTATACATGAAGATCGATCGAAACGAACGATTTGAACATTGATGATATCATAAAGTCAAGCCATAAACCCTTTTCTCTCTCTCACTCTCGTCCCCCTTCCCCCTAATTTAGCAAAAGACTGAAACAACTCCCAAGACTTGCACCAACTTCACTTCACTTTATTTCACTTCACATCCAACAATGCGCAATTGTTGACATTTGTTTGACAAAACGATAAAAATACAAGAAGAAGAAAAATATTTATTAAAATAAAGAATGAAAAAAAAAGAAGAGAATAAACAAATTGTTGATAAAAAAAGGTGTGTCCTCGATTGTCTTGTGTTTCACTTTGGCTTTCTTTACTTTTAGTTTATTTTATTTTTGGTTATTCGCTTTGTTCCCTAATTGGTCACTTCTTTTGCCTTTCTTATCTTTCTTAGACCCACGAAAACCGAAACCGAAACCGAAACCGAAATTGAAAACCCCGAATATTATTCTCATTCAACATTCTTATCTCGCTGGCTCATTAGCAAATATTTAAACAACAATTCCATTTCATATACATATACGTGAGTTGAAAAACCACGAATGGGCCATTAGTTTAAGCCCCTCAAACTATGTAGTTACTGGCTGGCTGACTGACTGACTGGCTCATTAATAAATGTCATCAATATGAAAAATCAAATAACAACATTTTCATCACAATTTGGCAGTCAAATACAATCAATAAAAGGATTATGACAGTCTAAATGTTGGCATTTCGAAACTAACATTTTGTTGTTTGATTACATTCGTTGGAAAACACGTATACCCTGTAGAGTCAAGAGAGCTCTGAATTAACTAAAATATACAAATCTTCAAAACAGTTCTAAACCAACTTAATATTACTATATATCAACTTGATGTAAATATTGCCAAAACTCCTTTAGTCAATATGTCTAATTTATCATCATCTTAATTACCTGTCATTTGAATTCATAATTATATAATAGTTTCTCCAAAATTAAAATAAATTATACTGGAAAAAGTACAGGATTCATGAACTTGCTTAATAATCTTTATGGAATCCACCAAACATTCTACAATAATATCTTTCTACTTTGATATTAAATACCATTTAAAAATTATTGGTGAAACAAAAAAATGGTTAAAAAGCTAAAAAACATAATATTAATCTTGATAATAACCTACTATAAATATTATAATTTTGAGTCGTTTCTTGCTTTTTAAAATTGTTTTCAAGTTTATCGCATTTTCTACAATTAGATTTATATCGATTAGAAAATCTTCTTCAATTAAGACATTAAATTAAAATTACAATTTTAGAATGTTATCAAAACTATTAAAATAATTATGATTGAAAAATAATGCATATATTTGAGAAGATTTAGAACATTATGTTTTGACTTTAACTATGTTGAGACAGTTCCAATTTTTTCTATAAATTCTGTTGAACATTCAGCTCAAACTATTAAATGGATAATTATCCATCAAAGATTCGATATTTCTTAAAATAAAGTGCTTGAAAGTGCATTTTTGAAAACATAAAAGTTTACCCTATATAAGAAGTGGTTACAAAATCTAATATCTAACATATTCTGGTTATGAAACAAGTGAAAACTATATTAAATATAGTTAAATCTAAACAATCTAAATAACTCAAGAAAATCTAAAAATCTAAACTAATAAAAGTATATCAAATCTTTGCATTTGGATAAGGTAAACCGAAAGGTAAGAATTCCAAATATGATTCTAAGGCATATAATACCTAATTCAATGACTCATTTCCATATAATTGTTATGTTTTTAACCCAATCAGTTTGAACGGGTTGTGAGGGTTAGGAGGACTCATGAGTATAATGTCAATGTGAATGCAAAAGATATGCAAAATAAAAGTCTTTTGTGTGCGTAACGATGACATCTGACTCTTACTACCTGGGGAGTTGAATTCAAATGAAGTGTTTACCCAAGATATGTCCGATTATCTCTTATGTGTGCCAATGAAATACCACAGACCCCCTCCTTCCCCGAGTGTGTTTGTGTGTGTGTATTCTGGTCACAATAGTAAGCCTTTGTCTTAGCTAATCGATCAAATTGTAACCCAGACCAGACCAGAACAAAGTGAGAGAGAGAGAGAGTGAGAGTGAGTGAGTGAGTGAGTGAAAAGACGTACCCCTTCCCCACACACTCTTTCGATGTGTGTGTGTGTGTGTGTGTGTTTTTTGCTCCCTTACCTCAAACGTTTTGCCTCATCGATGAATGGACGCTTCTGTCCCTCGGTGAGCAATTTCCATTCGGCACCCAAACGTTTGGATATCTCCGAATTGTGCATTTTGGGATTGTCCTGCGCCATTTTGCGTCGTTGGCCACGGGACCAGACCATGAAAGCGTTCATTGGTCGTTTAATGTGGTCATGACTGTGATGCGATCCCCCATTTGAATTGGAGTTGCTGTTGGAACTGGAATTGGGGTTGGTGGAGCTCTGCTGCTGCTGCTGCTGTTGCTGATGATGCTGATGATGATGATGTTGATGTTGATGATGATGATGGGAGAGTAGCTTGTTGGTTGCCCCTCCGGGCTGCTGTTGGGTTCCAGGTAAAGGAGGTGATGGCGATGATGATGATGCTGCAGCTACGGCTGCCGCTGCTGCTGCCACGGCTGCAGCTGCTGCTGTTGTTGTCATTGCCATACCCATGCCGGGCAACTGCGGTGAAAGGCTACTACTGTGTTGACTGTGTTGGCTACTGCCGCTGCCACTGCCACTGCTTGTGTAGCCACCATTACTGTGGCTGTTACTCCTATGGAGCAGAGCGGAGATGCTTGTCATGATTAGATGATGAGGTGGTGGCTGTTAGGTGGCTGGCTGTCCGTTTTTCCAAAATGGGGAATATGCTTTGCGTTCCTGAAATGCCAACGGAAATGGTATTCAATAGATATGCTTTGTTAATGAAAAACTGGGGGGCAATGCTGCGTCTGAGGTCTGAGGGGTGCGAATTAGAGTACCACAGCACTCTCAATGACTCATTGTTTGAGGTGGCGGTGGCGGTGTCGGCGTCGGCGTCTGAGGTTGGGGTAGTTTAACAATAGAGGAATTAGGTAAAATTTTTAAGCCAAGAATCGCATAAGGGTAGGCAATAAGAAGTATAGTTAACTGTAAAGCTATTTCTTCAAATTCATAATCCGATCAGTGCATTTAACCAAGCGAGATTTCAATAGAAAAGAAGGGTTAAAATATTCTGTATCCCGTTTACAGATTATAATTTCTAAAAATTTTCGTAAATTGACCTTTCAAATTTTTGTCTAATAAACAAAGTATCTAATATCTATAAATCTGCTCTCTCTAGTTGAAATTTTTTAAAAGGTTTCAAAGAGTTGTAAAATTTAGGCAATTATTTATTGTTCTTACTTTGTTTACTCCAAAAAGATAGTTTTTTTTTCTTCATGAAACTTTCAAAGGGTTCTAAACATTTTCGAAATGATTAACAGATCCACAACCAAATAATTTGTATTAATACTAAAATAGAAGAGTTTGAGTATTTCGTTTATTGATAGACTTTTCCTTAGAAATAGACTAACAAAAAATTAAGTTCTTGTTTATAAAAATTTATTTTTAAAGGATGAAAAGAATGAGTGGATAATATATAATCTATAATACGATAATAATTTTATTATCGTAATTATGAATATGGATGAATTATGAAAGTGATTAAGACAGTGAATAAACAATTAACTATATAAAATTAATCACAAAGATAGAAATTTCTTAATATTATCCATATTTATGTTGACATGATAATCAAATAGAGATAACAAATTTTCCAAAAACTTTTAATATATTTGCGAAAAAGCCTTTGCCGCTAATTCAACCCCCAAAGTTATGCTTTACTTAATGGTCTGTACGCGAAGTAAGTGATCCTGGCACGAAATATGAAATGGGCTTAGGTTTTCGAGTCATTATTATATTATACCAATCTATCATATTATATATTATGCTTACCTTTCTCTATCTCTGGATATATATTTATTGATAAAAACTTTTGATAGATTTAAAAAAAATTGATTTGTTTTTAAGTTTTTTTTTTTTGCAGTCACTAATATTATACTAATATTTTTTGATATTAATCTATAGGATATGATTGTTAAAATGGTTATTCTTATAAAATAATTCTTTTCACTGTTTTTCCGATCTGCACATGAAAAAAAAATGAATTGTTGTCTCACTTTTGATTATTATGATTATTATTATTTACACATGATATTCATTTGTTGGCATAGAACATCTTCATTTGTAATACAAATAAAAGCCGGCTTGATGTCCAATGTGTTCAATATGTGTGTTGGGTTTTTATTTTGTTGTTTCTTTTTGTCCGTTTGCCGGAGCGAGGCGTCCGTGTCGTGTGCGCGACAATTTTGATTTGAAAACTGAATTTCTATGGCATTCGAAAACTTGCGACAAAAACGGCAAACGACAACAGAACACACAGAGCCCAATGTATGAGAATGGGAATAGTGGTTCACTTAGTGTGTGTGTGTTTGTGTGGGAGGGGGTGTCAAAGTGGTTGGTTGGTCGTCGTCGTTGCCGTCGCCGTCATCGTCGTCGTCGTTGTTGCCATACACTTTGAACCAGTGGCAAGAAAGAGAGTGCACTATTGTGTGCGAAAGAGAAGGTGTTTGTAATGTTTGTAGAGTTTTTTACACCTTCCAAAGGAACCCAACAACAACAACGACAACAACAACGACAACAACAACGAAGACAACTAAGACGATGGCTGACAACGACGTCAACGTGGCGGCTAAGTGATAAACATTTTTGGTTCCTTGCTTGGTTCCTTCTTCGATTCAGTTTTTATTATTATTTTCTTCTTGTTTTTTTTTTGAGTATCTGTGTCTGTATTTGTGTTGCTGTTTGTTGCTTGTTGACAATTGTCTTATGTTTGGTTCTTTTGTTGTTATTTGCCCAATTGTCTGTGTGTGAGCCAGTGTGTGTGTGCGTACCTGGCTGCTGTTGCATTTTTAACATTGATTATCTTCACAAAATTGAGTTGCAGCTTATCAAATTTTATTTTTTGCCTGACGCCTTGTTTGCTCCCACAATCGATCGTTACGGATCGGATCGGTTCGGTTCGGATCGGTCCTCGAGCACCATAACCCATGTGCTCTTACTTCCTATCTCTCTCTGTCCTTCTCTATTTCCTTCGCGTAGTGTTGCCTTCTCTTTTTGTTACAAGGGTTGCGTGCTTCTAAATGCTTCAATTGCTTTCGTTGTTTGTTGTGCAAATTGCTAACAGGAAATTCTTCAACTAGTTTCCTATAAAAAAAAGAGAAAAAAAACGTAAAATGTTTATATATTTTTTTTAATAGTTTTGTTTAATCCTCTTATACACAATTATAAATGGTTTGCATTTATCTTCTTTTTTTTACCGGGAATTTCGATGGTAATATGTAATATGTTAAGACATAATCTAAATATACTCTAAGAAAGGGTATATCGATTTTTATGGACTTTTGAATTTACCTCTTTCTAAATATTTAGTAAAATATGCAAAAGAAACGTCCCATACGAATATTTTGTTTATATAACTTTTGCAATAAGAGATAAACATTGCACTATCTTCTGTTTAATGTATTTTCTGATAAAAATTAGAAAAAAACTCTTCTTAGAATCTGTTAAAGGTTTTCAACTTGGATTCATTTAATAAATTCGAATTTGGATTCAACAAGGTTTGTGTAAATATTATTTTAAAATTTATTTATGTTTGATGAATGACGAATAGCCATATACTTATGTATGTATGTAAGAACAAGAACAATTGGCTACTCATATCGGAGTCATTTCTTATCAGAGGTGTTCTATTAAGTTTGAAGCAATCGATTCATTTAGATAATCAGCAACAAGTCGCTTTGTATTTGCATGCTATGAACTTTTTCGTGAGTCACTTCCGTTTCGATTCCTGATTTCCGATTCCATATTAGTTTGATAAACTTGATTTTACCCAGTTGTATTATCTACTGTGATTCTTGACTAAAAACACAACTATTAATAAGGCTTTATTCTGGAGGACTTAAGGTTTCTAACAATATCTTTTAGTAATCGAGTGGGATCCATTGAAGCCTTTCATTCTCAGACCTTATGAGGCAAACGATTTATTTATATTAGGCAAATATAATTGTAAACTTTTTGAATTTGCCATCATATTTGGCGGCAAATGTTTTGCGCAGTCGCCGCTCTCCAATTCTCCAGTAAATTTTGTAGAATTTTCTACGGTTCCACCATTAGCCCACACTCAATCCAAATACAAATGCCAAAAGGGAAACGCATTTCACCCACAAACACGACCCACAGTCACATACAATAAAAATGGCAGAGCTCCACAATTGTACTCCAGGCTAGGCTAGGCCAGGCCATAGTCAGGACTCCATGGCCTCCCCAATCCCTCCCCCAAAGAGTGAGAGGTGGAGAGGTAGCTCACTTGCGCGCATGTCGATGGCGCGGGTGCTGTTGCCTTTTGGCCAATGGCGTAGACAATGCTGGATGGGAGTGAGGGGCAGTTGCTGCTTAGAAGCGTTCTCAATGGCTCTCGGTTTTTTATCGTTTTTTGTTTTGCATGTAAATTGAATGCATTTTATTGGCCAAGCCATTGGCTGGCAGCCCAAAAGGGAAAACAAAAGGGCCAAAGGTAAAGCAACTGGTGGTCGCTCCCTCAATAAAAAAGCCGAAGAAGAGATGAAGATGATGTTTGATGCTAGTCCTAGCCTTATCGTTAGCCAACAGAGGAGCACACAATGCTGGCCAACAAAGTCCATACCATGGCATGAGGTGGCCGTCTGCCATTTGTTCTTGGACATAATGGACATTATGTTTGGCCCTATTATACTTCTGGCTACTGGGGACAAAGCATCTCCTTTCCCCCATCTCCATTTTCATCGTAGCCATCATCAACGTTCTTTTGGCCATAGTTCAATTCCGCTGCAAACAAAAAAAAAAAGAAAAGGGAAAAGGAAAATTTGCAAACTGTGTGCGAAGGTTGTCATAATTTTGGATATACTCTATGCCCTCTATAAGTCGCACTCTGATTCCTCTGCCTGTCCCCTTTCCCTCTCTGTTGTGTGTGCTTGTATGTTTGAAGGAATTGTGAGTGTGTTTTTGGGGGCTGCGTTTAGTTGCAGTAATTTATGGTAGGATTTCTAGCCAACATGGCATAAAATTTTTGCATATGGGTGAAAGTTGCTCCCTATTAGTGTGGAGAGGGGGGACGAGCAGAGAGATGAGGGGCTCTAAATGTGACCGCCGCTAATCGTGATTTGTGTTTTAAATGGCACAGAAGGCAGAAGAGAGGAGCGAGCAGTGGGTTTTATTATGATGCTGATGCTAATGCTGGTGAATGGGGCAATGTCTGGACGAGACTATAATGGCAAACTGCTGAAGGATAATTGCATTGGAGAAGCTGAGAGAGAGTGAAAGTGAGGGAGCTAAAGGGGCAAATATGCGCATCTATTCAAAATAAACATGTCTATTTCAAGAAAAACAACAAAAAGCCATTATAATAGTTAGCTATATCACTTTAGTAAATAACTTTTCCTATTCAATATTAATATAATACAAGGTCCATTTTAATTAGTTGGAAGTATGTAAATACCTTTTTGTTATTTATGTTAAGAAATTACTGTTATCGTTTTATTAGATGAATTGACTTCTCAGTCTCATGTCTATGAATAGGAGACCATAATTTTGTTCCTACCAAAACAAAGACACTTTATGAATTGCATTTGTGGTAAAGGGTTGAATTCCGCTTAGCAATAAATTTATTAAAAACTTAACATTTTTAGACCAAAACACTTTTTAGTTTAGATAAATTTTTTGAAGGGTTTCACCCTTAAATTTATTGCTTTTTCACAAATACAATTGATAAAGTTTCCTTGTTTTGGTAGGGTTTTTATAAATTAAAAAGTGGCAAAGGTTCTGGTTTCTAAACTGAACTAAACTAACTGAAAACTAAATGTTTCAAAGTCTACAGTGCAAGAAGTACAGTCGTGTCTGGATATAGAGCTCACCTTCATAAAGTGAAAACATTGATCTTGATCGATCTTATACGTACAGTGAGCAAGGGTTACCATAAATAATCCTGCGAAATTACCGTGGACCGATTGGAAAAATGTGTTTTGGTCTTTACGAATTCTTTAGATAGAAATCTTTCAATAGGTGAGTGTCCCTTTATTAGCATTAACAGATTAGACAGTTCTCATAAGGTTTAATTATTCAGAAAATGAAATTTCGAGTTATAAGATTCAATATTCATATTCAACGTAACGAGAGTATTTAAAAGTGTTATAGTTGGATTTACAAATACTGCCCAGTGGCGCCTCAGTGGTCTAAGTTGGACATAAACAAAAATTGGATGACCCAATTTTATCAAGTTTATGTTTTTTAACAAAATTAATTTGCATTTACACTGAAGAAATATTTAAAATTTATTTTAAACATTAAAGTAAAAAGTTTATGCAAAGCTCCATAAAGCTCAGCAATATATTTCATAGTTATAAAATATTCCGCTAGAAGGCGTCTCAAATTTTATGCAAATTTTTAAACATTTTTTTCTGTCTTAATTGTTGAAGTTTGAAAATGTTTCAAATTGGATTTTGAAAGTCAACCGAAAAAGCTTTGCCAAAAAGAAACTTTAAAAGCCTTAAATATCCAGTAGAGGAGATTGCATTTAACAGGTGGCGCCAGCTAAAGTTGTTTAGTTGATGTACCTACCGCCAGATGGCGCAGGGGCAGTGCTGCCACCTGGTTTTGCCTAATAATTCCGTTAAAGTTCAAGCAAGTGTGACAATTTGCCTTTGATTTATGCAGACTTTTCTCAATGAGCGCTAATTGCAGTTGCAGTAGCTGCTCCAAGTCGTCAATTCAAAATGCCGTGAAATTAATTAATTTTGTTCCTGATTTTTTTTCTCTCTTATTTTTTGCACCTTTGCACCACTAATTAGTGGCCAACGTTGGGCTGCAGTTGATACCCGCCTGCTTGAGCAATCAAAAGCAAAAACAAAATCCGTTTCCCGTGCTAGGTTTTTTTTTTTTATTTTTGTCAACGAGCCGGAATTGAAGCTGATTGGCCAGAAGTTGCCTTCATTAAGAAGCGTTTAGCGTTTTGCGCGCTCTTGACTTTTGCAGTCCACCCATCGTCGCCCAACCACTCACCCTCCTTCATGATTTCACCCACCCACAAACTCGCCTCAAGTGAGAATAAATGAGAGAGCTTGCAATTAATTAAAAATCAAATTGAGGGCAAAAGTTTTACCCAAAGTCTTGGCCTGAAAGTGTGATGAATGATGAATTTTTAATGGTATTTAAGCCATGAGAAGAACAAAGCAAGGTGGAGAATAAAAAAGATAGGAGAAGCAGCTAACTAGGTAAAATGGGCTGTAAATATATCTTCTTATTTTTTTTGATTTAGCAATATGCATTAGGGCAGAAAAATTTATAGATGAGTGGACGAATTCGAATGTTTGGAAACTGGAATAACACAAAGGAAATTTAGTATTATATCTTATATATTCGTCATACCTTTTAGGTATCTGTTGCTACTTTTTTGTCCCCGTGTTTCTGTCTCTACCTTTCTGTCTCTCAAGAGTGTTCTCTAGATTTAATGAAAAGTTGAATTTTAGAAAATAAAACATAATTAGAAGGACCAGAGTTAAGAGATTTTAAAAAAATCAAAGCATATTGCAATGGATTTTGATTCATTTTTGTTTCGAAAGAAAGCCATGTATTTTGCATGGTTGATTTCCAAATTTTCTAAGTTGCTTGGCTTTGAAATTGATCTGTAGAGATGTCAGAAATAACCCGATATAGCTACATATATATGTTGGCTAGGATTAATACATATATTGATCCCTATTGCCATCTAAAAGTATTCCAAAGATAACATTTGGGTGTAGGGTAAAGGCTCGTTGAGTTTGCCGGTTGAACTTTGCCTTATTGTTTTTAGCCTGACATCGAGTTTAATTAAGCAAATGCAGCCAGCAGTCTCTGCTCTCTCCTCTCAACCCCCTCGTTGCAACCCCATTTTAACTCCTTTAGAAAAGCAAAGAAAGGAAATTGCTGCTTATGACAATGAGCCTTTTTATTTTTTATTTTGAATTCATTTTTTTTTTTTTCGATTTTTGTTTTATTTCGTTTTTTGTTTTTGTATGTTTAATTTATATATATATGTGTTTGTTTTTTTTTTCTTGTGAGTGTGTGTGTTTGTGTGTAGAATTTAAATATATATTTAAATGTTAAATTTATGCTATGCACTTCGTTTAGCGTTTAAAACAAAAAAAAAAAAAAATTGCACCGCTCGTTGTTCTGCTTATTCCTCGTACTTACTCCCTTCTCCTGATGGAGAGAGTGGGGGAGAAGCTACGACAAAATCTTACTTAACTGTAAAAGTTGGCTATAATTTTTCGTGTTTTCGTTTTTTTTTTTATATATATATATATATTCATGTATATATATATATTTAATCTCGCGTTTTCCTAAGTCATCGACAAGTTCAACTCTTCGCTGCCATTAGAAGATGGTGGTCAGAAGATAACCGTCAACGGTCGCCGAAAATCGGTGGCAGCTCCTCCCCCACCAGCTGCCCCAGTCGGGGCCGGTCCGCCACCAATTGCTGCACTGGCCGCCAATTGTCCGCCATACTGTTGAGCCGCATATTGAGCATAATCCAAGCCACTGGCCGCCGCATCGCTCGGCGAATGTAAATGTGGCTTAGCATCGACCACAAGATTGCTGCCACCGCCCGACTCTAGTTGTGGTGTGGCATCGCGATCATCTAGCCCACTGCTGCTATTATTATTATGAGAGCTGGCACTTCCTCCTCCTCCACCGCCGCCTCCTCCTAGCAATTGCTGTTGCTGCTGCTGCTGTTGCTGTTGTTGCTGATGATGGGCCGCTGCATGTTGCTGGGCCCCATAGATTTTGGATATATCAAAGGCATAATTTGCCGCACGATCTTGATACATTTTGGAATCGAAATAAGCCTTGGTCAACACACTGGGATCCAAATAGGCGCTATAGGCAGCGGCACTAGCCTGACTACCAGCAGCCGCTGCGGCCGCATTACTCAGATATGAACTGCGCTCCAAAGCGAATTTATCCATTTGACCCGATAGAGTGGCCTATAAAAAATGAGAAATCAATAAATTGAATAAGATAAGATTAAAAATAATCCTCGAAGCAAACATAGGACAAAGTTTCCTCATTTCAAACCTCTAAAAAAACTAACAAATGACAGACTAAGGCTAAGATATGTTCTTGTCCTTCATTTATCTTGACCAAATAGAATGAAAAGAAAGGACTTTAACTTTTAGAATTTATCTTAGAACTATTCCAACTCCAAGTCTTGACAAATAACCTGCATTTTGCTTTAGATTACTCCACTTTTTCCCCGTTTTCAAAAAACTTGGTAATTTGCTCAGCTGAACTGCAGAAATTTGTGCTGTGATCCGAATGGCATGGTCTCACCTGCCATCTTTGGCTGGCTGGTTGGTCTATCACTTTCTCGCTCTGTCAATTGAATTGTGTAAACGCAATTCTAAATCAATTAACTGGCACAAAATGAACCCGATCCCCCGACCGGTTCCCGTTCCCCGATTTCTGGACAAACAAACAGACAAACAAACAAGCAAACAAACGAAACACACAAAAACAAAAGCAAACAGTTACGAAATCCCTATAAAAATCCACGTAAAATGCAATGCAGCCAGACAGACAGAGCATCAAAATATTTACGAATCCCCGAGTAATTCCCAATTGGGCGCAAATCAAATCAAATCAAATTGTAATCCAAAACGCTTTGCTTTTGGCCTCGTCGCGTTCGAATCCCGTCCCCTGGCTGTTGGTTGATGATGACGACGATGATGATGATGATGTGTTAACAACATAATTATAGCCCAGAGCAAAGTGTTCCAAGTGGAGGGAGAGTCACTGAGTGAGCGAGTGTGTGAATGAGAGGGAGGGTGAGTGGGATGGATGAGCAACCCCTCGAAAACAAAACGGAAATGAAGCAAAAAGCAACCCTCGGATAAAGGAATGAAGGGCAACTGGTACATACTTAGAGCAATGAAAAACGTATTGCAAATCAAATAAAATTAAACTGAGACCAAATCTACCGACAGGGTAGAAGGGGGCAAAGTCGGGGAGTGGGTGTAAGCGGGGGTTGGTTAGCTGCCACAATTAGTTGGTCAAATAAAAGCCACAAAAGTGTTAAACAATTTGCACTAAACAACCATTCAAAGTAATCCGTTGCCTTAGCAATTGTTCGGAAGGTGGGCGGAGGGAAAGATTTGGATTTTGATGATGGGCTTTCTTTGGTTTGGAATGTGTCGATGCCGGCCAAGACCTCCTCTCCTACGTTTGTGTGTAAGCTGTCAGTTTGCAATTGAATATCTTTTTGAGCATTCTCTGCAATTTAACATTTTGGTTACCTATTATTATGTAGATATATTATTAAGGCCTGTAATTCAAGGCTTTGCTCATCTCATCTCATCACAACCCAACGAAGATGAGGAGGAACATCAATCACAGTCTCAAATAGGTCCAGTCTGAAATATGCCCCAACAATACCATTTAATAGTCATGGCTTTTAATGATGCATATGGGCAAAAAGAAAGAGGAGGAGGAGGAGAGAGAAGTATTGGGAGTTGGCCATGATTAAGGTTGAGATCTTGTTAAGTTATCAACGAGCAAGAATGCGGCAGCTGCTACACACAAGTGTCCTAGTTAGTATTTTTGAGTTAACTGTCACTTTGCTGAGCTCATGAGCTCATGAGGTCCCACCTGTTCTCTGACCAATTTGTTTCAGTTTGTTTTTAATGCCTGCTCCTGCCTAAACATTCAATGACAACTATGTAAGTCCGAAGGATGGCAAGGATCCCCTTCTCATGGTCTATGTCTCTCTGGGCCTATCGAGTCCAAGGAAGCGTGTCGCGCTTAGTCACGGCCGCGTGTTTTCCGCTCTTTAAAGTGGGCGTCAGACGTAGGAGTTGCTGTAATTATGTTATTAAGGTAACCCCCGGTCGTGGTCGTGGTCGTGGCCGGGGCGTCGGGGTCACCACCATCACCACCACCAACAACACCAAAAAAAAAACAGACACCATGGTTCGATCGGTTATAGTAATTGGTCTTTGGGCTACCGTTCAGCCGTTTTGATGGACGTGCTGGCACTTGAGAAAAAAAAGAGTAAAAAAAAAGAGCTTAAGTCAAACACACTCACCTGCGTTGTGGTCGGCGTCGATGTCTGGCTGAGATGGCTGCCCAAGTGATAGGCTGCCGCTGTGGGACCGGGAGCAAAGTAACCGGGCGTAATGCCTGCAAGTGAAATGTGCGAGAGAGGGAGAGAGAAAAAGAGAGAGGTAAATGAGTTTAAATTTTAACAGGTAAAACGCGGAGGAGGTGGAGGAGCAGGAGGAGAACCTAAAGGGTTGGCGGCGGCTACGGCTGGAAGTGAAAAGAAAAACTGAATTCACAACACAATTATGACCATGGTCATGACGACAGTGGCCTCAACTCCAACGAAAATATGGTGAAAAATCTTCATCAAAGAAACTATCGGATATATAATGTGATGAAATTCATTCGAGTCTTGTTGATGTCTTTGGCCACTGTCAGTCTTTTGGTCTTGCAGCTTCAACTTGGCCTGGTCTATGCCTATGTGAATCTCTCTCTCTCTCCCTGTGTGAGTTTAAAAAATAATTGCCACTCGAAATATTTTGCGCCCTTTGTTCGGTTAACTCTTTCATTCCATTTGAATTTTTTTTTATTTTCGGGGTCGCTATTTAATTGTTCGCTGAATCAGCTATTTTGTACCGACGACTTTAAGAGATGGACAAGTCAGTAGTGCCGTGGGGCGAGGGTGGGGGGGATATATCAAGATGCCCACCAGTTATAACCAATTGCCCTAAACGGTAGTCATCCAGCTGCCTGTATTTCTTTTTTTGGTTTGTTTCTTTTCTTTTCTTTCTGTGTGTAGTATGATAATTACAAGCGCCGCTTATTGAATTACAAAAAAAAATTAAAAAATAAAAAACAACAAAGTATTTTTCATTGAGAAGAGGCGCTATTGCTTTGAATGATTGAAGAAATTCAACTCAACAATGAGATGTGGAGATGCTATTTGATGGAGAGCAATTAAAAATGCTTAGACAACAAATCTCTATCTCTATCTCTATATACTATACACTATATATATATACATATGTATATTATTTGATTTCCACTTATTTTCAAGTAGCAAATGTTCAAATGTTTCAGATGCCATCATCAATTGTTATTATTATAATGGGGCCAAAGATTAGGCCCCATCCCCTGCTGCTGCTCCTCCTTCTCCCATTTTATTGTTCAAATATAAAGCTAACAAAACGGAAGCCCGACAAGCTCTGTTTTTGACAGCCCCAAAGAGGAAGAAAGGGAGAGAAAAACCAAAAAGCATTGAAAAATTCTTTAAAAATTTCCTCAATTTTACACACGAATTTTCACTAAGCCAATTAGGAAGCCAATCCAATATATAAATTCCCTATATAATAGTGGATAAATTTAATTTTGCAGTTGGTTGAATTTCATGTTTAAGTTAAACACTAATTCGCTTTATTTATTACGCATTTCCTTGCATTTTTATTATCATTTCCGTTGAGCATAAATCATCCTATATACACACACACACACACACACACACACACACACACACACCCAACCCCACCAACACCCACTTGAAGGGGGAGAGAGATGGATAGAAAATTTGCTGCCACATCAAAAACTTGCGTTAAATTGCAACCCAACAACAAACAACCAACCAAGACAAAAAAACGTGACAAATGCTAATTTAAATCCTCCAACCAGGACACTAACAACCCAAACTAACTATATAGAGAAAGAGAGTTATATATATATACCACCCCTCCATGTGGAAAATCATGAATGGAAACTTATGCTCATGTCTGTCGTGTCTGTTGTCTGTTGTCTGCTCCACCCCGCCCATGGCCCATCCCATCATGCCATCCTGTGTGTCATTTGAATGAATTGTTAAGCCAGGATGATGACTTCACAGTTTGTCAGCCAAATGAAATAACCGTTCGGGTTTATGGCTAGTGCGGTTAAATGAGTGTGTGCCAGTTGTGTGTGTGTGTGTGTGTGTGTAGTTTGTCACATTTTCCACCCAGTCTTTCCCCTCCGCCTCCCCATCACGTGTCACATTTGCATTTGTCTTAAGTTAAGTCATAAAAGTCACTTTTCGTATTTTGCATAGTTTTTTTTTTTTTCCATGTCGTTTTTATTTGGTTCCGTTTGGTCCGACTGTTTTAAATGCTTTTAATATATTGAATATGTAAATAGTTTTTGTATATCCATTCAACTGGTAGAAAAGTACCTGAAGATTCTTTAATGGTCTATTAAAATGATCTGTGACAGGTTAATCATATGAAAGCTCAGTGTCCATATTTTAATACTAGATAATTGAAAAATTGTATATTCTATTGACTTTATAGATGGCTTGAAACTCTGTAAATCGACTATAACCTAATGTCCTTCCCATATAAAGTGTTCATTTTAAAAGAAGATAATAATAAGAACTATATATTTGAAGATTGTTAGGAGCTGGATTGGTAAAGAAATTTGATTCTTTGAAATGATAATGTTAATAATTACCTGCTCGTAACGCCTCAACCGGAACCGATGGATATGGCATTGGATATGGATAACCATCACGTCTCAAGGCCTTTGGTTTGCGTCTTGGCCGATATTTATAGTCCGGATGCTCCTTCATGTGCATAGCTCTGTTCGGAGTATAGAATCATAGTATTGAATTCAATAGGAGTCCAATGATTTTCACTTAAGAGACACACTCACCTTAAACGTTTGGCCTCATCAATAAACGGACGTTTCTCCTCTTCTGTGAGCAGCTTCCATTCGGCACCTGATTGTGAGAGATTTAAGGTATAAGCTCTTGTTGTTGTTGTTGTTGTTGTTGTTAATACCATTAGATACATTCATTTTGGGTTAGGTACTTGTCCAATAACTGGCAACACAATTGAAGTGCCATCTCCTCCACCCACCCATGTCCTCAGCTCTCGTTATCAAGGAGTGAGAGAGAAAGAGAGATCCCCAAAACGTAATTCAGTCTCGGCCAGAAACTGGCTAACAAGAAGGATAACCAAACAATGTTGCGTCCGTTCTCTGTCTTTTTCTACCACATGTTGTCTCTCTTTCTCTTTCTTCCTGTCTCTCTGTATGTATCTCTTACTCCCTTTCACTGCTTTGTTTGTCATTTGTTGTTGGTTGTTTGTCAGTGTTCAGTGTTCAGTTTTGGTTTGGTTCAGTCAGCAGCTAAGACTCCCTTCTCCCCCCTTCCAATCATCCCCTCCCAGCAGGTGGTTTTTGTCGTCCGCCTTTCCTTTTGTCCCTTTCTTGTTTCCCTTAACTCTCTCGTACTCGTACGAGACTTACTAACTACGTTCTTGAGGGCGTTGGCCAGGATGTGTACATGGCACACACACTCACACACACAGACACCGAGACATAAGTGGCATATAGGGTTGGTTAGGTGGCAAGATGGAAGGTTGCTTTACTAGGTAGTCAGTCTCCCTTGGCATTGTATTTAGAAATTGCAAATGTTTTTAAGTTAATGTAAAATGTTATAATGACATGTGTCATAATGCCTCAAAAACAGGGAGGGAGATATAACGATGCCACACAAAATGAGGCATACAGAGAGATAGCGACGAAGAGTGGGAGACAGTGGGATAAGTGGGGACAGGACAATGACAAGGAAGAAATTATGGTGCGGAGAGACTTATGAGAATTGTCACCATATTCAGAGAGAAAGCATCGAGTTAAGCCCTCCGTTGCTCTGATTTAAGATCATACCAAACGGATAAAACTTTTGAAAATTTTATACTAATATCTTCTCCATGCATCAAAATCTTTAACGATCATAAAAAATTGGTTTCTTATTTTTGGAATCAGCAGGATGTTGAATTTACATTAGATACGAGATATTTTATAAGTTTAGATACTAATTTGATCTTCTTTTGATTAATTTCCCAAAGTTTTACCTGTTTTCTTTGTTTTCCTACATTGTTTTAATCTCTCTCTGTAATCTTATTTATTCAAATATTATAATTAAATGACTTTTATATTTTTAATTAACATAAAAAATTCAAACTTCACACATATTAGAAATAAAATATATTTTATTTACATTATCCTTTAGGGCTTATCCGAATTCTCTTGGCTACTTTGATAGATTTTTCTTTTTGTCTATATTTTGATTGCTTATTCCTTTTCTCAGCTTGACCATTTCTTTATTCCTAAGCATTGTGTATTTGTTTTTGTTCCTTTATTCTTCTATAATTGTTGTATAAATGAATGTATAGAATTTGCTTTTACTTTGTTACTAACTAGCTTAACTCTATTATATTACGCCTGAGTCCACTTATATAGCTACTACCAAGAAGTATCCATCTAATTTAGTTGATGTATAGCTTTTCTGCCCCTCATTCCCTGTTGCTCTCTCTCTCTCTCTCTCTTTCTTTCTCTGTCTATTCTCTTGCAGTAACAAGAATGCGAATGACAAAAGAAAAGGAAAAGAATTGGACATATTGTATATAAATTACTTGAAGAATTCGAGTGGGAAATGTCGCTAATTAGTTGTAACGTGTAATTTTAGTGGCTTGTCACATGGCACATGGCAGTGCCAACAAGCTAAAGGGTCCCCTGCCTACCGCCCTCCGCCGCCCCAAATTGCCCGTCGACCCCCTTTTTAGGAATAATATCGGACAAACATAAATTGCATTGTTATGGGGAAAAGGCTTTGTTAAGAATTGTAACACTCGACGATGATGACAGGTCCGGTTGGAGAGAAAACGACGAGAGACGACTGTCAGGTCCAGATACAAGTTCCACCATCTCCCACCCAAATATCCAGCTTAGGCCCACACACACACACACATACACACATACGATAACAAGAAAGGAACGAACAAGAGAAAACTATAACAATAAATGCCATACAAAAGGCACAATTGTAGAACTGCTACCCATCCGTCCCCCCCATTTCCTAGGGGTTTCTGTATGCCCACTCATAATGTGGATTGCTTGGTAAAATACTAATTTATAGATACATTGACAAGGAACGACAAGCATATACATCGTCCAAGTGGCAACTGGCCATCAAATGAGCAACTTCTATGCTCCACTCCAGTGCCCAAGTCCAGGCCTAGGCACTTCTGTGAACGACACCTTGAAGAGAGTGGGAAGACAGAAGCAAAGGTTTTGCACCCTGCACAATAATAATAATAAACAAGACAAGAATTGATAGGTGGAAGAAGGAGAATGCGGAGTAGCAGCCACATAAGAAGGAGGAGAAGGAGGAGAAGTAGGAGTACATGAAACATCTCCAAAGTTGAGCAGTTGAATAAACTAGGAATGACAATTGACAATGTCCATGTTTGCCCAATGTCTCCCAACCGGCCGGTGGCGCCTCTGACCCTCTCTTCCAGCTGTCTTTACTTCAAATAAAGAGAGAGGGAGAAAGAGAGAAAAGGAGAGACAGCAAGAGATGGAAAAGTGGCTTAATAATTGATATGAAAAACAAGTCGTTAACACAGCATTTCGAGTATAATTAACAAGTTATCCCCCCCATATCTGGACTGACTGGAAAACTGTTTCAAAAACCCAGAAGTCTGTTAACCCACAGGGCAAATATTGAAAGACCAAGACCAGAGACCAGAGACCAGAGAAACCAGCCCACGGCTCCAATTGCAGTAGTCGTCACAGTTTCACATAGTTGAACAAACTTTTCAAATAGTTTCAGTTGAAGTTTTTGGTCTCTTTTCTTTTTTGCCCCCCATTTTTTCTCACACTTTACCTCTTTCCCTGCACAATTGGGATACTTATTTCAACCGACTATTCGTACTCCTCCTCCTACTCAATGTTCTTATTTGACTTGGGTCATAACTTGACCAAAGATTAAATTGTTTGCCCGGCAATTTGATGCTGGGATTTGGTTTAGGGTTTCGTTCTGTTCTATTCGGTTTTCTATAGCGTTAAAAGTTACTCTCATGCTTGTTTGCGCCACTTTTGTTGTAGCGGAAATGTGTTAGAATAGAAAAAGAAAGGTGACCATGTGTGTGTGTGTGCCAGTCAGTGTGTGTGTTTGTGTGTGTGTTGTGTGGGAGCCCACATAGTGTGTGGAAGTAGCCTTCAAGCTATTTATTCACAAGTTTACATTTAATTAGCTAGAAACTTTGTATTGAATTTGTTAATTAGATGAATTTTTTTCTTTACCTTCTAGAAATATGACATCAATAATGTGAAAATTCATTTCAAAATCGATAAGTTTTAAATTTGATATACTAATAATTTGTAATTTAACATTTTAACAAGATTTTAAATCCCGATTCAAAACATTAGTCAATTTTTCTGCTCAGCTAATCATAAAAAGTTTTTGTATTATTTTAAGTCTAAATGACTCAAGAGTGACTTGATTTGAAGTTATTGAATTAGATGATTAAGCACTTGGTTCTCATTCTCACTCAAAGTCTAAATAATGTCCTTTAGAGGATAAGAATAAACCTTGTTTCCTTATAAACTGATTTCTTACACAAAAAAAAGGAGAATATTTTGAATTTGATGCTCATTATTAGGCTTCAAAGTTGTTGTTCTTAGGCTTACAATGAAATTACAATGAAACGAAGAGTTTTCCGTATTAATTGTTTGAGTTTAGGCTTAGAAATGGATTGACCCTTATCTTTTTTATTCAATCTCTATACATCTGTCTGTGATTTGTTTTATATGTATGCATATCTAAGACAATTGAATGGGTTTGTTGTTGTTTCTTGCACTGATTGAGCGTACTGTAATTAAGAGTGTATATCCACACCGCACACTTGCCCCCTTTTCTTTATAAAAGAAAAGGGTATGTTATCCCACCCACCCAGCTACCTCTTGTTCGACAATCCTTCCACCTGTCAATTGCAAAAGCTAAACGAAAGGATCGCCTTCACACTCCCTGTGTTGCTTCGATTTTTTTTTTTTTTTTTTTTGTTGCTGCTCCTCTCGTTTTCTTTTTATTCCAATTGCAAACTAATCAATTGTTTGCATTTTATTGTGCAACAAAAGGGTCTTGACGTATCCCCCGACAGTATATAGAGGAAAGGCAAAAAGGCTTGAGCTCGACCTTTTGTATGCTTTCCGCGCGCAATCAGAATGAAAGTCGAAGTCGTTTTTCTATTGTTCAAATCGATAGAGAAAGAGAGAGAGAGAGAGAAAAAGTGAGCGAGGGGCATGAAGTGGGAGGTTAACGCGAAGGCGGGCAAAACGAAGTAGGTATTGTTTAACATTATTTAATATTCCCGCAGGAACAGCTTTGATTAAAAAAAAAAAAAAAAAAAACCCCAAACACAAGCCAAAATCGAAATCAGAGAGAAAGAAAAGAAGCGTAATATATAAAGAGGCGGTCGGTCGATAGCAGTCGATTCGACAGGTTTTTCAATTATTTTCACGAAAAAAAAGAAGAAATATTTTCCCATTTGTTGTTCTTCTTGTGCTTATTGTTGTTGCTGCTGTTGCTGTTGCCGTTGTTTTTGTTTTTGTTGTTGTCGATGATGATGATGTTGTTGCTGTTGTTATTGCTCTTTGTTTGTTTTGTTGTTAATTCAAATTTCCAGACAGTAATTAATGACAGTTACAATTTCAATTAAGCCAGGGCGCAACAAAATTGTTTTGTATAACATTTTCTCTCGCTCTTGTTGTGTTTCTTTTTCTTTCTATTTTGCATACACTGTGCCAAAAACAAAAATAATGATTCGGGTACATTCATTTCTACCCCAAATATGTGAATATAGAAGTTGTTTGTAAGAATTTTAGAATATAAATCCAATGAATCGAAGTTTTTATTTATGCGTTTGGTAGTAAAGAGCTTGTTTATATGAAATTTTTATTCATTATCCTTTACCTTCGATGGGAAATCCTTTATTATTGATGAATAATCCTTTTGAGTCTCTAATTATAGCTTATATCTTTTAAAAATGTAGTCCTTCCAAAACCTTTTGACTTTTCATTTACTAAATATGTGTTGGAAATTCTATATTTCGACTTAATATATCGAAAATATATTCCAAGTTCACAAAATATTTATCAATTCATTAAATAATCTCAAAGGATTTTAACATATCAAGGATAATATATTCAAATAATTTGCAAAATCGATTCTAAATTCTTAAGTTTTAATTACTTACTAGAAAATTTTGCTAAATTTGATACACTTTTGTTGGGTTCAGAATTACTTTTATCGATATTAAAAGGGTATAGAAACTACGGTGCACTGTCTGGTTTAGTCCCGTCCGGGACACTGTTTTACTTATTATTTTATGCTCTTTTTTTTTGTTTCGACTTTTGTTTGTTATAATAAAATAAATGGCAATGCCGACGGCAACAGCGGCGTCTGAATCTGAAGAGGCTCTCCACAGTTGCCAGTTGGCAGTTGCCCAACGCTCAACTCGACTCGACTCGACTCACTCTCTCTTTCTCTTTCGCTCTTGCTCTACGTGTGTATCTCTGTGTCTGTATGTGTGTGTTGAAAAGTAGCTTTCGCGCCGCCATTTTTTGTGGCGCCTTTGTTTATGCCACAGTTTTTTTTTTTGTTTTTTTTTATGTGTTTGAATGGTTTTTTCTTTTGGTTTTTTGTTCAGTTTTCATTCTGTTTGCAATTTTTCATAATGAGCGTTATTTTATTCATTTAATTGAATCCCGGGGTAACTTTTCTCTCATTTGTATTTTTATTTTTTGTTTCTGTTGTGTTTTTTTGTTCAAGTGCAAAAAACTTTTTGACATTTGTGTAAATGTGGCAAATGGTTGCATATTTTTGTTGAAAGCTGTTTAATTGTTAATTCAAATAAATAAATAAAACCAAAAATTCAAGTAGTTTGGATGGATAATAATAGTTTTCTTGTTAATCAAAAAATTACAACAAAAGACTTGAAATTATTTTTCAAAATCTTTTGACTAAACTATCGAGTGTTTAAGTGCCTTTTCTATAGACACTTTGATAATTTAAATATTTCTTTTAAGTCAATTTCTATTATTGTTTGGTAAAAACAGATTAAATCGTCGTAAGGTTGGTGAAGATGTATTTTATTCGATCGAAATATGATTCTTAAAGCCTTTAAACCATGTTAAATGGCAAAACAAATATTACCTACATCAGTTTGCCTTCTTTGCACTCCCCCACAAGCATTCGCACACCTTTCGGGCACAAAAGGAAAACTCAATTCCTCTTCAAGCTCGCCCCCATCTTCGTCGTCTCATCGCTTCAAAAAACAAACTTAACAATGGCTGCAACTGACAGCAAATATTACAGAGGGAACTGTCAATTGACATAATGGATTTGCCAAAAATCGAAGAAAAGATGTGAGAGAGGAAAAAAAGAAAAAAAAAAAATAACGTCTATATTAAAATGAAAACCTAAACTGAAATGCCAACAAAAGCTTAGAGGAAGTTTTCTAATATACCATTTTGTTGTTGCTGGTCGAATAGATTGTATTTAAGTTGAACTTTTGCTGATTTGGTAAATGAAAGAAGGCAAAGTCGACAAAAGTTGTAAAAAAAAAACAGAAAGAAAGGGAAAAAATTGAAATGGAATAATAACAGAAAGCAAAAAAAAAAAAGAAAAGGGGAATTCCCCAGGCATTTTTGCTGCATTTTTTTCTTTCTTTCTCTCTGTTGCTTCTGCTGCGCTCAACTGAATGGCAAGTGAGTCGCATTTAATTTGCTTTGTTTTTGCTTAAACAATGGGAAAATATAAAAAGCAAAAAAAAAAAAAAAAGTCATTTTACAAGTGCTTTGCCAGAGAATGAGAGCAAAGTAATAGAAGAAGTTAGTAAATTGTAAAATAAAAGGGGTAGAAATGGAAGTACCCATAAGTTTTCTTTTACATAGAGTATAAAAATAAGGAATATCTTTATATCATTCATTTATATTCACATACATTGGTTTTCACTGTGAAACATGTCTGTTTCTATTTGAATTCAACATCATTCTTAGCCTTTTTCACACACTTCCTTTAACATTTGGTGTTAGGGATACAGCATCTTCCCAGTTTAAACTGCTTACTAATTTTTGTATTAAACATTTTGCAATGAACAAGGACAAGGAAATGGCTGCAATTTCAATCGATGACGACGAAGATGATGTGAAGAACTTAACAGCCTCGAGGGCCGCCTTTTTATTGTTATCGCTGTTATGACAGCGATTTTCTGCCAGATTTCGCACTCATCTAATATGCATGAGAAAAGCAGGCTGAAAAGCTTGCAAAGGTAGTGGATGCTGTGATGATGCTGTTGCTGGTAACCGGTAGACATAGTCTCACCAGTCTTAGCCTTGGTATTTGTTTTCTATTCTTATGCTAAAGACTTATGCTGTCAGTTGCCACGTGTCTGATTGAAATTGAATTGAACTAAGAGAGAGAGAGAGAGAGAGACACACACACAGAGAGCTCTGAAGAGAAGTGGTCTACGATAAGGAATTTTTGCCCAGATTCTGTTTTCGAGTGTGTGTGTGTGGGATTAGCTAACAAGGACGCCCCAGAAATAAACTACTTAACTTTGCAACTAGTTAAGCGGCGAGACAATGGCACAAACAGCTCGTGATTTGGCAACTTATCTGGGTGGGTGATTTCCAAATAATTGAAACCAAACTCAAATTCAACGAATCCCAAAACCCGAACACAAAATGTATACAAAAAAAGAAGCAAACCCTTCTTTGCCTTCCATATAATCAACAGCTTCCTGCTATTGTTTGACAGCCGCTTGTCAGTTTTGACAGTTGCGTTGAGAGTACGCTCGCGTTTTTGGTTTGTCATTGTCATTCTCTCTCCTCCCCGCCCCATTACGTTGTACAAACCGACGGACTGGCTGACTGGCAGACGGACGGAGTTGTGGTGTTGGGTACAGTTTGGTATTACGTTGATTAGTTTAAGTTGCATAAGTGGGCTGGACGGAGGAGGGAGCAAGCGAAGTGAGTGAGTGTGGGTGCTAGAGATTGGCAGGTCGTGTGCCGCATTTTAATTTTCGTTTTGTAGGCCGTCGTCTTTTGTTTCCAGATTAGACATATGTCGGGTGAAAACAGTTTTATCCAATCTCTCTTCCTCTTACACTCACTTTGGGTTTCTATTTTCTTTTCTATCTGTATTTTTGTGGTTTTGTTATACAAAGCACACATAATGAGACAACATGAAGTGAGCTTAACTTTGAAATATATTAACAAACAATTGTCTGTTTGCACTTGAAATAGCTTGAATAACTTAAAGAAGAAAAAAAACGTATGGTTTTTTGTTTTCTTTTCTTATTCTTTTTTAAATTAAATAAACTTTCAAATGAACCTTGAAACATAAAGTTTAATGGCTTAACGAAAAGGATCCAAGTATCTATTGTCAAAAATGTCAAAGGGGACACAACTGAAAGTTGCTGATAGTGGGTAAATTTAAGGATCCCTGTAAATCCGAAGTCAAATTTAAGATACATTCCCAAATCTCAATTGCTATTGTAAATCGCCTGACAATGATTTATCACAAAATTCCACTAAAGTTTAACTTTCAATTGAGAATATGTGTAAACTTCACTTTGATTCGAGTCTATCTAGAGGACAGTTCATTAGGTCGTAATGTCCATTTGCTATTCCCAAATATCTAAGTCTTTTTAAACTTTAACTAGAAGCTTAGGATTCACTTGTACTCACCCAGCCTTTTGGATATTTCGGAATTATGCATTTTGGGATTATCCTGAGCAATTTTACGTCGTTGTAGACGTGACCAGACCATAAAAGCATTCATTGGACGTTTGATATGCTCCTCATTCTGGCGTTTCGTTGTATTTTGTATCATCAGGCTGAAGAAGACGTCGCTGTACAGAGAGAGAGGGAGAGACAGAGAAAAGGAGCGGATGGTGAGGATTAGGTGAAAGTGTCAATAGCAGGAGTGTCGTCATCATCTTCACTCACCTGGCACTGCTGCCACTGTTCATCAGACTGCCCATATTTTGATGCAAATTGCTAATGGGCGATGCCTGAGAATTGTGATGGAGATGGGCAGCTGCTGCGGCGGCCATTACACTGCTCGATGTGGTCCCGGCTGATGAGGAGGACGGGTGATGTGGATGTGGTGGAGTACTGTGATGGCTATTGGTCGCACTGGATAAAAGCTGCGAACTGCCGTTCAAATGGGGCTGATGCAGCGATTGGCTCTGCGTCTGATGGCTAGATACCACCGATGATGCCGCTGACTGACTGTGATGCGAGGAGGAAGCCGCTGATTGCTGTTGTTGCTGCTGTTGCTGTTGTTGCTGCTGCTGCTGTTGCTGTGCCGCCTGTTGCTGCTGCTGTGCCGCCGCCTGGGTATGATGCTGATGCAATTGCGTATGATGATGATGATGCAGGGCAGCTGTATGAGGATGTAATCCTGCCAATCCTACCGAAGCCCCACCGTTTGGTGAACCTCCGCTACTATTGCTATTGCACTGATGATGATGATGGCCCAACGACAATTGTTGACTATGCAAATGATGCACGGAATGACTGTGATTGCCCTGTTCGGCACTGAGTTGTTGTTGCTGCTGTTGTTGCTGCTGTTGCTGCTGTTGCTGCTGCTGCTGCTGCTGCTGCTGTTGCTGATGATGCTGCTGAACGGCCGCTGCCAATTGACCAAGATGCGAACCGCTGCTGGAGCTCACAGAGCTCAAATGTGTCTGCAATGGATGTGCTAGCGATAGGCCAGATAGCGACAAATGTGTGGATAGACGTTCCATCATATTTTTGATGGAAATAGCTCCGCAATAATATTGACCAACGCCTGCTGGGATGGTGTCAAGGTTCTAATGATTATAGTTATGGTCTCTTGATGTATATTCGTTGCGCTGCAAGTAAGTTAAGCAAACAGAATGTCTTTTATGATCAGTTTTTATGATCAGGATAATACTTTTTAATAGTCTTGTCGATAAAATGAGCACAACAGGCTTAAAATCGCATAAGAAGTTATGAGTTTAATGTTTTGCAATCATCTTTTATATAATAATAATAATAAGAGAACAAATCGCAAATATATGAAGAAATTTTCCAATTTCTAAATCTAATTTCTTTTGTCGTTATCCAAATATCGCAAAAAAGCATTCGATCGGTATAAGATCTTATCAATCTGTTCAATTCGATGACGATAATTTATCGCTTATCGATTATTTTATAATAATTAGGCCTAGAAAGTTAAAAAACACGTTAAGGGTTTCAGCTACGGTAGACATTGCATCGTTTCTCATGCCAGGCTATGAAGCCCCTTCCAAAAGAACTTGCTGTCTTGCCTATAGGCTTTGTTAATCAATTAACTAATTGATTTGAGCTTTTAAAATGTGTGTCGCGCCCCCTTCTTACACCCCCATCCCACCAACGCCTGTTCCCCAACCCAAGGCGGAGGTGGAGGAGAAAAAATGGAAACAATACAATGGTACATGGACCTGCCTCGGGCTGGCAGTCGCCACCTCAACTCTAAATTGAACTTGAAACCTTTTCAGCTCCGTTTTTGTGTTTGGGCCAAATGTCAACCCTTAAAAGTGCGGCCTGCACATGCCGCTGCCGCCGCCGCCGTCACAGACGACGTCGACCATCCTCATTCTCCATCTCCTCTGTCTCCTTCTTCTTTTTCTGTTCATTATGCGACAAGGCACTTGAAAACCATTTCTTTCACTCATCCTCCGCCTCTCTACTCCTTTTCTCCCCCGTCCCCTTTGTTGTGCTCTCGATGTTTTGGTCAGGTTTGGTCTAAGGTTTTTTCCAATTCACATGTGCGTGCATTATAAGCGGGATTAATCTGGCCCTCCACTTGATGCCCAGCACTGAAATCTCTCTTTCTCTCTGTGGGCTGTGGGTTGTAAAGATTTTAATGTGTTAAATACACTCACAAACACACACACAGTGAGAAGGAAAAAGGGGTTTTCACCCCCTACTCCAATTATTCGCAGTCATGGGTCAAGATGCCCGAAAACCCATTGAGCGTCCGGCTAAACGCTTTCAATTTGTTTAATGGTGCAAATTCTGATTCTAGAGTACAATTGAGTTGGGCGTGCGGAAGACATATGCCTACTCTCATATATGTGGGGAGTTGAGGCTATAATTATTGTAGGCCGTGAGAGACGACAAGCTCTTTAGCTCGAACACAATGTGCCCAAGCAAATATGTCATCTGCAGTGGATATTTGCATCGAGAATAATATAATACACTTGATCGTTGGACCTAAATCTGAATCCGGGTGAATGTGGGCGAATGGTTCGTTGTCCATTTTGGCAAAGACCTTTCCAAATAATTTACTAAATCGAAATTGAAAATTCATACGTTTAGAGGGTGTTTTCGTATGTAAATCCAAAATTCCGAAGTTTATGAGAATAAAAAGCCATCGAAAGAAAGCTGTCTAGATCTTGTCTAGAATCTGTAATCCATACAAAATATATGTTAATCATTTATGATGATCATCAAAAGTATATCAAAATAGTTTGAATAGTTTTGGAACCTAGTTTAAAACAAATGTAGCCGGTTTTTACAATAAGTCTGAACTAGAGAGTTTAGCTTAAGATTTAAACTAGAAATCTACAGCAAGTTGTGTAACGTTTTCGATAAAATGTATCGATATTTAACGTTTCTTAAAATTGTCTATTTCCTAGAGTTTGTAGACATTTCAACAACACTTTCACTATATCATTTAGCATTGAGATGTATCTATAGCATATATTTTAAAGGAATCTACTACTGTTTTCTTAGTTAACTTCTGTTTCAGACACACACACACACACTCAGACTAATGTCTCCCTCCTTATTTGACCACCATTCCCTGGACCATTTCGGCTGCTGTCCAGTCGATCTCTGTCCATTATGCATAACGTCTGTGCAGAGGCTTTGCCATGCGCGACATCTGTACTGCTTCCGGGCATTATATGTATCTTTTTTTTCCTTCTGTTTTTTTTTCTTCTGGTATCCGCTGCAGTCGGTCCAGTTTGAGCCGAATCCAGTTCACATTTTGGTGTTAAAGTAAAAATTGCTCAGGCATGCGTATTAAGCATGAAATTTATTTATGTAAAAGTGAATAAAAAAAGGAACGAATAAAATAAAATGAGGAGAAAAAGAGGTAAAAAGGAGCCGGAGGAGTAGAAGAAACAGGAGCAACTGCTACAAGGGGAACAGGTGGAGTAGAGTTGAGTAGAGTAGAGTAGAGAGTGTGAGACATATTTGTAATCCTTATGGAGTGCAAACAAAAAATTTCTGTGTTGTCAAGTTTGGGTTTCTTTTTTTGCGCAGTTTTTTTTCTTTCTTTTTGGCTTTCTGGTGCATTGGTGCACCAAGCACCGTGCACCATGCACCATGCAGGGCCACCATGAGGCGAGAGGACGGTTGCACCACCAGCTGTGCGCAAATTGCAGTCAAGATATTTTTATTTGCTGTGAATTTTTTGAAAGAAAAACCAGAAAAAAAAACGAATAACAACAACAACTGGAGAAGAAGGTGGGAAGAAACTGTGACCGTTAAGCTTACAGTTTTTACCCCGAAAACTTTTCCAATTTATCCATCTATACATATATTTATATAGTCGTAGAATCCGTGGGCTAATCTAGTAGCTTTAATAGATTTTCAAGATGATGTTTTTCCCTATTCTTACATATTATTATGGAAATTTTTATTTTTTTTTTTTCTGTAGGAGTAAAATTACCTTAAGCGAATTTATCTCTCGCGGAGAGACGAAGAGGGCTACCCGTTGTCTGGTCTGATCTCCATTCCCCCATTCCCCACTCCTGGCCAACTGAATCGCAGTCTACCATGCACTATCCTCTCCCCATGGCAACGTGTTTGGCTGCCTCTTTTTCGTTCCTCTTGTTTTTTTGTTGGCTTGTTGCTTCTCGTTCATTTGTTCATCCGTTTGTTGGTATGTCAAACAAGAATTATGATCGGCTTAGCCACATGCTGAGAGATCTCTTGAGACTCGAGAGAGATTCGCCTCAATACAGGTAGAGCTTTAAGTGTCTCCACTTTGTGTTGAAATGTATCGTTCCGTTCCGCTTCTACTTGGCATCGTCTGCCTCATGCCTCATGCCCGATGCCCCATTCCCGATGCCTCATGCCTCTTCTCTTGTGTGTGCATCCACATCCAATCGCCTCCATTCAAAAGTGTCTCTTGGCCGCACGCTGTGTGCTGCTGCTGCTGCCTCTGTCGTTCTTCGTCGTCCATCGTCTATAGTCCATGGTCCGTGGTAGCCCTAAGCCGCTGGGCCCCCTAATGTTTGTAATTAAGAACTTTCACACTCGCAACAATCGGCCTCGTAAACGTATCTCTTGGTTTAGTGTCAAGTTCGTTTCCCGCCAAGGGCAAACCCAAATACAGATGAATATTAATTAGAATTCTTTTAGCTCTGTACTTTGCCCTCTCCTACCACCATCAACAAACAGCATTTTGCATTTGTTTAATAGTTGGCAAAAACACAAACCAAATAATCTACATAAATAAATATATGTATTCCTATTAAAATATATATAAATATATATATACATATTCTCATTCACCACAACATCTGTGCCTTTATTTCGGTTTTATTTTTTGTGTTTTGTATTAAAAATATGCGCTGTGTCGCCGAATTGTTATGCCTTTTGGCCTGGCGTTATTAACAAAATTCTATTTGCACAATTGTGTTTGGTCTTCTTGGCTCGAATGATGGATGGATGGAAATGCCTCGCATCATACCAAAAATATGTATAATTGAAGAAGAGGGCACGTCAACCTAATACACATACATACATTTGTTTTATTTGCACATTTTGTGCAAATTTATTTGTTCAATTTTTTTTTTTTGTATCTTTTCTTTTCAGAAATTGCGTCATTTGGTGGCTGACAAAAAAAATGGTTTTTGGCCTGCTTTTGATCAGCCTCTTGACTGACTACACACAAGTGTATTGTAGATGGTGGGAAATAATGGAGTTAACAGAAATATTTCCGGTCGTATGTACCTATATCTAGATATATCTAGTCAAAAGTCTGGCTTATAGTGTTCTAAGACATTCTGTAAGTTATTTGAGTGAAAAGTCACAAGATCCAACATTCTATGAAAGTATTTGTTTTAAAGACTATTTAGGTTTCCTAGTTGCCCTCTAAGGACTAATTAATTAGCCATTATCGTAATCAACCCTTACCCAAGATATCATTTGTAAGTAATTGAAATAAGCTTAGATATTTAGTATAAAGTTTTACAATCTAATCTTGTTCTTTTTTTATTTTGGCACATTGTTATATAATTTTGTTTTTCATTGATTTCTTTCTTTCGTATGTTTTCTTAATCAAATTGATTTTTCCTCAGCTTTTTTTCCCGTAATATAAACATCGTTAAGGAATCGTTCATTCCCTTGATCATCGCTCACAAGAGAAGAATGGATAAAAAAAGAAACATCGAAAGCAAAAGTAAACAAAACACAGTCAGAGTATAATTTTTTTTCTTTGTATGAATTAAAAAGATACCGACAATGATTTAGCACAAAATACCGAGCAAGCCTTAAACCCAAGCCCAACAACAAATAATTATCCAAATTTGTTTATTCTTGTAAATGCATAGTTTGTGGGACCCGCGCGCTGCCCTTTCAAAGAGGTCAGCAGCATCTTGAATCAGTTCGACCATCAATTTCTTAATTTATCTACATGAAAGGTTCATTCATTTGCGTACATTGAAATTATAGATATTAAGTTGGATCAGTAAACTGATGAATGGTGGTTTTTTTTTTGGGTGAATAGAGAGTGGAGGGGGGGATATATGAACGCGTTTATCAGGTATACTAATTTTAGCTGCTTTTTGCCTCATGAAATAGTTGAAAATACTCTAGACGGATCTCTGATCGTTATATGGTATATATCTTTATAGAAATTCATGTAAAAGTTAGGTGAAAATACTTTCAATCATTAAACGAAACTCATGTAAAAAAGTTTTGATTTATAATCCGAAATTCAGTTTCCGCTTGACTATTCCTAATAGTAAGTGAGTCCAAACAAAAGATATATTTTTGCCAAATGTAATATTGATATTAATACGATATAGAACCTATCAAAATGGAATATCGATATTAGTCGTTAAAAGATTAACATAATAGTGCTTAACTTTAATTACATTTATACTCAGATTTCAAAAACACATTTCAAAAAGCCATTCAAAACGGAAGAAAGTCGTTAATTTTCTATAGTAAAATTAACAGGGAGAGGTTTTGGGGGGAAAGCTATAAAAACCATTTTTATAACCAAAAATATGAATTAATTTCTGTGTGTTGTCTTTGTTTAATGTTGCTTATGTTTATGTTTTAAGATTAAAGCAGAACAGATTTACATTTGAACACATTTAATAGAACCATTGATAAAAGGTACAGAATCTATAGAAAGATCTGAAAATTACTATACACATGTATTAGGAACCATCTAATGGAACTCTTAATGGCTTTTAAAAGAATTCTATGGCAATATCTATGGGTTGAAGCTTTGTATTTAGATTGGAAAAGCTTTCTTATAAACAAACTTCTCTGATCTTTAATATTTTGCTTTTTCAATTAAAGTAAAACATTTCCATCAGCCCTTGTGATCTCTTTTTGAACTTTAGCCATATTTAGATTGACTTTGGCATTTGATGAATTATGAAAAGGCTTCTATTTTGGTCAAGATATAGGCCTTATGATATATGGTTCATTTCATTTAAGTGAATTTGGCCTCGATGTTCGGGTTAAGTGTAATGCCAAATTAGTCTTTCAAATATATAAAGTTGTGGATTGATTTGTTAATTAACTTACCTTTGATAGTGCTGCATTTCCTTAACTTAAGTTCCGTTGTTTGTTAATGCGATTTGCAGAGGATCGAGAAGATAAATAAAAGTATTTAACCAAATTAGGTTTTTGTGCATATATAGATAGATAGATGGATATACATATATAATTAATATATGTATTTAAGTGATTGTTATAAACAAGTTACACATTTACTTTTTTTCTTCGGCCATAAAATGTTGAATTTGTGTTATTAATTTTACTTAATAATTCTTCACAATATTTTTGTAATATGTGACTTTTATGACTTTGAGCTGGTCGGGTTTTTTATTTTTTTTTTAGTTTTTTTTTTATATTATTTTGGTTTTGTTGTTGTTGTGGTTGTTGATGTTTGTTGTATCTTGCAGATGTATTTTGTATCTGTATCTGTTTGTCTTACACATTACATATTAGATATCACTAGTTTATGTTTATTTATTTATGATCGCATGCTTCTTGAGTGCAGATAGAAAGATTGTGTGTGAGACAGAGACAGCGAGAGAGAGAGAGAGAGTGAGAGGAGTAGTGGTGTCAGAGGGGTGGAGGGCGGACAGGCTGGTGTTTGGTTTTTCATTTCATTGATAATGTGGATGATGATGATAAAGGAATGACGGAGGGGTATGCGGTTGGTGTTTGGAGTTGGGGCGGGGTATTGTTTGACTTTTTGTTTAACAGGCGTTTGAAAATAAGTAGCTTAAGGTTTTTCTTCTTTTCTTCTTCGCTACTCCTTGTTGCTGTTACTGTTGTTACTGTTGTTGTTTTTGTTGTTGTTGTTGTTGATGCTTTTCACTAGTTTTGTTTTGTTTATTTGTTTTGACAGAAACGGTGGAAAAAAAAAACACACCAAAAAAAAAAAAGGGAAGAAAGAATCTACATATAATATATACAGATAAAACAAGATAATGTTTGATGATATCGATTCTTGTCGATTTTAATAGCACAATTTGAATTTTTGTATTTTGTTTCTTTTTTTATTGGTTATAATATTTTTTGATCGCTTCTGTATCCGCTACGATTTGTGTGTTGTTGTCGTTGTCAAGGTGTTTTTTAGGTTGAAACTAAAACCGTCGCTAGAAATTTTGGATGGCTTGAGTCTCTGTTGCTCTGAATCTTGGTCTTGGTCTTTGCGCTTTGGCTTATACAACGGATACGTTCCGACGCGTAACTAAAAACTTGGCGCGCGTCGCTCTCTCGCGCCACAAAAAAACAACACACAACACGAGCCACATAACACGACAGCACGACGAGAGCGTTCCGCCGATTCAGTCACACGAACCAGAGAGTCAGAGTTAGTCGTTGTCGTCGTTGTTGTTGTTGGGTCCCAGGGACTTTTGTCATTCGTTCATTGGGACCAACGGCACACACTGAGGGAGGTAGGTACATGGAGCTGCGCGGGGGCAGCGGTTTGTGATGGAGCATAAGGCGGGACTGCTAGCAGAAAGAGAAAGAAAGAAGGGGGGTCGGTCGGTCGGTTGCAATGGTCGTTGCTTTGCCTATGTAACATTTTTGCTCTATAACACTCAAACACACACACACAGTCTCACATGCATAAAGGTCGCTCTCTCTTTCTCTCTCAAAACTTATGCTAAAAGCTTGGGCTCCTTTATTTTTTGGGCTATTTCTTGAATTAGTTGAGAATTTTCTTCTTAATTTATCTAAAAGAAATGAGAATTGTGCAAAAAATCCATATAGAAAATCCCCAAAAAACAGCAGCAAGTGAGAAACAGAAAGAGAGCGAGAGAAAAAGAGAACAAGTTAAAACGCTCTCTCTCGCTCAAGTTTTCAGGTGACACTTTGGATAAGAAAAAACAACAACAACTATGCTAAAGAAATGCAGGCCAACAAATGCAACAACAACTTCAACTTTAAAAGAAAGAGATGCACAGATACAAATACAAAGATACAAGAGAAACAGAGCGAGCGAGAAAGAGTGAGCGAGAAATACAAACTGAACCCACAACATGCCAGAGCAGGTGTATCGATGATTATGAGCGAGATAACAATATATACACTGGGCGTTTCCAATTGGAACCCCGACATTTCTGATTGGTTTACTCTTATTTGCACCATATTACATGTTGTTGCTTGTTGGTGGTGGTGGACTTTGTTGGATTTTGGTATAGTGTGGGGGGTGTCAGAGGGATGTGATGGCAAGGGCGTAGGTGGTCGGTGAGAGAGACTGTGGCCGGTGCTGGTGTGAGCTTTTTTGGGGGAGTTTTTGTTTATTTACCGCACAACTATACTTATTTGTGCTTAGAAACGTTCCTCGTTCCCACACACTATTCCCCCCTCTCTCAAACACTGTCTCTCTCTCTCTCTCTGTCTATCTCGTGTATCACTCTCCTTGCTCTTGAGAAAACAAACTATCGAAAGCAAAATCAACTAATCTTAATGGACATTTTACTGAACTGATGCTGACATGTTTTGGGGGTACTGCCATATTGCCTTCTTCTTATGGCCAAGAATGTCTTGAAGTAGGGGGAGGCGGAGAGTAGCTAATCTATGTATATGCACTTTAAAAGTATAAAGGACGACACCTATTTTAAGAGGGCGATGGGTTGCACGCAAAACTGATCAACAACTAAAGGGTATACATTTTCGTACTTGGTTCAACATTTCGCCCATATTAGAAAAATACTTCAACAAGATATCCTATTCCCTTTTACAACTAGATTGAGACATTCCACTTGTGTTAGTTAGTTATTATTTAAAGATCTTTTAATCAGAGGATGTTTATTAAACATTTGCTTAATTTGTAATCGAATATATAAGCTGTATGGATATCACTCTCTTGTTCCTCTCTTTACTCCATATGTTGTCTATATATTTTTAAACCATTATGGTAGGTACATCTAAATGGGCCTTTGTATACCTTTCGAAGCGAACCCTTTTTATGCATTTGCATTCTTCTTTTCCTGCAGCATACATTCATGTCCATGGGGTTTTTTGTTGTGTTAATTTCCTTTGGTGTTTGTGGTGGTGTTGCCACGACAACAACAACTACATGCCCAGACCCACCTACCTATGTTAGTACCTGCCAACCAGCCACCCACCCAACCACCCGAACCGCTGTCCCCCTTACGTTTAGCATTTGTCGCCATTGTTTTTTCCTTTTTTAGCATTCGGCCTTTGTAAATGGGGGCCCAGGCAACGAACGCAGGTGTTAGCTTTGTTTTACGTATGTGTGTGTGTGTGTGTGTGTGTGTGTGTGTGTGTGTGTGTGTGTGTGTGTGTGTGTGTGTGGGTGTGTGTATGTGTTTCATTTTTGGGGCGGTTTTTAGCGCATTTTGATTTTCATTTTTGTTAAATTTGTCGTCGTCTGGCACTTTGGTTTTATTTTAATTAACAACAAACTAATGACAAATGCCCACACAAAAGCGAATGAGTCCAAAATGTAAGCCACTAACACTCTAATTTCATTTGCAGAGTTCTAATGACCTAAGCTAAATAAAGAGAGAGAGAGAGAGAGAGAGAGAGAGAAGCGACATGGAGATCTTCATCTACTCAACAACTTTTCAGTTGTTTTTTTTTACTTTACTTTAGTTTTTTGCCAATTGTCAGTTAACAATGGCTAGTTGCAGACAAAGACTCACGTTTTTGCAAGTCTCTATCTAACTAACCTAAACTACCCCAACCTGACTTAAAAAGTGACTGACTGACAGAGTGACTGTCCATTGGACAGACGAATTGCAACTGTTCCATTTATTTGGGTCTGGACTCTTTCATTTCTTTCTATCTCTCTCTCTCTCTATTCCCCACTGTATGTGTGTGTGTGTGTGTGTGTGTGTGTGTGTGTGTGTACTAGGGCTCTGTTCCTATTGTCTTTGGTAATGTCTCTTTCTGTGCTGTACTATGCTGTTTGTCTCTCGGTCTATCTCTCTCTCACTCAGTCACTGACACATTCTCCATCTCCCCTGGCTTTGTCCCTGTCTCTGTCTCTGTTAGGCAGCCATTGTATTAATTATACACTTGCCAACAGGAGAATGGCCTTAAAATGGTTGCATTAGCTATAAAAGGAAGACATGAAACTTGAATTGGAGCAACCAAAATCAAAAAAAATATAGTAAAATCTATAAAAAGAACTACAATTGGGATATATTTAATTTAATTAGTTCATTTGTTGGATATAATCCAAATCGTGACATCGTATCTTCACTTAATTCCCGAAGGTCAAAATATTAAATATTCACTGAATTAAACTAGCATTTTCCATCGATCGATTGGTATTAGCATTTACATATTTTAATCATATTCGTCGTCTCCTTCCCACATAAATTTTTGGTTATCAATGCGTCCAAAAAACAAAAATTGTTCAGTCTTTTTTACGTTTGTGCACAATGAAATTTTTTATTACGGATTAAAAAGAGTTTTTTCATCCATATTAAAATTAATAATGGAATCTAACTAAATAGCTATTCAAATGGCTAATGTGTAGGAATTTGGCAATAATCTTGAAATAAAATGATGTCTATTTAAATTTCAGTGATTCCAAAAGCAAAACGATGCATAATGGAAATATTGTTGTAAATTTACAATTTTTAAGCCATTAAAAAAATGAAGATATTTGTAAATTTTAACGTAAATTAAGTTAACTTAAAGTTTTTCGTATCTTAGAGATCTTTTTATTAATAATGACAGAAAGAACTCTTTTTTTCAGACTTTTATATGAGTTAGAAACAGTTTATTCTTATAAGTACTTACCTAAAGTAATTAAAATATTTCTTATTTAATTATCTATAGAGTATTTGATTTTGAGCTTGCTCTAATGCCAATTTGTAGCTGAAATGCAGCCCTCATTTCGACCATTCTTTAGTCTTCTCGTTGTTTTTCGCAATGCATTTTGTTTTGTCTCGTCGTTTTCAGTTCGCATTTTGCATCTTTTTTTTCCACCTCTGTTAGTCCGTTTGTCTATCTGGCCATTGTCTATTTGTCATATTTATCATGGCAGTTGCTTTTGCCATTGCATTCTCCATTCTGTTCCATTCTCTTTCATTCAACATTTTTGCATTCTCTGCACTTGGAAATAAATGTTAATGAGTAGTTAGACAAAAAAGCGCTGACAATGCATCTCTTCCAGCCCCGCCCCGCCCCCTACTTCAATACTGAGTGCAACTAAAATATACATACATAGATGTACGTATGTATAATCATAATGAATATGATGAACATGGATCTGTTGTTGTGTTGGATGTTGGTTGTTCAGGTCTTGGTTAAGGTCTTTAAACATATGTATGCAAACGCCGCAAATCAACGGCAAACAATTTCAAAAAAAGGGGGGCTCTCGCCCTCTCTCTCTCTCTCGCCCTGTCTCTCTCCCGTTCTCTAATGCCTAAATCGTTATTGTTGTCCCGTAGATTATGTGGAATGAAGAAGGGAATGGGGGGGCCCAACAGAAGAGGGTGGTGGGTGGGCGACACATTCTTGCCAACTCATTTCAATGGAAAATTTTCTAAAGACCTCCAACAACAATGAGCCCAAAAAAAAAGGAGGAAAAAAAAAACAGGAGAATAAACGTACATGCAAAGAAAAGACGCTGTTGCCATGTAAATTTTGCACTTTTTGTTGCTCATTAATGTTAATCAAAAAGGGAAAATCATTCGTTTTTCTTTTTCTTCTTTTGCGCATTTGAGTTGTTGCCATTTGCAACTGTTTTGGCTCCTGTCCCCCCTCCCCCCACCCAGTTACCATTCGCCTCAGACTGGGTGGATTTTGAACCACTTGGGAGACGCTTCTCTGAACCCACCAAAAAATGGAAACACACACAAACACACACACATTCCCTAGATAAATATCGGCTTCAATTTCATCTAGGCCACAAAGCAAACAGATTTGCATCGTTTTTCTTGTTACTGTTATTTTTTGTGGAAATTGCTCAAGCGATCGAAACATCACTTGGAAAAAGAAGAAGAAAAATCTATCGATAGATTAACAATTGTCATTGAGAACAAATACAAATGAGATTGCCATCGCGCGTTGCCTGAGTGCGTTTAATCCTTGCGAAATTTCAATGCCAAATGCATACATAGCTTATGTGTGTGCGTGTGTGTTTGTATGTCCTTGGGTCCTTGGTCCTAAACAAAGCAAACGGTATCGAAACGGTATCTGCCAGATTTGCAGCAAATTGATAACTGAAACTGACAAAACCAAACCAAAAAGCAGTTATGAGATGACATTGTTTGGTTAGAAAACGATTGATACACATATGTATGTGTGTGTGTGTGTATACTATTCCTCATTCCCCTCTTCACCCCACTACTTGCCCACCCTCCTCTCGCTCTTACTCTGTCTTAGATACAAGATAACAAACATCGTACTCATATGGCTGAAAGAACTCGTCAAATTCTATGAAAATCCCGCAACAAATTTAAATGGAGAGAGAGAGAGAGAGATGTAAAGTATCTTTAAGATAGTTTTGTTGATTCAAGTGCCGGAAAAAATGCTGTTCGATGAAAAAGGATTACAAACTGTGACAGAGAATTGGACTTGAGTATTACTTAGAAGATCCTTCTATAAGTAAAGACAAAACCCCCTAAAGACCCCATAAAAAGACATAACATGAGTGATTGTTAGTAGGACTAATAGCAAACATTCAGCCTATTTGAGCCAATTTCATTGAGGAAATATGATTTAGATTTCAGTTCAAAATTTGTTTTTTCTAGTCAAAAGAACAGGCTTAGAATAAAGACATTTTTGAGCTTGACTTTAGATTTTAATTGATACTGTTTGGCAATATTCTTATTCAATTAATTGTATTCGTATTCGTATTAATCGTAATCGTATATCTTTAGAAGATATTGAAGTAACCATGTAAATTATATTTTCAATTCAGTTCAATGTTTGTTATAATGTGTGAATGCTTCGAAAATCGAATTCAAATTCTTTAGAGTCAAAATCTCGAAACTCCTTTAGCTACTTTAAATGTAAAGTTGGGATTTTTTTTTGGTTGTCTTTGATTTAATTAAAATGTGTATATTAAACCATTTCTTTGCCTACTCGAGGTACATATTTGTTTGATAAACTGTAAAATAGATGGTTCAAATTGATATTGCCAATTATTCGACTGATAAGGCTGATGCCTCGACTTAATGGCATATTAAACTGATTTATGTAAGTTCAAACTTAAAACTTGTTAAACTCAGCTCGATTACATAATTTTTCTTGGGCTATGCCATCTCTAGATAGTCTCTGCTGCAGCTTCACCATATTGATAATCACCCACCAACAGACAGCCTGTCGCGCTGACCAAATTGATTAGTGGGGGGGCTATTTTTTCTTTCGTTTTTTTTTTTGCCAGATATGTATTTGGGTTTTTTATTCATTTTATTTTGCGTTTATTCTTAACAAAAATGCAAAATCATGCTCACATGGCCCAGGAGGAAGGACTTAAAGACAGTTGGTCAGTGTCCCAGACATATGAAAAATGGAATTTAACTGGCTTTGGCCTAATGGACAGCAGCAGCAGCAGCCAGACCGACCAGTCAGTCAATTGATCGATTTAAATGTATATGATTACGCTGCAAGAAGCTGAGAGAAGAAAAAAAGGACCAGAAGAAAGATGATATCTAAAACGTTGAAGGAAGATGGACATGGGAAACAGTTTGGGACATTGAAAGGAGTAGAAGTAGATGATTGCAAATCTTATAAAATGATTGGAATTTTCCCAATACCTAATTGAGTATTTTTCAATGACCACCACTTGAGAGGCAGCACTTGACCTTGCTAGAATAGAACAGGACTGGACAACCAGGGGCTGGACTTTTGTTTGAATTTGATATGCTAGATTGTCTCCTCTTCTGCTACTCCTTCTCGAATGCGCGCATTATCCTGGCGGCCATTCGTAACGCTGGCCTGCTGCTGCTGCTGCCTGCCTGCTGCCTGGTATCTCTTCCTCTGCCCCCAGCTGTGTCTTTGTTTGAATGGGGTCCCCCTTTCGTCCAAGGGACAATGACATGGACAAAAAGGAGAGAGAGAAAGAAACAAAACAATGAAAAAAAAAACACCTACGTGCTCACATTTGAATGGCAGGACGCGGGCGGCAGCCGTTCATGTTCCCATTCTGTGCGTTGCCAAGACAATGGACATGCAGCAAATTGAAAATTCATTCATGTGAAACAAGGCAGACAAACTGACTGACTGACTGGCTGGCAGAGAGACAAGACAGACAGAGCGAGAGCAAGGTGGAAGGTTGACCAGACTGGGCATTAAAACACCTTAAAGCGGATTATAGGAATTTTGACACTTTTTCGGCGTATCCTGGAGCGTCGTAGGATGGGCAGCAGCTAAGGAGATAGAGGGAGAAGAGGCATCCGTTGCACGTTGCGCCATTGAGAGATTCGTTAGGCTTCTTTCGGGTCGTCGCCAGTCTGTCTGGTCCTCAATGAATTGTCGCCTCCTT
Source organism: Drosophila willistoni (assembly GCF_018902025.1). NCBI lineage: Eukaryota > Metazoa > Arthropoda > Insecta > Diptera > Drosophilidae > Drosophila > Drosophila willistoni. The sequence continues at coordinate 10,100,723 of NW_025814057.1, forward strand.
TTTACTCTTTTGCTTTTCTTTCTCGTCTCATCTCTTTGGTTTTTTTCTCATTCTCCTTTTTTTTCTTTTTGGGCAAAAAGAATGAATGAAACAACACAAAAGTCAATTACAAGAATGATGTACATACTGGCACTAGGCATTATGTTATGTGTATGTTTCTTTCTTTCTCTCTTTCTTTTTTTTTCTCATTCTGTCATTTTTGTATCTTGTTGCGCTTTTCATCAGATTCTTTGAAATTTTCCATTCAATTTATTGTCCTTGTGGTAGTTGAAGGGTTTCCCTTTTCTTTCTTTAGTTAATACATAATGTGATTTGATTTTTGAAGGCGTTCCCCAGTCTTTCATTCAGTTTCTTCTTTTTGCTAGATTGTCGAGTAATCTTTGGTAATCTCTGTCAAAGTGTTAAGCTGATTTAATCCAATCTGTTAACCATGCAAAAATCTAAGAAAGAAAAATACTTGGAATTAAATACTACAAAATCTAAAGCTAAAAAAAAACTATACTACTTTCAATATTATTGTTTCTTTTCATAATTATGAAAATAATAAGGGAAATATTAACATTAGAGCTTTATCTTTTATCTCTATCTCAAAAAAACATAATTTTAAGGAATTTAAATTGTCGTATGATTATCTAATGCAATTGAAAATATGTTATAAATATATAGATGAAAATAAAAATGGTTTAAATACACGAGAAAACATTATAATAAATTTAAATCCATATTGGATTGTCTTAAGACCATAAATGCGTAGGGACAATCCAATATGGATTTAAATTTTAAAGACCTTAAATCAGTTAAATTTTAATTAGTTCAAATTAGGACAAAATGTCAATTTTACATATGAAGATAAAATTCTGTTTAAACAGAACAACTTTCAAAATTTTTGATTTCAATCAAGTGTCATCTGAATTATGTCGTTATTTTTAATAGAGAGAAACAAATTAGTTTTTAAATTATAAAAAAAAAAATTGTTGTAAATCTCGTTCTATATACAACTGGCTCTTTAAAGTATCTCTAAACGTAGTGAAAATTAACTTGAATATTGTATATATAAGATAATAGGACAACTTGTGTATAGGAGGCTGCCCTTTTGAAAGTCATATCAGATTGAAGGAGAGCATAAATGACTATAGTCTCGGCAATTAGCGCAGTTCATTCACTCATCTCAAATCAAATTAACTCAACTAGGCATAGGCAGATGCACACATTGGATAAATGTGGGGAAGGAGGAGGAAACTTGTTGGAGTTCGAAATCGAGATTGAGATGCAGCAGAAGAGGGAGCACTTCTACGATGATTAAAGTCAGCAAATTAGCGAGCACTGGTCATGGTCATTGAATTGGATTGGGTCTTGATCTCTTTCTCTCGCTCTTGCCTTCGTTCTTGTTTGATGAGTGAATGAGTAAGTTTTTTTCTTACCTCTCGAAGAGTTACGCATCGTTTTGTGTCAAGAGTGTCTCGACTTGATTGGTTCTGACAGCGCGCGAAGCAAAAAAAAAAAAGAAAAAACGAAAAAGGACTTCACTGAAGGACAGGCAGCTGTGTGTAGAGTAGTGCGATGAACGCGAAAGAAGATGATCAACGCGAAGATCATCTTGATGATGATCTTGCAAATGATGAACTACATATCTAGAAATGTCTCTTTTCCTGTGTGTGTGTGTGTGTGTGTGTGTGTGTGTGTGACATAAGTGTAGCAAGTTTGTTTGTTTTGTCGGGGAGCAGCAGCAGCAGCAGCCAAAGGGTCAGCCATATGCAAATCAAAATGGAAAAATAAGACGCGAAGAGGTTTGATCCTTTGAAGCTGCTGCGACCGCTGCGACTGTTGCTGATGAGCATTGATTGTTCCATACACACACACACACACAGAGACATACTCGCTGGCAGTCAAGGGCGAAAGTGACCCTCTCCTCTTTGATTGAATACAAATTAAAGTTGATACCTTTTTCTTTTTAACCATTTTGGTTCAAGTTTGTTATTTTGCATAGAGAGGCTGCTTGCCGGCCACAACATTTCTTTTTTTTTCTTTTTTTTTTTTGTATCTCATGGTTTCCAGTTTGCTTTATGCTTCTGCTGCTCCTCCCTCTCCCTCTCCACCTCTACGTCTCTTTTCTTCATCATCTTTTTCCCATTCATTTGCTATTTGTCTCTGCCTTTTGTAACAAGTGAGCGACTTAACGGCTTTTTCCTAGCTTTTGCTTACACAAATTGTAACGGTTGTAATAATGGTTACATATTCATAAATACCTTATAGCAGAAAAGGGGTATATTGAATTCAAAGTCAACTACATTACCCCACCTTACAATCCTTTAGGGTTTCAACTGATTTTTCAGGATTTTTACTGGTAAAATAATAGATTTTACTTAAAAACTTTTTAGAATGAGTTACAGAGTTATATGAGTTATGAGTTATAGTTACAGAGTATTTAAAGGTCGACAATTTGTAGGTAGCTGCAAGAAAAAGAAACCCATTCAGTTTTGCTTTTCTTTCTTTTTTTTTTTGAGTTGCTCTTCTTTTGTGGCTTTTGACCCATACAAAAAGTTTCCTTATGACAAGATTTTGCAATTATAAATTATTAAAAAAAGAAGGCGTTGCAAATTTAATGGCCAAACTTTGTTTCGGCGGGGCAAACACGCGGCAAAAAAAAAAGTTAACCCTTTCGCCTGACAGAAGCCACCCCAAAATAGGATAACAATCAATACATATAGAAACTGAAACGATTTATATTTATATATGTATATCTATTCTTCATGGCTTGTGGTAAAAAGTGGGCGTGTTTTTGCCTACTTTTCTTGGATTTGCCAATTTTATGATTTTTGGATTTTACAAAATTTGACAATTTTAATGGTCCACGCCCAGTTCGCCCCATTTGCGAAACGATTGACAACTGTCAGCAAAAAAAGGCAAACGAAACTGATTTTTTAATGGCTTCATTAAAAGAGAGAGCGAGATAGAGAGAGAGAAAGTTAGAAAAAGAAGGCGCAACCCCACAAAAATATCTAAAACTATACAAAAGTCATATTCCCCACCTTCTCCTCCTCCTCCTCCTCCTCCTGGTGCTTTCGTCTGCACTACCCTACCCTAACGTAACCCTTCTCATCATTTATTCGTTTTGCATTTGGGTTATATAATAATGATGACAATAACAACATCGATTAATAGCCGTTACAAATGTTTTCCATTTGTCTGCGTGTGCAAATTTCATGCTGGAAAATTTGCGTATCGATTTCTATGTATATGGCCAATCTCCTTCCCTTTCCCCGTCCGTTTGCAATGAAATACAATAATAATTTATGCGAATTTATGATACGCATCTCAAAAAATTTGCTATTTGCAATTTAAGGCTTGTGCCGCTTAACCCCCTACCCCGCGCCATCCCCCTGACTAACTGACTGACTGAAAAATGGCCAACACACTTTCCGAATGAGTGACATATGCCAGAAATTTGCGAAAATCGTTTTGCATGCAAATCAACTAGGCAATTGTTATGCCTAAAAGAAGAATTAAAACTCAAAAAGACGTTCGGTCAGGCAGCATGGCATTAATATATATGTATGATTGGCAATCAAGGATAAGAATACAAGATCCCCGAGGTCCGATAGTAGCTGAAGGTATTGCATTACAGTGAGAGGACCCCATGAAAATGTTTTTAATTCGATTTTACTTCTCAAAGAGAGGATTTTGTGTGACTTTCCTTAAGTAACCTAGTTTTAAATATTAATACTAAACAGACATATTAATTTGACCAGTTTGACTTGAATACCTTGATCTGCAGTCCTCGGTAGATGAGTTGTCTAAGTGGCCTAGTCATTTAGTCAACTGAACAACGAGGATCCGGATTCAAGTCCCAGGCTATTGTATGGATGTAGTTTTCGTCTAAGCCGAAGTTGCCTTAGTTGCCAGTGCTTGATAGTTTACAACTATATCCTATACTTTAATAACCTTGATCTACACACATTATATTCATTTCATGTTGTATACCAATTGAAAATTAGTTTTGAACAAATTCTCCAAATTGCATTTTCTCCTCGACGAAATAAAGTGCAAGGTCATTCCTCATCCTCTCCTTATGGCATTGTAAATTGTAAATGTTGTTCAGTTAATTCTACATGCTTATTAGACCATATCATTCTGATCTCTCTAGCAATCCAGTTTTTTGTTATCTTGTCTTGGGTTTTTGATCAAACCCCGTCTAATTGCAGCCAGCTTCCTTTGCCCCTTGATGCTTGATTATTGCTCTCTTTTTTTTGACGTTACTTTTGAACCTATGAATTTAATTTAATTTAAACTTTGGCCTAGGGGCGAGGAATGTTGTCGTTTGACCCCTTGTCTATGATGCTGGAGGAAAACCCTTTTGTCTTTACCTGACCGACCGAACGGCCGACCGATCGACCGACCGACCCATGACCGACCTTTTCTTGTAAGTTTGCACAACCCTTTTGTCACCTTTACCACTTTTTGATGAACTCTGAATGTGTTTCAACTTCCGTCCAGCCTCCCATATGTCACAAGGCATTCCCTCCTGTCCGCATCATCATCTCCATCATCATCATCATCGTCATCATCGTTTCGATCCGAGATCACTGATGATCTCAAGCCGGTCTGTTGCCTTGTCAGTTTTGATTAGTTGAACCACTTCAAGTCCTTTTGGGCCGTTCGTTCTAGTCCTTCCTCTTTCATGTGTCCCGTGTGGGAATGCTGTTGCTTGGTCCTGTTGCTGAGCTACCTAAAATCTTGCCCCCTTCCTCTCTCTCCCTCGCTCTCTCTCTTACTCATTGGGTAATACGAGCGTTGATCGTCTGATAAGGCAATCTTGCCATTTTTTTTCGCGCCCTCTCTCACTCTTCGAAAAAAAAAGTTTGTTTGCTAGTTTCTCATAATTTTCACATGACGACCAAAACAGCTTAAGATCAAGTTAGCCATCTAAGCTGACAGCTGGTAGCCCTCTTATGACATTTCGCAAAAAAAAAACAGAACGAAAACGTTGAAGGAAGAAAAAAAAACGAAACGCTAATCCCATCATAAAGTAAGCTTCTACCGGATCCATTTCCATTTTCCATTTCAATTTCAATTTCATTTGTCTGTGTACGTTTATTTTGCTTAGAAAGTTTTCTAAACATCGGCCAGTTAATCCCGCTAACCTGTTTTCCCTGCCTGCTCCTTCCATTCGAGAGTGTCTGTCTGCCTCGCAGTCTGTAACTCCTTGAGCCCAGTTTTCTATGCAAATGATTGTTAAGCAATTTGAAAACAATTCCAGAATTCTCTTTCCCCTCCCCATCTCACCCCCTATCCCATGCCATCTTATTTCATTTCTCTCCATTGTACTTGATGATGATCAATAATAATCATAATGACAGTTTTAAGTGGGTTTTTTTCGCTTGCATTTGCATTTTGCCTTCGAGTGTACCGCCTTTGATGGATAGCTGCCTATCTTGGCTGTCTCAGTGTCTTACTGTCTGTCTGTCTGTCTGTCTGTTGCTTACATCATCTCTCTTTCACTTTGTACTCTCTCATATATTTTGGCCATCAATCAGCTTAGGTCTTGGCCTCGGTCGGCTTCATTTGCGATTATGCCAATTTTTTTTGTTGTCAAGAGATCCTTATGAAATATTTTTGAGGTTTTGCTTTTCTTTTGATGCAAATCTCCCTCTCTCTAAACTATGTGTAAAAGTGAGAAAGAGAGAGAGAGAGAGAGAGAGAGAGAGAGAGATAGAAAATAGAGAAAGAACCTTTTTATTAATTCCATTATAATTTGCGCCTGACTGACCAACTAAAAGAAGTTTCCTCTCCCACTCTCCCATCTCCTCCTCCTCTCCTCTGCAGATTCTTTACAAAGAAAAATCTTTGACAAAAGCCAAGGGCAAAGCAAAAGCAACCAAAGAAGGCAACTCAAGTGCACATGAGAGTATTTGTGTATTTGTGTTTGTCCTTTTTTCCCTATTTTTTTCTTCCATTTTTTTCTTTTACTTTCTTTGTGTTGATGATTTTTTGTGGGTGTCCTTCCTTGGGCAAGCTATAGGGGAAAAAAAAGCTGTGCGTTGATGCATGTAACTGAAATGGTCAGCCACAAATCGGCTTAGCACTTGTCCTCAATTCAATTAGATTAAGGTAGAGTGGGCTGCAAATTGCCCTGCCATCTGGTAATCCAATTCCAAGCAGTTCCCCCACCTCTCCTCCAACACAACATTACCTAACCCACTTTACCCCCCTCCCTCCCCACCCCAAAACCAGTCCTGTTTAACATCTTCACATCTTTAAGCCTGCCATTTGCTGCCACTAATTGGCCACACCTTTTGGACAAGGCCACAATTCCTCCCATCTATCCTTCCTTCCTTCATTCGTTTGTTTGAAAGAAGAAAAAAACCATCTCCTTCCCTCCTCCTTTCGGCTGCTTTCTCAGACTCATAAATTACACAGTTTTTGACGTTGAAAAGTCAAAAGAAAATTTTAGCGCATCCCATTGCGGTGCCCGGAACCATAAATTGTAAACCCTAATTTAATGATAATACCAGTCCAAGGCCCATAAAATTCAACTTACAAGCTGAGAAAATTGTCATTTCTCTGGTCGTTTGCCCATTTTCCATTTACTTCGTTCTATTTCTTTTTTTTTGCTCATCCCTTAAATAAGACAATGCCAGGACATAAACTGACCCAATCCCAAAGACAAAAAGGAAAAAACAACGAAAAAAACAAAAATTCGAAAAAAAGGGATAACATCTATAAAACAAATTTGTAACAGACAGCGAAAGTGAGAGAGTTGATCGAAAGACATTGGGTGGGGGGTAGGGCAGTGGGATGGTAGGACTACAGGACATGGCTAAAGGAATAACATTTAAGTTTACTATCAACTGAGAGCATTTGTGATACTCTTCACCAAAAGATAGTCGTCAACCCAAAAGGACGAAACTCTGTTCTTTATCTTCTTGAAAGATTTCGTGATTGAAGCGCCAGATCTAGTGTACTTTTATTGAAAATTAGTAGTCACCTGTGGGACTGAGTCTATAAAAAAAGGTCTGGAAACTAATCTTGATATTTAAACTATGTTCCTTTACTTAGTTTTAATACCTTTCAAGATTATGGTAAAGCTTATTCGATGAAAATTTCCATAAATATCCATTAAAAGTTCTGAGAAGTTGTTTTAGATTCTAAAGGAGTCTTTTTATAATCCTTGGGCAAGAAAGTATCCGATCGTATGTCTAATAGATATTAAGGAGCCTAAGAAACTGCCCCAACCTTTCTCAACTGTCTTGGTTATAAATTGAGACAATTTGGAAAGTCTTCTTTTAGATGTGGTAGTTGTTTGGTTGTTTGGAAGCTTGACAGCTGCTTTGAGAAATGCCAAGAACAAAGGGGATTGTTAATAACAACAAGAGCAACAAATAGTAACAAATAACTAATAATAACAAAAACGGTAAATGCGGTGAAATAATACAATAAAGAGTGGAGTAGAGCAAGAGGAGGAGGATGAGGAGGAGAAGAGGCAATGCAACTATGCATAACTATGAGTTTTGTTTCGGGGCTTTTCTTCTCATCTCTTCGCTTATTATTATTATTCCGCTGTGTATCTGTCGGCTTAGAGGCGTGAAATGTATGCAAACAACAAAAAACAAAAATCATAAATATTTGTTAGTTGTTTGTCTCAGTTTTTCTCAGTTTAAGTAGTTGTGATTGATGCCCTCTCCCCAACGAGTCCAAAGAGACCAACCAACCAACTCACTCACTCTCACTCGCGAGGACAAAAATGTGTTGAAAGATGCGGCGCAAAGGCAATTTGTATCTGTAAGATTGTTAATAGTTGCGGCAGGAGGTAAACGAGAGTGGAGTGGGACGCCGCTGTGAATTAATATGCAGACATCATCTTCTTCTTCTCTCTTTTTCCTTCAAAAGTTTAACAAATTAATATTTAATTTATAACAAAACAAATTTGGTAAGAGAGAAGGCTGGAGGATTCGATGCGTTCAGTTGATAGATGTTAATTGATTTGTATCTCTCAAGTGTGCAAGTAAATTAAGTTGACAACCATATAATAATCGATTACTTGAGGCCAACTTGATATAAAAATATATATATTCGAATCCATAATGAGTTTCAGATTACCAATTACTGAAAAAAAAAACATTTCGATTCTCTTAACCATAGATCCTTTGATTGACTATTATTTTTAAATCTAGGCTTGAGAATTTCAATTTTCTAATCGATTCTATCTAGTTTAATGCCTCGTTTTATCTAGTCTAAATGTAAATATTGATCAAATCGATGAGAAAACTTTCATTTAGTTGATTTTTGTCATCAACTTTCTAAATGATACGCTCTTGTAACAATATTTTCCCAACCTATTTAACTCGATTAGTTTTGTTAGAACTGTCAAAGTTTTGGTTTTTCCGAACGAACACGGCTGAGCGATCACCACGATCAATCGCTGCCTCCGTCTGGGACTGGGACGGGGACTGAGACTGAGACTTGGGATTGGGCCTGGGCCAACTTACTTTAAAAAATGAGCTTAACCCCGGGGACAGTTACAATGACAATTGGCTTTTTGTTAAGTTGCTTATAATTAAAAATTTCTTGCCAACAAACAAAGGGCAAAAAGCAACAACAACAACAGCAACAACAACTGCCTGCAATATAACAAAGAATCTGAAAAAACCAAAAACTGAAAACAGAAACGGACCGAAAGAGTAGCGAAACGAATGTGACAAAAGCAAACGCAGAGAAAGGCAACACAAAGCAGCCAATCGAATGACAAAAGCCCACAAATCGGATTTGTGGTGGCCGTTCAATAATAACTAAACAACAAATATTTGTCATTTTAACGTTGTAATATGGCCAAAAGAAAAGAAAAAACGATATATACCAACTATATATACATACATACATATATTGGATGATTGTTGAAATAACTTTTTGAGAAGTAACAAGTTCGAGAGTAGATATTATTTAGCGGTAACTTTTGATTTCAATAGCTTCCCAAGATGTTGTTCCGTTCTAACTTAATACCTTATAGACACCTAGCGGTGCTTTGTTTAAGCCAAAAATCGACAGATTTATCAGTTATCATGTGCTAGCTGATATATACTCGAAAGATAATCATAGAAGTAAGAACACCGACACGATAAGTGGAAAAGTAAAGCTATAAATTAATCCTTGATAGAGTAGAAAACTATTTGAAATTGGACAAAATCCGAGAGAATTATAATCGATGAGAACAGTATACAGAAGGACGAAATCTAAGAACACTCTTTGTCACTCTTTATATTCCATTGAAAAGATCTTAAAAGAAATGTGATAAATTACTTATATGTATGACCACGTTATAGGGTATTAAGCCCGTCGTCATTGATTTGAATTCTGTCCCTCTTACTTGGTTGGTTTATTGGTTTGTCGTTTCCCTCTTCTATCACACTTATTATAACTATTTACTCTCCTTTGTTGACTTTATTGAATTGTTTAATTATTAAGCAATATTTGATTGATTGCGAATATCATTTCAGGTTTCAATTTTTTCTTGTCTCCGCTGCTGCTGCCGTTTGTTTCATTGTTTGTCGTATATTTTTTTAAGCTTTCTCGTGCTGGTGGAACAATTGTTATAGTACTTAGTTTGTCGCTCACTCTCATTATTGTGATTATTTTTCAATCATTATTATTTTTATTATTTATTATTATTATCATTTCGGTACGCCGCTGTTGACCCAATTTTCTCAAGTAAAATACACTTTTTTGGCCATGGACAAAACAAGTAACGAATCGATAAAAGACAAAAAAAAACAACAAGTAAAATTGAAGTTATTTTGAATTGAGAGAGGAAATCGGAGATCTGTTACTATGTATGTAAGCCAATCAGTTGGTGGGTAGGTAGTCAATCCACAGGAGTGAACTCTCCTGTTCTGTACTTAAACGTTATCGCCATAAATTGTAATCCACGACAAAGTTGCCAACCGCCCAAGTTGCCATGACGCCCAAGTCAAATGAACTAGCCAACAAGTCTGGCTGGCACTAGGGCTCTGGGTGGATGGAGGGGAGGAGTGGTGGGGTCGGATCGGGATGGCTGGAGTTGCAATATGAACTACAAATGGCCATTAAATGGCCAAAAGCGACAACCGACCAAACCACAGACAAAAAGTAAAAGAAAAAAACATGAATAAAACCCCAAAACGAAACGAAACAATTTTTACACATTTTTCTAGCAGTTCCATCGCTTTTTATTGGTTGCACATTTTTGTGTGTGTGTGTGGCACAGTGGTTCAAATATTTCAATTCTACTATTTTTGATTGCCTTGAATCCAAAAGTTGTGGCTAGTAACTGGACAAAGACTTTCAGAAAAATATATTTTGATAAGCAGAAACAGTCAAAGAAACTAAGTAAAGCATATTTGTTAGAGCTTTAATCTGGCAAGTTTAAAAAAGGATCCTTTCAGGATTCAATTAATTAAATTTCTATAAATCATAGAAGAATTGAAAATGGTTTCTCTAAAGTTACTCAAAATTGAAGCAATGTGCATTGCATATTTGATGTGTTTGCCATCGTAATTCAGCCATTTCGCTTTCATTAGCTGCCTCCCAGCAGTTGTTGTTGTTGTTGTTGCCACAGGCAGACATTATCCTTTTTGGCGCTGATAGGCGCAACATTCTCCCCCTTTTATATATATTTTTTTTCCTCTGAATTTTTTGTTTTCTTTTTTTTTTTGGGTTTTCTCTTTGCATTGATAAAGTGTGCCATAGCTTGGGGTTAATGTCGTACCAATGATTTAGCACCTTGTTACAGAGAAGCTGCCGACTCCCCCCCTATCACTCTCTCTCTTTCTCACACACTCTCTCTCCCTCTCTGTTTGTGTGTGTGTTTCACTCATCCTTGGAGCAAAGCGATCCGATTTGACTCTTAATTGCAGTGATCGCGTGGACAGGGCCTGTGTTCCAGCCTTTTGACCACCATGGGCGCGTGTCGAATTGGTTTTGTGTGGGTGCCGCTCGCTGATTTGTTGTGATAAATAAGTGGCAGACCAGAGTAAAGAAGAGGAAGAGTGAAATGCAGCATACATATGTACATATTTAGGTATCTCTGTATGCATATATCCATATTTCACTTGGCATAAATTCTCGATCAGTGCGAGTGACTTTTTTTTTCTTTTTCTTCTCTTTAGCCTGGGAATTTTTTCATTAAAATATTTTAGATTTTTTCGTTTGCCGCCGCCGCAGCAGCAGCAGCGGCCTTCTTAATAAGAACAAACAGGCCGTTGAGTCTGGACAATCGCTTGGCGCCCCATGGTGCCAGAAGAAGGAGAATTCGTTTTTTGTTTCTTTTCACATTTTTAGTTAATCCCGCGCGAAACACATAAAATTTTATTATTTATGGATGGCACTGGACTCCAACTGAACTGCACACACACACATACACCTTACACACACCTCTCTCACACACACACACACTCATACACATATATCTCCTCTATATATCCTGTGGCCATATTCATATGGCATTTATGACACGACCGAAATTCCAATTGTTTCTGACTTGCCTCTTACTGCTTGATGCCTTCCGTTTCTCTTAGTCTTCCAGTCTGTTCTACCCCCTCTCGCATCCCTTCCCTTGCCCATCATCTTCATTGCTGTCTCATTGTCGCTCTGTCTCCATGTCCAAAGTGTAAAGCATCGCAGGAACGCGCTTTGATTAACCTTAAGCGCATAAATAGTGGATTCAATCAGGCCCTGTGCATATGAGAAGATGGTGCCCCACAGTGGTTTAAAAACCTTTGAAAATGAATCAAGGAGTAAACTAATTTAGATATATACTCACTGAAAATGATTATTATTATCATAGTCGTGGTGAGCCCTCTCTACCTTCCTGCCCTCGAGTCCTTTCGACGGAAATCAGTCTCTAAGGACCTTAGATACATCCTAATATTAACTACTTGAGTCCTATTGCTGTAAATAACACTAAAAGAGATTTTTAAGCTGAACAGAAAAGTCATGGATAGACATCACTTTAGGTTTTGAGCCGATAAAGCTTATTGATCAAATAATATAATCGATTCTCTCATTGACTTGTATAAATATTTGTGATTCGTTCCACAGTGCAGAGTCATTTAGGGGAGGGGGGAAACCGGTCTGATCTGATCTGATCTTAACTGAACCGAACTGATCGGTCTCCTTGCTGAAGCGATGTCTGTTCGCCCTCCAACTCATTAGGTTCGATTCTTCTTCTGGAGGCCTTCATAAGAATGATTTTTGCGGCATCGTCATTGTTATTGTTGGTTGGTTGACTGGCTGGTTGGGGCAGCTCTTTTGTTGTTGTTATTGTTTGCTCATGCCACATACACTAACAAGTTTGGATGCGCTTTTGTCATATGCAGATACATTTACATCCATAGACGATGCAGATACAGATACAGAAACAGATCGATGTGCTATGGGGGAAATGAAAATGTTGTTGCTCTATTGATTATTGGATATTGATTGCTGCTGCTGCTGCCTTTTTAAATGCGAGGCGCAAGCAGCAACAAATAAAAAAGAGAATCCCAAAAGTGAAATATAAAAATAAAGTGAGAGACACTTTTCTACCCACCTGGCCGCCCCCCTCTCTCACTCGATGAGCTTGAGTCGCCGCTTGGTCTGGCCAAAGCCAGACTGTTTGGAACCGCACAGTATCCAGCCACCAGCTGTGGCTGTGTGTTATATGTTGGACAACAAGACGACGAAGACAAAGATGATGGGGAAGGAGGTGGTGAAGGTGGAGTTGGAGGAGTTGGAGCTTGAGCTGAAGTCGAGAGATGGAACCCTCTCTACTCCAAACTCACACTCGAAACGCATTTCCTACAAAGTCATCGTGTGTCGCGAGTTCGGAATGACAGTCGCCACTTTATAAGAGGCTGGATCAATGGCTGGAGATCTCCTCGTCTCTTTCCTTTATTTTTTCCCTTTCTCAATCTCTTGTCTTGAGAAATGCATTTTCATATTGTTTTGATCTCCCCAGCCCCCCCTCTGCCGCGTTGCCTCTCATGCTCCCTTCCTATCAATATCGGAGAAATTCGTTGAATTTCGATTTGAAACTGCATTTTGACAGTTGCCACTCAGTTTGTATTTGAAATTCTTGGTAAAAAGATAAAGTTAATTGAGTTATTTCCTTTGACAGTTGATTAGTTCGAGGAGCATGAAGGAGGAGATGGGGCCATGGTGGAGACGGTAAATGGTTAATGGGTTGACTGGTTTAGCTTGGCCTCAAAGATTTGGCAACAATTTCATGGCTGGCTAAGTGGAAAATTGCTCATTCTATTGTTGATGTTACTGTTGGTCTCCCCATTAAGTTGGGCTCTTTATTACGACAATCTGCTCGGCGCCCACGCTCGAATGTAAAATGCGAAATGCGAAATACGAAATGCAAATGCAAAGGCGTTTACCCAGTGCGTCTGAGCGATCTTGGGCTCAGGATAAAAGATTCAATTACTGAGATGCCATGCAAAAGAGGAGCCAGAGGACTCTGTCTGTCTTATTGCGTGTGACTTTTCCCTCCATCTCCTGCTGCCCCTTCCTTTCGTTTTGGTTTTTTTTGTTTCTTTCCTTCTTCTGAAGAAGGCCTAACATGTAAACATGCAGAATGTAAACCCAAGTTACCCATCAAAGTGATGGATGACACTTTGATAGTTGATTTCCACTCCAGAGTCAAAACCGCAAATACACAACACAACGCAAATGCAGAAAGGAAAAACTAGAAGAAAAATTGCACAGCTGTCGCCTCAGGATGTGTCGCAAGATCCCCCTGGTAAGATCAGCGCAAAAAATTGAAATCGAAATCGAAATATAAATTAAAAATCAACAAACAGTTGACACAAAAATGTCAATGAATTTGAAATGCATGCAAATGAACGAACGAACCAACGGAGCCAATTGTCTGAAGATCTTTTTTATTCTTTCCTTGCCATTGCCATTTTCAATTCGATATTTGCGAAAAAGGCAATCTTCAGATGTCGCACGATCATCATATTAGATGCTAGACGGCTAGGGGATATAGGGGCTAGAGACTAGGGAGGGTTGCTCGATTTTCGCCACGGTTGCAATTTTCCTTTTTTGTGTGTTTGAGCAATGAAATTTTATATATGTATATAGATTTGCATACACACACACTTGATTGGTTTTGAATGCCTTCGTTTCGATTTGGCAAATGTAAATTGATACTTTATCGAATTATATTAGTTGGCTCTGACCCTGCTACTGCTTCCCCCTCTCTCTCCATCTCTGTCTGTGATAGTGATCTCATGTGATTGCGTTAGTCTTTTGCATGTGATGATCTTTTTGCATTGTTCTCCATTTCCATTGATCATTTTTCTCTTCCTCCGCATGGCAAATAGATCAAAGTATGGAAAACCGCTAAAGACATTTTAAGTGATCATAAATTAGTTAGAGATCAGCATGATCTTTGGACAAGACAATTCAAAATGTATACTTGACTTGAGATACGATCTATTTTAAATTGATTTTGTAATCGTTTTGCTGGGGGAATATGGAATATCGATTTATTGCAAAGGTCTTTCGAGAATAAAGCTATAATGGGTGTGATCTGTTTGAATATCGCGCCATTTTAACAATCTTTCGAGAATTGATCTTTAATTTAAAGTTGCTGTCTAGATCTAATGATTTATGGCATTCGCCTTTGATATTCATTTTCATAATTTGCATTTATCCTGCCTACTGAGATCAGTCAACATAATCATTAGAAATCCAGTTCAATCCAATTTGTATTTCTTCTCATAATTAAGATCTCTTTTCATATGAAGTTTCACTTTCTTTCGCGGATCGAAGAAATTTGGCGCCATTTTTCATAAAAAGTTTTTGCATGTTATTGCAATCACGATTGCCATTGTTCAATATAAAATGCAAAAGAAGAAATACAAGAAAAACAAAAATTGAAAGAAAAGAATAAAGAAATCAAAATGGAAATGGAAAAATCAAACCCCTTCTGCTTAGGCAAATGTTCTACTTTGATGCTCTCTTTTTTTTCTGTTTTTTTTTTTTGCTCGTCTGAGACCAATAAATAAACAACAAAAGAGTTAAATTCAATTGCAACTCTTCCGGTCTTCCGTTTTCTTTTGCGACCTTTGTCAATCCCTGACAATTACATGCTTGCAAATTTTTTGTTCACAACCTTCTTCGAGTTCAATTATTTTGCACCTTTTGAACCATACCGAACTGAATTGAACTGAACTGAATCATAGATACCATGACAACGCAGGGGGAAGGGGCAAAGCAAAAACGATCGCAAAAACTCAATCAAGTTGAAAACCCAATGGCTCAACCCCTTTTGAGAAAATGCAAAAAGGTGCGTGACCCCTTTTTCTTTCTCTGATCGACCTCTTTTTCTCTCCCTCTCTCTCTCTCTCTCTCTGTTTGTAGGCAATGATCTCTTTTTATTTTCTTTTCTTTCGATTACCTTTATTTTTTTGTCAACTGCACGCAGGTGAGATCGCGCAATTTGCACAGACCTTTCACACAGGGGTTTGCCCCTGTCGAAGGTCGCGCTGATTTCGCATTGATTTCTTGACGGCGAAAACAAAAATATAAAAAGGGTTTCAATTCAGTTTAATTCAGCTCTCTGATCTGTCCTTCCCCCACCCCACTCCCTTTGCTAACACCATTGTTGGCCTCTGACAATCGATTGCCTAACGAATACGAAATTTAGCCCAAAAAATTCTTTAATTTTGCTTGACATTTTCTTGGGTTCTGGAAATAATTTCGCATTTCCGCATGTCAGTTAATAAATCATTTTTCGAGTCTAGCTAAAATGGAATGGCTATTAAATGGAGTATTTTTGTTTTTTTTTTAGCATATGCACTAAAATAAAGGTGTTTAAGTGAAATTCCCTCCATTTAAAATAGCGAAGAACGCATATTCCCTCCTCTTTCCCAAATAAAAGTGAACTTGTTATATTTAGTTGAATTTATTAATAGATAATGAACTACATTTACTTTACATTATTTCTAGTATCTACAAAATCCATAGTTTCTTTTTAATACAAAATGAAACTTTGAAAATATATATTTATTGACAATTTTTTGGTTTAACGATAAGCCCAAATGGCAGACTTTTAGATCGTGTGAAATTCGTATTAAAGAGATACGCCCACAATAAAACCTTTTTTCACATAGATTGAAAAATCTCTTTGGTTAGAAATTCCCACAATTTGCATGCGGCTTCTAATTATACAAATCGCCGCTGAGCTGTGGTCATTTAAATCTGCCCATGGCTAACTAGCTAAGTCCTCGGCTCAAAATCGCTTGGCTGATGCTGATGCTGATAAGTAAAAGCCGGCTTAGACAACGGCTTACTTACTCCTTCCTGTATCAGTCTGTCAGTCGGTCCGATTGTCTGTTTGTTGTTTTGCACCAGCTGTGTGCACCGAGAGCCTGGGAAACTCCGTATGTTGTAGTTGTCACCATCTAGCTCAGGTGTATATACATATCTTCTGTCGTTTTTTGAATTTTTGGCAATGTCATCGTTGTCATCCCGATCGAGCGATCCCGACTGTACCTAGATTTTGATTGCAGGGACACAGGGATCTACCTGTGTGTTTTGTTGGCATTGTCTTGGCTTTAACTACCTTTTATTTGGGAAATTCCCAAAACAAATGAAAATAAAGTGAAACGCACAACAAAAGTCAAATGCCCAAGGCACGGGCGATCAACCAGGCGACTCTCGAGCGACTCTCAAACGAGTGTGTGTGTGTGTGTGTGTAGGAGGGTTTTGGCCATTGTATGTGCCCTGTTCTCTGTCGCTCTTTCTCCTTTTCACTGTATGTAAGTGATCCTCTTTTGAGTCTTTTGTCCCGCTCTCATTGTGCGTGTTGTTATGTCTGATCAGCTACTTTTTTTCTTCTTTCTTCTTTTTCTTTACCATTATTTTTCCCTGTCTTCTTTTTGGTCAGAACATGATCATGGTCATGATCATGGCGACAGACTGTCTGGCCCGAATCGGCAACTCGGGGTTGCACCTTCACATACATATACCCATATATACATATATATACATATATATGTAGATACATGTGTGGGTGTCATATACAAGAGAGTACATAAAAGATTTCCAATGTGAATGCATTTCGTCTGTAACTGCCAATCATTAATATTATGGGATTATTGCATGAACAGAAACAGGGATATGGAGCATTGAGAGGGGGGTATGGGTTGGAGGTATAATACCATTGATCTGATCATGATCTTTGTAATATAATGGTTAAGGAATTTGTTAGACTTTAATCTCTCTATACTTGAAAAAGAAAACCTGAGGGCGTATACCAAGCGAAAAAACAAATAATAGCTTTACATTTTTCATGTCATTCGAATTCAAAGATAAAATGAATATTGTTTACACCAATACTAACTAGTTTAGTATTCATACTTATACATTTTGAAATTATTTACTTGAGAACTTTATTTATACCATTTAAATTTAAAGGCATATTAAACTTGGTCAATTTAGAAAAGATTTAAAACTTAACTAAACAATTGCATGGAAAGTTTTTTTTTAAATTTTTGTGGCCATTCATTGTTATTTTAGATGGTGAAATTGATATAGATTGAATCCTTTTAGAACCGAATGAAAATGGGGAAAGAAAACACATTTGATGGCATTTTAATAAATATTAACCCAAAATAATCTTAAGGTCTTAAGTATCCTGGTAAGATTTCCACAAAATCTTTCCTATAAGCAATTCTGATCTCAAAATGGTTAATACTCAGTTTCTCATTTCAAATTTGTCTCTTTAAGTTATAGTCTTAAATTTTATACTATTTATTATAAATGATATGAGTTTTTAGTGTTTCAATTAGTTGGATGTTAACATTATGATAACTAGCGAAGAGTTGAACTCGTTCAAATGCCCCAAAAAAAATAATGGGGAGTTCTTTAATGCATACCGCAGGGCAATTTATTTGATATTTGAGGATCATAAATCTCTTTAGTTCCTACTTCATTTGGTAAAGGGTGTACTCAAGTCGGGTTTACAAACGATATTACGAATAAAACTCGATGAATTTACGAAAAGTGCCAAACAATTTGGATCTTTTGTTATAATTTTAGTTGCGTTTCACACTTTTGTGGATCATTCCATTCTTTTGGCTACCCATTTAGTGTTGGTTCGATCATTCTATCCCGATATAATTCGGTTAAAATTTCGATGGTTTTTTTGTTTTGTTTTTCTCTTACATTGCATACGGATCTTGGATCTTTGTCAAATGTTGTCAATGTTTCACATTGAATGGGCATGGACTTGGAGTTGGAGTTGAAGATGGCCATGGCCATACCCAATTTTCTTTTGCCTCTGTCTACCCTTGGATTTGTCTTGGGTCTTGAATTGCCAGCTAGCCGGCTGCCTATCAAACCAAATGACACTCCAATTTGGAGAGGCATTTCCACATTAATAAGCAGCAACATAATATAGTATAAAAGCATATAAATATAAATGGATATAATCACATAATGGCAAAAGAAGAAAATGCATTTTGTATGAAGGGAAAAAGTCGGCCGGTTGTCTTTGTCGTTGTTCGTTGTGTCGTTGTCTCTTTTCTATTCTTCTTTTATTTTCTACCACTGTTCGTGTTTTTAGTGTTTTTGTCTGTCACACACACTGTTCTACGAAAAGCGTGGCTCAACAATGGACCCAGACACATAAACTATATTCCCTCTCGCTCTGTCTTAGTGGTCTCTTCGTATATGGAAGAGGGACAATGGCCATAGTAGAGCCACATGAACTTCCTTTCGAGCAAAAACTAAAAGGGGAACTACTACCTGCCGGGCTAAGAGAGACAACGACTCCGTCTCCGATTCCGACTTGGTATTTGGTCTTGGTCTTGGTCGCCAGCATGTCTGGCAAGATCTGTTCGAAGACAATGGGAAAACGACAAATGAAACAAAACGAACAGACAAACAGTTGCCCTTATGGTGTCTTTCTCTCTTTTACACTCGCTCTGTTAGATTAGTATAGAATTGCTGATCATTCTGAAATTTCATTTCATTCATACCATAATCTATTTTCTTTTAAATGTTTCACTGCACACAGACACACGCACATGCATTCATTTCTGGTCAATGGAGTGCCCTGGTGCGCAGGCGGCGACACAGTGTCTAGCCAGGATCGGTTCTGTTATACAGCATACAGAAAGATATACTTACATATACATATGACCAAATGGACTGGTCTCTGAATATGTTTTATTGTCTTGAGCCGGTTTAGCAGCATGACAATTCACTAAATAGTCGTTTCGTCTGCATTTCTAGATATGTTGTACATATCTATGTATATCTGTATTGGTTTGCCCTTGTTCATTCTTCTGCTCTTTTATTTTAGTATGTTTTGAGTCCGTTGGCAAGTGTTGTTTGAATATTTCCGTTTGACAGTTACATTTTGATGGGCCCTAGGGTCACCCCATACATACTAACCGATACTACACACACCCTCTTTGTCGTCGTCGTCGTCCTCCTCCTCCTCCTGGCTCCTCATCGTGCTTGACCCTAAAATGTTGTTGCCGCAACCCCTCTTCAATTGCAAAACAATGAAAAAAAATTTTAAATCCGAAGCTTAACATAATGAAAATTCAAACGAGCGTAAAACGCTAATCTCTGCCACAAAGAAATAAAAGTATATATACTCCTCCTTCTCCTCCTCGTTCTTTCTGGCATGTATCTATTCCATGTGCAAATTTGTTTATTGGAAAATATCTGAATCTGTGCAACGATGCATTGATTTTGTCTGCCAAATGTCAGATTAGATCACTCAAATATACAGCAAGCGACAGATAGAGAGAGAGAGGGAAAGGGAAAGGGAGAGGGAGTCCTGATCCTGGAATGGATCTGAAACTGGGCTAAGCTATAGGCGTAAGAGAAAGTGACAATTGTTTTTTAGGGGGAGAGTTTGGTACAGTTGTGTTTGATTTGTTTCTTACACTGAAAACAAAATACAAATAATGAAATATGATAGTAATGGAAATATGATATACATATATCGAGTAAGGATTATGGGAGAGAGAGAGAGAGAAAATCGTTATCAGTTGTTGTAAGAAATAGAAATAGATACATAGTTATAACTAGATAACTATCGAGATTAAAAAACCTCTCTTAATATGTATTAAAGGATCAACAATCAAATATATTATGGGTGACTAAAGCCACTTTAGAATAACATAAATAGTCACATTTCTACGATAATTGATTGACAGATTCATAACTGAGAACTCAAAGATAGTTAGTAGAGATAGTTAATATTAGTCTTAAAATCTCGAATAATTGAAATCGAGATAAACAATCAATGATCAATAATTGATATGAATCAGTTTAGTTCATCGTTCAGTGTATCAATTCTTTGGAATGAGATGAAAAGAAACAACAACACTAAGGGAGTCAGCCTGTCAATTAACCCAAGGCAAATGCTGTCATAATGCGCATTTAGTTGTTGCTCCACATAGAAACATATATAAAATTAATGCCATTCAATTATCCATTCTCCGTTCTGTACATTCTCAATATATACATAGATATGTATGAAAGGAAATATCAGACGTAATAATGCCAAGGAATAAAAAGCGCGAACAAAGCGAAAACGATGCGATGATGATGATGATGACTGAGAGAGAGAGAGAGAGAGAGGGATAGAGAGGACACCCAGAGGAACAACAAAAGGGCGGCAACAATAACGAATCATGAATACAACAATAACAATAAGAGTTACACATATTGCGCAGGATATACGAGGACGAGAATGAGGACTAAAACTCACGAGAAGTGGATTCCGGCTGGGGTGGAGTGGAAGTGGAGTGGAGGGGATTTACTTATGTTTCAACAATTTCAATTGTTTCCCAATGTTTTTGTATTGCGTTTTTCGCTATTGTATATCTTTTTCTTTCTGTGTTTGTTGTATTTATCTCTCTCTCTCTTTCTCTCTCTCTCTGTGTCTCTCTGGACAGGGGGCGAGAGAGTTCAAAGATTATGTTTGCCAGGATATCAAATTGCCAGTCCTTAGCAATAAACACACATACAGACAACTTTAGTAGGAGAGTTGAGGAGAGGAAGACTGCGTAGGATGAAACGAACAGTTGGCTCATCCATCGAACCATCTAACCATCGAACCATCCATCGAACGAACATTAACATAAAAGTGTGAAATTTCAAATGAATTTTGACAAGAAAATAGAAATCACAAGACACGCTAATCGTCGTTGCACTACTTCTCGGAAGTTGGGATTGGGTTAAATATATTTCGGAATTCCCTATGCCCAATGTCCAATAAATGCTTCCCTAATAAGGCCAAACAACAGCAGCAACAAGAAGAAGGACCGCCAAGGCATTAGCATTAGGACAAACAATAGATAGGGCCAGGGCATTTAGCTTTTGTAGTTAAGGACACGCGACGCGTCCTTGTCCATGGGAAATACCCATAGAGACATAGAGCCAGCAATCTAGACTATGCAATGTCTGTTTCTACTTAGGATCTACATATACATACATACATACACATGGCTTAGTTCTGTGTGCTGTGTGTGACAGAAGTGCTTTATGATCGTCGTTGCGCGAAGGTAGCCAGCCCAGCCCAGCCCACCCATCGCCCATCCCGCCGAAAGGTCACCTTTTTGCCTAATAGCTTTAGGTCACAAGCAATACGCCTCACAATCACTCCTACACGAAGCAATGACTGCTGCTGCTGCTGCCTTCACGGCCGACCAGGCCAACATAGTGGGAATGAGGCAGGCCAAAAAAGGGTGTTGCCAGGTATGGAAGAATCCCATCATCTTCAATATACTTCTTGATGATGATGATGATTATAATGAATAACAAAAGCCAATGAGTTTTTCTTTTATTGAAATCATTTCAATTATAGAACCGCAAAAATTATGACACAAATATTTTATTAATATAGAAACTATATACATAAGTTATATACATAGGTACATAAATGAAAAGTACTCAAAAAAGTTGACTAAAAAATCTACAAAACATCGCAACAAAAAATCAACAATTACTTTTAATTTACCAGTATCTAATCCATATATTTTTAAAAGTTTTAAGTGTTAAAAGCCCAAAGTAATTAAAGGGCCCTTATATTCTTTCAAAAATCTCCATCTTGTAAGATCAGATTAATAGCATAAAAATGGAAGGATGTTTAGTTATAGAAACTTTGTTGACAAATATATATACGTATGTGAAAAACAGATGAGCTCTTAATAGAAAGGTCTTTTACATTAATTTCACTTTTAATATAAAGAAAATTTCTGGCAGGAATATTTCATTATTTTTGAAAACAAATATTTGTAAAAAATCTTTAATACCTTTAATGATTTTTAGCTATTGATTGACTTATGAACAACTATTAGGTTGATGGAAATAACGATTTCGATAAATGATTGAAAATCAACTAGTTTGTTCCCAGAGTCGAGGCATGTGTGGCTAAGTGAAATAGAAATCATTTGTATTAATTAGTTGATGATGATCATATGGGATTGTTAATTCCGAGACAGAGACACAACTGACCCGCTCATGTAATTGCCAATTGCTGGCCAAGATTCGTAAAAGTTTCTCATTCGCATCATTATCATTACCATTATCCTGCTAAAAAAAAAAAGAAACTAGCTAAATGCTGGTAGTTTGATCATCAATACTCTGATTGAAATCATGCTAATGATTGTTTTCTTTTTTTTTTCTCTCTCCTTTTTTATTTTTGGCATTGAATTTCTGTGACAAAAAAATGAAACGAGACCAAATTTGTATGCGGGATGGGCTGACCGTTACGCATTTATGTATATACATATGTATGTATGTATTTTTTTGGAATCCAAATGAACTTACGAAATGTGCGTGTGTTGTTTATTTTTCGTTTTTTTTATGTGTGCCCCAGCCGCGCCCCTTTCGAAAACCAATAAGAAAATGAAAAAAAAGGTAGCCGTGAGCCCCATAAAATTAACATCTTTTGACGCTAAGCTGTGATTTACTTTTGTTTTAATGTAGCAGGTCGCTTTTGTTGCGAGCCAACTTGATTTGTATATATACAGATATGTATATGTATCTATACTCTACACACGATCATCATGATGATGATCGTGAAGATGACGCCTACCCATCGATTGATCTGCCTACCTAGCTGCCTACCTGTAATGATCCGTACCATAAACTGAAAGCAAATCAAATTGGATTTGTATTGGGAAAATGAGACGAAGAAAGCGATTTATACTTATGTTTGCTTTCAACAATGCCAATCAGAATGTTGACAGAGAAAGGGCGAGAGAGAGAGAGAGAGACAAATGGGTTTGAGTTTGTTTCGAGGGGCAAAAGAACATGCCAAAATCCTTGTTTAACCTTTGCCCTCAAGCAAGCAGCTATTTAACTTTGGCAAACACGTAACATGTCCAAATTTTCGCACAGCCCAAAGGCATAGGAAGCAAAAACCAGTTCAACTGGAATTTGCCTAAGTCCAAAAAAGGAGGCTAGAGCCAGGAACCGAGAGCGAGCGGGAGAGGGAGAAGAGAGGAGAGCATTCAAAGGGTGTCGCTTATAATCTTCACGGCTGTGAGTCCTTCGCTGAAAGGATAATGGAGCATTGATTATTATTTTGATACCACCACTCAAAAGTCCGCTCACTGCAAATTAAGTATACATTTATCTCGAGTAATTTGGGTTCAAATGTGCGGCAACTGCGGTCAAAGCTCGTTCCGTTCTCAGAGTAAGAAAAGATGACATTAAATAGATATATGCGAGGCAAAACTGGCTACATTTTGCCTGAAGGATGATCACTTCCTCCTAAGTTGCTCTCTCTTTCTCTGTAGAAGTGTGTGAGTGTGTGTGTGTGTAGCAAATGGCCCGTCATAGTTCCTATGATAAATGGCCATTCACTGCCAGAAAAGAAAAGCAAAAAAAAAATGGAAGTGAAACAAAAAACCAAGGAAAGGGGCGAAACAAAACATGGACAAAAATAACAAAGTTTTTATATCAATGTTTTTTTTTTTTGGTTTTTTATGCTGGCTAAAGAGACGACCATCAAAAAGGGGGCTGGATGAGAGAGGAGAAGGGGAAGGTGGTGGAGGAGAATGGACACAGACGACCCTTGCATAATGTAGAGGCATGGGATTGTTATATTTTGCGATTTGTGTTAATTACTCTTCTATTATGAAACAGATTTTTTTTTTTTCTTTTCTTATACATATATGAGGGGAAAATGTGACAGGACCTGCATTAGGCATATCCTGTTGTTCAGTTGCATAATAGAATACTGAGAAAAGAATGAAAAATAGAAAGTGAAAGAGAAAACTAAATGTTAAATTGGAGATTACACTTGTACTTATAAGTACTTTTGGCTTAAGTCTGAATTAACTTTTCGCACTGATCACTACTTCATTAAATTATTGCTCTCATGAGAGATCAGTTTTCATCTTTAATCTTTAAAATATGATAATTAAATTCTCCACCTTTGGTGTTTAGTTTTTCTTTTCATTTTTGGGTTTTTTTTGTTTTATGTAGTCAGAGAGGTGCTTGAAGTAATCAATACTCTACCACCTATAAATCATAATTGTAAAGTGGAAAAAAAGGATATAAATAAAATGAAAAAAAACAACAACAAACTTTTCAACACTTTTCATGTTTGTGGGAAATGCCCAATATGCCTTTTTAAAACCATCCAAAGCTATTAAATGAAATCATCTGCAGGCAAGCCAAACAATTCCTAAACACATTTTCGCTGATTTTTAGTTTGTTAGTTAGTTAGTACATGCAACTAAAACAGAAGAAATTGAAAATATTTTTATGTGGCATCTGTTGGAAGCGTTAAATTATATTTTTACCTTCTCAGTGAGGATTCGGCGTCGGCGGCGGGGGAGGCGGCGGCAGAGAGTAAAAAAAAGGAAGTTGAACTGGAGAATTGTTGGAGTTAAAGTTTGAGTTGGCGATGTAAAGGAGTAAACTGAACGTGAAGCACGTGCAGCTGTAAATCGAACAAAAGGCGTCATTCAATGATGATGATGATGATGATGATGATGTGGATGTGTATGATGATCATCCTTCTGCAATGCCAATGCCGACGGCGTTGCATCATCATTTGGCCCAGGTCTGAGACGAACAAGAACGAGAAGCGCTACTCAAAAGATGTATTTTTTCTTTTATTTTTCTTGCGCCTCTTTTGGTATGCTAACAATATGAAAATTTATATGACAAGTCTGTCATATTTTTACAAACGTTATAAATCACACCTCGCCAAAACACAGTTGCACACACACACCCATACACACACCATGGAATATGAATATGAATTTAGTTGTGGTTGTGGTTGTGTGGATGAAGATGCGGATGCGAATGGATTGAGAATCGAGGAGGCAAATGCAAATATTGCTGGAAGGCACGCGATTCTCGCTTTAAGACTTTTATTGCCCTGACTCTCGTCTTCGTCTTGGTTTTTGTTTTCCCAAACCGTTTTATGGTCTTTTGCTTTCTGCCTTGCGGTGGGTCCCATCCACCTATAGCTATAGCCATTGCCATTGCCATTGCCGACCCTGTAGTCTGTAGTCTTAGTTGTAGTCGTTCAATTCTTGAAAAAATTCTTATGGCATGGCTTCTAGAGAAAAACTTGAACGAAAAATGCTAATTTGCTGGCCAAAAGACACAGAGCGCGGGCATTCACAGACATACAGGAGGGTAAGGTTCTATTATAACTACAAAAACTGAAAGGAAAGAAACAATGCTTTGATAGAGATAGACTCTAACAGAAGAAACAGAGAGAGAGAGAGAGAGAGAGCGAGAGACAGTTCCGTGTCCCGTGGCCTGCTGTCAGGACAATTGTCTCCTTGTCGAATGTTTTTCCTTGTGGTTCAAGCGGTGCACTTCAAAAGACAGTGGCAGAAAGGAAGATAGAGGAACGTGAACGGGGACAGTTGAGGACAATCGTTCAAAAAGGACAATTGCGTATTTAAAAATTTAATTTTGCGTTAAAGAATTGTTTTGCTTTTACTACAACAACGACAACAACAATTGCGCGAGAGACCAATTCCGGCGCACCACATAAAGTCATATTGGGAGGTCCTTGCCATTGTGTCCGGTCCTTTGAGACAATGTAGCATTTAGCATTGGTTAAATGAGTAGAGTGACAAAAGGCTGCGGCTCTAAGCCACTTGTCCAGCATGTAGATGATGCTGAACAGATGTCCAACTACTATTATATTATTTTTGTTTCTCTTTTTGTGGGTTAAATGCAGCGCATGATGTTAAACGATGGCAAGTCCTTGTCTAGTCCCATGCTTTTGAATGCGTGTGTGTAGGATCCAAGATCGTCCATCTGGCAAATATTCAATTAGCACAACGAGTGGCGCGTAAAAAATTCAACTCTTGAGTACTGAGTGCCGAGAGAGCACTCTTTCTCTCTCTCTCTCTTCAGAGTGATGTTAGGCTAAAGCTTAGCCGCCCAGGCTAGGCTTTTAATTATCGTCGGCATTATCCTTTCAGCAAACATTGGCAAATGTTTCCACATGCTTTGGCATTTAGCATTTCCGTTTTCCTTTCCGCTTGGCGCCATCCTTCGACACACACACAGACACACACGCACATTCAGATTCATATTGTCCTGGGCCTTGGTTGTTGCCAAACGTATCCAAAAGTCAAGTGGCGTAAATTAATTACAGCCCAAGCCCACAGGATTCACAGCCAGCAGAGCAGCAAGCAGCTAACAGGCAATAGCTAACAGCTACCAGGAAGGAACTGAGAATGAATATGTGAGAACTTCCTGATATATCTGCGCTTTCGGTTTTTGTTTTGATTGCATTGTTCAACGGCCTTCTAATTGCTCCAAATGCTGGCTTTCAGGTTTGGCATTTGGAAAAGTGTGTGTTCACATGGCATATGGATGTACACACAAACATACATACATATGTACATACATATGTATATAGAATATGGCAAGGGTATAGGCAAATCGAGAATGATGAATCGAGAATGGAGAATGGGAAAATGGGAAATGTATTTTTCCTTCTATATGAAATCATGGCGAAATATTTTAATTGGATATTCATGTAAATTGCGTATCTACAGGTAACCAAAAGTCCCCCTCATCCCCGTCAACACCTCTCTCTCTCTCTCTCTCTCAATGGTTTTGCACTTCGTTAAATTGCAAATTACAATTTGTTATCTTTCCAACTAAAAACGTTAATTAAATGTTGAAAAAAATACAAATAAAATGTCAAAACAACCTCTAAAAGGCCTGACTTTTTTTTAGTGAAATTTTAGAAATATCAATAGAAATAATTGGATATGAATTCTCAAGGACCAAACACAACAAGATGATTAAGATGGCTTAATCATTGAGAAAAGAAGAAAAAATATCTATAAAAATTACAAAATCTCATTCGAAATGCAAATGCTATGGGCTTATCTCATCTCGTCTCTCACTTTGCTTTTGTTTCATTTTGGATTTTTGGCTGTTGGGTGGGGGGAGGGGTTTAAACAAAATGGCGGCTTGCGATCAATCTTTTGAGACATTATTTCGGTTACATTGTGTCACAGTCTTATTTTTGTTTTTTGAAAAGAAAAACCTTTCTCTTGGAGACAAATGCGAGCAACGGTTTCACCTGGAGACACATACAAAAGCACGTGCCACTTGAAAACGAAAACAGAGAATAAACTTCACTTGGTTGGCCGATTGACTTTTTAATTTCGTAGCAATTGTGTTTTTGAAATGAATTTGAAATTGTGGGTCCCTAGGAATTTATACAATTAATGTCAAGAAAAGACAACAACAACAACAGCAGCAACCAAAAACCAACAACTGCGGCTTAAAAGCCCTTTCAAAGTCCAAAGAACAACAATATATATGTCAGTGTCAGCAAAATAAAAAAATGGCCGCCTGTCAAATTCAAATTTCAAACTATATCTGAGGTGTCTAAAGTATGTGTGACTGTGTGTGTAAGTGTGTGTGTGTCTCTGTCTTTGCTAGTGTGATCAGTTGTGTGTGCTACTGCGCTTATGCGGGGGGCTACTGTGATGTGAGTGAATCCAGTTAAGATCACAGCGGGAGGCCTTTTCAAAAATATTTTAAGTGCCTTGGCTTTACAATCTTTTGACAATCCTTGAGGTCTTGAAGTGCCCGAATAATAACCCTATATTTCTGTATATAGGGTGTTCCCCAAAAAAACGCATTCAATTCGAATCTCTTCATCACATTTCCTTGAGGTTCTTTGTGGTCTTTGTGACACCCTGTGTATGTATGTAGAGGGGCTTTGGCTGATTAAGTTTATTGAAAGTGTCAAAACTTGAAATTTCTTCTTCGCTTCAGTCTTTAGTTAAACTTGAGTTTTGTTTTGGTTTTTATTCTTGTTTTGTTTTCTTATTTAATTGGCTTTTGTTATATGCCGTATTCTCTTTTTTCTTTGTGCATTTCTTTTTCTTTCTATCGATAGCTTGGCTTGTGTTGAGGAGAGCAAAAACAATTCATCATAATTCATTATACACATTTTTGACACTTTCCCCGCTCCCTCGACTCACTAGTGTGGAAACTAATAAAGATGTCATTGGTGCATACTTGGGACATAAAAATGCTTTATATACAAGGACTTGAGACCAAGAATATTGAGGAAAAGGGCAATTCATAATTTTCATAATTTACGCTTTGTTTGGCAAACATTTGGCGCCTACCAATATACGAGAAGGCGAGAAGGAACGATTTTCCGGCTCCGTGTTGGGTGGGGTGCGTTACTGTGTGTGTTTTTCCTTTCGAACCGCAATGTTTCTTCTTCCAATAACTCAAATTTATGATTCGAAAGTGCTACCTACTCATGGACAAAACAAACCAACCGATTCACCTCTCCTCTACACATAAATCATAGAAATACCTAAGCGCAAAAATTAAAAAAGAAAGAAAGAAAAAAAAAAAGAATTTCATAATTAATTTTTAATGCTTGACTGCCCAGCACTTTTCGCGCTCGCTCACAATTTTGATTTATTGCCAGAATCAAAAAACAGAAAGCAAAAAAAAAAGAAATATGAACAGAAAATTACAACAAAATTATTCCTCTTTTTATTTTTTTTTTTACATTCTGGAGTAATCCTTGAAAATGTTTTCGAGTGCAGGATTTTTGCTCTTCGCTTCGGTTTTTTGTGTGTGTGGCAAAAGTTGAAGCCGTTTAAATGCCCGCGCAATATTTAATTGTAATTGCAAAGTGAAATGTCATTATGTATTGCATTTTGTAGCCATTGAAGCAGCGTCAAGTGGTTCGGCCTGTTCCGGTATAGAATGGGCTACACAGTGAGAAAAAATTACATATTCAATTTCGTCTACAAATCCATATAAAGAATTTTAATAGATTAGTATTTCGATTTTTATATTTTCAACTCTTTTGATTAAGGAATATAAATCTAATAACACGATCTTATAACTTTTTGATATTACTTTAATACCTTTTTGATATTATCTAAAGAGCAATTCAACATCTAAGCGATTTAAAGATTCTAAACTGATTCAGAATATTTTCTAAAACCGATCAGACCTTTGATTCTATCTATGATAATTATTTTTATTACTAACTACTTAATAAAATTGAATTAAATTCATGCATTTCTAATTTGATGTTATGTTTTTCTCTCAGTGTCTTTGACTTGAGTTTTTGTTGGATTGGTCTTTAGCATTTCCATGCCAGCTGGCCGTATGCCAAGTCAAGTGGGCAAAAAGGCAACTCAACTCCAACTCATAAGAGTCACCTTCCTCCCTCCCACTTTCTTCCTCAACTCTCCTCCTGCCTTTTTTTCGCTGACTCGCTTCTCTAACTCTCCAATTCTGGGACTTTAACACATTTGCCGACGGCAAATTTAACTCCAACTTAACAAGAGCCTCACATGTGTCAACTTTTGTGGGTCTCGACTTTGACTCACTGGCAGGTCTTTTGTATGCGGCTTTTCTTTGGCAAACTGTCAGCTGTGGCTAATTAAATGAAAGACCAACAAGTGCTGGAACTCTCGCTAGTTTGGATGGCTGAGCTCAGAACTCAGTTTCTGCTTGGAGGGGCGTATAATTAGTTGCCAGCATCTTTGACACACACACATGCACACACACACACACACACATACAACTGTGTGTCGACACCTTAGAAGCATTCAATCTTAATGTCTATAGATTTTAAACAATTAAAGCCTTTACAACAGCTGCCCAAAGTTCAAAAGTAACTAAAAATAAACATATTGCTGCCCATCCCTGGCAAATAGAGAGTACTATCCACAACCCACAACAGCTGCGCCAAAAAATATGCTCAGTTCTTTATGTGTAATCTAGAAAATATGTGTCCTAAGTGTGTCTGTGTGTGTGTGTGTGTGTGTGTGTGTGTGTGTGTATAGTACAAACGACGAGTGCCTAATAATACTTGTATTTCTTTTTTATACACACAACATTTCCATCCATCGCTTAGCCAGCCAGCCAGCCACTCAATTATTGTTACTTCCTTTCGTTTCCTTTCTTTGTTGCTGTGTGGGGAAATCTGACCCGGGCTTTAGAAAATTTTTCTATGCGAACCCAAAAAAAAAACTGAAAACGAAAATAAAATAGATTTTGGTTTTTTTTTTTATAATTGTTATTTTTCGCGCACACTTAAACCTAATGAATAAATAACATTAAACACGCTCTAATGGGCTCGCGATTTTTGGTCGAGTGGCATCACGATGAAGGCGGCGGCGGCAGCGGCAGCGTCCACCGCGGGAGGGTGGAAACAAAATTAAATGCGAGAGAGGAAGAATGAAAAATAAAAAACAACATTTTCCATTGTTGGGATTTCTTTCTTAGTTAAAGTGGATGCACTTCAGAGCCCAAACCAAAGGGCAACGTTTTAACCTTTTTGGCCTGTGAGAACCGAAATTTCATATCCATATTGCATATGGAAATATGGAAATCTCTAAAGAAAGAAATCGCCAAAAAAGTTGGAAACAAAACGCATTTCAACAGGTGCTAAATGGTGTTGGTGACTTCAGTTAACTGGCGCAATAGATGAAAATTGAAATCGTTACAAATACAAATAAGTACAAATAAATATATGTACATATAATGATCAACGATCAATCGTAACAATCGTTCGACCACAATAGCGAATTGTCGAGCTATCGAATGGAGTCAACTGGAGCCAAACACTGCGCTAATTGGCAACGCAAATTGTTACACACACACACACACACACACCTGTACCTTGTTGAATATACAATATGGAAAATTTTTAAATGCAATAATCAATATTAGCAATATCGAAAATGAATAAAGCAGAAAAGTATATATAAACGAGATGAAGATAAAGAGAGCGAGTTAAAGAGATAAGTTGTATGAGAAGTGTGTACAAGTAATTGAAATTAAAAATGCTATCAAAAGAGTTAATCAATGAACTGAAATTTCTCAGGCAGTGATTGTGATCTGCACTTGATATAAAGTAACAGCGAGTAAATGAGAGCTATAGCGAGTTGTCTTTTGGGACTTCCAGGAGTTGAAAGTCTCTCATATATGTGCATATTTAACAGGGAATAGCATATGTCACCACAGATCAGTAAGGTTTTATAATTTAGAGTAAAAGCAATGAGTAAACAATAACGAGTAGAACTGAATATCTGAAATACTGCATTTTCTGATGCTGTTTCAGTTTTTAAGCATTTATCATTACTGATCGATCAATAATAGTATATAGGCTGATGAACTTAATATATAAATTAATGTTTTTTTCCAAATAAAATAAAAGCAGTGAGTTACAAAAAAAGGAACGAGTAGACCTAAAGAAATTCTGAGTGTGTAAAGGAGAAAAGCATACAATATATCTCAAGAGATATGGAGATTATCAATGAATCGTAGTCGACCAAGAATTAATTATCGAATTGAGTGAGTAATAGCGAGTAAACCATTCGTGCAACGAGTAGGCAGTAAAAGGCCATCATTAGCGATCTAACACTAATAAGTAATTCATAATGTTTACTTGGCTTTGAGACAAATACGTAACCCATAGCTCCTCAGTCTATCAATGGAAAGGGGGCGCCATCACGTTGAATAATGTGAGCTTTACATTTGTCTGTTAATTTCCCCTTCAGCCTAGTCTAGTTAAAGGGCGTCAAATAAATAATTTTGCCAAGAAATTAACGCATTTGGCACACACACACGAATACAAATTGTTTGAATTGATCGAAATAAAAGAGCAGAATGGGCATATCATCTAAATAGTTTATAATACAAAACATCGATAAATAGCCAAAAAAAACTTCTCAATGGAAACTAACTGACTTGTCTGAGAAAACCAGTTCAACCAACAAAAATTTGAATACACACACAAACCAAATTAGGCAAACGATGCCAATAAACATAAAAAACCCAGGCCAATTTGGCCCATAAACACCACGAGCAAATTAAATTAAGAGAGTCAACGATTGGGTTGGGCCTACTCACTCATCTAACTGATCTCAATCGGAATCGGAATCTGTGTCTTTGTAAATCTCTGTGGAACTACCGCAAAACTAAAAGCTAAAACACACGCCCCTTCTGGCCACTGGATGATTTCGATGTGACCGCGATAAACCGTAAATTAGCCATAGAGCAAGAAGGATTTTAACGATGGAAATGAAACTGGGAATGAGAAGCCAGCCAACTGATGGCTGATGGCTGACACAGATAAGTGCAGCTGAGCTAAGTCGAGCCGAGCTCGATTCAGTTGTTCTTCTCAAGTGGGCAGCAATTAGGGGTTGCAATTGCCCAACCCGGAAATCATCCTTGTCCTCCTCGTCCTCTCAACACAAATGACTCGCGCCCCAAATTCTCGATACGTTTACACAGAGATATACATAGATAGCGACAAAGAGAGAAAGAGAATGAATAAAAAAACGCAACAAAGTGTAAATAAATTTATTAAAGGTTGCTGTCGGGGGGAAAAACAAAAAACAACAACCGAAACAAAAATCGAAAGCGCAATTTTCGCACCATTTGAGCAATGGTAAACAGAACATAACAAGGAATAAAAAGAAAATTAAAAAAAAAAAAATAAAAAACTGAATGAGGAAAGAACAAAAACAAAAAAAAATACAAGATAGATAGATACAGATAGATGGATGGATGGATGGCAAACAAACAGAGATCATAAGTAGATACAATGCCAACTTGTTTTGTGAGGCGCGCTCTCTCTCTCTCTCTGTCTCTGTCTCTCTTTTTCCCTCCCCCCCTCCCACTTTGCCTCTGCACCCAGTGTGTCCCATTATGGCAATTGTTTCGATTTAATTGTGTTTTCTTTCAATTGTTTGTTTGACAACAACAGCACAAAAAAAATAAATTTATAAAAAAAAAATTGCTTACCTATATATAATACCTATGTAGCTAGCTAGCTACACTCTCTCTTTCTCTCCTCCTCCTCATAGTATGAGCTGAGTGACAACGACTTTTCGTCGTCGTCGTAGTCGTGGACCCATAGACACACCTGTGCAATCGCCATTTAGTGCGCCAAGTGACGCAGTTTCACATTTTTTTTTTTTTTGTTTCCATTTCTGTGTTTACCCGCTCCATTGCGTAATACCAAAAACAAAACAATAAGTGGGCAAAAACGGAGTCACAAGCACTTTGAACTAGTTTTGGAAAAGCCGAAAATGTAACCAGCAGCAACCTTTTTATCATAACATATTTGCGCTCGATCAAAGACAAATGAAATGGAATTCAATATTTACGGACTACCGAGAGAATGATTAAGGAATTTTGAACCTTTGATTAACCACATAGAGGAATATTTGAGACAAGAGTCTTTCTTTCTCTTAAACTCTTTCTTGGAGCTCTTAACCAATGTTTTACTATTAAAAACATGTCATATTAAAGTAATAGCAAAAAAGTGTGGCTGCATATTCCAAAAATAAAAATAGCTAAAAACTAGCTATAGCTGAATAAATCTCTCAATTGTCTTAACAATACAAATTAATACAGGGGGGAGGAGTAGTTATCTAATTGCTTAACAAATACAAAAACATTTCAAGTATAATGTGGAGTAAAAGGAGATGGAGACCATTACGGTCCACTCATTTGGCAGTGATGCATGTGATTACCAGGAAATATTCCTTTCTGCTGCCTACACACAACTTATGTACATTTGCTTCAGACAATTTAAACATTGTCGCGACAAAATCAATTGACAAGAATCCTTGCTGTTAATTAAAAAAATGTCTCTCAAACAAAACGAAGCGAAAAATTCCAGTTAATATACAATACAAGCCCAAAAAACACAGAAAAAAGAACAACAATTGAATGTGAACAATCAATTAACAGGAGGCTAAACGTTGCAGTCCAAGAGGCAGTCAAAGTCAACGCCAAACGACAATGGCCAACTACTGTGTGTGTATCTCCACATGAGTTTGTGTGTGTGTGTTAGGGAAGCAAGGAGGTGGAGGAAGTCGTCGACACTATTTGCTTTGACTGCATGTCACTAAACGATGGCAAACAGAGCACCAACTCGCCTTACCTTACCTTGGCTCGACTCGATCGAACGGCCTCTAATCAGCTGTGGCGGCGTCAACTGGATCTTTGGCTCATCATCCACATCATCTCCAGCTGAAGTCACTCCTCCATTCTCTATCTCATATGCAAATGAACAGTAACAACAAGAGCAAGTTCAGTTGCAGTTGCAGTTGCAGTTGCCTACTAACTGTTTGTATTGGCCATTTGTGTTTGGCTATTTAATTTATAGGCCTGAGATGTCAGTAACCAAATGCTACCCTTTTAAACAAAAAAAAAAGGTTAAATGGAGTATATTAGTATTTTGGACTGGGTCAAGCTAAAATCGGTTTAGAAGGATTGTGAGTGAATGAGATTTATCAAGAAACAAAATGAACTTGGAGAGGGTAGATCGCAGTCGACTTATAACTTATAATAGTTGTTAATGTTGATGCTGCTTTTGGCCCGCTTAACACTCGATTGATTTTGTTGTTTAGCACGAGTGTAACTCTATATAAGTATATATGTACCTATATTTAACAAACGATCGACCATCGATCGAACCGAACCAAACCATCCATCCATCCATCCCTGCCTTCCTCCCTCCATCACCACCAGCACCACCTTTCTCTCCAATAATCATTAAGGTTCATTATGTTTATTTGCCCCTGTATCGGTTGTATGTATTGTATCTGTTTGTCCAGGGTCCAGCCAAAAAAAAAAAGAAAAGAAAAAAGGTGTTTTTGTGTTTGTTTCGTTACGTTTCATTTTCATTTGTCCATTGTTTTGTTTAGATTGTTCTCTCTCTCTCTCTCTCTGTCCCTCTTAAAAGATATTTTGCCTTTTTGTTTTTGTTTACGGATCGATAGCATTGCAAATTTATTATTATTATTATTTTTATACGAAAAATAGTTCTGTAGTCAGTTTTCTGTGTGATATGTGAACACACATGCGAACATAATTACGTTAATTCATTGTTCAACATGAGGGTAGAGCGAAAGAGATAGAGTAAATAGTGATCAGGAGTTGGGTAAGTAGGGTAGGGTAGGGCAGGGCTACCCAGGGCCTATGCGAGTGGGAAGGGTGGCCGGGGGCATTCCTGTGATTTATGATGTGACGGAAGTGTAGTGTTTCGGAATTTATTAGACAAAACATGCGAGTGTGTTTACCGTCTCCCCCATCTCCTCTACTCCTCCACCCAACGAACTCACAATCGACAACCTCACTCAGGTTACACCTAGAATTTTTTTTTTTTTGCCGCAAAACTGAACAACCATTGACAACATCGACATGGAAACTTTTACACGTTTCTCCTTTTTTTCCTGTGTGTGTGGGTATTTCGTCCAGGACAACCGAAAATGTGTCACACGCACAATGGTCCAAACGCAAAAAAGGACTCGAAATTGTCACCAAAAAAAGAAAATAAAAAAGCAGAAAAAGGGGGCAAGAGAAGAATGTATGCATATATGTACATACATGTGTCCATATGTATATGTGTATATAGAGGAGCAATTCATGATATTGAAAGGAGCAGCAACTGCTCCACATTCCTGCTGACAGCTTTGAAATGGCTTCGATTGAGAAAAATGGCGTGCAAAAAGGATATTTTATGCTGCAACATTTTTTTTTGTTTTTGTACATTTTTTCAGTCAGTAAAAATGTGCATCAAGTTTTGACAGGTAAACAAACAAAAAGAAAAGTGAGAAACGAATTGCAAGAAGCAAAATCCTCTTCGGTTACTATGGTTTTTCTTTTTTTTTTTGTTGTTGCTGCTGGACCTAATTAAGTTAGAGGCAATATTTGTCGACCAACACTAATGAGTCCCCAATCAAAAATTGCACAATTCTCAATATCGAACAGAAATAAACATTAGAACATTTTTATCCCCCTCTCTGTCTTACGATTGAATGACGTGTGCTGCAGTCAAAACAACTGCCACAGGGTAAACACAGAAACAGAAACAGAAACAGAAACCGAAATACAAACTGAGAGACTGCGGCTTATTGTTGCCAATATGTGGCCCAATCCACTAACAGAAGGGGGCACCCCTTTTCGAAAATTACGACATAATTAACTCCTTGTTATATAACATGGGGAGTACTTACTTATCTACAACATATTTACTGCTATGGCTAGGGATTACGATTACGATT
This sequence comes from Drosophila willistoni, assembly GCF_018902025.1. Classification (NCBI taxonomy): domain Eukaryota; kingdom Metazoa; phylum Arthropoda; class Insecta; order Diptera; family Drosophilidae; genus Drosophila; species Drosophila willistoni. The sequence continues at coordinate 10,137,289 of NW_025814057.1, forward strand.
ACGTTACAATTACATCTCCTCCCCTGCCCTTGTCTCGTCTCGTTTCTTCTCTTCTGTTGTATTTTTTTTGGCAACAAAACGGAAATGCAGGCTCTAAACTGCTTAACTGGCCAAACAAAAAACAAATAACACGGGGTACGGGTTAAAAGGGACGGGGAGACAGCAGCTGAGGCAGGCCATGAGCGGCATGCAACACGGGGGAGATCTATGTCTCTCTTTCCCCCTCTCTCTCTCTCTATCTCTCGTCTCGACAATGTGCAAAATCTGACAATGGTCATAGAGCGCCAGCACCAGCAGCTGCTGCTGCTGCTACTGCCAATGGGACAAACCAAAAGAAAGCCAAGAAAAAGAAAGCAAAATAGTAGAAATAGAAATAGTTTTCATCTTCTACCCATTTTATTTTATTGATAACTGAACACTGAGCTCAGGTTTTGATCTCTTTGAATGGGTTAAACGCCATAGACACACACACACAGCTGTTGGCTGTTGGCTGTTTGTTGTTTCTTGTTTGTTGTTTCTTGTTTGTTGTTTATTGTAACTGGCAATAGCTTAGGATTATAACTGTAACTATGACTCAAAAGACCCGCAGGAACGGTTCACATACTTAATTGTTCATCTATTGTTAGCCCCACAAATAATATTTAATAACATTTTGTCATTAACCATTTGCCAAGCGCGATTCTACAGAAGACAGAAACCAAATACCCAAAGGCCAAAAGATGAAAACCAACAACAACAACAAGCATCATAACTCCCCTCATCAACACCTTGACGAATCGAGAGACAAAGCAAAATTTAAGTAATCAGCTTCATTCAACAAAATCAAGAGAAGGGCCCAAAAGAAATCACACCAAAACGAGAAACCAAAAAAAAATAAGAAAAAATACATAAATATAAAGAGAAAAAAAGCTCTGATACTCTATGGCAATAGAGAAATTTGAACAAAAATTACAGAATTAAGAGGTTAATCCAATAGAAAATGTTGATGCCATCAGTTTATATTTTTAGTACATGTCTTTAAATCTTTATCTTTGATGTGATCAAATTGTGAAATTCCACAATTTGGAGACAATCATCTAAAGATCTATAGCTAACAAAGGTGATTATAATCCTCTTGATTAGTAACTAATATATTTAATATAATTAAAATAAAAGAAATCATCATCATGTTAGAAATAAACAAAATTCTTCGATTGGGACTGTTCGATTGCCTACAGATTTGACCATATAAAGAAGTCTGTTGCCATATCCTATAAGGTCTATTGGCTTTTTAGCCAGCAAAAGGCTTGAGAGAGGGAATTTTGGGTATTGTTGTCAAAGATTCAATTTCATTCAATTGATCCCATTGGAGTAGCTAAGCTTGAAGGTGCTTTACAGGTGCCTAAACCCATTCCCCTCCCTCCTCCCATTCCCCATATATACCCCTCTATAGATTTCTCATTCATTATTTGCTCTGCGTACAAATCTTTTTCTATTATTACTTACGTTCATATGTATATTTCCTTCGACTCCTATAGAGCATCATTTTTCCCACCAGTCACATAGAGTTTGACCAAATCTAGAGGAGCTTGTGGCTTAAAGCTGGCTGTGGGTGAGAAGGGTCAGAGAGGTGAGAAGAGAAGAGAGCCAAAGGCAGAGGCCAAATGGCCCCAAACAAAAATTCGAAATAACAAAAGCGCTTAAATGAAACAAAGCAATCGGACAATGGGTGCGCATTATTTTCTAATTTATCGGCATTGTGTGCGAGTGCCTCGAACTCGAACGGATCGTAGGGGAAAGGGGTGTGGAGTGGAGGCGGTTGGAATGGAATGGGTCTCTCTGTACTGGCTATGATATAGTATGAAAATGGAAGTTGGTATGGGATCGGTTCAATTCTGTTTGGCTTCGGCTGACCAAAGCCAAAGTCAAAAACAACAACAACAACAACAACAAGAAAAAAAGCTTAACAAACAATGAGTGTTGTTGTTGTTGTTGTTATTATTGATTTAAACAAATCGAACAGCAAGTGAAGAGCGGTATTAATGCGGTTTTAATGAAGTAATAACAACAACTGATGAGGATGACGATGACGTTGCCCATTGCCTGACCGAGAGGAATGCCAGCTAAGAAATAAAAAACCAACAACAACAACAAAATACTTCATTCATTCGAATTCCATTCCATTCATTTGGTCAACAGTTTAGTTTTGCGTTTTTTTGTTTCAGTTGAAAACAAAATAAGGCAACTTGTACCTTGTAATTAGCGTTAATCTCTTGAACAAAATCAATGCAATTAATTGCATTTTGTCATAACAAATTACAAAATCCCAAAGTAGACAATGAAAATTTCGCTAGTTGCAGTTGGGCACGCAATTTTTGTTTTGTTTTTTTAACCAACTCTAGGGTTGGGTTCCTACAAATGACAACAACAACGAAAACACGTTAGATCGGCTTGGGCTGGGCTCACAGATTTGTGGTAAGAAATAGGGGAACAGGTGGGGCAACGGATGGAGAGAGTACTCTCTGAGACTGGTCAACACTTTCGCCCGCGGGCTTGCCTCTCTCTCTCTCTCTCTGTCTCTCTGTTTTTTAGGCGGCATGTGTGACAAATGTTACGTTCCAATAATTATGTAAAGAACCAGAAAAAAACTAAACGAAGGGTTGGCCAAATCGACCCAATTTCATTTCTCCGCTTTGGAGCATTGGGCATTCAATGGGCAGACAAGTGAGTTTTTCTAGGATGGGCAGCCAAATGAATAAATGAATATTTGGATGAAGAGAATTGAAGTGGCTCCAAAAATCATTGGAAATGGAAAATGCAATGTACTCATTATGTAATGTCGACTTCTGATGATTTAAGAACAAGTTATCCAAGTCTCCTCGACTAGCTGTGTTTAATCGCTGTGAAGGTTCAAGCGATAAACGCATTATTGATTCCCTGTCGATTTTAAGACTATAAAGAGTTGCAAATTGTATATCGAACACCCCTCGATGTTTGGTAGCCATTTCTAAAGCTCTTTGCGGGTGTCCAGCGTTCACATGACAATGGAGAACGAAAAAGGATTTCTTTTTGCGAAACTTCCGTTCACGCTCGCTCTAGTCCATTGAGATGGATGGAGTTCCACGTGCCCATGGCATTAGAGTTAGTAAAGGGAACGAATCCGGCAGATCGCCTGCCGCTAAGCTGTAGCACCCAAAGGGCGGGCGGGGTCGGTCCATTCATATTTGACTGTGTGTTGTCTGTGTTTTGTGTGTAGATGCATGTATATTCTCTCATCCTTGCGGCTGCCTAATGCATTATTGTTCCTGTCCAGCGAAATGATGATGATGATGACGACGACGACGACGACGACGACGAGGACGATGACAATGACGACGACAACGACCAGGACAAAGTCTTTATGGAATTTCATAACTGCTCTCGAGCGTAATTTGTTTCCTGTTTACGCGCAGCAGGACATTTCACATCCGCGTGCGCATTGGCGTATAAATTATTGCCCGAATCATGAGCCAACTTAAAACCACCACCAGCAAACAGCAAACAGCCCAAGTGATAGCCCATGTGACCCGTAGCCATCTCTCCTTCCCCTTTTCTATATATTTCATCCAAAAACTCAAGTGTTTGCCCATTAATTTGCCGGGTTAGGGTGGCAGCAGCAGCAGCAGCAGCAGCGGCAAATCTCTAGACGTTGCTCTGGCTCGCTGGCTGACTGGCTGGCTGCAAATATTTGCATAAATTTGTAATAATTTTATCGTCAATTTGTGTTTTATTAGCGTGTTGCGAGGCACTCATCTATAGATATATACATATACATACTTCTCCACCCCCTCCCTCTCCCCCTCACCATGGCCCAGCTAAACCCACTCCCCGTTCCCTGCTCTCGATTACCCTCGGAGTTGTTTTATTTTTTATTGTCTGTCTGTGATTTGTGATGCTGCCAAAATGCTACTCCAACTCCGTTGCTCATCTGCCATGTTGCGGGTGTTCCTTCTCCTCGTTAGAGTCATTTTTTTTTTTCAAATTTTTTATTAATTTGTTAAAAATTTGTCACTTTTGCTTTTGTGTTTAGTTTTTTTTTTTTGTGTGTGGTTTTTAATGGCCTTTGATTATGACAAATGATTTTTTATTTGAATAACTTATGATCAAATTATTAGAATAAGGTTTCTGCAACAGTCGTCGTCGTCGTCGTCGGGGTCACCCATGCATGTTTAATTTGGCTAACGGTTTAAAATTGAAAAGTTGTTTAAACGGGGGAAACCTAAAAGCATTTTATTAAACTATGTATCATCATTTCAAGTATTACTATAATATCTCGAGATATCGTTTTCTTATTTTATAAATATGTAACATTTACAATTTCGTAAATCATAATTTTTAACACACATTTGACATTTAAAGGGAATCTGTTTCATCAAACAACTTTATGAGAACCATAACAGGTTTTCATTTTCTTTCTAAATGAAAGGAAAAAACGTTTCAACTCTTTGCATTTTTCCTGTTCTCTGAAAATGGAATCCTCATCAATCGGGCGTAAGTGTTTTGGCACTCGACAAGCGTCCAAGCTCATCAATCGTCGTGGTCGTCATCAAAGTTGTCCTCGGTCGAGGGGTTGGGCCTAGCTTGCCGCATTTGGTGGCCACAGAGTTTCTCTCTCTGTGTGTGTGTGTGTGTGTCTCTTCTTTTCCTTCGTTTTCTTTTTTTTGACAAATGTCTCGCACCTAATCAAATTTTATACAACTGAATGAGCGCCTCAACAGTTTCCGCTTGCTTATTATGCAAATGTTTCCATTGCTCCTCCTCCTCCTCATCCTCCTCGTTTCGCTCCTGCTTGAGTCCTTCGACTGTTGCTGGCTGCTGCTGCTGCTGCTGGCGCGCAAATCAGTTGTCGGAGTTGAGTTTTGCAAATTTATCATCATTTAATTTCCATTTGCCAGTTTCGTGCCATGTTAATGACGTTGTTGACAACACTTGAGAGAGCTGCTCCTCGCAGTTATCCTTTTACTGGCTGCACTTCCCTGCCGCTGCTGTCGTTGCTCCTGCCGCTGCGGCTGAGGCTGCTGCTGTTGCATTTTGTTGCTTTGACGCGCCTTGACAAATTATGTCCCAGTTGGCATCGCTCATACGCCTCGTGGGTTGTCGTTGCTGCTCATTTGCCTAAGTGCGTCTGTGTTTGTGGTGGAGGCTTTTAATTAATTGTTAGCTGCGACTTATTGACGGTCTGGTTGGTTGGTTTGCCTGCGTGCTTGTTGGCTTGCTGGGGGTTTTTGCCTGGCAACGACAACAGCAACAAACACACACACACACACAAAACCAAAAAGGAGAAGAAAAAAATGTCAAACTAGCACTTAAAAAGCCGCCACGCTTTGCTACTTGTCAACCACGCGCCACCCTCGACAATATGCTTCACGTCCAGACGCCAGGGAATGGGGTAGATGAGGGAAGATATCAACCACAGTGTCCAACATAACAATTGTTACCAAAGAGAGGAAGAAAAAGCATCAAGGATTATACTCATTTGATTGATCAGCGATCCTCACATAATGAGACGAAATTCTCAAGATCAAGAATGAAATAAAGAGACCAAAAAAAAAGAGGTGTAGAGTTTACTCAGATGATTGATTGTGTCAGCTGACAGAGAATTTATCTCAGTGTATTGCATTTCTTATAAATTTTCAACACCTTTCTTAACTTTCAGCAGAGTCGGCTTAAAGAAAACATATAAGACGTAATTCAAGTTGAAAATGTTCCATTTCCCTGGATGTTAATGTAGTTAATTCACCTTAAACTTGTTGTATAGTGTTCGCGAGCTTGTATTAACCACCCTGCATTTCGAATTGCAAAATGTGAAACAGTTTTTCAACAAAAAAGCCACCACCCACAAATTAGGCTGCAAAAAACTTTGCTTTTAACTTTCCTCATACCGAACTTTTCTATACCCTTGAATTGAAAAGACAGAAAGTTTTGTTTTCTAAAACTTTGCTCTTTATGCTGATCAGAAGATTTCTCCATACAGAGTTGTAGGAACTTTGTTTTCTAGCATTGAATGAAACTAATATTCCCCTTCCCTGTGGGGAAAACGCCGAGGACTGAGACTTGGAGAATCCGACTGAGAGACAGACGATAGACATCAACAAGAAGGAGGAGAAACGATGGCATTCGCGACAGTCATTGCCCGCCATATTGTCAACGGGGGTGTCTCTTCGGAGTGTTGGTGTTCCTTCTTGACCCCTTTTCTAATTTTTTTGACGGGTTTCTGGTCTGGCATATGCTAAGGGTCTCGGGGCACTGCATTTTTATGATCGGCTCTGACCAAAAACTAACCAACCAACAACCTAACCTAACCTTCCATGTAAAAACAATAACGATTGACCTCGCCTTGTTGCTGCAATAAATTTGTTTTTGGTTCTCATCCCAGCGAATTGTATCACCGTTATGCTAATCCGTCGTCCGCTAATCCGCCGGATTAGTGTTTCTCTTAAAAAAATGCAACAAACAAAAACAGTTTTGGAAAAACGTCGAAATTCAACGACGACAACGACAAATGTCTGTGGTTAATCCGGGTCGGGGTCTCGGGCAATTGCCGTCGGTGGGCAGGTAAAAAAGAGAACACCTCACACAGACACACAGAGAGATGCCATAAACACACACAAATTGGCATTGCACACTCCTTTTGCTTTCCGGCGAGACGCTAATCCGCCAATAAAGTCGTAAAAAAGTATATTATGGCAGCGATTCTGTCTTTTGTTCGTTGCTCTTTGTTTCACAAAATTATTTTTGTACACACACAACGAAAAAAGGTGAAGAGCAGGCGTGGGCAGCAGCTCAGTTCAATGCATTGACAGTGGGATGTAGGGAGGAGGACGCATAGGAGGGGGAGGTAGGCCAAACAAGGAGGTGTCGACATATGAAGGCGTTCATGCAATATCTCACCGACTGACCGAACAACCGACCGATCGTCTGAAAGTACAAGGCGGAATATGCGTAAAGGCAGAAGTTGCTACTCTGCCAACCTCTATCCATTTTCTAGAAGAGAGAGCCATCTTTTATGTTGTGCCATAAAGACGTCCTTTTTTCTACCAAATTACCAGCAATTAAGAAGCAGAAATGATTGAGAATAAGTAGACATTATTTAAAAAGTTCTTGTTCGTTGTTGTTGTTGTTAAAAGACTTTAGTTTAGTACTTTAAAAATCGATCAATGGATTGTTGTCCATAGAAGCAACAATTTGATCTAGGTGGGTCTGATGATCTATAAAATCTGATCTACATATCTGTGAGATAAATTCCCTTTACATAGAATGATCTGAGAAGGATGCTAGTAGAGCAAATGAGCAAGTAGAGACTCTCTCTTGGTTAACAATTAAATAATCTAGAACTAAATATATGTAAGATAGTTCCTATTTAAAGGAAGTATAATCAATTCCTTTGCTATATAGATACATATATATATATCATTATTATTCATTAGCCTTTGGTTTGAGCACGAATTGAACTCAACATCGCAGTTAAAACCCAATCTTTACATAATTATTCAATATCACGTCAATGCAAAGTAAATATTTGTGAAATTTATTTCGAATGGAGAAACACGACAAAACAGAAACAGCAACAGCAACAACAAAGGCAACAACAATACCCCATAATAACAACAATAATCAATATTTGATATTTTAACACATTTGACATACACAGAGGGAGCGATAGACAGATAGAGAACGACAGATCGAGAGAGCGAGAGCAAGAGAGAGAGAGAAATAGAGATGGAAGAGGGCAAAAGAATAGAAAAAGAAACCGAATAGAAACGGCAATCGATCGATTGAGAGGAAGACAATGCAAGTGGATTTATTAATGACCGCAATTATTCTTATTATTATTACAAGCGATCGAAAATATATATTTCTCTTGTTGATTTCTTCGTCAAGGGATCTCGGTTTGCTGTTGTTGTTGTTGTTGCCGTCTAATATTTCAATGGTCCGGCCCCCGTTGCGCTCATAGACAATGGGAGAGCCCCCACATAGATATACCCCATCTTTTCCGCCACATCGCGATGATCGCCTCGACCTTTCAGTTGTTGCTGTTGTTGTTGTTGTTTTTGTTGTTATTGTCATTGTTCTTGTTGTTGCCGCAAAATAAACAGCGCATTAATCAATAGAAATTAATACAAAACGCCAAATAGTTGTATAATGCCTCGAAACAACATTTTTTGTGTGTGCAAATCAAATTAAAGTTTTTCAAACACACACAGCAGGGTGGAAAAATGAGCAAAACCAAATGGTATAGAAATATACAAATACCTATCTATATATTCCTACATACATAGATATCGATTTGTATATATGCATATGACAAACTTTAGTAAAGAAACAAAAAAGAGGTGAAAAGTCGTTCGCATTAGGATGAGTTGATCATCATCATCTTCGTTTTGAATGAATGCATAATGAGTCACCTCCAAGAAAAAAATCCGATTGGAGGAGGAGCTGAAATTGGAGAATAACTTTGCTTTATGAATATTCAAATGGATTATAGAATTTCTTGACTACATATATAATCATAGAAGAACACAGCTTAATTCGATTTGACATTAACTAACAATCACATTATACACAAGACTTATCAAATCGAATTGAGGTAACATTCATATTAGGAGAATATCGATGAAAAATGAAAACAGAGTTTTAAGTGTGTCCAAATAGACTAATCAAATGTTTAAAATAAAGCCTATTTGAAATTGTTTTAAATTCCAAATTGAAATTATTTACTGTACTTGGCTATATTTTAGACTGTTTTTCATAGGTTTTTCAGATTTGTCATAATATTTTTGTCTATTTATTCGTATAAACTCATGCGTTAAGAACTGAAGTTGTTATTTGTTCTGAAGCAAATAGAGTAACAAGAGATATTTATTAGGAATTTTCTTATAGAGAGCCCAAATACAGATGGAATGCATTTGAATAAAACAAAAACTGTGATTGCTATGATTACTATGATCACTATCACTACTTTTTTAAGACGATGTAGATGAAGATTGTGCTAAAAACTGATCAAACAGGCTAATGCAATCCCTGATAAGTACTTCGATTATATAGTTAGTGGAATGGATTATCATATAGTAGCACTTTCCAGCGACTCTTTCTCTTCTCTTCTCTTCTCTGGTTTTTCCATTTGACTTTCAATTGACGTTTTCACAGGCCTTAAACAGAAGTAGAATTCCCAGAAATTCCTAGTGACCCCCAAAAAGAAAAGTAAATAGAGTTTTGTGTATTTTTGGTTTTTGTTTCATTTAATAATAATTTTCATTTGTTTTGTTGTTTTTTTTTTTTGTCAAATATTTTGTGGTTGGTTTTTGTTTTGTTGTTTTTTGTGTGTGTGTGTTTTAATTCTTTGCCTTAACTTGGTAATACAATTAATAATACAATAATACATTTATATGTATATTTCATATATATATATATATATTTAGGTATATTTATTTATGGGAAGGAAGGTTTTTTGTGGGTGTGTCAATCGGTATAACGATTGACTTCTTAACGCTTAACGAATTGGTTTGGTATTTACAATTTGTGCTGGAGGATAAAAAAAAAACAAAAAGCAACAAGAGTGGGGTGGGGGGGTATACGCACACGACACTCACGCGACACTTAAAACTAATTAAAAAAAAAAAAAAAAAAAAAATTATGATTACATCTAGAATTTGTATTTTTGTTTGTTGTGTTTGTTTGCTTTAGCGACAAATAAATTATTGATTAATGTTTACATATTATTGGCTAGGAATGCTTCTTGGTTTTTTCTTATCAATTTTTCTCTTTTTCTCATGGTTGTTGTTTTTTTTTTTGTCGTTTTTTTTTTTTGTTTTTTCTTAGTTTTGTTGTACTAGAAATAGAGGATAGGATTGGGAGGAAGGAATAGAAATAGAGAGAGAGAGAGAGATATTTAGCTTACTTAGAGCTTTTGAAGATTTAAAACCAGTGGATCACTTTGGGAATGCGTCAACAATTGTACTCTACTCTGGGCCCCGTTGCCCATTCACCACCGCCCCGTACCGTTCTCGTACGCCCCTAATACAGGACGGGAACAGGCCGTCTCAGGGCTTGATCCATGGAGCCATCCATGCCATTGGGTGTGATGGTGCCCGGTGAGGAGCCCGGTGATGATGTCGACGATGAGGTATACAATCCAGCGGCGGCGGCATTGGCGGAATGGGCGGCATACAGTGAGGGAGCAGAGATGCCCGAATAGATGCCCGAATAGAAACTGCTCAGGCTAGTTGGGGGCAATTGGCCACTGGCGGCCGACTGTTGGCTCTGATTGTTGGCTGCCGCTGCCGCCATGGATGCCTGTGATTGATGCAGCTTAGAGAGGGCCAAGGGATCGAAGCCACCGAAATATGGCACTGGATATGCTTGCTCCAGATGATGTGATGGCGCGAAATATGGTGGCAATTGATGGAAAGGGTTGTAGGCACCACCAGCACCGGCTCCGGCACCACCACCCAATTTCTGTTGACCCACATTGCCTTGGAGTTGCAGACCACCCTGTCCGGGTCCAGCGGCCAATGGGTTCTTGGGCTTGCGACGTGGACGATATTTGTAATCCGGATGCTCCTTCATATGCAGGGCACGCAAACGTTTCGCCTCATCGATGAAGGGTCGTTTCTCCGATTCGGCCAATAGTTTCCATTCAGCTCCCAAACGCTTTGAGATCTCGGAATTGTGCATTTTGGGATTATCCTTGGCGATCTGTCGGCGCTGTAGACGAGACCACACCATAAACGCATTCATTGGACGCTTGATGTGTCCCTCCTGTCCCGGAGATGTGGCCAGACTGTGCATGCTCGACGATGGCAACGAGGAGTTGCTCTGCATGGCAGCACTCATGCTGCTGCCACCGCCGCCGCCTCCACCCATGCCCGAACTGCCCAGACTGCTCTGGCTACCGAGACTACCGGCCGATCCGATCGAGCTGTTGGGTGAGAGTGTCTGCTGATGCATATGATGATGGGCGGCAGCTGCACTCATGTGATGGTGTGCAGGATGATGAGGATGGTGTCCCATGCCAGCCGATGAGCTGCCAATGTTCGATGATGTGTTTCCGCCACCGACATTCGGCGGTGAGCCGCCCATGGCAGCCAGACTCTGAGAGTAGTGCAGTACACGTTTAATATCCATATCCATGCCCAGGCTGGGGCTTAGTTGAGCATTGACGCCCAAGCTCTGTGGGGCATAGTCGCCGGGCGAGGGCAATTCGAGTCCCTGGCTGGCGGCGGCAGCGGCGGCGCCCAAATGGAAACCATAGTTGGGATGTGTCGATAAAGTGGCCATTATTCCGAATTTATATCACTTTGACTGTCGTTCGATATACGATAGTTTGATTTAATTTTTTGTTTTTTTTTTCGTTTTTATTGTTGTTGCTGTGTTTGTTTGCTTTCTTTTCCTACTCTCTCGCTCTATCTTCGGTTTCACACTCTGCGTATACACAATGTAACGAAACGGAATGTATATTGCTTGTATTTATTCTCTGTATTCTGTGTTCTATTGTTATTTGCTCTGTTGTTGTCTTGTTTTGTGTCTTTTCTCTCCGTTATTTGATTTGCTTTTTTTCGCTCTTGGGCGGCTGTTCTGTTCGGCTCAACAGCTACACACTGACTGATTTGTCTGCGCAATGATTGAGACTGACACGACTGCAGTCAAATCCAGTTTTGTTGCTTGTATTTGTTTTTTTCTTTTTTTTTCATTTGCGCTCTCTCGCTCTCTTGGCCAGCAACCCTGCGCTCGTTCAGGTAAATCGTATGGGAAAAAACGAGATGGCCTATGACCTCTGCTGTCGCTGCTTGCTGCCTTACTGCTTACTGTGTTGCTGTTGCTGCGGCTGCTGCTGTTGCTGCTGCTGTTGCTGTTGCTCGTGTACCTGCTTTTGAGAATTTTGCTCTCGCTCTCTCTTTGGCCTTATTGTTTGGCTTTGTTCCATTGGCTCCTTTATATCGGTTATAGTTGTTTCCCATTGAGGGGTGTGTTCAATAGAGAGAAAAGAGATTTTTGTTCGGCTCCGCTTCGTGTGTTTGTTGGTCCCATTTTTCTTACCTCGCGACCTCATTTGGGGCGCCCGCCCGAAAGCATTGATTTTCGTTTCTACTCTACTTCTGTCTCCTCTGCTGCTTCTTCTTCTTCTTCTACTACGATAACTACTACTACTACTGCTGCTGCTGCTGCTTTTGCTTCTTCTTCTTCTTCTTTACAGCGCATACAATTTCCGTTATTGTTTTCGGAGCAAAGTTGCACTTCCGCAATGCTGCAAGCAAGAGCGAGAGAGAAGGAGCGAACGAGAGCTAGATGAAGAGAAAGAGAGATCCAAAGCGACTGTGGGAGAGAGAAAGAGAGCGAATGCCTATGTGTATGCGTGTGTATTTGTTGGCATTCTCTGGCCAATCACAATGGCTGTTTGGTGTGAATTTTTCGTCCATTGTGGGTGCCTCTATGTATGTGTGTGTGTGTGTGTGTGTGTATATACAATCTAAATATCTGCGCGAGTGTGTGTGTATGAAAAGCACATTTTAGTTTTTCTGAAAAGGACATGGAAACACGCTTTCCATTCTCTACTCTCTATACCCATTCTTCGTTTCATTCTTTGGCCCTTTCCTCTATTTTTCTACTTGTTTTTTTTTCTCAGCTTCTCCTACTCGTTGTTGTTGTTGCTTTTCTCTTCTTTTTTTTGTAGCGCTCGAAAAGGATATTACTGCAATTATTTACTTATTTGGTTGAAGAAAAGTGGAAAGAAGCAAAAGCATTTGCACAAAGCACACGAAGAATTGGATGAGAGGATGGAAAGGCTCCTAGGGTGACTAGGGCCACAGTTAATGTATGTGTGTAGAGTGTACCTATATGCCTGCCCACTGGTGTGCATATACATACATACGTACATACGAGCTTGTGTGGGTGTACATACATACATATGTATAGGTACAATCAGGACTCTCCTAGTTGCCTTTTATTATATGGCACAATGTTCAAAAATAATAAAGTGCCAATTTTGGCACTTTGATGACGTTATTATGCTCTTGCTCGAATGGTCGGAAATCGAAACAGGTCTAGAAAGAATTTGTATATTTCATTATACATATATTTCGTATTTACATTTACATTTCCTCGTCCAATTCGTCTAAGTGGATATCAAACCTAAGTGAATCCTTTAAAATTAAATTACTTAATCTTTAAAGAATCCCTACCCTAAGAGACTCACTAGTTAGTCGTCCAACTAGGCCACAAAAACCCTTGTTTATGTTCTTTTGTTGTTGTTGTTTTCATAATCTTTCTTTATTTAATAAAAAAGAACTCAAACTTTCAATTATGATAAGAAGAGATATTTTTCTGAAGCATACATATGAATATTGCTTTGGATGTTCTGTTTATCAAAGTCTGGGATATAGAATTGTTTCTATTTGACAATTTCGAGAAAATTTCTCGGATTTTTGACTCTTGTTCCAAGAAAATTTCCGATGTATATTTAAAATTTACATTCATATTGAAAAATCTCGTATACCTTAACCAAATGCGAGGGCATTAAAAAGCTTTCAGCGCTTTCAACGTTTCCTTTGTGTCTACCCACCAAAAAAAAAAAGAAAGAAAAAAAGAGGAAAAAAAAAACAGAATGGAAAAACTGAAAAATGAGAAAAACTGTTGATGTGTTGTGTAATGGAAAAAGTTTTATTCAGCCAGCATTTTTCCTTTCTATCCATTCTACATTTCACTTAGAGCGAGGACACATAGACACACAGAAACACACACACACACAGACACACAAAGGTATTGCGGGGGAAAGGTAGAGGGGGAGGCAAAAGGAAGCGAGACTTTTGCTTTTTGCACAAGCAACAAAAAAATGAAAAAATATAATGATAAAGGATATAGTTTCCGTTTTTGATATGATTTTAGTTTGTTTACTTATCAAGGGGGAAAAATTATAACAAAACACAACAAGAAATAAACAAAAAATCAAGTGAAAGAAAAAAAACTGTCAGGTGCTAGAAGGACTCAATTTGTCCAGCAGCCAGAGTGAGAGAGAGAAAGTGAGTTATTAAGAGCAGGACAAGGTAAGGTAACAAAAAAAAAAACCTATGATTACTATGGGCAAGCCATTCATATAAAACCCATTATCCTTTCACCAGAAGTCACCTTTCTCCTACTGTTCGCTTATTCTGTAACCCATTCCAATTCAGTCGCGTTTGGCCCTATTGTTCAGATTGTTGTCGCTTGTCATTGTCAATACATCCAATTGTCATTTCTGGGGGTCTGGCAATACAATTCGCATTTCATTATTATTATTATATTATTTTGTTTGTTCTCATTTTCATTTTTGTTGGTGTTTTTTTTTTTAATTAAATACATGAACAATGCAAGAAATGTGATAATAACAATCATCGTATTGTATGAGTTAAAGATAATGACAATTTACAGCAACAACTGCAATTTATAAAAATAAATAAATATATATATATACATACATAATGAAAAGAAAGGCATACCGAAAAAAATGCAATACTAAAATGAGGTTAACAATTTAAATGTTTTATTTTTGTTTAATTAAATTCGCCTGGCACCTGCCATTTAATTCCGTAAAACTCTCTCAACTTTACGCACAATTTTCTCACGTAGCCAATTTCAGTTTCACATTTTTCGCAGGCATATTTTGCATGATTTTTCACAAAAACTGGACTCCCACACACACACACACATACACATACACACATGGGCAACCTGGAACTATGTGTGTACGTGTCCATTTGATTACTTTTCAGATTTGATGCTTTTCTCAATGATTTTCACATGTCATTCTAGTTAAGAGCATTTGGCATGCACACGATTTCCCACAAATTTTCCCTTCATTTCTCATTTTTTTTCTCTTTTTTTGATATGAGAAATTATGTGCAACATTAAAAGGAGAAACGCTTCTTCCTTTGGCCCCTAAAATAAATCAGTTTACAAAGTCATCGCAAAAAACGTAGCAAATTTAGCGTTTGCAGGAGAGGTCAGAAAGAAGGATTCGTTCCTAGACACATACATTATCTCTACATATTATCTTAACCGACTGATCAATCCAATATAATAGATTAGTCCTTCATTGTAGATTGATTCTCTTTCGAGTTTTCATTCGTTTTAAGAGAATCATTCAAATATATTCAGTCAAAACGATCATTTGTCCTCTTTTTTTGCATGGCTAAGTATGAAATACCTAATTCTGTTCGATCTCTAATTATTTAAACTGGTTTTAAAGTTGTTGGCTTTTGAAAATTATGAAATTTTGACTGAGTTAAAGCTTTACGAAAGAATTTCGTCCTGAAAAGTCCTTTTTCTTTCTTGTTTATCTCGTTTAAAAAAAAAGTAAAACGTTTTGTGACTTTTTATAGGGTGAAATATGCTATTATGTATAAAGACTTTATGTAGGCATAAATGGGCGTGAAAATAAAGGCAGATTGCAGGCTGTCAACAGATTTTACACTCAATTCACGTCCATTGGGAGGGGATGGCAAACTGCTTTTGACAGGCGACACATCAGGTGACTGACTGACTGGACCTCATTTGCCTGAGGTTGCCAACATGTGCCCACACCCACACCAATAGCCGAGACCACACCATAACGAATGACGCCCACACGCCCACACGCCCATAGATGTATGCCCGAGGCGACCGCAAGATTTTGACACATTTTGGCAGCTAATTCCTCTCACATTACACATACATAGAGAGAGAGAGAGAAAGAGGGGAACGACAGGGAGGGGGCAGAGTGTGGAAGTAGGCTGTACCTACTGTGCTTGTGGTCGTAAACACACACCGTGGGATTCGGCACGCCGGACTCAGCCAGAGATCCTGGACCAGGATCGCATTTAGTCCTGTAACAGGACTACTTACTAACGCGAAAGCCCGAAAATTGAGATGGAAGTCGCATCGAGTGGGCACTTTGACGGCGACGATTTCCGAGACGAGCGACAACAAAAATTAGAAGAAACCAAAGCACTTCAGGGCCAACCCCTAAGAGGAGGCCTCCTCCAGGAAGAAAAAAACTTTTGATATGCAAAAAAAAAAAACTAAGGAAAAAAAGGAGAGAATTATAAAGAAATTTCCTCAACTCTCGACTCCGACTCTTAAGTGGCTCGTTTCGATTACAGGGCCACAAACCTTAAGATGAGATCCTAGCCAGTTGAAGTGCCTGCTGGATGGATGGATGCAACCGCAACCCCTTTTCGATTTCATTTCTTGTTTTTTTTTCTTTCCAAGATTGAGAAATTAACGTCGTTTAGCCAAGTGGCTGACGTTCATTCGGAACTTTGTTAGAGCGCGCTAAGAGGACTTACAGCGGACGCGAGGGGATGGGATGGGTTGGGATGGATTGAACAATGAGAGAGAAGCTTAATGGCTGCAGTATAATGATTCCCGTTTTGGATATCCCGTGGAACTTTTTCTTGGTTAATCTGTTATGACATCTAGGACCTGCCTCCTAATGAGCTCTAATCGAGCATGCCATATGAGTGCCATTCAGGTGACTACGCTCTGACAGCTCCTCAATTGGATTTGCAAGAAATGCATTTTACATTTTGTTTGCTTTTCGGTTTTCATCCTATTTCTTCCTTTTTTTTCCCACAATCTGACTTACAAGGCGTTACATGTGGGTTTACACGTGTTCTCAGACATTTGTCCCCGTTTTTAAGGATAACAAAAAAAACAGTGGTCAGACCGGAAATAGTGCAGCAGCAACAACAACAACAACAACATATTAGTTACATACATGGCAAAAATGGCATTTTGAAAACAATTTTGCAAACACAATTGGCCCGAGTTGGTTGGTCAGTTCCGTTGAATATTGAGCAGAGAGACAATGAACAATATAAAACAATAAAAATAAACTAAACACACACACACTGAGAAGACAGTGGCAATTGTATCGAGGAGAGACCGAGACCGAGAACGAGACCTGGTCAAAAGCAAATCAGGTGAATGCAAACGGAAGTTGGTCCACAGAAAGACAAACACAATTGCACATAAATGTGGGCAAAAGGACTAGATGACAAATAATGGCATTTAGTTAAACTCCAGGGACACATCCAAAACGGAAATTATCACAGACAATGCGTTAATTTTTGATCATTTCTTGGCCGTGTTTTGTCATCACGCCCTAAACAAGAAAAAAGATGCGTCATGGGCAGGATAAGTTTTGGTCTTTCCCATGGAAATCTGTTCCCAGGACTCAATTCTAATGGTAAATGGAGAAATTAACCCAACATTATATGAAAGAAACCCTTTTGATGGCGCCCCCAACTCTCTCACCTATGTATGTGGGGTAAGGCATTCCTTTGGTGCAAGGAGTCCTGTGGCTTCATGTAATTAATTTCACTCATTTGGTAAATGGATTCGATTGATTGAAGGCAAGTATATGATGGTGATGGTGGGAGGCAAAAGGGGGGATCAAAGTCAAAGGATTTTATTGAGCGTGTTTAATTCAATGTGTTTTTGGCCAAGATCAAAGTAAATCTTGAGGCAAAAATCACCTCTGAGCTTCTCCATTTGCGTTTATTTGTTATTTATTGAGGGTGGGGAGGGAGTAGAGGTGGGAGGTTTGTTGTGTTGTGTTCATTTTGTTTGTTTGTTTGCCACATTTATTGTGATTTCTCTTTGGCGTGGCATTCCTGCTTGATTCTTTCTTTTTTTTTCATTCCACTCAAGTGATTTGATTTTGCGAATTGAATTTTCATTTTAAGTATGTATGCATATCTAGACCAAAGCAGAGAAAAAAAACAAGAAAAGTATAGAAAAGAATGGAAAAAGGGAAGAAAGAAAACCATTCAATGTGCCTTCGTTGTGCCGCCTTGTTGTTGCCATTGCCGCTGTTTTGTTGTTGTTGTTGCTGCTGTTGTTGGTTGTGTTTGTTTAGCGTCATCGTCTCCCGCGAGACTCAAGTGGCAAAACATTTATTTTGTTCAGGAAATTCAATTAAAACTTTGCGGTTTTTCCCTACCGCTTTTTTTCCATTCTTCTTTTTTTTCGTTTGTTGTATGGCCAAACAAACCATCAAGTGGTTTCCAATCAAAGCAAGAATACTGTATGACCGAAAGAGAGAGCGTAAAAGATAGAAAGAGAGAGAGAGAGGGAGAGAGTAGTAGTGGATGCGAGGGAGAGAGAGATCAATATATTAAAGGTGAAACCCTTTAGATTTCATTTTTATCAACTACTTTCCCCCCAACCCCCCAACTTTTGTCTTTGGGGATATGTCAATTGATTTATATTATTTTCAATTGATTTCTGCATGCAACATTGTTGGACTCTAAACTTGTCAACTCAATATTGAACATAATCGATGATAAAGAACATTTCTATACCCTATTAATCGTATGCCATCTACACACACACACAAAACTAAACAGATCGAATGTAGAGATTAACAAGAGCAAAAGGACTCTCTGTGTTTGGTAAAAAGGGTATCCAAAAGAACTGTTCCACACACAAGTGTCAATGCAAATGACAGGCATCTCAATGCCAAAAATACGATTTTATAAAATAAATGTGCTAAAAAGTTTGCCAAATTTACAATAAAAGAGACGACCAAACAAACAATTCACATGGGCTGACGGGGGCGAGAGCGAGGAGAGGGACTAGGTAAATTTGCATTTAATGGGGGGATGGTAAACAGAATAAGAGGCAAGTGGCAACAGGCAACGGGCAAATCCCTCAAGAGAACTAAATCTTATATAGAAATTGTTAAAAAATATCCATGAATCGAGAAATAATTCAATCAATTTCCAATCAATTTGACTATAAAAAAAGAGTCTGAGAGAAAAGAATGTTTTAGAGATATAGAAACTAGTACAAGTTCTTAAAACATAGACTAAACCTTAATGCTGCTCTAACTCTTTGTCAAAGCCAAAGCTCAAATGCAAACAACAAGTTAACACAAAGGTCAACCGAAACGCCCCGCCCCCCCCACACCCAATCTCTATCAACCCCAAGCAACCCTTCGATGGGAACCCGCGCTATGCCCACTCGAAATCACAAAATAAATTGCAAACTTTCTTTTCGTTTGCTTTCTTCTCCACTTTTATTTGCATAAATAATTTACTTTAAATAAATCTTTGAGAAATAATTTTCGCAAAAAAGTGAGTATTGTTGGTATTGTGGGAGTGCGGGGGGCGAAGGCAAGAAAGAAAAAAGGGCAAACGTTCACCATAATTCTTATTTAAATATGCCATTGATTTGAATATATACTCTCTCTGTTCTCCATGTTGTTTTTCCTTTTTTTTTTTTCATTTTTGTGCTGTGTTGAGTGTGTCCTTTCCCAAAGGACTCGTGTTTTCTTCAACTTGTGACAAGAATGAGGCCGAAAGCAATCACTGGCCCGGACCCGGGGCGACTGTTGGCATTTAAAAGTCATTTGGTACGCCCCTTCCTCCTTTACATGCTCAGCCTACTCGTCCTGCTCCTTAGCGTTTTGTGGCCCATCGACGACGTAAAAGCCATAAACCAATTTTCTACGAATAACCGTTATACTCTTACGAGGACCTCTCGACCAGGTTTATTGTTATTGTTTTACAATGTGTGTGTGTGCCGCGAATGCAAGAAGGCAAAACGAGGCGAGGAGGAGAAGGAGGAGGAGGAGGAGGAGAAGGAATAAGAGAACTTTCACAAAGTGTCCTTAATAGTGATCCTTAGAGGTTCCTTCTCATTTTCTTTTTTTATTATTATTATTATTATATGTTTACGACGGGAAAATTAACAAGTTGAGTAGACGAATTTCTCCTTTTTTTTCCTTTTCTTTTCTTCAAACTTTATGGCTATGGTAAAACTCGGCGAAAAACAGAGAGAAGGAGAGACGGACCAAAACTAAGGCTAAGGCTGAGCTGTAACTCAGGAAGTAGGCGTTACGTTTAGCACCCTGATGGAAAATATTCCCATTCAGGCAGCTGCTCCCCCTCCCCAGCATCTCCTCCACCAAGAGGACATCCTTCACAATGAAATCAACACAGAACGAACAATGGACAAGCAAAACATATGATTAAATTGTCGCTTACAACGGCTCAAATATGAAGAATTCGACACCTTTTTTTATTTTGCGAGGTAATTACATGTTGGCAAATCAAATGCCTAACAAAAAGAGTCGTCCAAAGTGTGAGAGAGAGAAAGAGAGAGGGCGAGAGAGAAAGAACTTAAGCTGGGAACAACCTGGACGTCCTGGCCACAGTGTGACATATTCAAATTATGACTTCAATCCATTGTTGTGATCGTTTTCACTCAGTCTCTCTCTCTCTCTCTCTCTGTGTTTCTCATGGGCTGGGGCAAGGGTTGGGACTGACTTGAATTGGATTGGATTGAGTTGGCACCATATCATTAATGCCACACTGTGGTGCCGCATTGTTTAACCGCAGTTTTTGAGTAAAACGGCAAAAGGGTAACTACTACTGCTACCCTTTCTCTCTCAATGGGTCTCTCCGAATTCTCGAGTAGTTTTGGAGAGCTGGGAACTTTCGCAAAGAAAAGGAAACTTGGAAAACAGCAGGCACTAAATTGCTCTATTCAAACTCAATTAAAGTCAAGCTGGGTAGCCGGCAGAGAGCCCACGATCCTTGCTTTTTAACACTTTCAATGGGAGCACTCTCGGGGTGCTCCTCCTCCTCCTCCGCCTCGCTCTTTGTGTCTGTGTCCTTTCTTTCGTTTTACTCTACTCTCTAGAGAAACAATGGTTTGGCTAAACGTTTCCGGTACACCGGGGTCGAAATCTGAAGAGAAGCAGTGAACAAAACAAAGCAAAATAGAAAAAAAGGATCCCACGCATTCGGCGCAATCTCTTTTATGGCTCATTGATGTCAATCACTGATCCAGTGTATGATATAGGTGTATAGAGACACCCTCTCCCGACAATAGGTGTCTTTGGAGAGGCACCTAACAATATCAATCTTTTCAATATCCATTCATTCAACTTCTTTGTCCATTCTTTTTTTCTTCTATTGCTGCTGCTGATGCTACAATTGCCATTACGTAATCATTGACAACAATCGATAAACGGATGTACAAACGGATAGATGCTCTCCTTGGTCATATATATATATATATATCTCTGTATATATATCTCTCTCTCATCGTTGTGAAATTGTTATGATAATTCAAATGGGTTTTTGCGTTTGTTTGCCAAGTCATAAAGCAAAGTTTTTATGGCACTCTTTTGTGGTGGTTCGAGATGTGTTTGGGGTTGGGCTTGGGCTTGGGTTACTTTCTCACAATTTATTTATTGGACAAAATCAATTTTCAACAAGGCTCAATAAAACTTGAACTTAATTAGAAGTGGACAAAATGTCTGTCTTTGCCACTATTATTACTATTATATATTATTATTATCGGCCGCATCTGGTTTGGGTGATGTGCCAAAGAATTTCTCATATTCCTGCTGGCGGCGATGGGCACGAGCTTCACGTTCCATTTGACGCTTCTTCGAGAAACGCTGATGAATGCGCTTCATTTCCTGCACCTCTTTCATTTCTTCCTTCTCCTCGTCCTGTGCAGAAAGTGCATAGAATTAAAGAAAATGAAAGAAATTCTTGTTTGGTTTCTCTTTTCATGTCAACTTACACTCATATTTAGACGCAAGACCAAGGCCCGACGACCATCCGACATCGATTGACTGTAATGCATGAAATTCTTCAATCTCTCAGCCGGCGGGACACTACGCTCAACCACCAGGACAATGCGGGCCCACTGCCTCTGCCATTCGTTGCGGATTTCTGCAATCTTCTGATACGTGTTACCCATCATAGCGATCAACATGTTGACCAGCAACACACTGACAATCACCATGAACAGAAAGAATAATATCTTTGCCTCGTATTCATGCTGCGTCGACACCATCGCCCCATAGTAATCACCAAAATTGGTCAGCGACATAAGGAACATGGCCACTATGGACTCCATGGGTGAGGGCATCGGATTCGATTCAGCATCCTGATCCTCGGGCGTCGATGGGTTATCGAATGTTAAAAATATTATATAAAAGGCTTGCGAAAAGCCCAATACAAACACCAAATAGATGGATACAAAACGTAATAGATCTCCCATAACCATGCGATAGATCATCACAACGAAAGGACCCACGGTCTTGAAGCCACTGTACAGAAATGCAATTGAAATGCTAATGGATTTATTTCTTTCAGGTTCAACTTACCGGCAGAAGAATAGGAAATAGGGAGCTGTGGTCAACATAATTACTACAGTCACGTGATCATCGATTTCCGTGAGGCACGAGACTCTAAGCCAGGGAATGGTCATCATCAGGGCACATGAGAAGAGAAACATCACTCTAGATGGAGCTGTCATCTAAAAGATTATTAGGGTGAGATATAGCCAATAATATTTATATCATATATTTCGATCTTACTAGATTCTCTATAAACATTTTATAACCCAGAAATCGAGCCTCACGCAAAGCCACCAATAGATAGAGAATGGCACCAACAAAATTGATCAACTCCGCCATGATGCGCAATTTGGCCAAATCGGATTCTAGATTCATCAAAGGACACTGGGCATAACTCTCCCACCAGGCGGGTAAGATTTCCACTTCATTTGGATCGTAATATTCGGTGAAATTTAACCAAAATGTTTCTAAAAAAACAACAACGATTGAACTAACAAATTCTTTTATATATCATATATAGGTACTCAACTGTACTCGGTGCTGGATGTTCCTCGTTTACTATGCTGATTCATGATGCTGGAGTAGGTAGAGGTGGAGCTGGAGCTGGAGCTAGCGATGCTAACGTTTGCATACAAATCATGACTTGGTGCAGTGCCATTGTTGGCAGCTCCATCTCCATTCTCGTCGTCATCATCCTTGACGTCCGGACCGGGGCGTAAAATAAAGCTAAACAGCGAGATCAGAAAGTAAAAGGCAAACATATAGAATTGCTTGTAGAAGCGCGATTTGCAGAATGTATCCCATTTGGTCTTCAAGAGATCAATCACAACACCATCGAGAAGCTCCAGATGTTCCAGTTTGTCGCCAAAGACCACAAAGTTCAATACGGAGTCCTTGTTAATATTGCCAGTCTCCTCATTGATGGTGTCTATCATCAGTAAGGGATAAGCGGCACATGTTATGCTGCCCAATTGCCAGTATATTTCCCTTTCGATGCTCATCACATGGAAAAACATCTCCACTCGTCCCAATTTGGCGGCCAGGGTCAAGGGTGTTAGATTCTGGACATTTTTCACATGGATATTCGTGCCCACCTCATAGCCCACATCGAACATTTCGATTTTCTCATAGATGACCAGCATATGGAGGACTGTATTGCCGTTTGTGTCCTGAAAATCGGGATCAGCTCCACGCGCAAGGACCAAGCGAAAGCATTCCTCCTGTGAGAGGCATGCGGCAAAACTCAAAGGATACTCGCCCCAATAGACATAGCCATCGTAATTGGTCATCGGACATAAGGCGACATATTCATGATCTGGGGAATCGGTACGTGAGGCTTTTGTGTCCTCGGCTGACATAAAGGCACCACAACAACTGGGGGAAAGCAGAATGATTGAAGGGCATTTGTTTTCTGGTGAGAAGGACTATTGACCCGCTTACCGCTCTTGCACATCTGCATTGGCATCTAGAAGATACTTGACCATTGCCGGATCCTCATTGACTATGGCTATATGTAGGACACTCTCGCCATAGTACTCATCGCTCATATATATGTCTAATATCAATTTCGGATAGAATTTCAATAGACGTTTTGCCAAATCGGCATGTAATGAGGTGGCATTAAGCAGACATAAGTGCAAAATAGTTTCGCCTACTGCTCCACGCATCTGCAAAAAAAGGGGGCCAACAAGATTAGAAGGCTGCTCCAATTGTCTTGTTAAATTCACTCACATTTAAATCCCAGCATACAAATCGATAAGCACTTGGATTCGATATATATTCCGCCTCAGAGACCTCGGGACAATAGTCATGTATATTAAAATCATCATCGGGATTCTCCAGAGCGCGTATCTCGGGCAACTGCCGTGTCCTTGGCCTATCACGATTGCGTAGCAATACCAGTTTTGATATGGGAAAATAACGTCCAGCCCCTTTGTTGTATAGAAAGGGTTCCACTTTCGTTTTGATCGCATGATCAATCTCGGCAAACTGTTTGGTCTGGCAGGCACGTTTCATCATATCCACCAGAAGGCCACCGCCCTTGAGATTCACAAACTTGTACAAAGCCTGAGTGGAGACGCCAGCCTGTTTTTTGACGCCACTGGTCACATTGCTCTCCGTATTCCCCATCCTGGCACGTTATCCTAGTCTTTCCCACTATATCCTTGAAAAATTCTGCTTTAATTTTTATAACGCGACATCTTTTTATTGACTATTTGGACTAATTGACAAGAATTGTTCTATTGTGATTATTTTGCTGTGAGTCCTTGTCAGTGATTATTATTTTTTCTTTTTGGTATCCTTCGCGCGCGCTATCATCGATTAAACACATTCCATTGCACGCTGCGTTGCCAATGCAACAGCTGAACTTGAGCCTAATTTCTTATTTACAAAGCGTTGCCAAGACATCAAATCTGTTGCATGGTCTATTCAACAGGTGCACCCATTGTCACTTATCTTAAGGTAACATCTGCACTTCAAAAAAAAAAAAAAGAAACAGAAAACTTTAAGCCTTGCTAAACTTTCCCTAAAAGTTATTATTAGTTATAAAAACAAGAAAACCTGTTTATCTGTTTTTATTTCATTAATTTTTGTATAATTGATATCAGAAAATACGCATTAACGATTTTTAAATATCCGTTACCCCTAACAGCTTTGTTCATTAACAGTGTGCTGTTAGGTGCACAGTTTTACAGCGCGAAATCGTTATCGATAAGTTTCTTAACAGCGTGTTTAGATTTTCACAGCGCAATCGTTATCGATAAAATGTTTAACAACATGCA
This sequence comes from Drosophila willistoni, assembly GCF_018902025.1. NCBI lineage: Eukaryota > Metazoa > Arthropoda > Insecta > Diptera > Drosophilidae > Drosophila > Drosophila willistoni. Next base: position 10,162,207 of record NW_025814057.1, read on the forward strand.
GCTGGCCAAAACATGTGTTTAAAAGTTCATCTTTTCTTAAAATCTTAAATTTTATTTTTACACATAAATTGTGATTTAAAAAATTGTGATATAAATACAAATCAATCTAAATGTTTAAAACTATTTAAAAATATTTGATTACTTTATTGCTATTAAACATCTAGAAACTTCTATGTAAAACAATTTTGGTTTATGGAAAAGTCCTAATTCATACATTGTTATCCATTTTTTCGTTTTTTAGTTCCAAAATCCGCAAATCGTACCGTAGGACAAAAGCACATGGATTTCAAGGATGTCCTTAATGATCAGGACGTGAAATTTTCTGAAAAAGTGCTTTTTTTCTGCTGTTCGAAGGACATTTCAGGACACGGTAGTGTCAGTCGACGCGTATGAACAAGGACTTTCATCTGGCTAAACGACATTCTGCTCATCCCTTAAATAACCAAGTTATTAGCACTTTTCAGTTTTTACAGCTTGTAATTTTTTCGAAGTCCCAAATTGAACCAAAAGACCAAAAAAACCGCAGAAAACTACAAAATCCTTGATATCTCGGCTCTTCGCAGGACTTTCGGGATGTCCTTTGCAACCACTTTAGTCCTTATTCATTTGAATCTTTTGACACTACTTTCCTCCTGATCCTTCAAAGGACTCGCGAGATATTTGCCATTTTTCCGTAAACAGAAAATTCCTTTTATTTCAGCTTCCTGAAGGACATTCTAGGATCTGATAGTGTCAGTCGAAGCGGGTCATCAAGAACTATCAGCTAACAAAAGAACATACTGACAGTGCTTCAAATGACCGAGCTATAAGGACTTGCGGTTTTTGCGATTTTTTTGCCATTTTTTTGACTAACCTCCTTACAAAAATTCGAGCTATATTTTTGGAGGGATATTGGAAATCCTTGAATGCAGATCGATAGTTCTTATCCTGGAGGATCAAAAAAGGTACGTCCTTTCGAAATAAGTCAATGTCCTGCAGACATATGGTCTCAAGAAAATAATACTTTTTTTCATTTTTAGCTGACAAATGCGCAAATCCTGCCGCAGAACGAAAGGACATGGTTTCCTAGGATATCCTTGATGATCTGCGTTGGCATGAACAAAAGTTGGGACCATCTAAGGATGCAGGAAAGGTTCTTTTTTCTCAGCTACCCGAAGGACATTGCATGACATGACGATGTCAATGGATGCACATTGGCAAGGACTTCCATCATGCTACAGGATAACCAAATCATCCTTGAAATGACTGACTTATTAGCACTTTTCTGGTTTTTGACTTGTAATTCGTTGCTTATTTATTGAGCAAAAAAATTTTGTGTGGCATACTTTTAGGGTAAATAAAATTGATTTTTAAAAAAAGTGTTGCATACTTATTTGGGGCAGAAAAAAAAATTAAATATTCCGCTTGAAGAAAGTAGGGGGCTGGTTCAAAATTATTTTTAAATGCGTAACGGACTTTTGGGCATTTGAATTTTTGAATTCAACTGCCAGTTGGATTTTTTGAATTTAGCGGGCTGCGAAATTTTAAGTTTAAGCGACGAAATTTGCTCTGGAGAAAATATGAAATACCAGGCCAACAGAATTAGTTAGTAGGTGGCTGGTTTAAAATTATTTTAAAATGCGTAACGGACTTTTGGGCATTTGAATTTTTGAATTCAACTGTCAGTTGGATTTTTTGAATTTAGCGGGCTGCGAAATTTGAAGTTTAAGCGACGAAATTTGCTCTGGAGAAAATATGAAATACCAGGCCAACAGAATTAGTTAGTAGGTGGCTGGTTTAAAATTATTTTTAAATGCTTAACGGACTTTTGGCTATTTGAATTTTTGAATTCAACTGTCAGTTGGATTTTTTGAATTTAGCGGGCTGCGAAATTTGAAGTTTAAGCGACGAAATTTGCTCTTGAGAAAATATGAAATACCAGGCCAACAGAATTAGTTAGTAGGTGGCTGGTTTAAAATTATTTTTAAATGCGTAACGGACTTTTCGGCATTTGAATTTTTGAATTCAACTGCCAGTTGGATTTTTTGAATTTAGCGGGCTGCGAAATTTGAAGTTTAAGCGGATGAAATTTGCTCTGGAGAAAATATGAAATACCAGGCCAACAGAATTAGTTAGTAGGTGGCTGGTTTAAAATTATTTTTAAATGCGTAACGGACTTTTGGGCATTTGAATTTTTGAATTCAACTGTCAGTTGGATAATTTGAATTTGGCGGGCAACGATATTTGAAGTTTAAACGACAAAATTCGTACTGGGAAAAATATGAAATACCAGGCCAACAGAATTAGTTAGTAGGTGGCTGGTTTAAAATTATTTTTAAATGCGTAACGGACTTTTGGGCATTTGAATTTTTGAATTCAACTGTCAGTTGGATTTTTTGAATTTCGCGGGCAACGATATTTGAAGTTTAAACGACAAAATTCGTACTGGGAAAAATATGAAATACCAGGCCAACAGAATTAGTTAGTAGGTGGCTGGTTTAAAATTATTTTTAAATGCGTAACGGACTTTTGGGCATTTGAATTTTTGAATTCAACTGTCAGTTGGATAATTTGAATTTGGCGGGCAACGAAATTTGAAGTTTAAACGACAAAATTCGTACTGGGAAAAATATGAAATACCAGGCCAACAGAATTAGTTAGTAGGTGGCTGGTTTAAAATTATTTTTAAATGCGTAACGGACTTTTGGGCATTTGAATTTTTGAATTCAACTGTCAGTTGGATTTTTTGAATTTCGCGGGCAACGATATTTGAAGTTTAAACGACAAAATTCGTACTGGGAAAAATATGAAATACCAGGCCAACAGAATTAGTTAGTAGGTGGCTGGTTTAAAATTATTTTTAAATGCGTAACGGACTTTTGGGCATTTGAATTTTTGAATTCAACTGTCAGTTGGATTTTTTGAATTTCGCGGGCAACGATATTTGAAGTTTAAACGACAAAATTCGTACTGGGAAAAATATGAAATACCAGGCCAACAGAATTAGTTAGTAGGTGGCTGGTTTAAAATTATTTTAAAATGCGTAACGGACTTTTGGGCATTTGAATTTTTGAATTCAACTGTCAGTTGGATAATTTGAATTTGGCGGGCAACGAAATTTGAAGTTTAAACGACGAAATTTGCTTTGGAGAAAATATGAAATACCAGGCCAACAGAATTAGTTAGTAGGTGGCTGGCTTAAAATTATTTTTAAATGCGTAACGGACTTTTGGGCATTTGAATTTTTGAATTCAACTGCCAGTTGGATTTTTTGAATTTAGCGGGCTGCGAAATTTGAAGTTTAAGCGACGAAATTTGCTCTGGAGAAAATATGAAATACCAGGCCAACAGAATTACTTAGTAGGTGGCTGGCTTAAAATTATTTTTAAATGTGTAACGGACTTTTGGGAATTCGAATTTAACTGCCAGTTGGATTTTTAAATTTAGCGGGCAAGTAGTAGGCGGCTGGTTCACAAATTTTGCAAAATGCGAAGCATACTCTTGGTATTTTTTTTTTTAAAATGTGTTACATCTTTTGGGCATTCCAATTTTGAATTTTACTGACAGTTGAAAATGCGAATTTAACGGAATTTGTTCATTTCAGCCTGGAAAATAGAAAAATGCTCATAACTCGAGCATTTCAAATACGACCAGGATGGCCTTGTGTCAGATTGTACTCATTGATGACCCGCTTCGACTGACACTAACTTATCCTGAAATGTCCTTACGGAAGCTGAGATAAGCGGGTGTTTTTGCTTAGGGGAAAAATTGGAAATATCTCACGAGTCTTTTGAAGGATCAGGACAAAACTTACCACGCCATAAAACTTCAATCGTCAAGGACTACATATAATACATATAATACATACATATAATATACAAGGAACTAAATAGTCATTCGGAGAGCCGAGATATGGATGCGACTGGGAAAAAGTAGTCCAAAAAAAAGGAAAAGTGTTCATAACCCAGTGTGAAGTCCTTTTTCATACACATCTACTGACATCACCAGGGCTGAGACTGTCCTTCGAAGAGTTGAGAAAATGATGTATCTACCTAGTTATAATTACTTAACCTATCTGCTTTTAGTTGTAATTTGATATTATAAAGTTGTTTTAATTTTTTATTCGTAAGTACAATTTGTTGGATTTATTTATTCGTTTTGCAATTTTTAATTTCGTTTAGCTTATAGTACGGATAGATAGGTATAGATATATATATTTTTATATATATGTATGTAAATTAATATATATGCACAATGGATTGAAGTAGCTATTAACTAAATTTCACATAAATAATAATAGGGGGCAGCATATAATTATAATATTATATATATATTTTTGTATAATTATCACATTTCCTAATGGTTTTCTTGTTTCTATATCTCACTTAAATAATAATAATTCACTTTAAGTTTTAATAAATGGCGTTGACATGAAGACGAATGATGATCCCAAACAGGATCAGTGACAAGGAGTTTCTCAATATTCTTCTATTTTCTGTTTTGGGACTCAAGAAAGGTGGCGGTGAAAGTTAGCAACCGATGTCTTTGCTTCAAATTGCGTGATCGAACATGAGCCGAGTTCAATTCCTCCGTGTAGTTGCCGGGGAACCAGCCGACGGCGCCATCACGAATGCGTTCACCTTGATACCAACCTGAAAATCAGAGAATCACACAAAATGTAGAGGAGATTTTCATTATTATAAGTAAATTATCTTATACTGACCATCTTTCAGTTTTCGTGTTACATTGACCACATCTCCCGTTTCTAAATGAAGTTCATCTGGCTCATCTGTCTCATAAACGTACTTGGCTATAACCTGAGGGCAATCCCAGGATTCGTAAAGCTTTTCGTCTGGTGTTTCCGCCTCAGGCGGTCGCATAACCTGGAGCCAACGTTGCTGATCGGATATCGATGGGCAGGAGAGTACCTGAAAACATTAACAAATTATCAAAACATAATCCTTTACATATAGTCGATCGGCGAACTTACTAGTTCAACGGTTTTTCTTTCATGGTTCTCCAAGAGAGTCATAAGCATTAGATTCTTTCCCGCCTGATCTTTTAAGTCTTTGGTTGGCAGCTGGGGCAGCGAGTCACCCGAGGACAATGTCATCATGCTCCTGGGGCAATAATCATAGACAGTAAAACTAGTTTCGCCCTTGCGCTTGGTCAACACCAAGAGATCGGAGAAAAGAAACGCATAGATATTGGATTTGGTGAAACGTTTGCCAAATGTCAGTTTGGCATCATCGCCACGCCACATTAAATGGGTGAGCTCTCCACGTTTGACCAGAAAACGTGGCTTGGCCCCCTGTTTGGGCACGCCACACGGCGCAATGGCCAGGGCCCGAATGTGTGTGGGAAACTCCAATTGCTTGGATATTCTTTCCAATTCATAGGCCTGCTCCCAGCGATTGGCTGCCTCGTTGCATTGGGCCACAATTTTCTGCACCAAAGCCAAGGTAAGTTTCCAGCTTTCGTATTCCTCCTGATTAAGGGGCGATTCCTTGCTAAACACAGCATCGATTAGCAACGGCAATCTTGTTATCCTCTGCATGGGTAGCATAAGGAACGAATGCAAATTGAGACCACAACAATTGGGATTTGCCTCCAATTTCTCCAGATGCATTTGGAATGAACCACTCTTCGCCTCTTTCAGCCGTCTCAATGTTCGATCCATTCGCCCTTGATGCTCACAAAAGGCAACGTAGACATGAAAATGTTTTTCGGCTATCTCATAAATGCAACGACTTAGGCCCAACAGCATAATGTTATTCTGCCAGCAGCATTCCAATTCGGTGAGAAGTCGTTCCGAGCATTCGTGCACAGGCACAATGTAGGAGAAGAGGGCCTTGCGATCCCGTGGACTCAATATGGAACTATCCATAAAGGCACTGTTGTTCATGAAATGACGACGCAGGAGATTCAATGATTTCAGGTAACTCGCCTCCGATGTTATAATCTCGAATTTGGCTTCTTGCAGGCCTCGTTCGCGTGGAGTCAATGTGGCTAAAATGGGAAATGAAATTCTAATTACCACATCATGTCATTAACTATATTAAACATTGTTTCTATAACTCCAAATAGAAAGAGATGGCTATATTAGTAATTTTCACGGAGTTTGAGTGTGTGTTTGGCACAATTTGTTGGTCAAAATATTAAATTGGTTTTTTACCAAAAAGGAGTCAATACGCTCATCTTTCTCAAGCTACAACTCGTTCAATTTCTAACCAATCCTCAAAAGTTAGATCTTAATTTTGTGACACTTAAACATATTTTAAATTGGCATTACAATTTTTAAAAATTAGAGTAAAAAATATCGACTCGATTTTCCGCAAAAATCGAGTCGAAATTTGTTTTCTCTCAATTTCCAAGAGTTTTACATCATTTTAAAATATGCTTATTGACGATCAAAAAAAGATATAACTTTTGGAAATCGGTTGAGAACTTACCGAAATAAAGTCTGAGAAACAAAATATAGATTCACCAAAAATTCATTTAAGAAAGTTTTTAAATATTCTGAAACTTTACAAATGTAAAACTTTGCCAATCTTTGACTGATTCCAAAAAGTAATAAATCAAATTTGAATTTTAAAATGATATGAAACATTTAATAAAAAAATAATCAACTTCCAATCGATTTTGTTTTAAAATTTCATAACGATTTATTACGAAAATTGGGCAAAATTTGAATTTTCAGTTCTGTTTGAAGCTCATTTCAAAAATAACGGAAAAAATTTCATAACGAAAAACTCAATATACCGAATGACCTCCGTTCGGTCCTTGAAAAAACTAAAAAGAACTTATCGCGAATCAATAGAAAACTTTGCGTTTTCCCTCAGATTCGTTAGAGTGAGGTTTCACTGTGCATGCATTTGAGATTTGCAAATGTTTGCCCACGATTGATACTTACGCAATATGCAGGAGTGTATCACTTCGGGTATTTCACTCCAAAGTGTCCTTGATGGACCGTTTTTCGGTTCGACCAACTGCAAAGCCGATGGCCTGGGCTTAGTCTTAGTCTGTTCCGTTTTTCGTCGTGCATTTTGGCCAATTTCTTCATAGCCATCCGTAGAGCTCTCATGCGCCTCCAGATCCCGTGTAATGGACTGCAAGTGGAGCGATTTGGTTAGAATTTATAGCAAATATTATAGCAAACTCACCTCCAATTTGGCTGCACTGTACATCTGATAGAGAGGCTCATTGGAGAACAAACTATGTGGCTGCAGGTCATCACCGAGTCCGGCTTCATTGCCAGTGGATACACCGGAACTGCCGCTGGAGCTGGCCACTGAGATGCCACTGGTTTGATAGAGACCCGATTCGGCATACCAAGAACTGGCACCGCCACCGCCAACTCCATTCGCACCATTCGGTGTGGTTGGCGAGACCAACTCCTCGCCATGAGTGGCTCCATTGGGCGATTGCTTAAAGACTCCACATTCGGCATACCACGAGGTGGCGTGACCCATTGAGTCGAGAGGACTTTTCGGTGGTGAGGTCATTATTGGAGCTGTTGCTGGCGTCAATGGAGGCGGCGGCGGTGGTGGATCATGTGGTCTCAGTCCTATGGTGGTGCGTCGTCTAGAGGCTTTCGCCTCCTTTTTGGCCTTTCTAGCTACAGTGGAGAACTTTTGCGTTTCCATGCTCGGTACGCTGGGCAAATCACCGGAAGAGTTCTTCTCGGAAAAGCCCGAATCCAGGTTACCCGAACCGGCAGGCTCTCCTCGTTCCGGATCTTCGATATAGAACGTACTTCGAGTGGCAGTCAAAGCGGACAGCTGTTTGGTATCAAAAGTGGAGCCAACAAGACTCTTGCGTAAACGGGAGCGCAAACTTTTGCCATTCTTTTGCTTCTCACGCATTAAAGTTGCTGGTTGACTGGGACTGAGATGGATTTGCTCTGTATTGTCATAGATCTCCTCCGGCTCGGATTTCGTCTTCGGTTTGCAATTACTCTCCACATAGAATTGTGTCGATGGTGAGGTATTCTCGTAGAGCTTTTGTTGACTACTTTTCGGTGACTTTTTATTTGATATGAAATCCTTGAATTTACGCACAAATTCATAGACTTGATTCTGCTGGGCAGCCGGTGGCTTGGGTAGACGATGATTACTGATATCCACACCGCTATCATTTTGCTACAAAGATCAGACAATTGGAAATGAATAAAAGTTCTCTTTTCAATTGCTTTCAATTACACTTACATTTCTCAAACGTTGCTCCTGTTCACCCGGCTCGTCGCTATCCGTTTCAAAGGAGTCATAATCATCGGAATTAATGGGCAAATGCTCGCCCAGAGCATGAGCCGATACCGAATGATGATGATTATGCTTGATCCGTCGTTGGGATGAACGCAAGGCAACATTTTGATCCGAACCAGAGATTAGTTGCGTCGATTGTGAATGCCGTTTGTGACCCAAGGGCGACAACGTCTCATAATAATGATCCGAGTCATCTGAGGATTAAGAATAAGATTGATTAGATCAGATTTCTTACATTTCTTTTGTTCGTTCTTTCAGCTTCTTTCCCCAACAAGCAACTCTCAAATTTGTGTTTACCTATAAAAGTACTGACTACCATTAACTCTTTTCCAGTGGTCTCCACATGGCTCACTCTCATCACGTTGGCAAGTTTTGGACGATGATTTGAACGCTGCTGCTGATAGCTACAACGTTGACTGATGGCCGCCGCCTCATTCTGATAGATGGGCTCGGGTTGATTTGGTTTCTCTATGGGCTCCTCGGGTAGAGGCTTATTCAGATATACACAACTGGTGGGGCAGGTAATGGATACCTCGCCGACGGCTCGTGGGCGTCGTTTACGTGGCAATGTCACCAATTCGGTTGAATGATTACTTAAACTGCTCGAGCAGCTTAGCCGTTGGCTAGTCGTACGATTGTTTATGGACATTATAATGGGCAATTGTAATATTTATGCCTTTTTCACGCATTTCCTATATGAGTGTGTGTAAGAATGGACTGCATTCAATTTAAAAGACATTTGTGGCAAGTTGTTGCTGCTGCTGCCACTTGTTGCTGCTGACAACGATGAACTTTTGACTTTTTCTTTTACTTCTTTTGCCTGTCGTATGGAAATGCAATGTCTGACGTTTTAATTGAAGGCAATTAAGTGAAGAAATCCTCAACAAGTTGTTGCATTCCGCAGTTGAACCCCCCTACACCCCGCTCTCTACCTCTTTCGTCCACCCAATGGTTATGCTAATTAAACGCAAAGTTTTCAAGTGTCACAACAATTAAAGCCAAGCGATTTACAGTCATGTCGACTTTTGTAAGCTTTTGCTTGCCCCTTTTCTTTCAAATTTTTATAGCAATGTACAAAAATTATTAAAAATTTTAAAACTATTTACCTCAGTTTTTATGTGACTAAAAATGCAAAGCAAATTTTTGAAATTATGCCAAAAAACTAAATTAGTTTTCTAGTTGACAAAATCAATGTACCCTCCGCCTTTGCTAAAGAGTATAGAAAGCGCGAAAATAACCCAAAAAAATAAGCTGTGCGCCATACATGGCGTATAAGTGTTATAATCAAAGGCAACGCAAAACAAAAAACAAGAAAAATGAGCAATGCAAAATAAAAATAAATAAAATCATGGCATGCAAAATAGCGGTAATTATAATGAAATCATTCATGGTTGAATGCAAGACAACAACAACAACAGCAAAATAATAACATCAAAAACAACAACAACTACTACAATCAGGCTAAACAGGTAAAACAGAAAGAAAATTTCCAACAATGAACAATTTCTAACATAAACTAAAAACAAAAAAAAAAGGCAAACTAAAGAATGAAAAACATAAACAAATTGGCTAACTATATAAGGGAATTAAAAGTAGTCACAAATCTAATATAGAAAACATATAGTCACTTCGTTTAACATAGAAAATAGAATAGATAGTATATGAAAATACAACTTTATGGCATAGTTAGATATACTGAAGGTTGAAACGTTTGAAATTACTCTCAATAAAGGTCAAATACTAATAATCAATTAGTCGAAAGTTGTATTGCATTTTTTTCTCAACAGATGTTTTCTCTTTCACACACACACAGAAAAACACACATCTGTTCTTAGAGCCGGGAATGTTTTTTCTTAGGTCAAGTAAATGTTTTAAATATTGGAATTTCTTAAAGAATGCAAAACTGTTTTTGCCAATTGTTATTGATAATGTTTAGTGGCGGTGCCATTAGACTAGATAAAACTAAATCTAAATTACAAAATGTAGGCAGAGATATACACACACATACACACATACATGTATATATATTACTCATACGTAGAGACAGGTATTTTCGTTTATGTGTATTTGGGGAGTCAGGCAAGCGCAGCGAATGTGAATACCAACCGGTTCGCAGAGATAATAAAACACACAAAATAACCAAGCAACTACATACATACATAGACTTTGAGCTAAACATGAAGATATATATATATATACATAGTTTGCATACACAAATCTATGTCTGTTATATTATAATGAAACAATATACTTTTTTTGGCGGCGACTGACCAGAGTGGGAGGGGGCAGTCCCAGGGGCAGGGCGTCACCTGCTAAGCGTGGGTTGGCCCAAGTTTTAAGCTTCAGTTTCAGTTCTGTTCTGTTTTTTTTTTTGTTGTTGTTCATTCTACAGGTACTTTATCAAGGTGAAACTGGAACTGGATGCTGACGTAGTTACACATAAGGCTAAAAACTAAATCAGTTACGCCCAATATAACACACACACACACACATTCACACTCTTATTTTTACCGGTTTTCTGTTTCAAAATGATATGTCCAACTCTTCCATATATGAACAAAATATATGTATATATGTATGTAGGTACATTCTGCGTATATCAATTTGCAAATATATGAAAATTGTGTGTAATTTCTGCGAATATCTTCAGCCATCGCCTCAATGCGGAAATTGTTGCTTTTTGTGTGTGAATCGAGCCAAGTCTGAGCAGCCACACGCATTGGTAATACGAACAAAGAAATGATATTTTCAAGTAAAGTGACGCAGTGGAAACATATTCAACATAGGCGTAGTCAGGATCTCTCATGAAGGGTAAATAAATGTATTTTGAATTTACTATGGGGTCCAAGGTGGCAAATTTTGTAAGCAAGTTCTGTTGAATAATTTATAGCAGTTTGTTCTTTGTAATTTAAAGTTGGGCAATTATCAAAAGGCTCTAAACGTATAAATCTCTTAGTGTCCTATCGATCTGAGAAATAATAAACTACTAGCATATAACATTAACACATATTATTAGAGGTAAAATTCTTTTCAATTTTGGATATGGATATTCCACTTTCTTTGCTTTTTATGATAATAAGTACAAGAAACAGCAAATTATCAAATAATAGATACTAAAAGTAATGAAAAATGGATAAGCAAAGTATTTTTCTGCTTATATAAATAATAATAATAGACCCTGTAATAATTTATAATAAGTATCTAGTTGGAAATCATCCGAGTACTCCGTTTTTGAATCAAAGAATTAGATACTAGCACTGGATTTTGAAGAAGTTATAGTTTCCTAGTGTTTTGTTTTTGGAAATTATTCTCTATATACTTTAAGACATAGTCTTATCACTATTCATAAGAACTAAGCTGAGAAAACCAAGTATATAGGCTGAATTATTAGCACAAATGTTAAGTTATTGGTTTTCTTTGTTTAATAGAAATTTAGCCAGCCATTTGCTCTTGATTACTGCAACTGAAAGATTTACTTCGGGTTGATCAGATCTCAGCCATGATCCATGACTCTTTCTATGGACAGAAATGCATTGAACACTGAGCAGACAGAGAGTGATGATGAAAGAAGTGCAAGGTCAAATGTTCAACTCAGATAACTTTGTGTGTCTAGAGTTTTGTGTTGTTTTCTTCAACGTTGTCTTCTAGATTATAAATGGCTAGCAATTAACGCCAGCAATGCAGCAACAGTTCGTTTTTGTGTGATTGATTGATTAATTGATTCAACCGAAACGGTTCAAAAACAGATTGAGGCATTAAGGTTAAGTTTATTATACAAAAATGCCAAACGATGTCATTGTCTCTTTACAATTTTTTCACCCTCCAAAGTCAAGACTTGCGTTTGTGTGTGTGACTGATAACTGATCCAAGTAGTTGGTTAGTGATCTTCCTACTTTATCTATGTATACATAAATTTTCATTGTGACTTTTCCGCACAGTCTGTGAGTCAATTCAAGACAAAGACAAAGTCACGGGTTAGCTCGTCGTGGGGGCGAGATGGTGAGGAGGGGTGGGGCAGATTTTTTAGTTGAATTTTCATGACACTTTCGCTTTAGAGCGCAGAGTATTGCGTGCTCTGAACGTGCCTTGGGTAAAAGTTGAAATTCAGTTAGGCAAAAAGAGAATTTCCATTAACTTTAGCCGGTTTGCAGGTTTTCACCTTAAACTACTAAACAAGTACAATACAATAACAAAAACACACACACACACTCGAAAAAAAAATTGAAATAAAAATGGAAAATCAACATTTACAACAATATTTTTTTGTTTTTTAGACGTACAGTGAACTTTTTGTTTAGTATGCAGCGTTATTTTTTCGCAACTCTATTCATAGGATTAATTCAACATGGAAGCGCAGGCAAAATGATGAAAGATTTTTGCAATTTGTTGGTTTTTTTTAAGTTATTTTTTTCTTGGTTTTTGCCATAGTCATTTTGCCTAGTTTGGAATTGAAATTGGGATTCCTTCAGCAACAACAAGAGAGAAGAAACAAAAAAAAAACAACAAAAAAATAACAAAAACCTCTTCAAGGTTGTGCATTAAAAGAGTCTTGTTGTTGTTGTTGTTGTTGTTATTGCTTGGTTTTATATTTCTAGACTGGTTTTTGCTAAACAATTTCGTCATCATCATCATCCTCAGCAGCAGAGGAGCAACAGAGGCGGCGGGTGGAAAGGGCGAGGAGGAGGCAGTTCATGACGTTGAAAACCATAAAACATGTAGAGCCAAATGCATTGCACTTTGCGCTTTTCTCTCTCTCTCTCACTCTTTCCCTCTCTCTCTCAACTCAACGTCTTCAAACGTCTTTTAATTTTGTATGCAGATGAAGTTCGACGCGCTCTTCTGTTACATTTCTGTTTTTTTGTAGTTCACATACTTAAAAAACATAATTTATGTTTTGTTTTTAACAATTTATTATTAGCTGTTCTGCTTCTACTTTCGAGACGATGACAAAGACAGAGACAAACGCGCGTCTGCCATTCGAGAAACAACCGCACATTAAAAACGAACGCGTTCAACTGACGCTGTTGCAAAGAAACCAATCCACATCCACCCAACTAGTTGCTGCTCTGTCTGCTGCTGCTGCTGCTGCCGATGTCATGACCAAGCAGGAGCCTCGACTTGCAAATACCTAGTAACGAGCAACCAGTTACAGACTAACGAGTGACAGTAAATGGCAATTCCTTTATTTGGGACAACTTTAGATATATAGAAATAAGTGACGAGTAACGTGTTAACGAGTACCGTATTAACGAGTAACGAATTAGCGAGTAACGAGTGGAAATGAAGTGAATTCTGTTAATTCTCTGGCCCATTTACTACATCTAGGAGCCTAATATGGCATTTATCAGCGGTTTTTTCACGGATTTCTAAAGGAACTAATTTAGAATATTCCACTAAATCTCAAAACTATCTTCCAACAACTTTAGAACTTGTAAGACTATACTAATTTAGGTCTAAATCAAAATAGACTCTAAATTAGAGTCTAAAATATGATATAAAATCTGCCTAGTTTAACTATAAAGGTCATGTATATATGCTAAATTTGGCAACTATTATATATACCCTTTAGTTATCTTTAGTTATAGGGTATTTGAAATTGCGCGTCCAGTTTATGGGCATTGTTAATGCTCTACACTCTGTGTGCTCTCTCTGCTCGGTTGCGGCTGTGATCGACTCACTCGTTGTAGGTCGTTAGTTCGCTTATTTACTCACAACTTGTTATTGTCATTTGTGGAACCTGTTGGAAACTGTTGTGTGCGCCTAAAGCTTACCTCCATTAAGCTGTACTCTCACTCTCATTTGAGGAGGGGGCCCCCCCTCATCCCCTGCTAACCACTAATTAGCCCTTAAGCCAGGGGGGTCTTGTTAACTGCATTTTGTTTTCACATTCCGATTTACTTTTGACAGCTTGAGGCCTCATCATTTAGGGCCATTTATCAAAAACCAAGAGATACATAAAAGTTTATGTGGAAATGGCCCTGATGAGGTGCGGGGGGGATCCACTCTCTACCATTCACTACAATTAAACATTTACACACACATTTAACTCTGTTATGCAAGTGGAACCCAAGCTGCGCTTAAAAGCTTTAGCCGAGAGCTTTGAATCTGCTTTTCAAATCAAGACTTTTAACGGTCTAAATCGCCTATATACATAGGAAGTAAAGTGTTTGTGTGTTTTCATTTTTTCGTTGCTAGTTCTGTCTGCGTCGTGTGAAACAAAGAAACAAAGAAAAGCTGAATAAATATTGAAAGTGTTCTACGTAAATATATACTATCTTCATCTAGAAACAATTATTGTGTGAGAAATTCTAAAAACATGCCGCTAGGTGCCGCTCATGAGATTAGTTACCATACATTTTTTGTTTCTGGAAAATTAACAAATATTAAAATCAAATTTCATTTGATATTGTTGGACTTTTAGGATATAGGAATTTGTGTTTTATATTATTTACGTAGGAGATGAAAGTTTGAAAGAAATGATCTTTTTTTTTAGAAAATAAATACCTAAATGTTAAATCAATTAAGAAAAAGCCAACACAACTTCTATAAAACTCTTTTCTACATCCTGTTCTTATAAATTATTAAAGTAAAGAAACAAATTCGTGAATTTCTGCCTACCTTCAAGTAATTCCCTAATTCCCTTTTCTTCAAGGTTCTAAAAGTGACTGTATACAAGTTCTATTCAAGATTCAGTTACCAAAAGATATTGCCGCACAAATATATGAAAAAAATTCCAATAAGATGTTTCCATTCAAGTGGCTGGCACTTCATGGTTGAGTTATATAAAATTTCAAGACTGCAGACGAATCTCTTATACAATTGTGGAACTGATGTGACTTTTCCGTTTAATCAGTTAAAAGGGAGTTAGTCAGTACTTTGACGGGTGTAACTAATTAAGCGTTGGCCCCCAAATGGAATATTTATTTGATGACACTCACCTTCAATGCAGCTAATGGCCTTCTTCTGTTGCAGTCTCTTGTCTCTTATGCGTTTCGACCAATCCGGGCTACGATTCCGATGCGGCTTAAAGCGTTGTTCCCGCACACTAAAAAAACCAAAAAATATAATAAACAAAAAACATATATA
The DNA here is from genome assembly GCF_018902025.1 of Drosophila willistoni. NCBI lineage: Eukaryota > Metazoa > Arthropoda > Insecta > Diptera > Drosophilidae > Drosophila > Drosophila willistoni. The sequence goes on from NW_025814057.1 coordinate 10,177,536, forward strand.
ATTTGTTTATGTCATTAAGTACTTCATGAGGACGATGATGATGATGATGATGAGCCAAACAGCAGAAAAAAAAAAATATATAAACGCAACGATTAATGCATCTATCGATCAAAAATCTGTCTTTATACACTCGAAGTTCACTTCGAACTGTCTGAGTTACGAGTTGGAGCTGTCTGATGGCAGAGAAATGAGAACATGGCAGACGGAGGGACGGAATCTTATCGACTGATAAGTGATAGTAAAAAATTATAGGTCAGCAGTCTAATTAATTGACTGAGACGGGGTGGGTGGATGGTTGTCGGAGGGAAGTGCATTGTGGTTGCTCTCTCTCTCGCGCTATTGATAAGTTCTTTGAATGTTGCAATAGACAAAAAAAAAAAAATGTGCTGCATGACATGGGAAAAAGTTAATTGTTTCTCAGCCTCAAAGATGGTGCTATTTTTTTTAATGACTCTTGTAATAATAATTGTAACAATCGATTGGAGGCAACTCGGCGTTAATCATATTTCTTCATCAAGTGAGCAACTTTCATTCACTAAATTATAATTAGAGTACTTCAATGTATATGGGAAACTATTTGGAAAATGGGTTAATTCAAAGATCTAGGGCAAAGGGAAGTATGCAAAGTTTTGTGGCGAGCCTCGTTTTGATAATTTGCTTGCACTATTATTCAGTTGGCGATACTTGAATCGTATCTAATATGATACTATGGAGGCGTCGACTGGAGGTCCGCAGTTTGTGAAAAGGCGATAAGATAAGCACACACATACAAATATAAATGTGTGTATTTATAACGCTCACCCAAACAAAGTTATCTGCAATCTACGCAGAATTTTATATACACAAAGATCATGGGAAACGACATGATTTGTGGAATAGAGGGGAGGGTAGATATAAACAAATGCAATAATCGTTTTACCTCATTCGAGCCAACTTACACAATAAACTCGGTTGCAATCATTTCCGCTGCCTCCGCTTGCCCCTCGCCATCGCCATCTCCATCGCCATCGGAAATATCAACCCAAGCATCGCTATTATCACTTGATCCGGCTATCGATGAGCGCTTCTCGCTGGGTTTGCCGCTGGAATTGGAAGTGGAGCTGCCGCCACTGCCCAATGATGTGCGACAACCGACACCATTGACCAATGATGATTCGTAGAGACTGTTGGTCTTGTGATCGGATGAGATGGTCAGGGTGGAACCACTGCTAGACAGCTGAATGGTGTTGGTAATCGTGCTGGTGCTGCTGCTGCTGGGATTCAATTTGCTTCGACGACAATTGGGAATGCTCTCATAGCAATTTGAGTTGATTGATATACTATCATTGGTTAGGCCACTATTCCTGCGGGTCAGAACTTTGGACTGCATCATCGACATGGACTCGTAGCAGCCCTTGATCGTATCATAGATGTTCTCATCCTCGGGATCTGGATCGGGTTTTGCCGGAGCCGGTCTTAGGATTTGAGGAGATTTGGGCAAATTTCTCTTGGGCTTGGGCAATTCAGGCAACTCGTCGCGTGTATTGCGACCTCCTTGGGTTCCCCCCGTCGAGGTCTGAGAGACCTGCGAGGCTTCGGCAAATGACTCATAGCCATCGAAAGCCGAACCCGAAGTCCGTGACTCTCTGGAGCCCGCTATGGACTCATAACCCTCCAGAGATGTAGTCGTCGTCGGCGTCGTTGTTGTTGGTTGGGCAGTTGAGGCTGCTGCTTCCTCTACAGTCTGATAGATATCCTCGTTGAGTTCTGCCTTTTGAGAGGAGGATATTTTAAATAGGCTCGATGCCTGCTGTGTCAGGTCAGTCTTTTGTGATTCTAATTGAGCCAATGTGATTGGCTCGTAAATGGATTCTGTCTCCAATTGAGTCGTGGTCTCTATGCCATCTGATGGTTGTCTAACTTCATCCTTCTCATCCTTGTCTTCCTCCTTCTGGTCCTTGGCTGCCAACTTGGCCAACTGTTTCTGCTCCATGATCATCTGTTCGCCTTCAATGGCATTGACCAAGGTCACATTTACCGCTTGATTGATTAGAATTTGATTGTTCGATATTTGTTTATTGGCTGCTTGATAAATAAACGAATTATTTGGCAATATCCGCTGCTCGAAATCATCATTGGCAGCCAATAGAAGTTCCGGTGTTGATACCGTTTCCGTTGTTCCGTTATTATCATTGCTCGGCAGGCTTAATACTTTTAATTTCTGATCCAAAACCTCCAAGGCATCCAGAATCTTGGAGTCTGCCTCAACGCATGGCGAAATTCTAGACTGCGAAGCGTTATCATCTTGCACTGTGAGATGATTCGATGATTGCTGCTGCACCTTCTCCTCGGTGACCTTTAAGTGCAGAGGTGAAGTCGCTTTAGTTGGTGATTTTCTGCCCTTTTGGAAAGTGAAACGCAATTTCTCATAGATTGTAGCATATTTGTGTTTACGTTGCTTTTGCCTTTCCACCTCTTCCACATTTTCCACCTCCTCTTGGTGCTGCTGCTCCACCACAACAAATTCATCATCACTATTTTTATCTTGGCTAATATTGTTATCCACCTGATTCAGATTCTGTGACTCAGATGCATTTGATTTGTTTGTGACCACAATTTCGTTTTCCACGTTTGGATGTTCATTATGGGTTTCTATTTGAATCTTTGGCTCTTCATTAAGCACCTCCAAGGCTTGCAATTTGGAATTCCTCTTGGCTTTATTCTGTCCCGACCTGGCCAAGAGTTCCTGATGCCTTCGCAACAATTGCTGCGATTTTAAAGGCACCGCGGGCTTCTCGAGTTTCTCAAATTTCTTGATATTCCTTTGAACTGTTCCATTCGGTTCAGTTGTGGCGGCTGTCGTCGTCTTTTCGACTATCTTGTAGACATGTCCACCTCTGGCCAGCCATACGCCATTGTTACGTTTCACCTGCTCGAGGACACGTGCATCCTTTTGAATGATCTCATTGAATTGTTGGGTCAATTTGGCCACCATGCTGTTGCCACTTCTACTGAGTGTTTCGTGTCCCATTGCCAGACCTTGTCCGGCTCCTGATAGCCCTTGGCTTGCACTGCCAATGCTGCTGCTGCTGCTTAGATTGCTGCTCATTCGTCGCGGTGTATGATGTTGATGATAAGATTTACCTGCATGCGTCTTAAAACTGTATTTACGTCGTGAAATCGCTCTGCCCCCGCCACCGCCACCGCCACCGGATGACGTCAGAGTCGAATGATTGACAGATGAAGTGGACGTTGAATTGGTACGCAGCGATTCGCTACTGCCGCCGCTTTGGGCGCTTGTCGCGCTCAGACTGAGAGCGGCAGCCGTGTCGGGCAAAATTTGTATACAATTCTCATTCTTGTTATCTGATTTCGTTGCTGATAAGCATTTGCTGCTGGTGTTGGTGTTGGTGTTGGTGCTCTCCTCTTCCATTTTGCACTCTCCCTTTTTGGGACTTTTCTCTTTGGCCACTGCAATCATTGTTTCATCCAGTGAGCAGTTGGCACGTTTCAATTTGCTATGCATTTTGGCCTGTTCGGCGTTTTTGTATTTATAGAAATTATCCTTTTCACGTTGTTGTAGCAGTTGTAATTGTTCTATACTTGCAATAGATCGTTTATGTTGTTGTTGTTGTTGTTGCTGCTGCTGCTGTTGCTGTTGCTGTTGTAAATTATGCAAACTAGCCGAGCGTTTGGCCAACGTCTTCTCCGGTGTCAAGGGCCAATCGCGAGCGTTATTGAAGGCATTAACCAAACAGCTAACCGATTTATTTAACTTTTTCAATGTGCCCAGCGAGGACGATCCTGCGTGTTGGTCCTGCAGTTGATGCTGCTGCTGCTGGTGATGATGATGATGATCCTCGCTGGCACTGTGTATACGTTTGCTCCAAAGTAAACGCAAAGTTTGCACGCCACGAAAATCACGAAACGCACGAGTCTCACAATTGCAATTGTTATCGTTATTTGAATTTGGATTTGGATTATTATTGTTATTCACACTATCGTGGCTAGCACTCGAACTTTTCTTTAACCAATTGAGTATTGTCTTGTCTTTACGCGGCGATAGATTGCCATTGCAATTGGCTGAAGCCGAAGCCGGAGCCGGAGCCGAGGGTGACATGGCCATGGCAACTGGAGCAAACATTGATGGGAGGCCAATCAAAATGATGATGATGCTGATGCAGATGCTCCTCCTGCTGACTCTGACTCTGATCAGGTTCCGTTTTATGGCCAGCTGTTGGCCAATTTACAAGAATTGAATATTTGCCTCGAGGCCTGCAAAAGCAAAACAAAAAAAAAGAGAAGAGAAAGCTTTTAATAAAAAAAATCTAGGAGAAGACACATCTTAAGTTTTATGCATAAATTAAGTTGCCTCAATTATCAGGCAGAGGTACACGTTTATTCGAGGCGTGGCCAAGTCCCCAATTATCTGAACACAGAGTGAAAACACATCAATATCTTCTTCTTCTTCAATACGATTCTCCTTTTAGATAACGAAATTTAATCTCAGCTTTGATAAGCAGAGAGCTCGAGTAATTCAAGGGAAATTCTCTATGTTTACTTTTAGATAAGGCAAATCAAATATACAAATTATATATTTATTTTAAGGGAAAGTCCCTTTAAGATTTAATAATTTTATTTACTTCACATGAAGAACAATGCAAAAATAAAGGAAACTGATGAGAGAGAGATAACTTTTTCTGTGCGGCCAAAGAGTCATTCATTCTTGTTTGTTAATGCTTATTTGTTAATAAGCCTGGTTAAGAGATCACTAACACATACGCACACGCACACACACACACATACGTGTACTCTTTCTGAGCAAAACAGGAATTTTATTTATATATTTATCAGTTTTGGCATACTTTCTCTAGTTAGTCAGAATAAAGAACCAATGCTTAATCTTTTCATGGAAATTTTTTGTAAATAATTTCAAAAATTAATATAAATTAAAGTAATCCTATTGGAATAATCGGCAATGACAATGATTCTCTGACATATAATGGACTTCTTCTGTCTCTTCTTGGCTGTATTTTTTGTGTCAACGTTACGTATACGTAATCGTTCAGCATTTAATATCAATTGCATCAAAGCTTAATTTTACTTAATAATTGTAATGTTGCGGTGGTTGCCACTGCTGCTGCTGCTGGCACCCCGCCATCTCCACCCACTTGTTGGCTCGGTGTTCATGCCAAGTCTAGCCAAGGCAGCATATGAACCACATTGCGTATGCTTGATATGTTATGACTATTGTCTATTTGGTTGCCTCTGCCACGATGTGATGTGATGCCTCTAGCTTATCGCCTACGATCGATGTTTGGATTCGAATGGGTTGCGGCAACACAACCCTACGCTGTTCCCTCCCCTCCCCATCCCACTCTTACCCCCCTTAACCGCTTTTGTCACGTTTTTTGTCACACACACAAATACCAATTATAATGAGCGATTACATAAAAAACAATTTCTTTCGCATACATAAAGACACACACACACACACACACACACACAGGTAAGTGGATATATATTAATATATATAAAGAGAGAAAGAGAGAGAGGGAAATACATATATCGTACTTGTATATGCTTTTTTTTAAGCCGCTTTTGCCAAGTGGCAGCTTCTTCTAGGCAAAAAAAACCTTTGTGTGGTTTGTCTTCGAACGCGTTAAGAATAACAAAACGTTAATAATAATAATTTTTTGTCGCCTATCTTCCTCTCTAGAGACCCCGCCCCTGCTCTTCACGTCTTCATCGTTTTTTTTTTCTTCTTTATTTTTTTTTATTGTATTTTGGCATTGCAAAAAAAAGAAGTAAAAATTATTATTATACAAGTTTTTTTTTTCTTTAACCGCGCATCGAGCAATGTAAATAAAAAGCGACCAAATTGTTTGATTACGCAACTATCTTTTAGGCCAACGACTACAACAACAACAGCAACAACTAGTGGAAAATTGGCAATATTAAAAATCAAATGTTTATTTGAATTTAAAGCCAAAAAACTCGATTTGACATTCAAGCTTATCAAGGAAATGCTTTCTCTAACATATTTTGCTTCCTCTTTGAGAAAGATTTATTGATTTTCCATATGCTTCTATATCCTTAGAAAAGCAAAGGATACTCTCGGACGGCATTTACAATAAAATCAGTTCTCAGTCTCAAAGAATAATTAACATTTTTAAGTTCAAAGAAATAATCTTTCTCTTTTTCTCCAGCGAAATATTTGAATTTGTTCGATGGGAAAAGATTTAAAACCATTTAAGACAAGAATTTACAAGCATAATAGTTAGTACGACAAATGTCTAAATGGAGGTTATCATAGCCAGCAGGCAACAAATTAGTTGATTAGACTCTTCCAAGATGCAGCTATAAATTTAAGCAATGTCCAATCGAGTTTCAAAGCAGTTGTCATTTGGTATGGATATATGATAATTCCAATGCCTTCTATATGTATTTAAGGTCAGAAGTGACTACAATCACTCAGCAGCACTCTGTCTGAGCCTCAGTTTCAGCTCATTGACGGCGGTCAACAACATTTTGGCCTGGCCCATAAAAATGCTTAGCATATTAAATATACGAAACAAAAAAAACAAACTGGAAACCAAAAACCGAAAAGGAAAATGTAAACAATTGAAATATAGACAAATGAATAATAAATAAATAAAAGTGAGAAAAACAAAAAAAAAAAGAAAAAAAAATGAAATCAGCATAAAGAAAAAGAAAAAGAAAAGAGGCTAAGCTCTGAGGCTTATAAAAAGATATGCAGCAGCCCCCAGACCCCCTTCCCCCAGACCCCAGATCCCAAGCAGCTGCACCTGCCATACGAAATTTTCTATATAAATATATCTTTTCTTTATGTATGCAAATGACTGAGTTTTCAAAACGGATGCAACGGAGACAACAAAAAACAAAAACATAATCTATCTCAAGTGTAAGACTAAGAGAGAGAGAGACGGAGAGATGGTTCCACATTGTTGTATGAACTTATTGACAGATTTAGTTTAAAGTGAAAGTGACACGAAATGGTGGGGGGAAATAGGTGAAAAGGTTGCGGAGGTTTTCCGATAATGCCAGATCGAAGAAAAAGAATTAACGATTAGACACGCAGCAATACTAGAAATAATCTGCTTTTGAATAGCCACTAAAAGGTTATGGATGGAGAGAATGCGGAAATGAATGAATGCGTGCATTAAAAGTATTCACAACGAATATTCTATACCCTTTAATGTCTAAACTACATTCAGCAACCTTAGCTAAAACCTATATACTGAAATATTCGATTTTTAACTATCCACCTGCATTAATTGGCTAGTCACAACTCTTCGAGCTATTCAATCAAGTAAAGACACATGGAATTGACTACAAAGTTGGTATACCCAACCTTTGCCTAAGGGTAAATTAAATAATCTGACTGTAGAAATATTATAATTTCAAGAAATTAACAAAATCAAAAGAAAATTTATTGCCATTTGGCCAACAACAACAACAATAAAGCCCATTAGAAATGTGAAAGTTAATTTGAACTTTTCCTTTTTTTTGCTTCTTTCATTTCTTTCTGTGTTTTTTCGAGTGTTTTTTTTTTATCATCTTTTTCCACTGTCTTCTGTCTTCTGACTTTAAAAGCTAATGAACTGTCTTAGAGGTTCAAGAGATTTCAAGTTTAGGAATGTTACGGGAAGTCACAAGTTTTAACCGGTGAAAAAATACATTTTAATTTTTTATTTCTGTTTTTAATCACCTTTAGAGCGCGAGTTTACATCATTTTTGGTTTTTTTTTTTTTGTTTTAGTTGGAGGACCTTCGATTGACTGCCGCGTGAGTGTTTTTTTTTCCGCACCTTTTCCGTTTTGTTTGGCTTTGGTGTTTTGTTTTGTTTTTTTTTTTTTGTGGGTTTCCCAGGCAACCATCAGCAACCTGCTCGCCTGCGGCTTTAGACCAACTAAACGTGAGGTCTAGCCATGGCAATAATAGGAAGTTTGTTTAGCTAGTGTTAGCCAACCCTTAGCACAAGGCTAAAACACACCCTTAACCAATTCGTTTTGGGTTGGCGTATTCTTGATATGCCAAATTAAGCGTAAACAAAAACCCACGAGTCGGTCGATAAGTTCTACCTGTTCATGATGGGGGGGGTGAGTGCGGCGGGACAACTATTTAGTTTTCACTACTCTTTCAAACACCCAAACAGTGGCTCGGAAATGTTCGTCCAGGGATTTCAATAAACACAATGAACTAATACTAACATCAAAGCAAGTTGGTGGTTCAGTTTAGGTTGTAAAAGGGGTTGGTGGGTAAAGTAGGGCCGGAGTGGGGGCCCATGAATGATCAGTATTCACAGTCGACAAACCTTCTAATCCAATTGCCTACCCTTCAAAGTGTTTGACTATAAAGATAATATGGCAAATGTTCTTCAATTTGTATGATTTATTTTTTGGTTAGTTGCCACTTGCATTTCCTTTTTAAAATCTAAACCCGTGTGCCTTGTCGCATTCAATTTGTTAAATTGATATACTAAATATATGTACGTATATATGTAATAGTTCGTTTATCATGGATGATAAACCTTTTTGGTGGGTCCCCATGAGTCAGTCGGAATAAAAACTATACTATAGCCTATAAATATTCCTACTGACATGCCTTAGATAAGGCATTTTCATTGGTCATACACGCACACACACAAACACACCCCAATATATATATATATATATATATATATATTGTTAGATTTAAAAACATTTTGTAAATTGCACATTAACTGCATTCCAAGAGCCGTTGCAAAAGAACCGCAAGTGGAGGCTAACCGCATAAGGCACAGAGGCGTATAATTAGCTTGCAGCATGAAATAACAGAAAAACAAAATACAGAAAGAAAAACATGTAGAACATGTCTATAAAATGATATGCACGGGCAACGGGCTTACTCTATCTCTTTCTCCCTCTCTCTCTCTCTCTCTGTCTGTCTACTTCCATCTACTAGTTAACCGTAAAGCCAAAGAATCCGCCAAGAGGTCACTTGACAGAGGTCAAGACAAAGAACGAAAGAAGAAACCAACAAAAAGACAGAGACTACCCCAAAGATTTTATACCCTCTCCGCATAGACTAGACATTTAGACTAACTAACTCATAAAACTTATTTTAGTACCGTGGGAACTTAAAGACCTACTTGTTCTAGTGACTTTGATTAACCTGAAAGAAATGCACAAATCTCTTAGCCATCAATAAAAATTGAACTAGAACAACTATTAGGCCAAATTAATATCCACTTTGATTTCTTTAAGTTATTGAAAGGATGGCCTGAAACTTGTCATTCTGGTTAACATTAATAGGCCTTGTTTTTGGCTAGTGTATTTAACTGCTTTTAGTGGCAGAAAAACGTCACTCAAAAATGTCAAAAAAAAAAAAAACAGTTAAAATTTCCAATCATCATTTTCATTTAATTACCATTAAAGTTGAAACCAAGAGTCCAAAGAATCCATTTGCATAAATAATCCACCAATCATCCGCTTAGACTAAAGAGGGGAGGGGAGAATGCAATCGACAGCGGGCGGCGGCGGGAGGACGATCCTAGGCCTGTTCTTGGTGAAATTTCGTTCGTCTAGTTTTTTTTTTTGTTTTTTGAGCTAAAGATGATGATGCTCTTTTGGGTCTCTCTGTGTGTATGTACCACAAGTATCTTAATCTCTACACACGGAGGCTACACGATCTATGTATGTATTTTGGTATGGGTGTGCGTGTGTGTGTGTGTATGGAATTTTTGCCAAGTGGTTTAGCTAGATTCTTTTTCTAGGTGGGCGTTTCACTTTTGCCCAGCCTCTCAACTTTCATTTCAGTTTGGCACACAAAATCAACAACAACAACAAGAATTTCCGCTAATTCCTTGCTATTCGTTGGACATCCAATTATTGCACTTGTTTTCCTTAAACATTTCCACTCCTGCATAGTGCCATCAAATAAACACCGACAAAAAATCTTAACAATTTACCAAAAAAAAACACTAAAACAAAAAAAAAACAAAATAAATATCCATGGAGAGCTACGCGCCAAAGTCAACTGCGAACGCCGCCGACTTGGTGAGCAGAAAAAAGACGTCTCCAATGCACGACAACCGCCAAGTAACTGAAAACTAAGCGCAGAGGCAGAGAGCCAAAGCTTGTATCGAAGCTCTTGTTGATGGTCGCTGTCGATAATGCGAAGAAAGAGAGTAAGCCTAAGATTCATAGAGAACGAGTGAGAGAGAGAGCGCGCGAGAGGTAGAGAGAGTGGGTGAGCGATTGGAGTGGGGGAAGTTTAAGCCTGAGAGTTAGCAGGGGCGGTTTAACCAAATTATTTTTGGAATGGAAGAACAAAATTATAAACAATATAATACAAATATTTCATCTGGAAAGTAATGTAATTAATAATGAAAAACAGTTATTAAAAGTTCATACATATATCAAAGTACTCTAAATTGTAATTTATCGTTAATTTATGTAGTTAGCCCGCAAAATTAAGTTTTTTAGCTTGAACCTATATTTATAAGTTTAGGAAATTAAAACAAATTCAAATGTCTGTTTGAACCGCTCCTGGCCAACTGAAGCTCAAGCAACGGCCCCAAATATGTGGATATGTATATGTGTGTGTGTGTAAGTGTGAGAGCGAGCGTGACTGCTCGTGGTGCTGCGGCTCCAATTGGAATTGGCGTTTGGTCTTGGCTCTTGCATTCTTACATTCTTGTGTGCATTGACTTTTGTTGTTGTTGTTGTTGTTGGCTGCTGCTGCATGCTGCATGGTGCCTGCTGCATTTGGTTCTGATTCGGTTAACCATTTCACTTGAGGCATGCGACCCACAAACCAAATCTTCGTTTCGTTTGCTCGTTCAGTTGGCTTGCCTGCCTGCCCAGATACTTTTCAATCAAGAACAACAGAAAACAGGCGATGTTCTTTGTACTGATCGTTCATTGGCTTTTCTTCTTCACATCTTCCTCTTCTTCAATCCTTCTTGTTATGCCATCTCTCTTTCCCCCTCTCTCACTCTCTCTCTCTCTCTCACCCGCTCGCAAACTCTTTCGCTCTATCTATTCTGTTGGCCTTTAATTAGCTAAACAAATTTTAATTAAGTGGCAAACGCTTCTAATTGATTCTCAAGCTTTTTGATGGCTTTGGCAAAAGAATAGAAAGAGAAAAAAATTGTCAGAGTAAATCACATTAGATACACGGCGGAAACTGGTTTCATGACGAAAGACAAAACAAACAAAATTCCAAAAAAAAAAAAAAAACAAAAAACAAAAACAAATACCAGTTCTTGTCCCAAGTTCAAGACGAAAAGAGATAGCATAATAACAAAACGCAGCCATTCAAAGGCAAATGCTAAAGTAAAAACAAAAATGCACTGAGAGAAAATTATAGAATTTTTATCATTCGATATTCTTCTTTATCACAAAGATTAATATATTGTGATTTATCTACAATTTCTTTATATTAATCTAATGTTATATTTCATAGATTGTGGTAAATCTTTCAAAGTTTCGCACGTAAAGTTCAGATGAGAAATGTTTGGCGCCAGCTAACAATCAACATTCCCAGCATGTTTTCTTTATTAACTGATTGATAACAGAAATATGTTGCAGCATTAGAGCATAATGTTTTATTATGCGGAAGATATACAAAATAGCAATGTATTTGCCCACCTGGGTATGCAATTGTTTTTCACACATAAAAACAAGAAGAAGACAGGCTTTCAAAATACACTTAACCAAATTTCAATGTTATTATCATCTTTCTTTATATGAAAACTACATTTTAGCCATAAGTAATCTACTTTTCTTGTTTTTTTCTCTGTGTTTGTGGTTGAGGGTGGATCTATCTACTATTACTGTTAACGTTTTGTAAATCTGGAATTTCGCAAGGCAAAAGCGTCAAAAATAACACAAAAAACAAAAAAAAAACGCAGTTTGTTGTTCGACCTGCAAACCTGGTTTTCAGTTTCATTCAATTTCAATGCAACAAAAAGTGCAATTGCAATTGAAACAACAACAGCAGCAGAAGTAACGAGTAGCTGGCACCAAACATGGACCTGTCAGTCCGACACACACGCACACACATTCATATGAGTGGGGCATCATCATCATTATCATCATCATCAAGATCATCAGCTCCCTCTTTGCTTCTATTTATGAGCTGCAACAAGCAGCCGCATTCAACATGTGGCAAGCTTCACTTGTATCTGTGTATCTGTATCTGTAATTTGCATTAAGTGGCTGTATCTCTTTCCTTCCATGTGACGACTCTTTTTGCTTTACTTTGTTTTCGTTTTTGTTGTTGCTGCTGCGGCTTGGCGTTTCTGGTGGGGCAACGGGGCGTATGCGAAACAATGAACATTAATCATTCAGCAGCTGCTGCAAAACTTTAATTATCGTTACCATTCCGAAAACTGACGAAACCCCGAAAAAAAACACACACAAAACCAAACAACAACCACACCAAACTACAGAAAATCCCCACTTGTAGCTTAGATACCACCAATACCTGACTATGGATATAAGTAGGGTATATTAAGATTGTCTGAAAAGTATGCAACACTTAAAGTAGAAATTAGACAAGTAATTATATAAATTTCTGATCTTCTGACTGGAAATGTTTTGTCACACTGAACTCTCTAGCTATCAATTTGGCAAACAGTCCGTGACTTAATATTTAAATAGGGTATCAGTAGGTCGACGATGCGACATTATTTTACTTTTTTGGTCTATTTAATTTATTGTACAACTCATTTGATATGTTGCCTGTTGTTGTTGCCACTGTGAGAAGAAACTGAAACGAAATGAATTTCGTGCAACTTTCCAACTGTCACCAATTCGACGCCTTAATGCATGCAGTTTTCCCATTTTCCCTGAGGCCTCTCTGGTAACTCTACACTACCTATTACTAAGTACAACATACATATAATAGTACATACTACGTTTATGCATATGATAGATGGATGGCCTTGTCCGGCCGTTGTCGGGTTTTCGGCGTCGAATCTCTTCTTTTTAAACGTGATTTATTTAGAATTCATATTGTGCCACGTACTTGATGGCTGACCGCCGAATGCTCTAAAGCAGAATCGTGTTTAATCAAAGAAAAATATTAAATAAAAACCAAATACGTACCTTTATCTTATAATTACATAAAGACACACCACCCCGACGTTTCACAAAAGTTCAGGTAAATGTGTGAAAATATGAGAGTGCGGCCGGTCTATGACATTTGCCATGTAACTGATTGCCACAAATTGTGTTAATCTCATGTCTTACATATTGAGACGCCAACTAGATACATAATCAAGAAATTCCATTAAGACATTCCACTTGAGTTATCTCTTCTGATCGATAAAAGCAGTTTTAGATAATTTGAAAAAGTTTTAACAACCGTGTAAGAAGAGATTTGCTTTTAAATTGAGTTGTATCTACTCATCTCTAAAATGTTTTCGTGTTTTCTAATGCTTATCTATATAGATTTACCATACCAGTCAGTGGGTTAAAATTTGCCCCTCAAAGTATGCAATACACTGTAAAAGTTGTCATTGTTTATTATTTTCAACATATTTATAGCTTTTTACATGCTTTGTAGCTGTAAAATTGTCGATAAGCAATGTTTTCTCCTAATAATATTCTTTATTTACAAGAGATTATAAAATTTGTTTAAGAAAGTAAGTTCTTATTGCATACTTTAGGGAGCAAACCACCGTCACAGCCCTAAATCCGCAACTGATTATAATTTTCTCTTGAATTTGTAAAAATTGCTGATATCTATCTTGCGTTTCGTAATCTTAAGAGATAAGTATGACAAAATCGACTAAAAATTACTTTTTTTTACAAAACTTTTAATTGTAATTTGTTTAATGTTTAAAAATAGTCTCATTCAATATATTTATAGATGTCAATGCTAATTGAAAAATTTGTATTAATAGAAGCAAAACAAGATTCAAGTTTTGAAATTCGATGAAACTGTTGTCCTAGTTGGTCACTCGACAAATTAAAGACTCTTATTTCAAAATTTGAGTTAGCAGTTTCAAGTTCATTTAAGAATCATAAACTCTATTCCAGGGATTGATTCAAATATCACATTGTTTATGATTTCATCATGACAACAATATGAACATGATTCAAGGTTTTTATTTATATAGCAGACATAGCATCATTTTGTTTGTTTTCCAAAGCTTAATAAACATGTAAGCGAACTCTCTCTAGGTCAATATATGAAACTTGGTAGCTCAAGTCATAGTTATAGGCCATTTGCCTCTGTCAGCCCACACACATATTGGCCCAGTTTATTGGTGTCTGGCTGCCAAATTGAACAGCATTGAACCATATAGAATGCTTGACACAAGAAGAAGAAGATAACAACGTAAAAAAAAATAACTATATAGTATGTGAAATCATTGTCACACGACTCACACGAAAATGCCAAATGCATATTAATGAGATATTTTCGCCTGCTTCAGCTTCTCCAGGGGAATTTCACAGAAAACCAACCGAAAAGAAACCCAAAAATACAACAAAAATTGGCAAGAAATTGAGTTACCCCAAAAATGAAAAAATAAATAAAACAGAACTTGAAATTGATGATCATGATAATGATGTTTGATGATGACAGGCTTCATTAGCATTCACTTGCAGGTTAACTGAGTAGCTCAACTGATCAATCCATCCATTCATCAATCAATTGTTATCGATAGCCCCCACCGCTGTTTTCACATTGAGAAAATGTCACGAAATATTTTTCAATATTTGTTTGCTTTTTTGTACCCTGAGTCTGATGACGTGTTTTTCCACTTTAACTTAACCATTTTCAATTTTCACAATATTTATACTTGGCGTGGCAAAACAAAATTGCTGACTTTAGGCAAATGAGTAGGTAAAAAAAGGGCTAACAGACGAAATGGACTAAATGATACCCCTCAAACGGCAAAGAAGTGATTCAAAAATTAGTCACTTATCAAAGTTTGTTGATTCAATTTATAGGTAAACCGCAATTCAACTATAAATATAAATATGAATTTAAAAAAAAATTCCCAATCAGTTAGTTAATGCATGCTTGATCGGTCAAATCTGTGGATTTTCATTATTTATAGGTAGTTTTTAAATTTATACTATTTTATTCCGTTATTCCGGGTAATATCTTGATTGTATTGTTGATAATGCTGATCTAATCTAACCTAATTCCAGTTATAATATTTAGTATGCTACTGTCAAATGTTGCAACTGCTGCATTAAGATAAGATAAGTGAAAAACAATTAAAAACAAAACCAAAATACACTCACTGTGCTAGAAACTAAAATAAGTTTTTCTGATAGTAACCAAAACAGAGATCATAAATTTTCACACATTAATTTCAGCCTCTTAGATTTTCTTTAGCCTATTATACACTTAAATTGAGCTTGAGCAGAACAAAGTGCAGGGTATAAAGAGCAGTAAATTTGTAGCAAATGGTAAGACAAAGTTCATTGGCTGATGCATCGAATGCATTTTGGTATGCAAACTGGAACTGAAACCGAAAACCTGACCATGGAATTTTATGCAGCACTGTGTCGGCCACAGCTACAGGTTTTTTTCTTAGTTTTTTTTTTGTTGTGGACCAGACTGGACCATGCCATTCAATGAGCATTCAACGCTTTCTTAAACGTGATGCCATGGCAATGAGTCAGAGGAGAGTCACACAGGAATGCCCGATTTGTGGCGAATATTATTTCCGATTTTCAAGTTTGAACAAAAACAACAACAACAAATGGAGGCTAATTTCATGAATTTATCTGTCAGCACAAATTGCTCACCTTTCATAAATTGCTTAACATAATTATAAGTATCTATGAGATACAATATTTTACAATTACAATAACAATTACCACCCACACGACCCAATTTTGGACCCCGAGTCGAGTGGGCGTCGAACTATAAATACAAATTGTGCATAGAGACACACAATAATTATAATTGTTATGCAAATCTATACGATAGGGTAAAGAAGCTGGCAAAGAAACAAACAAACAAATGAACAAACAAACAACAAACTACAAAACGCAACTTGTTGTGAGATCATTAAAAATGAAAATGGAAAGTGTCTTGTAAGTTGCTTTTCCCCACTATATATAATAACTTCTTCTCTGTTTTTGTTTTCCTACATCGCATGATTGTTATATGCAAACACGTCTATAATTTAGCCACTGCAAAATGGAATGTCGAGTTGATAGTGTGGCATAACTATATTATTATGCTTATTATATATTATGTTATATCTGTACAACTGAAACAACGGAAGTCATATACCAGAATTGCATTTGTCACTTAAACAATAACTAAAATAACTAAATGGTTAGTGTTGTTTAAGCCTAGTTAATGCCCCATAAAGCCAAAAACAAGTAAATGAAATATGTGGTAATAGTATTTTCATTTTATCTATATAAACATATCTAGGGCAGAAGGGAATCTTATTGGTTTGGAATTGGAATATTGGAATATTATTGGTTTAAGATAACGAGATATAACTGAAAAAATGTTAAGTGAGGTTCGCTTTGTGTTCGATCCGAAAAAAAAAAACCAGACCAAAAGTTAAATAATTAGAATGAAAATATAATAGATTAAAATACGAGAAATGGACTTCTGTAGTTTGTCTCTCTCTCTCTCTCTTAGTACCTCTCTCTCTCACTTCCTCTCTATATAGTAACAAAGTTACAAGAAAGGAAGTAAACCGATGATTAAAAACTGCAATCATCTATTTACTAATAGAAAATGATGATAGAAATATTATGCATAGTTATTTTTACACTTATTTAACTTTCATAGTTTAGAAATCAGATTTAACGAGGGTATCCCAATCACCCTACTCCGCCCCCATCCATTCCACCCTTTTAACTAGAGGGGAAGAAGAATAACTTTCAATTGGAACCCAACCTTTATTTGTTTTTTGCAGCTTTCTAAATCAACCAACTTGTGAATTACCAAAGAAGGGCGTAAACAAGTAAGAAATAAAAAGCAATAACAACAACTATAGCAACAACAACAACAACTCCAACACGATCATAAGATGCTAAGGCTAAAGAAGAGCAATATCTATAAAACAAACACACCACAACAACCGAGCAGAATGAATCAGACCCATGATGTAGCAAGAGGCCAATCCATGGGCTCTGCAATCTGCATTGAGAGGGGGGTCTAGCCCATTTTAATCATTAAATGGATGCTTTGACTTTTTAAATTGATATTGAGAACAAGCCCGCGATTTTAGTAAACTTTTCGTTATATTTAAGTTTACGATTTTCGAAAAGTATTTTCCACAATATTCCTTTTTGCTTAATTTATTTCGCATTTAGGAAGAACCAATTCCTTTTGCATGAACCAACAGCTGACTATTAGAAGACGAAAACAATCAACACTTATTAGTTTGGTTCACTTTCTGGCAATAAAATCCCCGTTTGCTAATACCCTGTTGGTCTGAGAGAGAGACGTTTAGTCTACATATATGCTATATGGTTATTTTTCCAAGAAAATTAAAAAAAAAAAAAAAGAAAAGGCACGAGTGATAAGCCAATGGAGAAGGTTTCATTGTTGTTGTACTTTTGTGTTTTTATCAATTCACACATTGCACAAAAGAAGAAATTGTTGTTGTTATATGACTCCGAATATTGTATGTATATCAATATACATATATATATTTATATATTACATTCAATAACAGAAAAAAAAAAAAAACTAAGGAAAGATATGTATTTGTGTGTTATCAGTTCCATTTCATTATATTATATGGCGACTTACATTTTGATGGCCGTTTGTTCGCTCTGTGATGAATCGATGATGAATATCCAAATGTATATATGTATAGTATATGTATGTATGTATATGTTTAATATGGGCTCTAGAGTATGGCAAATTTATGCAGCTTTAAATCAATCAACTCTTATTAGTTATTATGTAAAGAGCATAACAATGATTTTAGCATTTTGGTTATTGTTATACAAATTTTGCGCGAACTTTTCAATGAAGAGACTTTCTCATGTTAATGTTGCCGGCGTCTATGGGAAAGAAGGGATGGGGGGTCTAACCCCATATCTTGCCACAATTTGTGGCGCCATCATCACTATGAACACACACACACACACACACACCCACACACGAACACTTTTACTTTTTTTTTATTTGTATTTAGTTTGCTGGTTAACCCAATTTAATTGCTAATGCATCCATCAATCACGTTGCACAATGCCAATTGATTTCGATAACAATTAAAAAAAAGAACAAAACAAAACAGAAAAAAAACACAAAAAAAAGAAAGAAATAAGTCTTAAATTGATCCCGAATCGGTGTACTATATCAGAGTAAATTGCTCCTACGATCACGTTCGCGGGCTTTGGTAGACTAACTGACTGACTGACTGACTGAGTGAACTGAATGTCTGAACTGACTCTGAACCGATGTGATTGTGATGGTGTGAGAGCGCCAACACACACACACACACACACACACGGACTACTAGCCGAACGAATTGTGTATGTTACGAAGCTTTGACTCCAGAGAGCTTTGGCCCCCTCAACAGTAAAACACGATGGGCATGGGTCAGAACAGACACACACAGACATCGCGACGCTAAGGCTCTCTCTCCTCGGCTCGGCTGAACACTCGTGTCTCTTGATCAATTAGCAGTTTAAAGCTTTCTTTAGGGCTATTTACCCACATAACGGATACTTGATGAAATGGTGACCCCATTTCGCATATTTTGGCAGGGCATAAACAGGGTGCTCTGATCTGCCTCACAATCAATTAGCAGAGCTTTTCATAGGCCAAATAAACACAAACATACACATTGTGTTCCCATTTCATCTGTTTTATGTTTTGTTTTGGCACGCAAAAATCACATCCCATTCCATCTAAAGCATTTAGCTTCATGCTGATCAAGAATACAAAACACGTTCACTTACACCTGCTTCAGATCAGACTCCAATCAGCTTTTTATTGCCAAGAGACCAACTCGAATGGCGCATTAGAAAGTAAAGTAAAACCAGCAAAGATGTTCAATAAAAATTGCCTCCAGCAAACATGGACGTAGAGGGCAATAAACAGAACCAAGTCAGAAGGGCTAACAACATGAAAGAGAAAAAACTAAATCTAGATGTGACTCATCGCTAAGCCGTTAACAATCTAAACAAATGAAGGTATTTGTTTTTCTTTTATGATATCCTCTCCATCCAAATACCAAAGATTAAACAAAATGATTGTAATCTTACCCCTTGTAACGCCACTGCCAATGGGCGCCTTCATCCAACTGCTGGCCCCCATCATCTTGGCCATCTTTCTGTGCAGAAATTGACCAAAAGCGAGCGTTTTACTTTTTTTTTTGTTTTGCCCAATTTGTGTTGTCCAAGTTGTCAGACAGGAAGATGTGAAAGTAAAATGCTCACGATAGAATGGCAGTGAAAATGATCCAGCTAAAAGTATGTACACATGTGCGTGTGTGGCATGTGGCATGTGGCAACTGACATCAAATACTTCCTGTTCACTAAAATTGGCAAATCTGGGCAAAAAGAAGAAAGACTTGTTGTTAGATTGTTAGTCAATTGTCATTTGTTAGTTGGTCATTATTTTGATCAGACACAAAGATAAAGAAAGAGAGAAACGAATAAAGAAAGATTAGAATTCCATTCGATAAATAATTTCCCAACGAACCCAAAAAGTATGCAACACAGTTTTTAAATTTGTTTTGTATAATTTATTTGTTTGGCATATATATTATTATACGCATTTTTGATAGGTCTGTTCCATTTTCTGTTTCGTTTTTTGTTTTTTCTTTGAAAAGGAAAGCCAAGATATATCTATTCATGATTTTAACATGCTACTTACTTACTTGGTGCAAAGTTGTGGAAACATTAAAATGTTGTTGTTAGAGTAAAAGTTTAAGAGTTTTCTTCATAAATTAACCGCTCATACACACATACATATACATATCTCTCTCATTTGTTTTGTCTTTAGTAATAGTTAATAAAATAGTTTTAAGGGTTTTTATTCTTCTTTTTTTTCATTTGTCATTTTGCATTTATCACTCTACGTTCAATATCATATATTGGTGCGAGAAAAAGTGCATTTTGTATATTGTATAATAAGTAGTAAGTTTAAGTTTTTCGAGCAATTTTTGTTTTTTTCAAGTAGCCGCCAATCGAATTGTATTCTCTCAATAAAAAAAAAAGATTTTATCATTTCATCATTAAATCAGTTTCACACTACAAATACAAATTTGTTTTGCAAAAAACATTTTGTGGGTTTTAGTTAAAGCATTTCAAGTTCAATTTTATTTTTCACTTGTAATTCCAGTTGATATTTGTTTTCATTTTGTTGAAATAAAAATCCCCTCACTTTATATATACTTAAATATTTAAAGATATTCAAAAAAAAAAACTCTTGTTAATAATTTTACACACATTCATAATTCTTTTTCGTGTTCATCATCTTTATTTTATAAACAAAAAATGTGATTAACTTAGGCAAACAAAAACATATTCTGAATGATTATTTGAAAAGTAAATCTTTCTCACGCTTTTTTCATTTTTTTTCCCATACGATTTTTTTGAGATAGTTAAATCATACAAATATAGAAAGATATATATATATATATTTATTTAGCTATATCGATCTATATTTATATTTTCTGTTTTTTTTTTTCGTTTGTGTGTGTATATAATACAATAAAATAAATATTAAACATAAAAGTTATAATAAAATTAGGAAAATTGTTGATTTTCTTTTTGTTTTATTCAAAAGTTTTACTCATTTTTTATGTAATTGTTGTTGTTGTTGTTCTGTGTGTGTTTTTGTTTTTCATCTTTCCTTCTTGATTTTATTTACTAGATAATGCTCTTTAGTTTTGCTTAAAAGATTTGCTGTGAGTTTATAGTTTTGCTTGTTTTTTGTTTTCTTGTGTTGTTAAATTGTATCTTTGTTTGCTAAAACACTAAACAATCTTGTCGTGTTGTTGTTTGTATTGGTTGTAATTTCACTAAACTAATATTTAACATTTCATTTTCATCAATTTCACACAATGCACTTAACAAATTTGTCGTCAGCAAAATATATATATATATATTAGGTATATATAAATCATCATATCAAAGAGTCTGCCCAACTTTTTTGCTTCATCTTGTTCAATTATTACAAAATATATAATCGTAATTAATAATTCTTCACCATTAACTTTATATATCCTCATTTTGTTTATCGATTCTGTGGTATTTGCATTTAGGTGGAAATCGCATCATTGAGTAGAGCATTCAGTTCCCGAATGTGCTGGGCCTTCGATCCGGTGGCTGTGGAGGCGCCACAGGCACGTCCAACATAGCTACAACAAAAATGTAGGCAAGGACAAAAAAAAATTGAGAAAATTAACATTCGATTTCTGTAAAAAACGCTCCACAATTTGTGTGTGAGTAAGTATAAAACATAACAATTATTTCATTTTGTACGTAACGTGCACTAAATTTCACTAATTCCTTTTGGTTTAGCACATTTCTTTTTTTTTTTTTTTGTTTTCTTCTGATTTATGAAAAATGTTCAAATGAATCGAAGGAAGAAAGAGGTTAGAGCAAAAGCGAAAAGTATTAGAATATGAAACGAAAATGAAACGCAAAAATTTCAATTGAATGAGCCACCAGTAAATCAAGGACAAAAGGAGGACAGGATATAAAAAAAATAAATAAATCTACACCACCGTACAAAAAAAAACCTTTGAAGATGAATCCATAAATCTGTTAATTGAGTGAAAACCCAGATGATTGATTTGATCTTTCATAGTGACAATTAAAAGGGTTCATCTTAAGTAGAGTTAAAAACATATCGAAAAGGGGCAGAATAACGATTGAAGTATAAGATATAATGGCACTTGACTTTGTTGGCCAGCAATCAAACTGACTGAATACATCAAGATCTTATATAGCAATGACTATTTTATAGAAATTTTAAGATATTCTATTCAAGCTCATACAGCAAATTGCTTTTTAATGAAATGATGATATGAGTCTATTTTCTAGATGGTATTTTGTTTTAGTTTGAGATTGTATGATTGATTTGCATATAGAAACAAATTTTCGTACAAACAATTGGAACAATATTCAGAGTTAGTTTTCAGAGTTAGCAGGACGTTGGGGTCTTGGGGGGAGCAAGTCACAAATTAAAATAAAAAAAAAATATATATATTTAAAAATATCGGGCAAAATATATATAAATCAAAAATCAAAAACAAGAGACAAAACTTGCGCGTGCGAAAAAGAAAACAGAAAACACATTTTAGACAGACGACAGAGAGAGAGAGAGAGAGAGAGAGGGAGGAGGAGAAGTAGGAGCAGATGTTGAAACGAGTAAAGTGCATTAGTTTATAGATTAAGTTAGGTTAGATAGAGAGATTAAAGTTAGATTGATTGAGTAAGTATACGAGAGTAGTTGTTGAGCGGGGGACGATGAGTTAAACAAAAGAAAAGGAAACATAAACATTCATTAAAATAAAATTAGATTGGCAAAGGAAAAAGAAATAATTGGTTTTTTTAGTTTGTATTTCTTTTTTTTGTAGTTGCTTTTTCTTGCACACAGATTTATATATATAGAAAGAGAGATACGAGATAGAGAAAGAGAGTAAGTAGTAGTAGTTGTTTTTTCACATCGCGCATCGATTTTGATTTATGGTTTACCTAATTTTGCGTCCGGTTTTCGATTTGCGTACACCTGGGGCAGCCGCAATGCCAGCGGGCCTATTGAAATCGTTTTTGACATTCTTTAAATCAAAATGCTTGGCGGCATTAAAATTGCCCGAGATGGAAGTAGATTCGCCACCGATTTGATTCGATTCTGTGTTGCTGGTTGTAAACATGCGACTTAGCCAGGGTTTCGATTCAGAATTTGAATTGGTTTCATTATTAGTAGTATTATCGGTAGTAGAAGTAGTAGTAGTTGTATTGGAGTAGGAGGATTGTTCATCGCTTTGGCTGTAACAATATATATATAACACATACACAGAGAGAGAGAGAGAAAGAGAGAGACAGAGAGGAGAGAAAAAGAGAGAGAGAGAAAAAGGTAGACAAAGAGACAGATAGGATTGGTTTGGTTTGGTTTCTTGTTTTGAATATTTTTCATTTTTTGCCAATTATATACATAGATATATATATACACATTATATATCTGTATATATATGTATCCATACATCAAATGGATGGGTCTATAGGATCTTTAGGATATAAGGATTACAAATATTTTCTTGCTTCTCTTTTACATATTGGTTTGCATATTTATCATATCAATTAGTAATCAAAATAAAGGGTCAAACAAAAAAAAAACACAAAACGTAAAAGAGAAAAAAATACATACAAAAAAAAAAAACAATTAAAATACAGTGAAACACACTTTAGCCTAACCATAGAGCAATTAACCCGAAACGGTTCAAGTAATTGTTCTTTGCATGTTTCACTGTCTGTTCATCTAGTCAGAAATCAAAAGGACAAAGATATATATATTCGTTGTAGTCAAAAAGCCATGCAAAATAAACAAAAATGAAGATGGATAGAGAGGTTTGTGTGTGTATGTGTGTGTGTGTGTGTGTGTGATAAAGTATGAAGCCAATTTGCTGATGTTCTTTTATATAGTATACAAATTCCTTTTTTTCGACTGAAACTTTATGAACATGCTCCAAAAACAACAAAAAAAAAAGAACTTAAAAAAAATATATAAATTAATGTCGATGATTATAGAGTGAGAGAAAACGTGAGAGATTGATAAATAGAGAAAGATAAGTATTCTGTAGTACTTCAAAGAGACCTAAAGTCTTAACTACTAGCTAGAGAAAGAGAGAAGGAGCGAGAGAGAGAGAAACAGAGTGAAAGAGATTGATTGCAGCTAAATATGATAAGAGTTAGTAACTTAGCTTAAAAAAAAGCAAAAAAATCAATCAATCGATAAAGTGCCAAATGCAATATGAAAGTCAATGAGAAGTGCAGAGTTCAACTAAAGTTCAATCAAAATGAATATTAAGGGTTAAGGCAATTAAATAGTGAATAAAAAATATATATTATATTATAATCAAGTGAAAAGTATAGAATAAATGAAAAGAAAGTGCCTCAGAAAGGTGCACAAATTAGATAGAGATAAACAGAGACAGACACAGAGAGAGAGAGAGAAAGAGATTTTTTGTGTGAATGTGAGATAGAAAGAGAGAGAAAAGAGAGAGAGAGTGTGTGTGTGGGGGTCCGACTAACTTCGGCTAAGCCGTCAAATTTTTTATCAATTCAAGATAAAAAAAAATTAAACCAAGAGCGGAATCATCTATTTTTCAATTTTTTTTGTTTGTCAATGATTCTGGGGGCAAGAGGGTCAGAGTCAAGAGGGGTGGGGCATGGTGCTAAGCTGATTATGGCAATTGATATTGGTCACCTACCTGACATCGCGACTGTGATTTAGAGAGGTAAGGAAACGTGGCTGAACATAGGTCCAGCAACCTTGATTCTTATGCTCTTCTTGGGCCCAAACAAGTTCGGCATTCTTGTAGAGATTGGCCTGCTCCTTGACCAGGTCGAAGGGGAAGGGCGAGATCTGCATAGAATAAACGTGTTAGAACAGCCCCAATCGAATCGGATGGCAATGTGACTTCATCCAAGACTTACCTGCTCCACACGCACAATGGCAATATCACTCTCCAACTGCTTCTCAGTACGGAGCTTGGTCAGATCGTAGTAGACGCGACCCGTGCAGAATACAACCTTCTTAACATTGCTGGCATTCTGTCCAGCTGGCCCATTGTCCGGGATGATGCGCTGGAATTCACTGCCCTCGCTCATCTCGCTAAACGGACTCTTGGCCTCGGGGTGACGCAACAGAGATTTAGGTGTGCACAATATCAGAGGCTTGCGGAAGGGCAAGGCAATCTGGCGACGCATTATGTGGAAATAATTGGCTGGCGTTGTGCAATTGGCCACGATCCAATTGATGTCGTGCAACTGTCTGATGGCAAACTCATCGGATTCGGGAGGGAAATAGTCGGGATCGTCGGAGCTCATTTGCAGGAAACGTTCAACGCGGCACGAAGAGTGCTCTGGGCCCATGCCCTCCATGCCATGGGGCAGCAACATCACCAGACCCGATTGACGCACCCATTTCGATTGACCGCTCGAGATGAACTGATCGATAATCGATTGGGCCGTGTTGCTGAAATCACCAAATTGCGCCTCCCACAATACCAGAGCATTGGGATTGGTCATCGAGTAGCCATGCTCGAAACCTAGCACAGCATATTCCGACAATGAGCTGTTGGAAACGGAATAGGGAGCCTGATCGGGATACATGTGCTGCAGCGAATTGTAGGTCGCCTTATCGACCAGCTGATGATGCAACACATGATGACGATGCGAGAATGTGCCACGCTCTACATCCTGACCCGATAGACGCACATGAATGCCCTCCTTCAATAGAGAACCAAAGGCCATGGCCTCACCCAAAGCCCAATCGGCAATTTTCTCGTCCACCATGGCCTTGCGGGCGGCCAAGACACGCAGCAAACCCCTGAAATTGGAAAGAGTAGCGATTAATCACATGAAAATAAATCCCAGATGCAGGACAACTCACTTGTGGATAACGAATTCCGCCGCATTTGGTGGTGGCGATGAGAAACGATTGCCAATGTGATTCAGGGTCTCCTCCTTGATGCCAGTTGGTGCCGCCTTCAATGGGTCCTTGCCCTCAAAGAAGCCCGACCAGGGGGAATCCAACCAATCCTTGTACTTGACATGTGTCTCCGTCTTGGCCAGAACAAAGGCCTCTTCGCAAATATTCTCATACTTGGCTGCCACCGACTTAACCTCCTCGGCCGTGACTGTGCCCTCGGCAATCAGTTTATCGGCATACAAATCCAAGCAATTCTTATGCTTGCGAATCTTCTGGTACATCAAAGGTTGCGTAAACATCGGCTCATCGATCTCATTGTGTCCGTTGCGACGATAGCCAACCAAATCGATGACACAATCCTTATGGAAAGTGGCACGCCATTCAGCAGCGACCTTGCACACATGCATCACAGCCTCGGGATCGTCGGCATTCACATGGAAAATGGGGGCATTCACCACACGAGCGACATCTGTGCAATAGGGTGAGGAGCGCGAGAATCGAGGATCGGTGGTGAAACCAATTTGATTATTGGCCACCACATGAATGGTTCCATGTGTGGTATAATCTGGCAGATCCGACAAATGCATCGTCTCATAGACAACACCCTGTCCGCAGAAGGCGGCATCACCGTGAATCAATATGGACATGACCTTTTTGCCCTCTTGATCGCCACGATAGAACTGCTCGGCCCTGGTCTTGCCCTGGACAACAGGATCGACGGCCTCCAAATGCGAGGGATTGGCAACGACGGCAAGGCGAATATTCTTGTTTGTCACACGATTCAGACGTTCAATATATGTACCCAAATGGTATTTGACATCACCAGAACCCTATAGAAAAAAAAAACATTATTCTCAATCCTTTTCACGGGCTCATTTCATTGTAATACTTACATCATCAGCCGCTTCGAGACCAGCAAATTGGGTAAAGATTTGATTCAAGGGCTTGCGACAGACATTAGCCAAAGTGTTTAGACGACCACGATGTGGCATACCCATAATAACCGATTCCACGCCCAATTCGGTGGACACATCAATGATTTCCTTCAAAGCGGGAATCATAATCTCACAGCCCTCCAAACCGAAACGTTTCTCCGATGAGTATTTCTTGGCCAAGAATGCCTCAAACCCGGTGGCACGTGTCAAACGAGCCAGAATCAAACGTTTCTCCTCTGGTGAGAAATTCAATACGCCCGGAGTCTCAAAACGTTTACGTATCCAATTGCATTGTTCCAAAGAGTTGATGAACATGAATTCTACACCAATTTTATTGCAATACACATTCTCCAGACGGTTTAGGATTTCCCTAAAAAAGAAAACGAGATGCAATCGATCAATATATATGTAAATATTGAATGGATGAACAAAATGTTACTCACTTGAGAGGCAATGAAGCCTCATCACCACCTATAAATGTGGTGCTTGGCAATTTGAACTGACGTTCCATATCCTGTTCGCCTGTTTTTTTTTGTGGTTTTTGTTTTTTGTTAGAAAAAAGTTGATATTAGCAAAATTGTTGATCGTATAAAATATGTTTTTTTTGTAAGTATTTTTGGTTTTAGTTATTGTGTGGGATTAGTTTTTAAAATTAGGCATTAAATGTTTAGTTTGAAATTCGGAGTGTAATGATCAAGGTTGGTTTTATCTTCTCTATATAGAATTACATAGTTTTTATGGTGTAAACATGCAGATAGTTTTTTTTGTTTAACATGCAGTAAATAAATTGAGAGGCATTTTTTTATATATAATTACAATTGTTTAATTTTTTGTTTTTGTTTTGTCTTGATGGCATTTTAATGCCTTATAATTCGACTAATGACACGCTTAACAAATCAATCAACTTTAAGGTAATTAACAATTATGGTTTTTATTTTTGTCGTGTTTTGTTTGTTTTTTTAACAAGACTTAAACATGCAATGGCAAATTGAATTCGTTTTTTGTTGTTTTCCTCACTTGACAAACAATTGAACAATTTTCTATATATACAATTAATTTTTAAGGAAAATTAAACACAAATTTTGGCATATATGTATATTTACTTGGTTCTGTAGATATATATATATATATGATTATATATATGTAGGATTATATATCATTTTGATAGATTTGTGTAGAAGTAGTAGTAGATCGAGGGGATTTTTTTGGTGTTTATTTTTTTAAATTAATTTTTTTGTGGTTTGGATTTTTTTTGGTATGCATGAAAGATATATAAAAAACATCACTAGCACAACATAGAATTCAATAGAGTTTTTATAATATTTACAACAAAAAAGAGAAAGAATTAAATAAAAGCAAAACAAAAAAAAATTAAATAAAAGAGACAGGAAAAAAAGGGAAAAACTAATGACAAAACTTATATAGATACAGAAAAAAAAAATAGTAGTATATATAAAAAAGAAAGGAAGAATAAAACTAAAAATGCAAATTCCTTTTCACTAAACACTTTCACTAAAACTTACTTACCAAAACTGAAATTAGCGTAAATGGTTTTCGTCGAGGAGTTGCCAGGCAAATCTGGTGTATTAATTTCAAGTGGATCGAGGTGAGCAATATTATGTCCTCGTATCTAATGTGTTGTGGTCGGGTCAGTATTTTTAATTTATTTTTATATGTTTAAATATATTATTTTCGTTTTTTTGTTATTTATTCATGGTATTTTTTGTTTTTGACACATTACGCACACACACACACACACACATAGAGAGACACACAGAGAGAAAGAGAGAGATAGAGATAATACACGAAAGAAGAAGAATTTGGAATTTTTGTTGTTGTTTGAAAATTGACAGATTGCAGATACATTTGGTTGTTTTTGTTTTTTGTTTTTTTTTTTGGTTAGGAAGCAGTTGTTGTTGTTATTGATAGAGAGATATATTCATATAAAAAAAATGAAAGAAAAAAAATAAGAAAAAATAAAAGTAAGTAAAAATAAAAAAAATATTAAGTATTTGTTTTTAAAAACTATTGATAAGCATAATTAAAGAAGCGCAACAATTGAACAAACAAACATTAAAAACGAAACATTGAAAGCTGCAAAACATAAACAGAAACAGTGAACAATGAACAAAAAAAAAATAAAAAAAACTATGAGTTGATTGTTTTTTGGAAATTTTCTTTGAGACATATTTCAGTTTCATTAGCCAAGTTACATACGAAAGGTCAAGTGGAGGAAAAATTTTGTTTTTATATTAAGTAAATAAATGGGTGCCGAAAAAACGCTAAAAGCCAAAGAACACCAAATAGGAAAAAAGAAATCATAAGATGAAACGTTGATAATATAGTTTTTACTCTTAATATTCTAACTAAACGAGAACACAAATAATAGGAAACTTAGTCATATATTATTGTAAAGAGAAAGAATGTTGAAACTAACTTAAAGCTAATCTAGTAAATATTGTTTATATATATGTATATATCTGCGATTTCTTCTCGTTTTTTTAGATCCATAGTTTATATATTTTTTTGATAGCCTCATTAAAACTCCGAATTTCATTACACATTTTGCTTGGTGTTAACAACAGAATGAAGCATCTAAATCAAATTTTATCCAAATATTGTGTGTGTGTAAGGATTTTGGATTTTGGTTGGTTGGTTGATTTGGGTGATTGAGGTAATTGTGGGTGTTGGTGTTGGTTTTTGGTTTTGGGGGGTTGGTGGGTGGTTGGTGCAATTGGCAATGGGTGCAAGCGAGACTAGGGTTAGAAATATGCTTTTTCAGTGAGAGAGAGAGAGAGAGAGAGAGAGAGAAATTTTACCAAACAAAAACCCAGAATGCTGTCTGAGCACATCTTCATTGGCACGACGGGCAAGGCCATCCTTGCAAACGGTTTTTTCGCGCGTTAAAATTCCAAGCGGATCCAGATCAGATGCCAAATGACCACGTGACTATTATATATATATATTTACATATATATATATAGGTGTTTATGGTACATACAAATAAATTATTGTATATTATATAATGTGTGTAAATGTGTTTTGTTTTTAGAGTATTGAAAGGTTTGAATATATGTATACCCTGTATCTAAATAGGGTAAGCACCCTGTATATATAAACTTAAACAATTCATTTTAATTTGGGCAAAAAGAATTTGACAAAACCGACTAAAACTATTTGTTTTTTTAAGTATTACTTTGTTAGAAACAAGTTTCTTAAGATACAGGGTATTTAACAGTCGACGTTATCCGACATTAAGTACAACAATTCATTTTAATTGAGGATAGACAAGTTATAGTGTTGAAAACTAACTACCATTCAAAAAAATAAAAATCAAACCGTTTTTGGGCAAATTAAAAAATAAAAGTAAATGGTGCTGTAAAAGGGGGGGGTGAAGGAGTATACAGATCCTACACTTATTTTTATATAGACATTTATATATAAGTATGCTTGATTGAAATGAATGAATTTACTACTACTTGACTGAGTGATGATGATTCATTTCCTCACACAAAACAAACAAAAGTCATGTAAATGAAGTCGAGTGCATGTAACCCACGAAAAAAACTTAAAACTTCTTAACTAAGACAAAAGGATATGTTTGAGAACCCATGAGATTGTATGAGATACAGAGAGAGAGAAATAATTTCTGAGGCTACTACTAACTACTTAGTTTATGATTTTCGTTTTGTTCTTTCTTTTCAATAATGAAACGCACACTTAAAGTGGAGTAGGAGTATGGAAGGATAGGGTGGCGCAGCTCTAAAGTAAATTCCATAAACAGAACACAATTAACAAATGGAACCTAAATTAAGGAAAAACTGAACAGATAACAGACAAAAAAAAAAAATAAATAAAAAACAAAGCTCCAACAAATACGCTTTCGGCTGCCGTTGTTGTTGTTTTTTGTTGCTGCTGCAATCTCAACTGCTGAGAGAGAATCCAACACAAAATGATCTTACCTGATAGCTACGTATGATGGCCTGCACAGCTAAATGATCATCAATGGTCTTGGAATCGGGAGCAGCACCCGAAACAGCGCCACCAAAATTGAATGCCGTCAGGGGCAAAGTATTGGCCTGCACTGGAGCCAAATTGGGTGGACTGACATAGGTATTGCTGCGGAAATAGGCATCCCAGGACTGAAATATTTACCAAATATTTAGTATTTTGTTAATACAAGATAAATATATTAGATAATTGTGGGTTTTCTTTGTTCAAACTACTTGATATTGGATTTCAATTACAAAATATTTATATTAATGTCAATTATAGCAAAAATCATATTGAATTTTAGACAAGTTAGGCCAGCAATAATAGCAATTTAGTTAACAATTCATTACATAAATGTGAAATGAGGCAACATTGCCCCTAAAAGTATGCAATAGATTGTCAAAGTATTCATTGCTTCATGTATAACTTTTTTGTTTGCCTCGAGAATTATTTTTTTATCTACAGGACATAGCTAAATAACTTTCTAAGCTTCTTTGACTTTTTATTGCATACTTTAGCGAGCATAGTTTTCACCATTTCACAGCTTTAGATCCTCAATTGCACAGCACAAGAGTTTTGAATGTTATTAACACTGGTAATCATCTCCTTTTTCTCTTCAAATTAGTTATCCTCTAAACTTTTTTGTTAAAAACAAATTAAATGAAATTTGATATACTCTCATGTTGTCAACAACTAAATAAGTTGAATGTTTTTGCAGAAATTCTCAAAGTAAATGTCACAAAATTGAATCACAAATTGAATTGAACGTAAGCCAGAACCACACAATATTCAAAAATATTCGACTCGGTTTATTAATCCTTACAGTATGCACTGATGTGGGATCCCTTAGCCAGGCATTGTACATCTCCTCGACATATGATGCAGTGCTGCCATTGGCAAAAGGTTCCGCCGCTGCCGAATTGTAGGTCCTTACAGCTGCAGCTGCAGTGACTTTGGCCAGCTAACAACAGACGAGAGAGAGAGAGAAAAATTAATGGTTTATTCATCTTGGGGAGTGGGCGTAAAATAACTTACCCTTTGACTGC
The DNA here is from genome assembly GCF_018902025.1 of Drosophila willistoni. Classification (NCBI taxonomy): domain Eukaryota; kingdom Metazoa; phylum Arthropoda; class Insecta; order Diptera; family Drosophilidae; genus Drosophila; species Drosophila willistoni. The sequence goes on from NW_025814057.1 coordinate 10,209,117, forward strand.
TGTTGCTATTAATTAGCCAAGTGGCAAAATTTTTATGCGCCATGGGCGATAAAGCCAAACTGAAGGCTGTATGTGCTCTATGCATTTTGAGGCTTTACAAAATTGAACTGGAAAATGGCAAATGTTGTGTGAAAGGGGGAAATGAATAATTAACTTTTTTTTTTTGTATATAAAGATTAAACATTTGTGATGTAACACAACACACACACACATCGTTGAGTTAATTAACTAGTAGACTGATTACGACTGATTGCCAAGTTGCAGTTATATTTTTCTTCTATATTTTTTTTCTTTCGTTTTGTTGACAAACAAGGCACATAGTTTATATATATATATATATATTTATATTTGTATATGTATTTAGACAAGTGCTTCAACCCTCCTTCTTACTGCCTGCTGTAATACCGATTAGATAGTAGTATTAGATGTACCCCATGTATTTAACATTCGCCTACGTCATTTGGCCTTGCTTTATGGTTTAACTGTGTCACTCAACCAAAAAGACCCGAAAAATTCAACTTAATTGAAAACTTGTTGCCAACTAAAATTGAATTTCATAACTGAAGCGAACTTTACCAACAAGAAAGGGGCAGTGGGAAAGAGGGGTGGTGGGGGGAGTGGGGTTTGAAGAGGGTGTGCGGAATGAATTTACATATCTTGTCTGAGTAGTGACTAGACGCAACTCGCATACATATATTCACGTGACTCTAACAGAAACGATCGCTTTTGATGACGTCAAATTAGATTCAGTTTTGCTTTTTGGGGCCTGGTTATTCGAGAATAATTTTTGATTGCTGGCCAAAAAAGAGAGATATATGTACTTCTTGCCTTGTTCGTTACCTCTTCCCTATCCCCCCTTGCCACTCGAAAGATGGTGAAATGATGTGTCCCCATGTTTTTTTTTTATACATACATTTCTTTCTGTATTTGCGTTTGCTTTCTGCGCAGTTTTTTTGTTCGAATTCGGTTCATTTTTTTTACGTTAATCATTTATGAATATTTACTTGGTAAATACAACAAAAATTTATTGTTGACTTGGTTGTGGTTTACCAGTTAAACAAGTTGTTGCTTTCGTGTTCAGATAAAAATGAAGTGAATGTCCCTCCTGCATTCTATATACACATCGAGGTATAGTACGTAATTGCCTGATAGTGATGAGACTATAAAGAAACAGGCCTCCCAAATAGAGATCAACCCAACAGACTAAATCAGGCCACAAGTAATACGCAAAAACCTCGAAAAAACAAAAAAAAAACTTGATCTATTCATGATTAGCTCACAATTTTTCGTGGTAGACGACGACAATAATTGATAAGAAGGCGCGTGGGGAATCATTATCACAGGAAAGACGGGGCGTGGCTGGTCTGTATTGGGTTGGGCTTTGGTTTGGATTTGGGTTTTAATAAAGTAAACTATGACTACGGTCAGGTCACATGCTCTTATCAGGTTCCAAGTTCGATCCGACCATCAGACAGTGTCTTTTGAATATGCCCCCCTAAAATACAATCGATCATCTAATCAAAAAACACATTTTTGAAACCGGTTTGAAGGGGAGAAAGTGCATTTGATTATGAGCGATTACAACACGATTGATCCAATCCATTCACTATGAATTCCTCCACACAATGTGAAGGCTAATTGAATTTAGTTCACTGGCTGACGGCGACCTTTTGTTGCGTCTCTTTTGGCCCCATAATTTGTTCTCTTTTCGTTTTCGCTGAGTGCATTTTGTGTGCTCTTATTTATCTATGTTTTATTTTTTCTAGTTTCCTCCTCCTGCCCGCATTTTTTGTTGTTGTTTTATTATTATTTTTTTTTCTTTGCAATTATTTTGTGTTTGTTTCTTTTGTTTTTTGATTCAGTTTGCGTTTTCGTCGCCCCTTTTTGGTTACGAAAACACTCGAAGGAGGTTACATAAGTTTTGTTAGGAAAACTTGAACAAATTATATATGAAGAGCAGCAGCAGAAGAAGATCTCATCTATGATATTAACTCGTCTCTTCTATGCTGATGAATGCTAATTGATATTAAATATAATTACTAGATTCTATCAACTTTGAAGAGCGTGTGACTTGAGTATTGCATTTGCCGATTTTAATCATTTTTTTTCCATATGACTTAATACCGTATTGTTATGTATTCATAGAAATCTAGCTGATCTACACTATATACATATATATATATTTAAAAGATTGCTCCAAAAAAAAAAGAAAAATAAAACAAATACGAAAATACGAAAAAAAATTAGAATGGAAACCAACCGAATATATATATGTGGTATATATATATATGTACTCGTCGTCGTTACGTATCTGACAGATACGAGACTGCAAACGTTTGTTCGTGTTCGAGTGCTACGCGTCGACTGAATTTTGTCGGTGGGAAATCGAAAAGAAAGAGACTGACTGACTACTGCCCCGCCGAGCTGCCGCAGAGAGTGAAATATCAAAAAATACAACAATAATACCAAGAGAAAAAACAAAAAAAAAAGCACATAAAAATTTTGTAGAAATCGAATTGTGTTTTCGTAGATACAGATACTGAGAGATAGACAACGAGCAGGAGACTCATGCTACTACTCTATATATACGTCAGTGGGAGGGGAGTGGACGAGGCAACAGCAGCAGCAGCAGCAGCATATGATGAGCGGAAAGTGCGATAAAAAGCCGGAGCACATGACAACGCAAATTGTTTTTTTTTCCCGTTTCGTGTTTGGTATCTTTTGAGGGAAAAAGGGGTATGGCCTCAAAATTCAACCAGCTGATAAGAATCGGTCATAGGTAGAGGGCTAGTTCTAGACTTATCTCTATATGTACCCAGTTCCTTCTTGCTTCTTCTTTTATCGATTTGCCCGTTCACAGAACGCCTGAGCTGGCGAGGGATCGGGTCGGTGCGGTGCGGGGTGTGTGTTTTGTGTATTTATAGTCGAAATATATTTTGTTTACAATTAAGTCAAAGTCCGCCGTACAAAAGCAAATAAAAAGTTTTCATGCCAGCGATCGGTTAGAGATCGGCTGGCTACCTTTTGCCTTCAGATATAAGCCGCCCCCTCACACACAAACACACACACAGAGTTAAACGTGAGGGAGCACAGAGAATGCATTAACCCTTGTGTGTGTAGGGGAATCCTGCTTTAAATGTCATAACATTCTTGAATATCGACAATTTGGCACGTAAAGATTTTAAATTTCCCTAAGTTACTTCCTCTAAGTGAAATCGATCAAACACATATCGACATTTTAGCGAGCGAAATTATCGTTAGACATTTCTTAATTTCCCCCGATAGACCCATTATAAATATTTAAGTAATTATAATGCCAACTAATTCAATTTGATTGGTATGCGCCTAATCAATAAAATAAAAAAACTTTTCAAGTTCAAACACGCGCCCAGAAGTGAAAGAAATCCACAGTTAATATTTTATCAGCTTTTTTTCTATTCTGCTTTTGCTCGCAGGGCCGGATTCAGTAAAAATGCCGACCTGGGCGCACCTTAAAGAATGTCACCCTTTTCTTCTAGATAATACTGAAGCCAGTGTCTAGAATTTAAGACTGTAAAAGGTTTAACTATTATTGAGGAGTCCATGTTTAGACAAACACAAAAGTTTCTTTTTCAGGCCTTGAAACTTGCCGCGCCCCTTTAAAAATCTAAGGCATTTAGGCATTTGCCCCAATTGCCCCCATATTGTAAATTCAAGGCTGTTTATATTCAGGTGCAAAATGAGTTTGTTTGCTTTTCCACGCAGGATCACGACTATGGTATACCCTATGACCATATATGACAAGGTGTGGAATCGTAAACTTTACCTCACTACTAGCCAAAGAGACTTCTTTGTGGATCTCTTATGGTCTCTTATGGTTAATTGCATTTGCAAAGACGAGCCCCTCTTCCCATTATCATGCAAAACAACTTAAACTTGAAAAAAAAAAAAAATGCAGTTGCCGTTGAGTAAGTTGGTCGTGGTCAGCCAGGCAAATGGGGGGAAACACGTGTGTTCATTGAAGCGTTGCAAGAAGACGCCACGAGAGACGTTGAGACGCAGCCGGCACAGTTCAGAGTTGTGAGGGGATCCCCTCTTCATCGCCATCACCATTCATCTCTGGTTCTCTCTCACTCACTCACTCTCTCTCTGCCTTATTCGACAACTTGTTTTCAGTTATTGCAGATATACATACTACCATGCTGCCTGATAATGAATATAACTATGATCATTATGAAGATGACGATGATGATGATGATGATGAATCATGACCCACAGAGAACGAGGCAGACGGTGGTAAAAAAAAAAAAACACGCGGCACTGGCCGTCGACTGGGTTGATTACTGGGGGAACTCAAATTATTGCGTCATCAATGCATTTGCCATTTGTATTTTATAACTAATATTCACTGTGTCATGTTGACGATGTTCAATTTGGAGGATAAATTTCACTTTTCATTTTTACAGTTGCGTTGCGTCGTTGCGTTTTTTTTTTTTTTGCTTGACAATCGGCGTATCCGCCTCCGTCTTAGGCGCAAGCGCATCTCATATTATTTATCCACATCATGGGCATCGTTCATCACCATCATGACCTAAGACGCCCACCTGCATATTATACATTTTCATTATATAAGAGCAAATTTTAGCATTAAGCTAAACACATGGCCAGGACTAGTGGATGATGATGATGAGGATGCGCCGTCCGTGATAAGGTTTTTATCTTTTTAAACTTGTTGGCATTTCCTATTGGATTCCCATTACAGAGTTTGTATTCCAAGAATTTGACCTGAATTTTTCAGTGGAAAACGAGTTTTGTGGAACAACAACCGGAAAACACCAAAAGCATTAATGCATTTGTTTGTCAACTTCACTTGGGCACTATTTTGCCATGCTGCTAATACTATTTATGGATTTTTTACCGCACTATTCATTAATTAAATCATTTACTTAACATATTTAAATTATTTACTTTTTCTGCAGCCGAAGACACTACGATAGTGCTGGAAATAACATCGATGTTACATCGACAGTATCGATAGTTATAACCATCGATTGCAATAACATCGAGTGGTGATAATATCGATAGTTTTCCAACACTGAAATTTTAGTGTGGCCTTCATGTGAACGAGAATTTATGTGGTCACTCTAGATATTTAATCGATAAGCAAGTTATTGGGCGCGAAATTCAAATTAGAAGTTTTGGGATGCTTATTTTGGAAAATTAAAACTGTAAACATTTTTTTCATTTTCTGACTAAATCTCTATCCCAAGCCTCTATATTTCACAGTGGCACCTTTTATTTTTATAAAAGTTCATCTCAATTTCCATAGTTCAAACGCTAAATTTCTCGTCAAGAGATGCTCAAACTCGGTTCAGCGATCGTAAATCGGGCGCTATGTCGCCATATGGGAGCAACTAGTATTAGCAGTGAGCTAGTAATAGCCCATCCGGCGGCAATATTGGACACTAAGGACAAGGACAAGCCCAAGGAAGCACCGAAAGCCGAACCAGAAATTCAAATGAATGGAGAATTGCTCTTAAATCATGCCATCCTTCAATCACAACGCAAACCCCTTGAAGTCCCCACTGTAGTATCTGGTGAGGAGTTCTTTACCATGGACATGCAAAAGGTATGCTGTCCGCATGAAATTTCCGAGCACATCGCACGTGTCTTTTATGCAAATCGTTGTCAAATCGAAAAAGCCATCAAGTCGTCGCTTGATGCCCAAGGAAATTGGAGTATGGTGCCCGCTGAAGAACGTCTGGCAATTTGGCGTAAAGCGGCCAGTATTATAGAATCAGATTTAATGGAACTGAAAGTCCATCTAATATTATCTCTGGGCAAAACCGAGTCAGATGCCTCCAATGATGTGTGTCGTTTGCTTAATTCGCTGAGATCCAATTCCGACTATCTAGAACATTTATCTCAACTGCGTTTTGATATTACGGGCGAAGTGAATGTTTTTCCAAGCTTTTATTTGCGTCCCTTAGATGGTTTTGTAGCTGCCATGTCTTCGTTTGAGTCAGTGGCTTTGTCAGCAGGCTTGGCTCTCAGCCCGGTGCTAATGGGCAACACTGTCCTATGGAATCCGGCATTGGAAGTAGCTTCGGCTAGTTATTTGGTATACAAGGCTTTCCGTAAGGCTGGCTTGCCCAAGGGTGTGCTTAATTTTGTACCATCCAATGACCGTTTGTTCGTGGACACAATCACGGATTCTATTCACTTTGCTGGCGTCAATTATCACGGCACGGCTGAGGGCTATCGCCATATCCATAAATTGGTTGGCGACAAAATGAAGCGTTATATATGCTTTCCCCGCCTGGCGGCCGAATGTCAAGGGACGAATTTCCATTTCGTTCATTCCAGCGCCAAATTGGATGCCGTCTGCTCGGCCACAATGGATGCTGCCTTTAATTTTGCTGGCCAATACTCCACATCCCTTTCCCGTCTCTTTGTGCCCTCTTCCCTGTGGCCGGAGCTAAAGGAGCGTCTTTGCCATGCCATCGCAGAATTGAAAGTGGGCAATCCCACGGCCAAGGATACAAAAATGGGTCCCGTTGTCAATCATCTGGCATTTGAACGTCTTGAGAAATTAATTAATCGCACCAAACTCACCCATACGTTGGAAATTTTATGCGGTGGCAATTGTGATCGCAGCGTTGGTAATTTCATAACACCAATCTTGGCCGTAGCTCAAGATCCACTTGATCCGCTGCTAAGCGAACCCATTGGAGGGCCGATTCTTCCAGTGTTTGTCTATGCCGATGATGCTCTAACCGATGCCCTCCAACTGCTGGCCCATCAATCGAAATACGCTCTCTCCGGTTCGATATTTGCCTCACGCGATGAAATCATTTCCCACTGTCTAAAGCACTTGCGCATGTCGGCCAGTAATCTGTATATAAATGAACGTTGCACAGGCCATCCCGATGGCATTCCACCATTTGGTGGGAATCGTTTGTCGGGCACAAATGACAAATCTGGTTCTGCCTATTTCCTTATGCGTTGGAGTTCGCCCATGCTGGTCGAAGAGACTCTGGATACTCCCATGGCTGTGCCACTTTCCATCGAGAAACGTACCTAGAGAGAAAATAACAAGTTCAATATGTTTTTGTTTTTTACACATACAACAAATTTCACGTAATAGTGACGGACACAAGGAACACTAAAGTTAGTCGATAGTTTTTTCTGTTCCTTTCAGTTTTCTTTTGTTTTTTTAACCATTGAGTATTTCAAAATTTTTTGCATAATAAAGTTAAGTTAAGATCAGATTCGTTATAAGCATTCAACAGGAATTTTTATTACACATATGCCAGAGTGTTATATATAGAATAATATATATTTATATATATATATATATATATATAAGTAACCTTATGCAATGTTTTAATTTTTTGTGTTTTTGTAGCTTTATAAACCAAGTGCACGCAAAACAAATTGTAAATAGGAATGAATGGTTTATCAATTAATTCGAGAAAAATTTACAAAACTTAGGACTAGGTTTTTTCGATGCGTTTTTTTTTTTGTTTGTTTCATTTTAGGAATAAATTTCGGAACACAATTGAGTAATTTTAATTAATAATACATAAGAATAGGAATAATAATAACTTTCTCTTTCTATCTTCTTCTCAAAAACATGTTTTTTCCTTTTTTAGATATGTGTTTAAGGCCATTATTCTTGTGGAAAATGTGTAAGAGGGAATGGAGGATGAGATGGAGGAGGAGGAGGAGGCCTGCCAATAATATATTATATCAATATCGTTGTCTTGAGCATTTTCGTCGTCAGTATTCTGTGTTTATATGTATGTATTTTGAAGGTAACGCGTTCCTAAGGTCACTAAAGGTGCTAAATATGCTTGAGAGTATATAAATCTAAAGGGATTTTCCAACAGGGAATTCACATATATACATATATCCGTATATATGCATGCAAAGTCTTTCAGTTTGTATATTATTTGTATGTATGTATAAAGCAGTCTTGCCGGTCCCGAAGTCAAGTCATTCATTGTGGCAACTTCCAGTTCAAAATTCACTACAATTGTGCAGCCAATCCTGAAGCGGAGATATTATCACCAGCTCCAGCTGTCTTTCTGGCCACACGGCATACCAAAACCGGTGCAACGCATATCTCAACTTCGATGCGTTGGAAATCCTTGCCATATTGGATATACTCCTGCCAGCAGGGTACAGGATTAGCAGCATTAATGCGCATACGTGGTGCCTGATCCTGGGTGGAGGTGGCAAAACTGTCATCCAGCACTTGCAACACAGATTCGGGATTGATCTAAATTTCAATTCAAAAAGGAGTTGAGTACAGATCTAGATATTCTCTATGGGATTTTACTTACAAATTGAGATTTGCATACATAACGATGGGCTGTCAATGCCGCCTTGGCTGCTGCTGCTTTTGTATTCTTCCATTGCGATCTGCTAATGGTTAGTATAGCCTGATAGGCCAATGTATGGACATGTATGCGCGAAATCCGGCGACGTTTGGCATCTCGTATATGTTCATGTTCATAGTCTTCCAACAGACTAATGAATACTTGTCGCATTTTATCCAGGGTCATGGCAATACGTGGATTCCAATCGGTGGCCATTGTGATGCGTCCGTAGGAGAGAACCTGCTGCAAATTGGACAACTCTTGCTCATTCATGCCCAGAGAATCGACATAGGGGAGCACAAGTTGTTGTAGTTGCTGCAACAACTGCAATTCCACATACGAGGCCATTTCGAAATGATGCAATGTATCTTTCGGTTGACTTATCAATTGCCATTTCACTTGCTGTAGGCGAGCCTCCCGTTCCCCGGGTTGAAATGTAAACATATCCATCATTTGTAAGCCACTGACCACCAGCAATTGCGGATGATAATCTTTAAGGGCATCGGTCAACTGTTCGACAGATCTCAAATGTGGATTGTTCTTATCATTGTGCAGTATATAGCGATTGGCACGTGGCGCCCGATATGGACCCCAACCATCGCCAGCTTTGTATTCCAGTATCAGATGTATATCATCATCAGGTATCTCATGACCAGCCAAGTGTATTTCTTTGGGCAGCAAGGGTCGTAATCTATTAAAGAAATTAAATATCCACAGTTTACAGTTTGATATCTAAGGGAATCATTCAATTTGGGCTTACTTTTTGGACATGTGCGCTCCGAGCAATACATCGGCTCCCTCCATAAAGAAACGTACAGCCATAAGGGGAGCATTTCCGCCCATATACCAATGTATGCGCTCCTCGCCCATAATCTTGGCATACTCCACCAATTGCCGGAACAACGTTCCATTGGCCATCATGCGTCTAATGGAATATCAACACAATTATTGCTTGCTGATTATGAAGGAAAGGATACACTTACTCTGCGGCTGCTCCATTTTGAAAATAATAGGCAAACGATTGCAGCAATTCATCTTCAGTTTTCACTATTTCCATGGAAGATTGTGCTGCCATTCGTTCAGATAGCGGTACACGCAATTTATAGTATGTCTCTAGGAATTCGGTGGCATTTATTTGTAAGTCGGTGCAGGCTCCATAACCAATGGCCACTTTGGGTGCCGGGCCAAGATTCGTTTTCTTTAGGCCGCTCTCCAAGGCCAGGAGACCGGCTAGAAGAACTGTCGTCCTATTGAGTGCTTGGAGTGAGAGAAATGCCTGATAAATGATGGATAGAAACGCGGTGAATACAGAGAATCCAGTGATCCAGCCCATATAACGGAGGGCTGTCATCTTGACCATTGAGATGATAAGGGGAAATGTTTGCTTCTTCTTCTTCTTTTTCCCGGTCTCTGAACTTGTTGTTTTTCCGGTATTTTTGTTGTTTTTGTTATCTTTTGATTTGTTTTGTTTTTAGGGAGTGTCAAACAAACATGTCACATTTATTTTACGATGTATATATGTCACAATATTATTGAAATAATTTCCTTATGTTACGTTTTACACATTTGTATTTTTAAATAAAATTATTTTGTTTTTATATATTTTTCATTGTTTTAGATTATTTCACAGTGTTCATGGAGTTTGCGAATGAACAAAACATTAATGATGCACTAACTAAACTTATAGATTGCAAGATTTGCAAACGGCGCAAAAACAACAACAAAAGGATATTATAAATAATTTATTAAACATTCAATTTCGTAGCGGTGAATTCACTTTGCGTATACGTACTCTCTGAGCCGACAATGAGCCACTGCGGTGAGTTAATCGGTTTAGCGGTGAATTTCAGTGACTATCGAAAAACAATATCGATTTCGATAACAGAGACAAATAACCGCAAGTGTGCGGTAAATTTAAATTTGTATTTTCAGACTGTTGCTTGAGTTTAAGTTAATAAAATTAATTTTAACAAGCAACTGCAAGCCACTATTTAGAATATTGTTAAAATAAATTTAAATATATTAAATACAACTCTGTTTCTGCTGGTCTCCGCCTACTACTAACACTCCCACAACATTTGCTGCAACACAAACTAGTCTATCAGCTTAAAGCCAGCAACCTTGAAAATGGAGCCTGGACCTTTGGTTTTAAAGTCTATTTATAGATATTTAACATCTCCACTGCCAATTAACTATTTTCCTATGTAAGCGACCTTAAAATATGGTAGGTATGCCAATGCATATATATTAAGCGATTTACATTCTTATACGCTTGCTTAGAAGGGTGTATTGAATTGGTTTGAAGATTTGCATCCACCAAAATGGTCATGCATTATTTATCCTTTTATAAAGGTTTTATATTTAAAGAATATCTTCCGCTGGAAAGTCACTGAAAACACTCGAAGCGATAATTAAAATGTTAGGCCTATGAAATAAGCGGCAATATGAAACGAAATAAACAATACAAAAAAAAAAAAAGAAACAGTTAGGCGATTAATGCGGATCCATTTCAAGCATACTTATATGATAATTGACAGTTTTGCCTACGTCATCAAAATCATTAACCAGACGACCGGCCAAGAGGAGGCTGCTGTGGCTGCTGCTGCCACAAAAAGTTGTCATGTTTCTTCTTTTTTTTGTAGTAGTAGTAGTTTTTTTTGTATTGTATTGTATTTTATATTTTTAGTTGTCGCCCCGTCACCCACCCTACGTCTCAGTGTTGTGAGGAGTGTGAGGAGTACACCCCAGTACCACAGGTTGAGGTTGATTTATAACAAGTTGTTGCTTCTTCGTTGTTTCTCTTTAATTGCCAACCTGCCGTTATTATTATTATATTGAGACAAGGTTAGCCAATTGCCCACAGTATCACCAAGGGGCATGGCTCATTGTATGTACATACATACATACATAGTTGTTGTTGTTGTAGTTGAAGTTGTATCGCACTTGTATAGGAAGTGTTTGTCAAGAAGCACCAAGCTGAGAAGGAGCAGCATCATGCCTGGCGAAGAAGATCTCATGAAAGATTAACTGTTGAAGTATGATCATCGGCTTATACATGTGACCGGCCAGCCAAAGTCTCAGTGTCTGTCAATAAGCGATCGATTAACTTAATGGGAAGGGCAATTTAAGTAAATATTTTTAGCTTACTAAATAAACTTAAATACATATATTACTTCTTCAAATTGTAGGCACTTTTCCTAACCCATAATTCCCATTTTAAATCGGCTTACTCAAAACGGAAAAAAAGAGTGTCTGATCATGGCAAGAGTCCTCTGAAGATATTCTTCTTGATTCCCTCTTTTGTGTATCGTTTTCTAGATAATTTGAGCCGATTGCCTGCAACCGTAAAACATTACAGTCCAAAGTGTATTCTATTTTTATGATATTCCTGGTGATAAAAATCAACACCAGTTCAGCTCAACCAATTAGCAACTATAAATTGCCTGTCAGAGACGCAAAAAAAAAAGTGGAAAAAAAACTATGATGATGACAATCATGGGCGCAGACCAAAAAGGGAATAGGCTTTAACGAGATAACAATTTCAATTAAATCTCGTACATCTAGACTTGCAAATAGTTAAATGTAATTTTAAACAATTTTTTTTTTTTTGACTTTCGTAGATTGTTTTCAAACTTCTGTTTTGAATGACTATTTAATTTAAACTCTTTAAAATTGAATAGCAATAAATTTGCATTGTTACAATGCTAACTAAGTAGAGAATGATTTAAGATGCTCTTAAATTTAGCTAATTTGTGCGACATTTCCCTTCCTCTCGAAACGCTACGTCCATGCAATGAGAATTTAGCCAATTGAGTGAGACTAATAGCTGGTGAAAACCACGTACAATAACCACAAAAAAAAAAAAAATCAGATAACAGGTAAAAGTGTCCGATTTTAAAATGCTGAAGAAGATTCGGACTCTAGACTCCAACAAAGTCGAGACATTTTGATGACGATGATGAGTTTGCAGATTTCATTCTGGGGAGGATGAAGAAAAACCGCTAAAGATGTTGCACCCCGCATAACAAGTGCTTCAACTTGGCTGGGATCGAGACTATTTTTATCAGACTGAATGAAAGTGAATTTTTTTTTATTTTTAAATTTTAATTTTTTTTTTACTGATTTTGTACGATTCTCTGAGAGTTAAGCACTAACCGGCTGGGTCTACGACGCGTTGTAGTCGTCTACATCTGTCCGTCCCCCCCTCCTCATGTACACCTCCTCCATTTGAGAGTGTGTGAGTGAGTGTGAACGGAGTCAGTCAATTTTATATATGTATAAACAGACGTATGTATTATATTGTCGTATTTTATTTTGTTCTTTTCTGATGGCTGCTGCTTTTGTTTTTAGTTGTATTTCATTTTATTCTATGCGTAAATCGTTATTCTGGCGACTGCGCCAATAGCACGCTGCTGCGTCGCCGTCAGCGTCGGCGTCGGCGGTGTCTCTGTCTGTGTCTGGGCCTGCTTTGGGGTCTGGCTCTGACTCTGGTTCTGGCTTTGGGGGTCTTCCACATATATAAAATCAGCATAATCAGTTATTCTACCAAGCAGTTGATTCTAAGCAATTGACAAAGCCGCACACACGCTCTGCGTGAAAAATAAAAATAAAATAAAAAAAAACCCACTACAAAATTGTTTCTCAATAGTTTCTTTTTTCAAAAATTTAAAAAAAAAAATTATATGCAAATTTCTCAAGAGAATTGGCAATATTTGAAAAGTGAAAAGTGTTCTCCCCTTCGGTTTTGTGTGTATGTGTGTGTTGGTGTGCTCAATTAGTAAAGCTTTCAAAAAACAGAAAAAAATATATACATAAATACATATAGGTAATAATACATACAATGCAAAATGAAATATATAGTAGTTAATTTTTTTTTCTTGTGTTTGGTGTGCGTTTTTTTTTTTTTGCTTCTTCTGTTTTGTGTGTTCCATTTTGTGCGCTTGTTTCCTAAGTCTTTTGTTGGCGATGCTTAAAGGAAGCAGCAGCAGCAGCAGCAGCCGCCGCAGTCAGCAGATAATATATTTAAATCAATCTTTTATCACAACTGGATTTAGCACGCTGTCGAGATTCTAAAAAAAAAAATTTAGTGCAAACGCGTGGCAATTTGACTCGAACCTCTTCCGTTACTTCCGCCTGACGGACAGAGAAGTCTATTATTATATATATCTTCTACTTGATTATCTGTGCTCTCGATCGATCCGGAATTGAACATCTTCTAGGAAGTGAATATTTTGCGGGGATAAGTGAAAAATATCAGGGATTAAAAACTTAATTAAATAGAACTCGATTTAAGAGATTGTCATAAATTTATGAATTAATTTCTCTTAATTTAAAAATAAACAATTGGTTTACAGTCCGCTAGAATGTGTGTTTGCCCGAGCTAATAGGAGGAAGTGAAGAGAAGGAAAAGGAAATAGAAATAGAAATAATGCATTCGAACATCTAAAATGCATTAATTAAACAGTTGAATTCCAAACTATTTAACTATATTTGAAATTCCAAATATAAAATGCTTAAGTAGCATTAAAAAAACGCTTTTGTGGTTTCAAAATCAACTTAAATATCTTATAATTTGTTCAAACAAATGGATCATTTTTTATTTAGGTCTGTTGTGATTTCTGATTTAATTTTTAAAAAGTCTTAAAATTTAAATTATTCCGAGTAAAGCGCATTTTAGTTGGAAACATAAATCACTTACATTTTCAAACCGTTTTTGAATTACAAATTTCATTTAAACTCTCTCAGAGGCTTTACAATTTGGAAGCGGACAGATTTTAGTTGAAATCGAAAGCGAAGAGATTATAATTTAGATTGCGACTATTCCTAATCAAAGATTTATTTGTTTTCTTCCTTCATATTGTTGTTCATTCAGGTATTCCCCTGTTCATTTAAAATATGTTGCTTTTACTTTTTAATTTGGGTTTTGTTTTTCAAGTTTCTCCAAAGTTCTAAAATTGTGTATTCTAAATTTTGTCTAGTCAATGTTAACACTTCACTTTTTCAACACAATCATAAAAAACGTTAGTCGTTTCATAAATTTTAGTTAATTACGAAATCGATTAGTCACTTTGGCACAAAAACAATAACAATACCAATAACAACAACAATAATAACTTGAGGAATTTGTTCAAAAAATTTGCATAAAATATTTAACGCTAAATATTAAAATAAGCCAAGACGAAATAAAATCACAGAAAAGCAAAAAAAAAAAAAAAACAAAATAAAAACAAAACAACGACCACAAAAGGTTAACAACCTGAAGATGATTGGCGCTTGATTTCTGGTGTAACGGCCACATATTTGTTTGTATATTTCAAAGAACTGGTTCAGTGCCGAGGACGTCGTTGCCGAGGCACTACGTCATCAAATGAAATCAAGAGTCAACGAAGAATGAGATAGTGGAGGAGAAAAAACGAGACATGCCCACCTTTTTACATCGTGCCACTTGGCCCCCATTTTTTTTCTCTTCTTTTCGTTTCTTTTCTTTTTTTTAGTCAACATGTCAACGAATTCAGTTTTACTTTTCCTGGCCATGTTGTTGTTAATGTTAATGTCGTTGGACTTGGACTTGGTGACATCACAGCGCACCTCACTGGATGTGGCTTTAAGGAATGCCTATCGACCACTTCGTCTCCTGGGTTTGGCCTTCAGCGGACGTTCTGGTGACGATCCACAAAACGTGCAGCGTGTACGTAATGCAGGGGTAAGTCCAACAGCATATAGATAACGGAAACGAAAGTCCAGTGGCTTGGTCAATTCGATGGCTTACAAACTTGTTTCGTATTGTCGAAATTTGCACAAAAAACACTCAGAGAAAAAACCCCAAATATATTCATATATTTCTCTAGAAAACACAAAAATCGAATCCCCGCACTCGTGCTTTACTACAATTCTGTGATGCCGAACATGGACCAGGACGACGCAGTGCAGAACGTCCAAAAAGTGTTCATCGTTTGCGTCCTGGCGATATTGATGTGATTGGAGCCATGGGTGACTCCTTGACAGCTGGCAATGGCATCTTTGCCACAAATCTTCTGCATGTAACTGTTGAGAATCGTGGTGTGGTTTGGTCCATTGGCGGACAATACAATTGGCGAAAATACCTCACATTGCCCAATATTCTAAAGGAATTCAATCCGAAATTATATGGCTATGCCGTTAAGGATGGTCTCTCTACAGATCGTACTTCACGTTTCGATGTCGCCGAATTGGCTGCAATGTCTCGGGATATGCCATATATGGCCACTGTCTTGGTTAAACGCATGCAACGCGATCCAAATGTGAATATGACACGAGATTGGAAACTGATAACTCTATTCATTGGCAATAATGATTTCTGTACGGATATATGCTATTATCCGAACCCAGAATTAACTGTTAAATGGCATGAACAGAATATGCTAAAGACCTATCGTTATCTTAGGGATAATGTGCCACGTCTAATGCTGAATATTGTGCCAGCGCCAAATTTACGATTTCTAACAAATCTGACGGGTCTGCCGCCGGTTTGTTATAGCACTTTACGTTTCGAATGTCCCTGCCTGCTGGCGAAGCCCAAAGAGCATTTGGATTACATGGAAGGCATTATGAAACGTTGGATAGCCAAGGACTATGAAATTGCCAATCGTGAGGAGTTCAATACGGAGGTGAGTAAATCATCAATAGCTATAGCTATTTCATTAGTTTGATTTTGGTATTCTTTTGTTCTTTAGACTTTCACTATCAATGTCCAGCCATTCTCGCAATTTCATGATTTCCCTCGCACACGTTCGGGACAAACGGATACCCGTTTCTTTTCTGAGGATTGCTTTCATCTCAGTCAGCGTGGTCATGCCGCTGCTGCCAATTCCGTGTGGAATAATATGCTCGAAATGCCCGATGAGAAGAGTGGTTTTAGCACACAACTTTTTGAAAAATTCCATTGCCCCAGCGAGAAGCGTCCGTATCTCATAACCAGAGAGAATAGTCGCTCTGACTTTGTGATCTAGTCTGTAGATATAAGTATATACATTTCTCCGTCCAAACTCAAATATCTTCCCTGTGATACTTAAGTAAGTCTTCCTATATACAAATATACTATACATAACATATATTAGGTTTCCATGTGTATACATATATACGAAAATTAGCGCCATGTTAGATCTAAGTAAATATTCTAAAAAAAAATTGCACATCTTGGCAAATGAATTATACAAATAAACAGCAAAAGAAAAAAAACCTTTCGTAAATTATGCTCAGTTCACTAAATTTAAAAAAGGGGATGACATTATATGTAAGGGCGTGGCATGTACCCGAATAATTAAAGGGAAGAAACAACGCGTGTGCAGAAGATTTGGAGTTTTACCTCTGAAGTATGTATGTATGTACATACATATATTGACTACATATCATACATACCAAATGAATCAGTCAATAGGGTGACTCACTATATTCACATATCCAAAAGAAGAGAACAAAAATAACATCTTGTCGATTCATTGTGATGGGTGAAATATTAACTGATTTTTAATTGATAATATTTAAAATAAATGATGATTTATTTATACTAAAATAGACATTATTCTTAGAACGGAATATCAAAACCCAAATCGAAATAACTATAGATTTCACAATTGTAAACTTATAAGAATATGGCAAAGTTTAAGTCTAGAGGAAAAACTGAGCTGGAAAACTGTGTTGAAGATTGGGGAAAACTATACTTAAGCCTTCAGAAAACTGTATTTTTCGAATAAGGATTTATATTACTATAAGAGATTCAATCGAAGTCGTACTCAAATCCATGCGCTAGACATGAAAATAATTCAGTTTTTCTTTTTATATATTCTGTTGATGTATTTTCTCTTGATTCACCCTGTTATTAACTGTTGCCTCTTTGTCGCATCGTCGTGTGGCGGTTCAATCATAAAAATTGTTACAATTTGATTTGTTTAATATTTTTTTGCTCCATCATTTTCGAGCAAGTGATTCGTGTATACGCATGAAACATGCATAAAAAGGCTGGCTCATTAATTGTTACTTAATTTGAAACGCTTGCGGGTTTCTGGTTATATATGTGAGTCGTACGTGTTTCTGATTCTTAATGGACCACTTGCCATAACTGACACGCCTCTTTTCCCCCACACATACATAATTTAACGCCCTATCTTTAACGCTTTCGCGTGCCAGTGCGAAATGAGAGGGAGAGAAAGAGTTGAAATTATTTATAGAATTAACGTATTTTCACTTCATTGTCAGAAGTAACTTGGTCAACGATTAAACTTAAGGTTAAGGTTAAGGTCAACGATTGCATATTTTATTCAATGACTTTGAACTTGTGCGAGAGCGAACTCAGAGAGCCGATTATATGTATATAATAGTTTTTCTCGTTTTCCATTTTAAATTTGTTGTGAATCCCAATCAAAATCAGGTTTTCAATTAATCGACATGGTCAGCAAGTTTTAATATATATACCTACATACATACATAGTTAATATAGATCAGTATTTCAATGATGGAATAAATTGCAAAAGTTTAAATTACACTTTCTACAAGTTAAACCAAAAAAAGGTCATATTTATTTAGTCAAGTACTTGGCGACACTTTTTCTAATAACCTTTGTTGGTAGGGTATAGTATCGTCAGCATTCGTTTGTTTAGAATTTTCGATGGGTAATTAGTTTAATTGCAACAGCCAGTTATGCATTTTCTTGCCAATATCTGATTGATAAGTATTCCATATATTAATAGCTAAATAAATGGAATCCGGACATTCAATTGCTCTTGGCATTTATAATTGTTATGCATTACAAGTTCTTAAAATCAATTACAAACAAAATAAAAACATATATTGACACTTCAAATCAATTACAAACAAAATGAAAATACATATTGACAGGTGGAATATTTCTATATATTTATGTATGATTTGTGTAAGATTTCATTTTGGTTTGTGTTGTGTTGATATGATTAGTGTCATTAATTTATCCTACACTTAAATTACAAAACTCATTGACACAGAATATTTATCACAAATATACGCATACATGTTTATTATCAATAGAGTTGTGGCCTCTTTACAAGTGATAAAAACATTTTTATTAATAATATGTTACTGTTATATCAATAAGATTTACCCTGTCACCCAGCTGAAATGAAAGCAAAGTTAACAATTTCAATACCTATTATGGATCATAGTATACCCACCATACTCATTATACGAGAATCAATATAGGTGAACTTAGCAATTAGTTTAAATCGATTTAACGGCAGATTTGACTTTTTTTCCAATAAATTTAACAATTCGTAGACAAATTGAGTAGTGATTGTTCCACAGAAGCTGATATCGAGATATTCAAGCGTCTGTAAATTGTTGTGCACCATAAGTAAGACATAATCACCAAAGTTTTCCCAATTGCCGGATACATTTAAACGTTCGAGTCGATTAAATTGTAATAAACATTGAAAGGACTCAGGATCACTAGGCCTGCATGCAAGATCCTTAAGCATTACAAATTGACTAATTATTTCAGCAGTTTCAAAATCGGTCTCCGTCACATAGTGCAATTTCTCCAACCGATTTGCATAATATTCGACTCTATTTTCAAGAATAACTTTTAGTTTTATGGAACTCGAATTGATGCGCAATCTTTTTAAATTCGGATAATATGGTATACTACACTTCGTTGTTTGTTGGGAGATATCGATCTCCTCCAAAGGTAAAAAATCCAAATAGTCCAAATCCAGATTTCCAGGACAATTTAAACGCAAAATACGTAAATTCAAAAATGAAAGAAGTACGTGATACATATCATAAATAGTCACTTTACCATCTACTTTCAAAACCTCTACATTTTCTACACCTTTCATTTTTCGTACTAAAACGCAATGTTATAGGCGATTAATGTGCACATAATTGAACGAAAGAACTTACATTTCGATGTATCAAAATTGGTAAGGTGTATACTTCGCAGCAACGGTATTTGACCAAACATTTCCAAGAGACAATCGTCTGAATCTACATGATAATCCATATGTATTGAATGTAGTGATTTCATTCTTTCATAATAATTTGACAAGCATTTGGTGACTGGCGTCTTGAATGAAATTGATTCTATGTTATCACAAAACTCTTGCACAGCTCTTAGACATTCACAACGTTCCGTTGGGGAAAAACTATCATTGACATAAAGAACTTTCATATCTTCCCCAAACCACCTGAGGGCTCTGTCGATGTTAGGGTATGATAACTCCTTGGTGCTTAAAACTTGAATCTGTTTCTTATTTGCGAGTTTACACAAACTTTTTAGACGTGGAAAGGATTTTACCAAATTGAGCTGGTCGTCCAGGGGCGAAACTTGTAACACCAAGTACCAAAAATCATCATCGAGTTCGGCAAAGCACGTAATTCGCCTCAGGTTTTCTTGTAATATTTCATTATTATTCATTTTTGTGCTTCGTTGTGTTTGCTGCTGGAGTGAACGAATCTGATTGAATTTTCGTCACCCGCTTTGAGTTGCTTTGGGTTTTATTGAATTTTCCTAGTCTACTTTGATTCCTTGACATTGTTGGGCAAGTTGACAATTTGAATTTTGTTGGCCAATAAATCAAGCATTTTTGTATGATAACTGGCATTATCATCGGCCATTCGTTGCAGTACATTAAGGCGTTTTGTGGCAATGCGTTCAATGGTTTTTGTACGCTCTTTTACCAATTTAATCATGGTCCGTTCGTATGGTGTCATTTCATGAGATTGATAGTCAATTTTTCGTCGTTTTAAATAAACCGGTGTCGTCGTGGTATCCTCCGTTTCCTGGTCCTCAGCCTCGACTTTGATTTCCGTTTCAACTAGACCAGAACTATTAAATCTATCATATGCCTGTATATCAGGATCCGTTGTATTCCAGTCATCGTTGTCGCTTAAGGTGGCTTCATTTACCAAAAGTGGATCCCCTACTAAAACAAAAAATGAGTTATCCGAATGATTCCAAAAGAATTCGAAGAGAAATTAAATGGCTACCATATTGCCGTTGCATAGAAGCAATTAAAGTCTCTTGCCGGCTTTGTTGTTGTCCATTCGATGTTGATAATGACGAATTATTGATGGCAATTTCAGAAGCGGGCACCTTTACAACGATTCTGTGATGTTGCGTTTTCAGATGACGACTCAAATTGCCATAGGAACCTCCTTTGATGCTTAGCGATTTTTTGCATATTTTGCAAAATGCTTTTTTATTGCTTGTTTTCGTGAAATGCACCCAAACAGCGCTTTGCTTTACTTTTATAGACATGGACATTTTCACGTTTTACGATACTCTGAACATGTTGTTTCAATCGACCATCGCAATCTAGTTCCAAGACGCTAATGCTCATACCCTGTACACAGGATGGCATGTAATGGTATATTGGTATCCTTAAAAACAAGCCAGCATGATTGTTCCTTATGGAGTGTATACGATAGTTTGTGAATATATTAATCACTAAACTAATTGTAAGAAATTAACAAATTTCACACCATTTAAGGCATATGTATTTACATGAATTTTAAATGTGACTAACTTTAAGAAGTAAAAGAAATTTGTCGAAAATTGGTAGATATGATCATAAATGAAATATTATTTAGTTAGTCTGGTCAAGTTTTCCTTCATATGTATAAGCATAGGGTATTTCAAAGTCGTCGCTTTAATATAATATGCAAAATTATTCTATCGATAGTTCTACATATATAAACAGTTGTTTATATCTAAAACGAATAAAATCAACATTCAACGCAAATTAAATTAGTTTAAAGTTGTTTAATTACAGTTTGATCCTATTAAAAAGTATTTTAAATTTGATTAGAACATGGTCTTTTTAGGTAGTTTATAGTTTTTAGATTAACAATTTTTGAATCGAACTTGAATCTAGTTCTTTTGCAAAAAAAGCTCTGAGCTTTACTTATCGATAAGTATCGAAATGCCGCTCAACAAAACAAAATTCAAAAAAATGAGTTGCAGTTGTGGTTCTTGAGTTACACTATCTACGGGCTTGATTTAAGAATTTTAAAGACATTGTTTTACTATTTAAATAGTTTTAAATAATGTTTGTTTATATTTCAATGATTTGTTTTTTTTTTGAATATTGATTAATGGTAAATAAAGCATTTTCAACCGCAATTAACCCTACAATAAAAACTATAAGGTCTTTGGGTTAACATTGGTTATTAAATTTTTTGAGCAAAAGTTTCACATTTTTTTGTTGTCTTTGTTTTATTTTCTTTTTGTCAGCTCAGCGTTAAAAGGCATCAGAAAACAAGAGAATTATTCTTGAAATTTTTTTGCTTACTATGCACGATGAAGAAATCTTATATATAACTCATACCCATATCAAGATTAAAAGCATTTAGAAAGTTATTGTTCGTTAAAGAGGTTGTCCGTAAAAATGCAATATCAAGCTGTCGCAATTGTTTTCATGTTGGGTGAGGTTCAAACTCAAGTCAGCAAAATTGAAATTTTGAATTGACATAACACAATACACATTCTGTCGTTTTAGCAGTTTTACAACATGGCAGTTGCCTACCTTCGTATTCATCGTCATCATCATCAGCTGGCAATGACATAGACATCGATGGCAACTATCAAAACTCAGTGGGTGGTGTGGGTCGAGGTGTTGACTATCACACTGTGGTGGGACATTTCAAAGATTTCTTTATGTATCTGCCTGTTATGATGACCACATTGAAAGAGACCATGTCAGGATTTCCCAAATTTGCCGAAGGCATGCGTATACTTACCTCTGGCAAGGGTCGCATCGATGGCGAAGATTGCAAATGTAATCAAAATTCTTTTACTAGTGGCGCCAGTAGTAATGAAGTTCTAGATAGTTCCAGTCGATTTGGTTAAGAACCAAAAGCTAATTGACAACTTCTGAATGGCTATTTATTTTGTATATAAATGTTGTAAATAAAAAAGACAATTAATGAAGCAATTTGTGTATTACTCTTTTACTATTATAGGGAAAGATAGTAATAGTTTTTTTTTTTTTTTTTTTTTAGCAGATTATGGGGAAACCTTTTAAAATTCTTAAATATTTTTAGAGGCATAATGGCAACCCTTGACTTTGCCATAAATATAAAAATATTTGGAAATAACTAAATCTAAAATGTATATCAGTTTCGACATAATCAATTAAGACGATATTTCAAAACGAAAACAAAAGATTAAAAATGAACATTTTTTGACGATGGATGGATCAAACATTTCACATGACCTATGATTGCTTGGTCTCCTGAGAAGAATGTTCTTAACTAAACTAGAATGTACAGGATATTAAGAACATACAAACCATCCGTCTCGTCTGTTAAGGGTCATGTTTGAAATATCATCTATTTAATAGTACTTGTAAATGAATGTAAGAATGTGTTGGACATGCAATTAAATATACCGACTTATATAAAATCGATTTAATTTAGTTGAATTGTGATATTTCTCAAAGGGAATTACGTCGACCTTGAATGGCCCCAGGTACATATGAAATTGTCTAACCCATTTGAATTGGACTTGAACCAATTGAAGTACATACAATAAATTGTATACTTATATTTAGTAGGTGGGTGTTTTCTTATTCTAATTCTGTTTTTCTTAAGCAACTACTTGGCTCATTAGCCAGCCAGGCAACCCGGCCAGTTCTTGTGTTGATATAGGACTTCTATCAAAGCCTCCAATCTTCGTTGAATGAACAGACGGGTAATGGGGGGATTGGAATTGGGTTAGGGATCGGGTGGTTTACGGGTTCCATGTTTGCACTTGTCATTATTCTTAATTGTATTTGATGTGGCTCGAGGCATGCATGGGCCATATTTACATATTACTAACTGTGGTGTAGATGTTGGGCGTGGTCAATATGCATACATTGGTATGTGTGAATGTAATTCAAAATGTCCACAGTGAAAGTAACAAAATAAAAATGAAAAAAACCTGTCGATTTTTAGTAGCACACCAAGCGTCGTTCTAGCTACAGCTACTAAAATCCACAAAAACTTTTCAATTGTGCATTATGCGAAAGCGTAAAAAATCACAAGAATTTATCTAATTTTTCTGAAGATCATTAAAGCTTAAGGATGGCAAATGGCATTGAATTGATGGTGGCTGCGGCTCTATGCATTGGCTGTCCACCAATGCAAAATGAAACATTACCCACGAATCTTGTGCAATTGAATGATGATGGAAATATGATTACCGAAATTCCACTAGTTGTTGGCGGTGTTGGTCTCGACCAGGATGCTCCTGTAGAAACTCTGGAGGTTATATTGAGAAAGAAACGCAAGTTGAGTGACATGAGGGATTGGATTAATGGCAAACATTTGCGTATTGCCACATTGGAGGATTATCCATTGAGTTATACCGAACTGCTTGATAATGGCACACGTATCGGCCATGGAGTTTCATTTCAGATCATTGATTTTTTGCGAAAGAAATTTAATTTCACCTATGAGGTATTTGTCCCCCAGGATAATATCATTGGTTCACCCACAGATTATGATCGTAGTCTTATAGAGATGGTTAACAATAGTGTGAGTATAGTCAATTGATAACTCTTTTCAAATTACATTTTTTATGTTTAATTATTTGGTGGTTTACAGCAAGTTGACTTGGCAG
Organism: Drosophila willistoni; assembly: GCF_018902025.1. NCBI lineage: Eukaryota > Metazoa > Arthropoda > Insecta > Diptera > Drosophilidae > Drosophila > Drosophila willistoni. The sequence continues at coordinate 10,233,090 of NW_025814057.1, forward strand.
CTGCTTTTATACCTTCACTCTCGGAACAGCGATCTTTTGTGTATTATTCTGCTACCACATTGGATGAGGGTGAATGGATAATGGTCATGCAACGTCCAAGGGAATCGGCTAGTGGGTCTGGTCTATTGGCACCATTTGATTTCTGGGTTTGGATATTGATATTTGTCTCATTGCTGGTTGTTGGACCCATAATATATGTTCTGATCATTATACGCAATCGTTTGACTGGCGATAAAGAACAACATCCATATTCATTGGGACATTGTGCCTGGTTTGTCTACGGTGCTCTCATGAAACAGGGTAGCACTTTGTCACCCATTGCAGGTAAGTCCCAGTGGCCAACAAAGGGCAAAGCAATTAACCCTAATGCACAGATAGGCATCATTGAGTGGCCGTAATGGGAAATGCACATGCAACAATCTTAGCGTTTGTCGTTTCAATTAACAAAGTATTAAACCCACCCACTAACCATCCATAATCCATGTCCAATCTCCATTCTTCATTTCCAGACTCGACACGATTGCTCTTTGCCACTTGGTGGATATTCATAACGATTTTAACCTCCTTCTATACTGCAAATTTGACTGCGTTTCTAACGCTCTCGAAATTCACATTACCCTATAATACGGTAAACGATATTTTGGTCAAGAATAAACATTTTGTGTCTATACGTGGAGGAGGCGTTGAATATGCCATAAGAACGGTAAGCAAAATAATCGATATAATCAAATCTTCGACCTCATTCTGGCAAAGACAATTACAGTTATAGTTCTAGACAGCTATAGTTATATCATTGCAATGGTCATGTCATATCTTCAACGCTAAAACTAGTTGCGAATTAAAAGTAAATAAAACGGCAAAAGATTGGCAAGGTTTTTAGACACATAATCTATAAGTATTATCTCTGCCTGGTCAGCAGTAATCAGACTAATTAAAAAAAGCTTTCAAAAATCATCAACATCATGTAAAGTAGATTATGATCTAATACCCTCATAGGGGTATGCGTTTTTAGAATCAGATTTTGGTATAATTACCACAAATTTACATAAATTACAATTTAATTAGCATACAAATTATATCAAAGTCTCTAATTCAATATTTTTAACTCTATTCCCATGTGTAAGACAAACGAATCGCTATCCATACTGAGCCGCATGATAAACAATAACTATGCAGTTTTCTCGGATGCCAGCAATGATACATACAATTTGCAGAATTATGTGGAACGAAATGGTTATGTCTTTGTACGTGACCGTCCGGCAATCAATATAATGCTCTATCAGGACTACTTGTATCGCAAAACGATAAGTTATAATAATGAAAAGGTTCATTGTCCATTTGCTATGGCCAAGGAGCCGTTCTTGAAAAAGAAACGTTCATTTGCCTATCCCATTGGTTCAAATCTAAGCGTACTTTTCGATCCAGAGTGAGTATAGATGAAAATTCGAAAATAATCACAAATATTTCTATGGAAGTTTCCATTTAGACTTTTGAATCTAGTCGAATCGGGCATTGTGAAACATTTGTCGGCCAAAGATTTGCCCAGTGCTGAGATTTGTCCTCAGGATTTGGGCGGCACCGAGCGACAATTGCGTAATGGCGATCTAATGATGACATATTACATTATGTTGGCTGGTTTTGCCACGTCTTTGGCTGTATTTACCACCGAATTGTTATGCCGTTTTATCAATAGTCGCCAGGAGGCAAATGCCAATAAATGGGCAACTCATGGCATTGGACGAGCACCGAATGGCCAGTCAATAAAGCCATCTTCACGCTGGTTTCGCAGCTTTCGTCGCTTGGATGGCAGCAGTGGCAGTGGCAATAAACAGCTATTGGGCAACTCCACACATGGCCAGAATGTTACCCCACCGCCGCCATATCAGAGTATCTTTAAAGGAAGCGATAATGCACACCGCTGGCGACATGCGGTTGGCCAAATGGGACACGGCGGTCATGGTGTTTTATTAGGAGGTGCTGATCCGAATGGAGTCGGCGGTGGCGGTGCCATGGGCGGTGGAGTGCGTCGCTTTATCAATGGTCGTGATTATATGGTCTTTCGCAATCCCAATGGTCAAAGCCAATTGATTCCCGTACGATCACCATCAGCTGCTCTTTTTCAGTACACTTATACGGAATAGATGATTGGAATGTTGTAGTGTTTTTTTTTTAATTCTGATTGTTCTTAGTTAAATGTAATTCACACTGAAATGCTCACCATAACGTAGACGTAGACAATTGATCTGTTGGGTCCTAGTTCTCTCTCTTTATCGTTTTTTTTTATATACATACATATATTAAACAAAGTACACTTTGAATATGCAAAAATGATTTGTTTGGTGCTTGGCTATGCCATTTTTTAGTATATTTATTTGTAATCTTTCCTTGGTTTCGAACTAATCCAATGTTGTGCGTGGATTAAAACTATAATTAGTTGAGTGCAAATCGAGGCTGCTATTGGAAGAGCAAGAGCTCATTGAGGGAGCCCGCGTTGACATAACCGACGAGGCATTCGATGAGGAACCACTTGAGGAGGAGCTAACCCAGGCATGACCACTGCGTCGGCGTCGTTGACGCACCAAGCCCAAAACCGAACCAGCCACCGGTGTTGAGTTTATAGCAGACAATTGCTGCTGACGATGACCAACATTAAGGGACACCAAAGCGGATGTTGGTCTCAACGGTGTGTCCAATAAGGGGTAATTGTTATTATGATTTTGTGGGGCTGTTGCAGGTCGTGTGGCAATCGATTCACTGCTGGAAGAAGCCTCACTCGAAAGTGAAGATTGTGCTTCCTCATTGGAAGGAGAGGAAATTGAGTGCTCTGCTGCGGGCTGCTCATTAGCTTGGGTCACATTAAAAGATTGCCCATCAAGCAGCTGTAGGGAAGGCACACTGCGTCTCAAAGTGGCTCGATAGAGTGGCAAGCGACAAACAGGATTACCCAAAAGCTCCACTTCTCTCAGCTGAGGGCATAGGCCCAAAAAGGAGAGCAAACCAAGTTCACTGATGCGATTGTGGCAGGCCTTCAGCACTTGCAATTCGGACAATTCAGCCAAGGGACCCACTCGCTGTATCATATTGCCATCGGCAATTAGAACTCTTAGACCTGGCAAACCGCTTGTGCCATCGAAACTATTCAAGCCACAATTGCTGATATTCAGGTGCTTGAGTTGCAACAAACCATAGCCCAGATCACGTAATGAACTCAGGACACTACCACTTAAATCCAAATGCTGTAGACGCGGCATGAACAGGGATAGCCGCGATAGACTTATGGTATAGGAAATCACACGAAGACGCACTGTCTCCACTTGATCCAAGTCAGTGCGTTGGGTAACGCGACGCTGTAAGATGTGCGTTCATTAGGTTCTTGGGTAAAAGTGAAAAGTGCAAGTGCAACCAGCTCACCAGCAGCTCATCGAGCGTAGGTTCTGGCGCCTGTGTGGGCAACACAACTGGCAATAGATGCACAAAGGCTGGAAAATGTTGAGTTTCCTCCACAATGGGTACATCACGATCGAATGAATTTCTACGTCCCAAAATCAAGCGACGATTATTCCGTTGTGGCGTTTGTTGCAGCTGTGCTGCAACTGCTGCCAATGGTTGATGTTGGTGGTGCTGCTGCTGTTGGTGCAAGTTATTCAAACGCACTTCGGCTGGCGGTATACGCAATTGGGCTAAAGCCGCTGGCCCTGGGGCAGCCAGCAAGATGGGCAATTCAGCCTGCAGGGAATGATCTGGAGAGGTTTCCAGATACTCCGTTGGTGCCTCCAGTAAAGGCATTTTGTGTGTGGGTGTGCTTGTATTGCGTTTGGGTTTTCTAACAAGTCTATTGATAAAATAAAACGGAAAACCTAACGTTGCCAAGGGCAACCTACTAGTAGGGTTGTCACCCTCGCATTTACTGCAGATAGTATTGCCACAAGTACTTCGGAACTTCTTTTAAAAATTGATCTATTTAATAATTCCCTAATGACCCATATGAATTCCCCACCTCATTTGACACTTCAAGAGCATTTTAGCGAAGCAGCAGCAGCATCCAGGCTGACATTTTATCTTTTAGCCTCTGTTTGTCCTTTGTCCTCTTAACTGCTACTTTCTCTTTTCTCTTTAATTTTCTCACTTCCAAAAGTTGTTTTTGTACATACAGACATACATACATATTCGTTTTGTTGCTTTTGCTTCATCTTCTTATTATTATTTTGGCAATATGCCCACTGACGTCAGTCTGACGTCATGATGGTGACGTGCCCAGACGCATTCGCGAAACTCTCCAGGGCAAGACAGAGAGAGAGAGTGAGAGAGAGAGAGAGAGAGAGCAAGGGAGATAAAGAGAGAGCGAGCGCGTGAGAGAACTGAGTCAATTGCCCAATGCCTTTTGCCATTTCAAGGGCCATTAGTTAACGCCAACGCCAGACGACGACAACGACTACAACTACGACAAAGTCGTCTCTGCACAGGCTTTACGATAATCAAATTTTCTTTCTTTCTTTTCTACCCCTTGATACCCATATGGACAAAATAAAAAAAGGCTTATATACTGAAACGGTATTTAACAGGTAAGAAAGGTATATCAAAATATATGTACATGCACATACATAACCTTTTTGCTATTTTTCCAATCATCTGGCTTTAAACAGAATTAAGATGGCTAGATCTTTTTTGTTCAAAATATTGTCATATCTAGTCATAGTTGCGTTCTTTCTAATCAAAGCCTTAACGCTTAATCTAGCCATTACAGCCGAGATCCTTATACTTTTTTCTTCTTTCAAGTCTGAATCTAGTGATATCTGTCATGATCCTTGTAGCCAGATCTATTAGATTTACATTTCAACTAAATCTAACCGCATCTTGTTAAACTCTAGTCTAGCTTTTCCATTGAATCTAGCTACATATATCTTGCCCTAGATCTACTACTTATTCGATCGACTTTTTTATTTTTTGAAGTTTTAACTATTGAAACCTTTAAGCCTTGGTTTTCCTAAAGAGTAACTTAATGTCGAATCACCACGACATTTGGAAATGCTTTCTCTCTACTTTTTTTGTTGTTGTCTCATGTCTCTGTTTCTTTTTTTTTTTTGTCCTTTTCTCTAGTCCTGTGAAGCTTTTGCCGGCTTTTGTGTTGTGGCAGCGGAAAAAAGAAAATAACAACAAAAAAGAAGTGAACAAAGTCGAGCTTTTCCGATTGACGTCATCATTAGGGTGTACAGACCAAAAGCTGCGCAGTAGACAGAGCCAAGCCACGCATTTATTGATTTCTTAGAATTGAGTGAAAGAGTTGGAAAGAGAAAGAATAAGCGGCAAGAAAGAGCTGGAAAGCTAAGTGTGGGCGCGCTATAAACGACAGCTGGCATTTTCAAATACACAGTAATAAAGTAAAAAGAAAAATCAAAACATTTCATTGTTTTTTTTTTATAATTAATAAATAAAAGTTTCCAAACGAGTTTTAGGCAAAATGTTTCAAATAAAAAATGTGACGTCTTTAATGAAATTCAATTAGATATTAATTGCAAGAAAATTTCTCACAGTGTGGCTTAAATATAGAATTTGTCAATTCGTGGGCGCATTGCTGCTGGCTTTCTGTGTGTGCGTGTTGACGTCATTATAGCAAAAGCTTTGCTCTCGTTACTACGTTACAGGAAGCAGGACACAACACCAACACCACCACCATCACCGCCATCCTGGCTCAGACCCACCACCCACAACAAAATGTGGGGCCAGGTTAGGTTAGGCCAACATTTTTCTTGGCTCGTTGCAGCCAGCAGCAGTCAGTCGCCAAGCAGCCGCGAAAGCGTGCAAACACACATTAAATCGGGCCAATTCCTATTTAAGTATATCTATATATAAATATATATCTCTCTTAACTACAAAACAAAAGGGCAATAGAGCAGCATTGGCTCTCTAGAAAGTGATTGACAAAATATTCAAAGTGAAGCAGGAATCAAATATTATTAGAGTAGCCATAACCTTGGGGGAAAAATGCCCAAAACTCTTTGAATAACCCTTTCATCAATTTCTCTTCTTTGCGCTCTGCCCTCTCCCCTCTATCGAGTTTGTGTTTTATTTTTGTGTCTGTGTGTGCGTGTGGTGTGTTTGTGCGACGACAACTGTGGTAATTGGGTCAATCCTAAAGAGCAGAAGAAGAAAATAACCCAGCTAACGTATTGAAAGGACTAAGCTGGGGCAAGCGACAAAAACAAAAACGAAAACAGAAAAGTGTCCACCTGTTATGAAGGTAGCCTAATAGAATAATAACAACAACATGGAGGCCACACAGCCAAAGGTGCATCGTCAGCATCAACGTCAGCGTCGCACTGAAGCACGTCAACGTCGGCTGGAGCGTGAAGCCGCTGCAGCAGCAACAGCAACAGCAACACCAACAACACCCACACCAACACCAACGCCAACACCAACAACAGCAGCAGGAGCAACAACAACAATTGGAGAACAAGAGCTATTAGCAGCACAACCAACGGAAAAGTTAGCCACATTATCGTCATCATGTGGTGGTGGTGCTGGCGCTGCTTTAAATGATTCGCCATCTGGAACAGGAGCCACATCTAGCGCTGGTCGCATTAGTGCTCAAAGTTCAGCCGATAGCATTGAAATGGTTGGTTCACCTAGTCAAACCTCCCAGCAGACTGTTGTCCTGGTCAATGGGCATGCACCGCCAGCAACATCTTCAACGGATCATCACAGTCATCACCATCCAGAGGAGGAAGTTTCCTCTTCATTGGTTGGTGCCACCCATTTGGATGATTCGCCCACAAAGCCAACATTGAATAAGCAAAGCGATGGCAGTCGCAATTCATCGGGCGATGCATTGAGTTTGCGTGAAACACTTCAGCAACTGCCAGCAGCCACCCACGGACATCGTTCGAGAAGGACGCATTCACCGCAATCGCCAGCATTGCGTACCCTGGAGGCAGATTCATCATTTCATCGTGGCATTTTGGGTTATATGGATCGTGAGCTCAAGCAAAGTTCACCAACGCCATCGGCTACGGGTGGTGGTGGTGCTGGACCTAGCGGTAGCAGTGGCGGTGCAGCTGGCAGCAGTGGTGCCTCACGTAAACAGCAATCTCTATCCGATCCCCAGGCTAGTCCAGCGCAACGTTCATTACGTTCGCGTAGCAGTTTCGATAAGAGTCCACGGCGTAAACGCAGCAAATCGGAATCTCGTAGGCGACGTGAACGTAAACTTATTGCCGCTGGCGAAATGGAAGTGCGTCAGGCGAATGAGACTCTAATGCGTTATTTGAAACAATGTTCAGATATGCATGATGCCTCACTGTCGGGGGAATTGGAAATCGATCAGAGCTATGAGGAGAGACGAGTGCATCGCAAGACCAAATCGCAGCGGGATAAACGGGGCCAGCTAATCAGTGAGTAGTCCCCAAGACCCATTGAGGAAAAAAAAAGCTTCCCAAACCCCTACAAAAACACAAAATTATATGCTCTCGAGGCTTCTGCGCAATGCCTGGCTAATTCTACCCCCCACTCTTTCTCTCTCTCTCTCTCTCTTTCTCCTCCTCTTTCTGTCGCCCAATTTAGGTAAACTGTACTCAGCTGGTGGTTTATCATCCATTTTGAAGGAACTGGCCGATGACATTGCCCCAACTGAGGGGGAAGAGATCTACAATCCATTCACACCGGTCGTCTCGCCCACTGATGATACGCCCGCGCATATAGACAAAATGTTCTTGCAGACGTCATCAGGGTATCGACCAGTGGAGCATAGCTACTATAAACGTTCCTTTGTGGGCGTTTCGCGCGGCATTTCAGGTGGTGCGGGACCAGGTGGTGCTAATGGTGCGGGTGCTGCGATTAGAGCGGCTGGAAACGGCAGCTTAGATGGCATCTCGGCGGCGGAATTGGGTGGTGCCGGCATTGGTGGTGGTGCTGGCGGTGGTGGTCGTCGTCTATTCCGTTCGAATGGCTTTGGCTCAGTCAGCGATACGCGTTGTCTGCTCGATGCCGACTTCAATCGGTGAGTGTTAAAAAAAAAAGGAGGAGAAAAACCAGGACCTCCTCGGTATGTGATGAATGACGTGCACAAATACATATATATGTTTTTCCCCTTCGGGTGTTTTTTTGTTGCTTGTTTGTTTGTTTTTTATTCGACAAAAATAATCCTGCGGTTGCCCGGGCTATTTTTAGAAACGGCTCCCCAAATACATTTTTGGTTTTTTTGGGGTTTGTTGTGTTGTGGCGAGGACCCGCTTGAAGATTGCATTACATTTCTAAATTAACAATTTATACCCAATCGGACATGAACTGAGTATAAGGGGAGGGCGGTGGGTGCTTACTTATTTTTTAAGGGTCTTAATCGTTTTTGGAAACGCGCCTTGGGAATGCGTTATTAGCAATATCCTTAAAGTATGGGGATTAATGCAAATCGGAATCATTTATATGGCCTAAACGATGGATTGTGTGTGAGATGAATGCTAAAATGGTTTCTTTAGCTTTAGTTAGATAATAAAATTGATGTTAGTGTATGAAAATATTTAACTGGTTTCCCCTTCTTTTGTATTATTTTTCTTTTTAGTAATGGCGGAGGCGGTGGTATTACCAGTAATATACAATTGGCCTGTGTAATTCAACGAATTTGGCTACTCATTTCAAATATATGCCATGGCCTGTTAGCTGGTCTAGCATTGGCTCATTTACTTTTTGTATTAAGCAGTCATCCCATGGATTGGGCAAAGGTTATCAATGGCATGAGTCTTGCGGGCGAGACAACATCTGCCACATCTATGATAATGGTTACACCGACTACAACAACAACAACAGCGACAACAACAATAGCAGCAACAACAGCAGCAACAATAGCAGCAGCAACAGCAACAACAACAACAACAACAGCATCAGTTACAGGTACAACAACAACCAGCTTAAATATAGATTTAAATATTGGAGAGACAAGCGGAAGTGGCGAAGCTTCATTATCATCATCTTCATCATCAGCAGCAGCGGCAGGATCATCAGGATCAACGACAAATGCCAACGATGCCTTGGCATTAATAAGTGATTATGCTGGATTTGCGGAAATCTATTTAAATACCTTCTACTGTTTGGCTATCATCTGTCTCGTTTCGGTATTTGATCGGTGAGTCAAATAAAAATAATCTCTAATAGTGAGAGAAGAAGAGTTTAATTCAAAGCGTCCAATCAAATATTAATCGTAGAATAGGAAAATGACAAACAGCAAGGACATATATTGACAGTTCACTTGAAAAATGACATGGCACACAATACAATTACAATCGAAAGAGGATTAATTTTAAGGCCTTTTCCCATTCATTCAGTTACAAGTTTTCGTGTGTCTGGCAACCTTCATATACATATATCCTTGCTAAAAATAGAAAGTGAAAGTCAAACTCATTTCGCTGAAGTAGTTAGTTTAGTTAGCGTTGGGTTAGCCATGTGCGTGTTAGATTCTAGTATAAGGCTGTGTTTATAGGTGTGGGCTCAAGAACACATTGACCTCAAATAGCAGGCCCCTAAGCTTGGTCAGACCCTTGGATAAGCCGTCATGCATATTTTCATTGAAGAACATACGAAAAAAAAAATAAAAAACCACATACAATATCCACCAATCTCAAGGGAAATTGAGTCTACCATAAAAATACATATAGATATGCATGTGTAGCGTAATCTTTGTATGTGTGTGTGTGCGTGTGCGAGTCTAGACAAGCGCTGAAATGTAGGCTAGTGTTTTTATTTTTTCTTCATTTTGTTTGAACGAATTTGAAATTGTTGAACTATTTGTTTGGCTTCATGGCAAATAATTTGTATTCATAGCTCTCAATGTATATAGTCGATTTCATCAGCCGCGACAAAATATTTTAATGCCCTTAAACTTTGCTCTTTTTCGCCACCACCATCTGCGTTTGCCCACCCCCCTGCTTCTTCTTCTACTCTGTACCGTCCCGTGCCGTGCCAGTGTCCCACGCCATTCCATTCCATTCTATAGCTCTGCCTGCACTCTTGACCTTTAAAGGCTGCGACGAATTTTGAGTGGGTGGCAGTAGAGCAATTGTCTGCTGATGTTCATTTGCTTTTCGGTTTTGCTGTTTTGGCTTGCAATTTTGTCCTGTTTTGTGTCCATGATGAACCAACCTTCTCATCCTCTTTCATTTCTAGAATGGATAAAAGTGTGAAACTGTGTATGACATTTCACTTCGTTATCCTGTGGCCGCTGATTTATGTACGTTCTTGTTGTACATTGCCAGTTGCTTTGGCTAAATGTTATTCATGTATAGTCAGACTGTGGGCGTTATGGGTATCTGTTGTTGACCTTTCACTGCTGTTGGCATCTCAACCATATTCTACTACTAAGTATACAGTATATAGTATAACATTATTTATGTACATGCAGATGAGCTAACCCACTTGAGACTCTGACTCTGATTGAATTAAGAGGCATAAATGTCAACTGTATACTAACTAACTAAAAGAACGCTGAGAAAGGACAACATCCAGCTTAAATTCATAAAGATAATCTTATATTTGTTACAAAAAGTTTAAAAAATAACAATAAAGGGAAGGACTGCAAATGAAAGTGAAAAGGAGAACAAGCTGAAGTTCGGAGAAAGTTAGATTTGAAGAAGAAAAAGCTAAGAATGCAAAAAAGAAATGAAAAAGAGAAAGAAGAATGAAGAAACAAATAAGTACATAAAAAAGGGACATTGAAATGATAGCGGAAAGAAGAAAGTTAATAGAAAGAAATTGAAATAGAAAGAAGAATGAAGAAAGATGAAAGGAAAAGGAGGATGTGGAAGAAAACGAAATAGAAACGGCAATTTGAGAGTTAGGAAAAAAAAAAAATTCCTAAAATATAAAGAAAAAGAAACAGGTGGAAAAAAAGCAATGAAAATTAGTCCAAGGTATAAGGAATATAAAAGGATCTCTCTCATAGAACGAATAAAATTAGAAAAATATTTAACTAAGTAAACATATATTAACCTATTGTTTGCTTTACCCTTACAGCATGGACATTTGTCGTTGGAGCTTTTCAAATGCCAGCGAACTGATATCATTTCGTTGGCTCATCATCACAATGATCTACATAGCGACAATAATACTCACCATATGCTCGGACTCTATCGATGAGAAACTCTATCTATTCAACAATAATGCAAATATAACACTGACACAACATGAACTGGTAAATATTATACTCTTCCACACAATAACTGATCATATTTGAACGATTTCTTCTATCCAAATGACAGCTAAGCAACAGTGTACAGAGTGTATGGAGCAGTTTGTCGGTAACTCGCAGTATTGCGGCCATTTCGGGATGGATAATGATTGGATTAACACCGCAGGAGGATATGCTTTATGAACATCTTGTCGATCTCACCAAATATCAATTGACAAATAATTGAATTTAAGTATATAGGGGGGAAAAAAAGGGCAAAACCTAATAAGAACAATTTATTAAATTTGTATATACATACATACATATATAAAACTGTAGTTCAAATTTGTAGCTGCTGTTGTTCAGTTATTGGCTTTTTATATTGTATAATCGAAGTTAGTTAATTATAAAACCAGAAATAACTCAAACTAATCAATATATAAACTATCTACAACAATAACAAAACAAAAAAAGAAAAAAAAAACAAAATAATACAACAAAAACGAAAAAAAAAACAACACAACAAATATAACAAAAAACCGAAGCAACAAAACGAAAAATATTTTAAACAACACACACACAATAAGCTTTAAAATGTCAGCAATTTTGACAATTGCATTGATATTGATGTCGATATCAAAATCTAAAACAAACAAACAGATGCTGAAATCGATATCGAAATCGATGTCGAGGTCGAAATCATGCCGCCAGAAAAAAAAACAAATTTAGCTTATTAAGCAAAGTAATTAGAGGAAAGATTCTGATCCGAATATGATGAAAATTATATACCTATATAATAAAAACCTATATATTTACCATATAGATGTACCCGTGTACTTATGCATATATACAATATGTTACCTATATAGATATACATTTTACTTATATATACATATACTAAATATATATATATATATATATATTTGACATACTTTTTCGTACACATATCGTCTAGAGAAAAACAAAAACTTTGTTTAATTTATATATTTACATACTAAACTTATACATACATATATATATATATACATATGTATGTACATATATATAGAAAAATATATACATATATAGATATCGTTATGAAAATTAAAACGAAGAGTGGATAAAAAGCATGTGGAATAATATCGAATTATAATATTGAAAGGCTTCCCCACTTTTAATTGATACCAACAATTGATATTGTTTATATCGAAAGTTTTGTTGCTCAATTAAAGGTAATTTTCAAATTTTCAAATGCATAAAGACTTTCCCTATAGGCAATACCAATTGTAGTTCAATTAATTTAGAAGTGAACAACAACAAAAATCCGAATAAGCAAAACTCATTTGTATAAAAGCGTTAATTACATACATAGTAGAGTGTATATATCTAGAAATTATATATGAATTGTATATGGCAAAAAAGAAATATATAAAACAAATATTTAGAAAACCAATAACACAAAAAAAAAAAAAAAAAAAAAAAAAACATAAGAAACAACAAATTGTTAGAAATTATACACAAAATTATTATATCGAATCAATTCAAAAATAGAAAATCAATTCTCAAGCACCACTTGTCATCTTCGATGGGAAAATCACAAAATTTTGTTCCTATCATTGTGTTATTTTCCTAAACCATTTGCCCATATTACTCTACATACATACATACATACATATGTACATATGTACATATAATGAATCTGAGAAACAAAGATAAAACTTGCTTCCAATGATTTTACATAGTTTTGTATAATAGCTTTTTGAAATATTACATCGAAACAAACATAATGAGTATGTTATATTGTTTATTTATTCTCCAGCCAAGAGTATATAAAATGAATGATATAGGCTACAAACAATTTACGAAACTGTATATAAGTCGAGTGCAATAAACAAAAAAAAAAAAACAAACAAAAAAAAAAAACAAAACAAAAAATAAACAGAAACTAAAGTTTAATATTATATGAAACCAATTATTATACGGTATACCTACGATCTAATTAGATGGACAAATGAACGAGCTAATTGGAATAACGAGATGAACAAAACAAACCCAAATAACATGATATTGTAAAATTGTATATAAAATCTATAAACGCAAATAAAAACGAATATCAAATTGTAAAAAGAGCAAAGCAAATTTAACGGTTTTTGTCTATTCAATGAACTAAGCTTTATATAGCTTTCAAAAAGCCCGCAAAGCTTTTGTATTCTCATGGTTATGGTCACACCTTAAAATGAATGCGATATATTTATCGAATTTTAGGATCTAGGGTGAATATACGTATTATTTTAAATAAGGGAAACTTAATGGCAATATTAGGTCGGTAATCGGCATTAACTGAGCTTATGTTTCATAAACAATGTTCTGAAGTTTTTCAGTAAAACTGAATCTGATGCTCTCGAATTTGAATGAAGTTCCTGAAAAGTTTTCACCTGCGATCAATATGGTAAATAAAGCTGAGGTTGAATAGTAAAGTACTAAGATTAAGTGAATTTCATTACAAATTATTTTTTTTCTACTAAAAATTGAAAAGCAATCATCAAAAGAGAGATCGAATCTACAATTACACTTACAATTCAAAACAACATTAAGTTTAGAATCAGGTAAAGGAAAGTAGATTCCTTTGTGGATATTGTGGGATACGAATTATCAAATTTGTAAACAAGTCAAAAAAGGTGAAAACAAAAGTAAAAGCTGCTGTTAAAATATAACTTTGACTAATTGACTAATAATTATAACAAATTTTCAGATAACAGTCAGTTTTAAGATTAATTTTTGGATGTATTTGCATTTATTAGGGGGCTAATCGAATTCAAAACTTCGATTACTCTGAATATTTTTCAATGAGAGCATTTTTAGAAACTCCAAAGAAACGAAACCGAAACGAGTCCTTACGAATGTCACAGTATTCTAAATATTATGTAAATGTCTATACGACGCAAATGAATACCCATATCTTTTAAAAACTTAAAACTACGTTTTAACGTTTTTGAAAAGTTATTTGTTTGTGTGAATACTCATTCGCCTCGTCTACATAATTTGGTTTTCCATTTAGTAAATTCATCATATTATTTAACGAACAAAAAAGTTTGACTAGTTCATCACCACTTTTATTTAATGAATGACATTTTCGTCAAACTATAAATAATTAAGGGAATTGGACACATGCAGGAAAGTTGGTCAAATTAATCATGTTCATTTTATTGCCAAAAAAAAAAGTAATAATAATTGACTAGTTAGTAAATAAAAAAGACACTGCATAACATTTTAATTAAATGTTCTAATTTTCAAGCATACTTTAATTAATAGGTATGTATGTGTTTTTAATACATGCCAACTCACACCAAAACAAATAACTTTTAGTTCAGACATTCTCCTTCTATGTGCTCCATGGGATGCCATGTCAGCCACATGTTTTTTAATTTGAATTTTAATGTTATATTTAAGTTGATTTGCAATTAATTTGTTTCTCTTTCTTTCGCTTCTATGATATGCAAATTAAAAATGTAATAATTTCGAAAAAAAAACATGAAATTTAGAAAAACAAAAAAATTTATATGGAAATCTAATATTTTGTATGCCTTTGTTGGCATTTACATAAATGATTTTTAAACAGTTTTTGCCTTTTGCTTTCGCCCTCTCTCCGTGCATGTGAAGAGGTCAGAGATAGGGAGTGAGAAAGACAGGAAAGGAAAGTTGTCATGCTTTTTCTTTTTTTTTTATTTTGTTTGCCTTTTGGCACAAAATGAAAGTATAATTTACACACAAAAATGCATAAATCTCGCCAAAAAGCATCCATCCACTATGTAAACAAAAATAAAACTTCCTTTTGAACATGGATGGTTAATATGTATGCAGATGTGGTTTGATGTGGTTAAATTTTGTTTAGATGCGCGGTCTTAGAGGCCTCATAATTAGAATAAGCACCAAAGCGGCTGGCGGTAAATACATTATCATCATTAAACCACTTGCTGCAATTATGGCGCTAATTGAATTTCTAAATGAATATAATGAGTCAACAGAACCAACAACAACAAGCATCAGGATAAATGACCTAAACACGGCAAGCGAGCGAATGAGTATTATAAAAATTTTAAACTAAATCCCCATGAAAATTGTATACCCTCGAAAAGTATACATAAGTGAGGCCGATATAAACCATATATCTATTTGCCATTGTAGTAAATTTAATGATATGTCTTGATAAATTGTAGAACTTTGGTTTCTTTAAGAAGAATTTGATATTAGTTGGAACTGTCTTACAGTCGGTCTGTGAGGACTTTGTTAATTCAAACCATTCACTTGACCAGGCTAATACTCAAACAAAGAAGTATGATCAAGTTCATGGTTAATTCAAATTACTATTTATTGTATAGGCAAGAAAGATCTGAAAACAATTGTTGTGCGTATATGAAAGACGTCTTTTGCGTTTGATTTGACATGGGCACTAATATGCCTTTTGTATTAATAATGATGGATATTCTAGCCTCCTGGCCATGATGGGTAAACCAAGATGAGAACAAGGACGATGTGCACAATCTCCTGTAATTAGGTTAAACACACACGTGGCTCCAAGTGGTCGAGTTGTCTGTGTGTGTGTTTGTGTGTGTTGTGAGATAAAATTCTATAAAAATGAGGTGAGAAAATTAAATAAAGCAATAGGAAAGCAGCTACAGCAGCGCAACTGGCGGCTGGCATAAGAAGTAGAAAATGGGCGCGTAATTTCCACGTTTAACCGCATGACAGCGGAAAAAATTCTACAACCCATGGACACAAAACCACTTTTACATATGTATACAATATAAAAAGGTATATACATATATAAGCTCATGAGTGTGTGTGTGTGTGTGCGTATGTGGTGTCTAAATTACAATTACATGGTCCAACCGACCAAGTGGCCTTCTTTCTGTCCAGCAGCAGCAGCAGGACATTTAAGCATATGGTGATATAATTATCCTGTTGCTTTGCTTACAGCTTGAGCTCGTTTTACCACACACATATACACACACACACACAGACACACACGGATAGACACAATGTATGTGCCCTACTTGAGAATGTTGCTTATCGCCATACTCATCAAGTTGGTGTTGTTGGCCAAGTAAGAAAACTAGAGTGAGTAAGAGTGAGATAGATGAGTTTTCTTTATTACCTTTATAACCAATAATGGGGGATAAAACAGAAGAAGAAGAACAAAAAACCAAACATAGTTGATTAATATCAAGGGTTAGATGTGGCAAAGGAGGAAGTCATTAGAGGCATGTGTTGGTTATATTAACAATATGAATTATGCATCACTTTTGTTTAATAACAATAATCCAATTACAAGTAACTAAAATACTTCTAATAATCATGATACTAAACTCAATTAATAAAAGTCAAACCCTTTCAAGATCTCTATTCTAATAAGCTGATTAAAATGAACTTATTATTATATTAATTTCACTATTTAATATTAGAATTCCAAGTTTTTGAATATTATAATTCCAAGTATTTGAATGTAGAAACAATTTCATCTACATATCTTATAAATTGTAATAGATTTTAAATTTTTATTTTCTGCTTTCTGCTTGCTATAATTTGAGTTGATTTTACTTTTATTCTATAAATAAGCTTTAAAATTAATAAATATTTCAACATTTACAAGTTATTTAAAACCAAAGAAGAAAATGGAAATGAAAACTATAGATCTATATCTTCTCAATATTCAGGTTCTTTAATATATTCTTATTAACATTTATTATTTCTTTTCATTTAAAAAAAAAATATTCATCTTTTTTTTTTATTGATTTTTACCTTAGATTGATTGGTCCCTGATCTGATTTTAACTATGTATATCTCAAAGGGAATTTCCGATTAAATATTTTCGTTTTGTATAGTCTACTTTTATGCGCCATCAAAGGGTATTCGTAGGTTTTTTCTTTGTTTTCATTTCTGCCTGAAACACCAAAAAGGAAACTTGTTGCCTTAACTTTTAATTAAGCCAAGAGTTTTGTATATATATTATGTGTGTATGTGTGTGTGTGTGTATGTGTTTTTCTGAGTTTGAGAATGGGAGGTGAGGAGGTTACAAACTGGTACGATTCTGTAATATGTTTATCTGTATATGTAGACGAGTAACGAGCAGCGTTTGGAGTGCGTGCAAAATTAACAAATAAGCGTATAAATTATGCCACAACACGGGTAACAAACACACACACACACACTCACATACAAAAGTATATGTATATGAATGTGTATTGTGAAACAAGCAGAGGAATAAACGTAGAAATATGAGTAGCAACTGGCCAGAATGGCGTCGATGGCGACAAGCAGTACACAACAGGCTGTCACTCGTTTGCTGTCCAACAGGCAGCAGCAACACCAACGCCAACACCAACACCAACACCAAAAGCAACACCAGCAATACCAAAAACAGCAGGCAGATGGCTTCAGGCCATCAACTGGCTAGCTTCGAATTACAGTTACAGTGGCTTTAAAACGCACTGTTGTGGGTGTTCGAACGGGTGTGTGCCTTATTGTTGTTGCTTCTCAAACATGACACTTGCTTAGGCAACATGCATACGAACACCCATACGCCCACACTCCCACATCTACACCCACATACCCACAAAAATGGACACATGCACAGCCAGTGGCGGTTCCAGAGGGGGAGTAATTACCCCCACCCCCAAAACAACGTTGATGCAAAAACTTCTACTATAATGCACCACAAATACAAACATTTTAGTTAAATCTTTCTCTTTTAAGTCCGCCCCTGTGCACAGCAGGATCTGGAAATTCGCCACATGCCGAGCCTTCAATACCTCTTTATATGAATTGAAGTATTTTCACTGAATTTTTAAAGCAAGTAAACTATTTCAAGAAAACGTATAATTATGGCAAATTCTTGAGCTTTATTCATTTCATTTATTTACTTTGTCACCTCTCTGTTTTAGCTACAGGGTATAATATGCTGTCCATTTGTAGATCTCTTGTGGGCTCACGTGTCGTATGCCTGATATTGACAGCAAAACGCGCAATGATGGGGCCATTAGAAAGAAGGGCCACACACACACACACATACACATATACAGGCACATAAAGTCGTATACCTGGGGCCGACTTCAGCCCACTTGAAACCAGCTCCTATCCCTGTCCTGGCATGCTGGCTCTTAGTCGCGGACTCGTTAACATAAAAGCATTTTATGCCAACTCAGTTTGGTTCATTGCGATAAGCAGGCGGCGGCACCACTCGGCGCTAGTCACTGGATTTATTGTTTATGTTTCCTCGGCCATCAACAGCAAAAAAAAAAAGAAGAGATACGGGGAGAGAAAAAGGGATAGAAAGAGAGAGAGTTGTCCTATTTGGCCAGCATCTTCTGTGCTGGGCGTGAAGATTTTACGAGAATTGCACTGGCCAACGGCCATACATGCGTACATACATATATACTAAAGGATGAGTGCATAAACTGAACTAAGATGATCCCACAAAATGAAATGCTTGTACAACACGCAACAAAATATGTATAACCATTTCGTTTATTTTCCTTTATTTTTTTTTTTTTTGTTTGGTTTGTTTGTCTTTCTTGTTTTTGTTGGCTACTTTCCAACTGGACTTTCGCTAATTTCCAAGTCCTTTTTCGGTTTGAGCTGGGTCGCTGTTGAATGAGACTTTAAGAGACTTTTGTCTCTTTAAAAATATGATGGCAAATGAATCTTTTAGTGTTCTTTGACTGTGTCACTAAACAAATTTTGTACATTAAAACCATCAAGATGGGACCTTTTAATATTTGCTTTAATCTTTCGTATGGGCCTTTATTTGCAAACATATTCAATACGCGAATGATTAAATTTTTAGTATTCCATATATTATACAAGGATTGCCATATATTTCATTTGTTGACATCAAACTATGGATGAACTTTCATACCTTTTGTTCTTATTGGCTTTATTTTGTGCCTTTAACATGGACTTTGACACATCCACCGCTTGCCTTTCTTTCATAATTTACGAGCCCAAATGTTTCATTTCATGTTTTATGGCAAATAAATTATGCCATGCCCCTCTCTCAACAACGACAAAGGCAACTGGAAAAAAAAACGAAACGAAAAAGGGAGCAGACACCACTCGGCAGCCAGCGATGCGGGGACTGGAGGAGATTGAGCTAAGCCAACGATAAGGACTTTTTGGTAACCAAACAAGAAAGATGCCAAAATAATGGAGGAACTGCAAAACGGATAGAGCTGAAATTTATGTGCGTTTATTGATTGCCGAGGATCTCTCAGCGAATTTATGTAAATTTCCTTTTTGCTTTTTTTTTTTTTTCTTAAGAACTTCAATGCGACTTTTATGAAGACAGAGTGCAGCTGAGTCTAAGGACAGGAAGCCAAAGCAATCTCCGTTGGCTTTCAAAAGGCAAAACAAAAAAAAAAAAAAGAACCGAAAAAAAGGATTTCGGGCCATGCAGCCAATGAGCCTTAAAGACAGCACGCAAAGTGGGCTGTTACAAGTGACCAAGGACAAGGACAGAAACTAAATTGAAATTCGCAACTTTCGATGCATACACACACCGACACACCACACACAAACACACACACACACACACACACATAAACAAAAAGCATGTGGTGGCAGCCATATATGCTCCAGCTTCTGTTCCAGTTTCAGCTTCTACTCTCATTCCTACTTCTGGGCCATATGTGGGTCATTTATATGCAAAAAGCATAAGCAAAGCTTACGATATGTTTCCTCTAATAAGCTAAAAAAGAAAAAAAAAAAAATCGGTAGAAGGACCAGAACCTGCGACTCCTACCCAGCACGTATTCTGCCTCTCAGTCAGGTACTGTAATTTGGAAAGAGAACGCAACAAAAGAGACACACTTTGACTGAAACAGAAAGAGAGAGCGAAATGGAGGCAGACTATAAATATAATTTCAATAGAAAAAGTTTCCAATATAAGTCCAAGTATTGTTCGTGACTTGTAAGCACTTGGTATGCACGATAGTTCTTCTTATTGTTACCATATTCCTATACAATTTAACTAAGATTTTCGTTTTTTTGTTTTTTTTTTTCTTACATGCAATTTACATCATAATATTTTTATTATTAAATTGCTTATGACTAAGAAGCAAAGGTTAACCCAACACCAGGCAATACCATAAAAGTACGAAAAAAAACTTTGTCAAACATCAAAGGTAAATTTAATTTTCAGTCTTTCGAAAAATAAAAGCTGAAAGAGTTATAATTCTTTTACCAACAACAAGACTAACAGTTTAATTGAATTAAAAAATCTCAAAAAACGTATAAAACAAAACCAAGAACAAAACACACACACACAACAACAACAAAAACAAAAAAAAACCAAAGTGGAGAAAAAATGACGAAGGAAAAGAAAAATTGCTAACAGATGCATCATAAATTGCCAGCACTTGTTAAAAATGTACAACAACAAATTTGATTGACGGCAAAATTCAATTGGACGAAAGAAGGTAAGGGCGGGGGGGACGTAAGGTTGGTTTGGTTGGTTTGGTTGGTTGGTTGTTTGGTCATCCAGTCACTCGCCCAATTGGTCGTTTATTTGCTTAGAGGTGTGCGGCGGGAGCACAAGAAGACTTTTTACATTTAAACGTTTGAATGAGAATTTTGTTTTGTTTTTGTTTTGGTTAATTAAAAGCTAAAAATAAATCAACCAAAAATATTCACAAAAAACATCAGTCGACAGAATCTATATATATGTACAGTGTATATGTCTGCATATGTATGTATAAGTAATCGGCAAAGGTCAGTGACGAGCCAAAAACGAAGAATAAAAAAAGACAAAAATATAATCTAATTTTCCAACGAAAAACTTAAGTAGGATATAACATCATACAAATGTATATACATAGTATATTGTTGATGGTAAAGAATAAAGAATCAAAAAAGCAAAGCATTTTATGACAAATTTCAATAGCCTTGCAGGAGGGTCTTATATTTTTGATCAGCTGTTTTACCTTGTGTTTGCAATAAAAACAATTTTATCTATTATTCAGTTATATACAAATGCAAATCAACAATTTTAGCCTTAACTAGTAATTTAGCCTTAACTAGTAATGGACTACAATTCATAAAAGGAATTTTAAACCGTTAATAGGAAACCTTCAGATTGAGATTTGGATTTTAATAGAATGTGATAATTATAGAGGAATATTCAAAGAAGGTAAAAAATCTTGTTTAATTAAAAAATATTAAGCAAATGTATGAAATTGAGACACTTTTCAACCACTATTGACTAAAGTGGATAAACGATCTTAAGTAACAGGAAAGTGATTCAAATGTCGCGGTCATTAGCACTAAGTTTCGATTATTCTCTCTCTCTCTCTCTATCTTCCTTTGCCGCACTCTGTTCTTTTTTCGTTTAAAATCATTTTAAAATTTGTTGAAAGAATGAGCAAAATAGAAGATAAATATTGAGGCAAGCATTAAGCAAAAACGTAAAATGACATAAACTTTGAGACTTTTACTGTGTAAATAGTCAAGAATAAACAAACACACACTTACTCTAACACATGCAAACACACACACACACTCGCACACACAGATAGATACCGAGACAAATTAGCGTTGTGATTTAGCCTGCGACACGGCATCGTCATCGGGCACATGCGGCGTATGCGCAACGCGGATTTATTTTATAATGTCAACAGAGTTGGTTTTAAGGTTGAGTTGTCTGCCACTGTCGTAGCTGCCGGAGCGGCTGATGTTCATACTCATATTCATACTTATACCCATACCCATAGTCATATTCAAACCCATATCTATATGGGATTGCAAGTAAATAAATATAAAAAGAAACCTACTCACACTCTAACACACACACGCAAACAGAGAAACACTGGCAACTTATGAATACTTAAGTTACACAATTTTACGTTGAATAAACGACAAGAGCAAGGGGTAAGATGATGGATGGGGAGAGAGGGATAGAGGAAGGCAAGTAGATAGAGGGAAAGGCGAAGAGGCGACCAACACTACTTTACTTTACCTGGGCATCAAAATGTGTCATGTCATGTGCTTAAAAAATACAACAAAAAAAAAAGGGAAAGATGGAAAATATGTATATAAAAAAGAAGAAGTGAGGAAACGTGCGCACTTCACGCACACACCTCACACACCACACACACACACACACACAGACACACAAAAGTAGCGGGTAGTAGGCAGAGTAGATAAAGGGTATGAGGAGTGTCGACTTGGCTTTAATAAATAAATCGAGCTGCCTCCTCAGGCTGCATCAGTTGGTTGGCTGTTGACAATGCCCTTGACTGCTTCTGATTTCCTGTGGCAATTCTCAAGGAAAGATAACACCACAGGGTGAGAAAGTGAGACAGCGTGAGGTAGAGTGAGAAACAGCTAAAAAATTAACCAGAGAATGGGCCAAAACGGAAAAAGGGAGAATGGAGCATGTGTTAAGTGACTGATGAATAAGTAAGGAAGGCTAATAGCGATGATTGGATGAGATAAATTTTAACTTCCTATATATATATTTGTAAGTATATACACAATATATATATATGTATATGTAGAGGCATGTATATATATACTTTTAAGTAGATGGCTTTTGGGCCGATTAGCTGATTTGTGGCATCAATCAATCAATCAATCAATCAATCAAAACCAAGTATATACACATTTCCTCGGAAATTATTTAAAATGTCATTTGATTTGATTTTTATAATTTTTATTTTATGTATTCCTACTCATAATGGGAAATGTCAGGCCCAATCCAAAGTTATGGCCAACTATTTGACAACTACTTCCACATACAATATAATTGAATTGCCAAATCTACATGCTACTTAATCAAAATGTCACAGAATGTGTGCATTATACAGCATTCTAATCATCTGGAATAGAATGTAGTTTCTTATCCGATAAAGGAACACTTAATTACCCTGTATTTGCGGTTGATGCAGGACAATGCTTCAGCATTAATTGGTCAAACAAAGGTTGAAGAGCATCGACCACAAATTAAGAGTTTCTCATGTTAAGTTCATTACAATTTTCAAAATCCAGCTCAAAATGATTTAATTTAGTATATGATGAACAAAAATTGATATTGACTTACCACTTAGAAAACTGCTGTTATCTGCAAAAGAAAATCAAATCATGAGCTTCTTGAAAAACTGGAAGTAAAATTGAATTTATACTTTTGGCTATTAGCCATTGATTTCTTTCATAACCATTACTAACAAATAAATTAGAAAATTATTAAAACTCTTGCTATTATAACTTTTTTGCAATGAGTCAACAGTTCTAAACAAAGAAAACACTCAAAACTCAAACCAATTCGCAAGCAATAAAACTCACTCAAATTTTTCACTCAATTTGTGAGCATTTCACTATTTATTTGCAGGAACTGATCGTTTTTTTTTTTATTTAAATAACATGCGATTTACACGTTTTGAATATGTATTTTAAATCTATACGATTTGAACATCTGTGAGTCTCAGAGGAACAATTAATCAAGAACATACAAAGCAAGGGCAAACACGAAAGGAAACGAGAGGTTATCTTTAAAAAATAGTGAATAAAATTAATATTTTAATGAATATGTACAAAGATTTTAAATTGGTATTGAAATTTGTACTTAAAATTTAAGAGTTATAGGCTTATTAAAAGGAGTTCAGAGCAAAAGTTATAGCTTTAAGGGATTGGAGTTCCAATTAGTGAAGCAATTTCTAAGCTCTAGATGGCTTATTTCTTGGAGAATTCTTAGAATTCTCCTATGAAAATAATTTTAATTTCCTACTCAAGCCTAACAAGGTTAACATTTTTGACAACAAATTGAAATATAAATCGTAACTCAGCCGTCGAGTGATTAAATAATTATTTCCAGGAATAGACAAAGTTAACTTAAAACATAACAGAATTATCTTGCTTTGGATATTAATTAATTGAGTGATGTTGGTGAGAGAAAAGCACTATTAACTCATCTCCAAAATACACTCAAATGGTCCACGCCTCCAATATCCATAGTTTGCAATTTTGACTCAAAATGTTTTGGAGTTGCAATCAAAGGAAAAATGCATCTTT
This sequence comes from Drosophila willistoni, assembly GCF_018902025.1. NCBI lineage: Eukaryota > Metazoa > Arthropoda > Insecta > Diptera > Drosophilidae > Drosophila > Drosophila willistoni. Next base: position 10,257,277 of record NW_025814057.1, read on the forward strand.
TTGTGCGTGTGTCGAACGATTTGAGTAACCCGAATGCTTATCAGCGGGCTAACCTGTTGGTTAGCCGAGTGGCTTTTCTGGCAGCGCCGACGCTTCCGCAGAATGAACGTCGACGTCGGCATACACGGCGTATGACAAATCGTTTTGAAAACGAAGGCAGCTACAGCAATGGCAACGGCAGCAGAGGCAATAGCAACAGCAAGTAAACAGCGACTAACAACAGCTGCCGAGTCAGTCAGTCAGCCAACCAGCCAGATAGCCGATGTTGAGTGCTCCGGCACCATCCAGTTGCTTGTGTTTCTTCGTTGAGGTTGGACGCGTAGCGGCAACGACAAAAATCTATCTAGAAGATACTACTACTTAGGACGACAACCAAAACGGAAAGATACAAAACAAAGGTTCTTTGAATGAAAACAGAAGAGTTGTTTGTTTGATTGTTTGTTGTTTTTTGCAATTGTTTCTTTTCGGCGTATTAAATGTTTGAATGTCCCGCTGTGTGTGTATGATTGTGTGTGTATGGGTGTGTGTGTGTGTGTGTGCGTATGTTATGCGTGAAAAGTGAGGATCAGGGGGAGACCAAACAAGTGCCGGAACGTGCTCAAGTGTCAACATCCTTGCGGTTTCCTTCAAAGCAAGAGATGCCCAACGAGAAAACAAAAAAAAAAAAAGGAAACCAAAAATATAACACAAAAAAATAAATGAAATAAAAAACAAACGAATATACGGCAAAAACTTTTCTCCTTTCACTTTGTTTGTTGTTTTTGTTAATTCGTTTTTTTTTTTTTTGTTGTCTGAATTTGAAACAACAATGATATTTAAGTGCCAGTGAAGTGAAAAGTTGAACTTGAAATTTAATCAATTGCCAGAAGGTGGGTAATACAAAAAAAAAAAAAAAACAGAAGACAAAAAACAACAACAAATTTGTTAATAAGTTCGACATGGTATGTTTTCTTTTTTTTTGGTTTTCTTCCTTTTACTTTCTTTATATATATATTTTTTTTCTTGCCGGTTTTGCTTATTTTGTATTTTTTGGGACAAAGACCCAAAGAAGCTATAGCGGGGGCTATAGATTACATTCGAAATAACAAATTGAATTCTAGGCAACTTTTTGGCTGTTCTGCCGACTCTTTTGTTGTGCTTGCGCGTTTAAGCAAAAAGTTTTTTCTGTGTCCCCCAAAGCGAACCCCAACACCGCTCCCCACGAAAAAAAAAAATAATAAAAATAAGAAAAGAAACAACAACAAATAAGTTAGCGATAAGAAAGAGACAGATAACGAGAACGGGAAGGGAATTAAAAGGAGGATTCCTTCAAAGGCAATAAGACAACTCAGTTGACTTGAGCTGAAGTTTACTTTATTTTTATGTTCCTAAGCAAAATGCCTTGATCGTGACTTTACCTTAATTAAAAATGCAAATACACAATGTTAATTTTAATTGAAACGTCTTTCTCCTCATTTGGCCTCTCCAATAGCGGCAAATGCCCCTTTCATTCCTCACTTTCTTTTTCCTTCTATTTTGCTTAGATTGCATTTAGATCTATTGATTTTAATTGAACTCAACGAACAATGGAAAACAAAACTGTCATCAATTTGACGATTTGTTTATTTAGCATTGCAGTTAAATTTATCACATAAATTAGTTTCTATGCAAATCAATCTTAGATGAGTAGAAATCGTAGGTTAATAAACTTTGCACTTTTATACTATGATCTAATTTATTTTATTCGTCAAATGGAGCAACTTCAAGCCAAGCTAAGCTCTTGCTCTTGCTCAACCTGACAACCAAGAGGTTTAATAATAATAAAAAACTTGAGACTTAAGACAAATAACCTTATGCAAAATATTCTGTAAGCTTTAAATCAGTTTAAAAACAAAAATGATTTGAGATTCTCAACAGAACTTATAAGTGAAATCGAGAAGGATGAAGTTATTCCATTCCCATACTTTTCTATTCTAACTTTAGCTTGTCTATTTGTTTTACTTAATAAATTTCTTCTTGCTTCCTTTTCATTATTAACTTGTGAACAATATTTTATTGTCTCTCTAGCAAGAATATATAATAAAATATTCTTTGAGCTGCCTGTCCTAATTAAGGCAAAGTCTTTGAGAAATAATACTCTTTACGTTTTTATAAACCCGAAAATGCGCTTAAATTTAGAAATCAAACATTTTTGTTTGTTTATTTTATTGAATTTATTTTGCATTTTGTTGGTTATTATTTTTGTTTGCCTAACAATGATTTCAAATTTGTTTCGTGAATCTCGCCTTTAAATTGAATTGTCTCTCTCTTTCGCTTCGATTAAATAAATCTATTTTCAATTAGTTACTATTTCATTTATTTTAGTTAAAGCAATTTATTTTATTTTTGTTTGTTTGATTTCAAGCACTTCAATTTTATTCCATACCAATTGAGTAGTAGTTTAAATTGCGGCAATAACGATACAACCAAAATTTATTTTATGCAGCTTGAACAGATTTGCTTCACAAAAAGGCTTAGTCATTTTGTGGCAAAAAAAAAAGGAAGAAAAATGAAAAGCACATGCATATAGAGTAGATTATCCTTGAATCCTTTTCAAATGCCCACATGATAAATTTTCGACTGTCATGGCGTATACGTGATGAAATTTAACACTATTCCAAAAAAAAAAAAAATGGATAAAAAAGAACAAGTATGAATACAAGCAACATCGTTTTCAATTTCAATCTCGGAACGCATTTCAATTTGCATATTAACACACCCACACACATTGAAGAAGCAGGAAGAAAGTGGGCAAAATGGGCAAATGGGTTGTCGCCATCATCAACGACGACATCGCCGTCAGCCTTGATGGCCAGCGAAATTGTAAAATGGCCACTAAACGCTGGTTAACCAGGTCACCCGTACACATACATACCAACCCAAAAAAAAAAGATGCCCACAGCTCAAGCTAAAAAGATATCTAAGTGAAATGGCTATGGCATCAGTCGATTAAGAAGGTCCACCCTACCTACCCCCCCTTTCTCAATCACTGTGATTTTACCTGATTTCCATTTGCATTTAAATCAACATGGTTCCATCAACTAGACCGGGCTTGGGGTATGGGTGGAAAGGGCAAAATGGATAGCAAGTAAAAGGCGAATCGAATGACAACAACATTGCAGCAAATTTCATGCTGCGTTTGTTGTTCTTCTATCTTGGTTTTACCTATACCCATTAATGATAACAACAGACCGCCTCGAAAACACGGAGCGGCATACGATTCTCAGGTGAACTATAGCATACTTATTGGGGCTAAGAAAACGGGTATCAACTATTCGTTAACTTCGTTTGTTGTTTATCAGTTGCGTATGTTCTGTTCTATTCTGTTTTGCTCTGAATATATATATTTTTTTTTTTTATTGCTTTTGCCATTTTTATTGGTTACTAAGTTTTGCATAAATTATGCCAAAGTCTGTGGGGTTGATAGGGAAATAACTGTAGGAGAAGAAAAACCCCAAGCCAGCTGCTTGAATTTATTTGATTTCTCACCGTCAGCGGCGATGTCGGTGCTTATTTTTTGTTGTCGTTGTTGTTGTTATCGACGGTGTGGGGCAAGTCACATAGGTCGCAGGTGACATTTTTATGGCCAATCTGAGTCTAAAGAAAACTGTGGCAGAAAACTCAGACCACGATGTGGCAATAAAACGATTGCTTGGCTCAAGGACAAGCAGCAGTTAGTCCTTGCCAACAGCTGCTATTTCGACGACTACTCGACTACTACTACTGCTGCTGCTGCTGCTGCTGTCCCTACAAAGTAATCTCTGTTTGATTTCGTGTTTGTTCTGTCTGTGTCTGTGTGTGTATGGACAGGCATCCTTTTGACAGTCAGCCATCATACGATTGCGGCAAGGATTTGAGAAAATTTCTCTAGAGACAACCAACCTACATGAATGAACTCTTCGGCTCTATAGTAGATGCCTTTTCAATTTGTCCATCGTCATGGGTTTCCTTGTGGTTTGATATTTTATGTCTGAGGCCCTCCCACACTCACTAAAAACGGTTTATGCTACAAATATTCAATAATTCATGGCCAACGCCACGAAAGAAGATGTAGATGGAGGCCGGCAGGCAGGCACACTGGAGAAAACGGCTAATGCATCCAAAAAGTTAATTACTTTTCAATTAAACGACAGACGAACCGAACCGCTGATCATAAAACTTTTCAGTGATGCCATGAGGTCATGGTAAGAAGCTAAATTGAAAAGGGTATTTTCAAAATCAAATCACATTTTCTCTCCCCTTTGGACAGCAAAGGCCTTTCAAAGGGTCTCTGTTGAAATTTATGAACTTAAAGATTGATTTGTCTACAAGTTTTGCATGTCTATGTATTTCAGTTTAATCAGAGCAAACAAGCAAATTCTTTTACTATTTTTTTTTTTACCTGTAGAGTATATTGAATTCATTATCATATCCCTTGATGATTCGCCGTGAAACTTTTTTGTTGCTTGCCGAATTTGGCCCTTGGTTATGGCCATCGACAGCGTCGATGGCAGCGTCATCGTTGTCATAGTCATCGTCCTAGTGGTCGTCCTCGCATCGTCGTCATCATTACCATCGCCATCGTCATTGTAATGATCATTGTGTTTAGGACGACCAACCGCAACGCGGTTCAAATATCATTAAAATGCAAAAATTGATGAGCATCATGAGGTGAAAACCAGGTGAAGTTGAAATAGTAGCACAAGCAAAGGGGGGAAGGCACGATGGTCTATGTGCCTCCAGCTGGGGAATATACACAGTCAGAAAGGGAGAGAGAGAAACGGAGGTAGAGAACTTCGGTTCATTCGCGGTTGTCCGCCTTGAAGTGAACATTTAATTAATTTGGTTTTTCCTCTACTACTCTTGCTCGCTTTTTTTTTTTTTGTGCTGTTAGCCCGTATAGCTGGGTTGCTGATTAAAACGCCATTTACAAACAATGTTTTGTAGACTTTTGGCAAGCATTTAAGTCAAATTTAAGCGAATCGCTCATTAATTTCCCCTAGAAAACAAATGAGTATATTGTGTGTGCACTGTTAGTAAGTGAGACGACAGACAAGACAAATGGATACGCAATGGAATTTGTGTAATGGAAGGAAAAAGTCAGGATTTTGCATTTGCAGTTATCCTTGAGCATCTCATATTGAGGCAAATAGTTTGAGTTCTTAACTCTACTTCATCTCGCTAGCGACACATAAAGAAACAATTTCATATTATGGTCCGCCTGTGGCCCAAGAGATAAGAGTGAACCATGAGCAGCTGTTGGCCACTTGATGACTTGCTCACACAAAACTCGGCCCACAAAAAAAAAAAAAAAAAACAAACAAACGAACGACCAAACGAACGAAAGAGATTTGTGTGTGGGTTAAATGCTTGAACAAAATTTTCTCTTTATAAGCCATTCAAAACCGCTGTGGAAACTGTTGAGAAATGTTGAATTAGTATATTGCTGCAGCCACAGTTGTCATGGACTTGGTTTTCATTTGCTTTTCCTCGCATCCTCCTTGCAATATAAAAAAACAAAAAATACGAAAAAAAAAAAGTAATAACCAAAAACGCCAGCCAAAGTAAAAATAAAAATGCCAAGGACATTTTTTGAACTTTCAAGTGGAAAGTGGAAACGGCGACATGTGCATGTGCCCTTAGAGCAAAGAGTGAACAAATGGAATGAATATGGTGGACTCATCACAGCAGATACTTGCTTGTTGGGGGTTTATTTCTATGCCCACTGCTGCCTACTGAGGTTGCTGCTTTTTAGTCACTT